>NC_073693.1:57107783-57787783 GCF_029784155.1 Uranotaenia lowii
TTTGACAAAATTGACAAAATTGACAAAATTGACAAAATTGACAAAATTGACAAAATTGACAAAATTGACAAAATTGACAAAATTGACAAAATTGACAAAATTGACAAAATTGACAAAATTGACAAAATTGACAAAATTGACAAAATTGACAAAATTGACAAAATTGACAAAATTGACAAAATTGACAAAATTGACAAAATTGACAAAATTGACAAAATTGACAAAATTGACAAAATTGACAAAAATGACAAAATTGACAAAATTGACAAAATTGACAAAATTGACAAAATTGACAAAATTGACAAAACTGACAAAATTGACAAAATTGACAAAATTGACAAAATTGACAAAATTGACAAAATTGACAAAATTGACAAAATTGACAAAATTGACAAAATTGACAAAATTGACAAAATTGACAAAATTGACAAAATTGACAAAATTGACAAAATGACAAAATTGACAAAATTGACAAAATTGACAAAATTGACAAAATTGACAAAATTGACAAAATTGACAAAATTGACAAATTGACAAAATTGACAAAATTGACAAAATTGACAAAATTGACAAAATTGACAAAATTGACAAAATTGACAAAATTGACAAAATTGACAAAATTGACAAAATTGACAAAATTGACAAAATTGACAAAATTGACAAATTGACAAAATTGACAAAATTGACAAAATTGACAAAATTGACAAAATTGACAAAATTGACAAAATTGGACAAAATTGACAAAATTGACAAAATTGACAAAATTGACAAAAATTGACAAAATTGACAAAATTGACAAAATTGACAAAATTGACAAAATTGACAAAATTGACAAAATTGACAAAATTGACAAAATTGACAAATTGACAAAATTGACAAAATTGACAAAATTGACAAAATTGACAAAATTGACAAAATTGACAAAATTGACAAAATTGACAAAATTGACAAATTGACAAAATTGACAAAATTGACAAAATTGACAAAATTGACAAAATTGACAAAATTGACAAAATTGACAAAATTGACAAAATTGACAAAATTGACAAAATTGACAAAATTGACAAAATTGACAAAATTGACAAAATTGACAAAATTGACAAAATTGACAAAATTGACAAAATTGACAAAATTGACAAAATTGACAAAATTGACAAAATTGACAAAATTGACAAAATTGACAAAATTGACAAAATTGACAAAATTGACAAATTGACAAAATTGACAAAATTGACAAATTGACAAAAATTGACAAAATTGACAAAATTGACAAAATTGACAAAATTGACAAAATTGACAAAATTGACAAAATTGACAAAATTGACAAAATTGACAAAATTGACAAAAATTGACAAAATTGACAAAATTGACAAAATTGACAAAATTGACAAAATTGACAAAATTGACAAATTGACAAAATTGACAAAATTGACAAAATTGACAAAATTGACAAAATTGACAAAATTGACAAAATTGACAAAATTGACAAAATTGACAAAATTGACAAAATTGACAAAATTGACAAAATTGACAAATTGACAAAATTGACAAAATTGACAAAATTGACAAAATTGACAAAATTGACAAAATTGACAAAATTGACAAAATTGACAAAATTGACAAAATTGACAAAATTGACAAAATTGACAAAATTGACAAAATTGACAAAATTGACAAAATTGACAAAATTGACAAAATTGACAAAATTGACAAAATTGACAAAATTGACAAAATTGACAAAATTGACAAAATTGACAAAATTGACAAAATTGACAAAATTGACAAAAATTGACAAAATTGACAAAAATTGACAAAATTGACAAAATTGACAAAATTGACAAAATTGACAAAATTGACAAAATTGACAAAATTGACAAAATTGACAAAATTGACAAAATTGACAAAATTGACAAAATTGACAAAATTGACAAAATTGACAAAATTGACAAAATTGACAAAATTGACAAAATTGACAAAATTGACAAAATTGACAAAATTGACAAAATTGACAAAATTGACAAAATTGACAAAATTGACAAAATTGACAAAATTGACAAAATTGACAAAATTGACAAAATTGACAAAATTGACAAAATTGACAAAATTGACAAAATTGACAAAATTGACAAAATTGACAAATTGACAAAATTGACAAATTGACAAAATTGACAAAATTGACAAAATTGACAAAATTGACAAAATTGACAAATTGACAAAATTGACAAAATTGACAAATTGACAAAATTGACAAAATTGACAAAATTGACAAAATTGACAAAATTGACAAAATTGACAAAATTGACAAATTGACAAAATTGACAAAATTGACAAAATTGACAAAATTGACAAAATTGACAAAATTGACAAAATTGACAAATTGACAAATTGACAAAATGACAAAATTGACAAAATTGACAAAATTGACAAAATTGACAAATTGACAAAATTGACAAAATTGACAAAATTGACAAATTGACAAAATGACAAAATTGACAAAATTGACAAAATTGACAAAATTGACAAAATTGACAAAATTGACAAAATTGACAAAATTGACAAAATTGACAAAATTGACAAAATTGACAAAATTGACAAAATGACAAAATTGACAAAATTGACAAAATTGACAAAATTGACAAATTGACAAAATTGACAAAATTGACAAAATTGACAAAATTGACAAAATTGACAAAATTGACAAAATTGACAAATTGACAAAATTGACAAAATTGACAAATTGACAAATTGACAAAATTGACAAAATTGACAAAATTGACAAAATTGACAAAATTGACAAAATTGACAAAATTGACAAAATTGACAAAATTGACAAAATTGACAAAATTGACAAAATTGACAAAATTGACAAAATTGACAAAATTGACAAAATTGACAAAATTGACAAAATTGACAAAATTGACAAAATTGACAAAATTGACAAAATGACAAATTGACAAAATTGACAAAATTGACAAAATTGACAAAATTGACAAAATTGACAAAATTGACAAAATTGACAAAATTGACAAAATTGACAAAAATTGACAAAATTGACAAAATTGACAAAATTGACAAAATTGACAAAATTGACAAAATTGACAAAATTGACAAATTGACAAAATTGACAAAATTGACAAAATTGACAAAATTGACAAAATTGACAAAATTGACAAATTGACAAAATTGACAAAATTGACAAAATTGACAAAATTGACAAAATTGACAAAATTGACAAAATTGACAAAATTGACAAAATTGACAAAATTGACAAATTGACAAAATTGACAAAATTGACAAAATGACAAAATTGACAAAATTGACAAAATTGACAAAATTGACAAAATTGACAAAATTGACAAAATTGACAAAATTGACAAAATTGACAAATTGACAAAATTGACAAAATTGACAAAATTGACAAAATTGACAAAATTGACAAAATTGACAAAATTGACAAAATTGACAAAATTGACAAAATTGACAAAATTGACAAAATTGACAAAATTGACAAAATTGACAAAATTGACAAAATTGACAAAATTGACAAAATTGACAAAATTGACAAAATTGACAAAATTGACAAAATTGACAAAATTGACAAAATTGACAAAATTGACAAAATTGACAAAATTGACAAAATTGACAAAATTGACAAAATTGACAAAATTGACAAAATTGACAAAATTGACAAAATTGACAAAATTGACAAAATTGACAAATTGACAAAATTGACAAAATTGACAAAATTGACAAAATTGACAAAATTGACAAAATTGACAAAATTGACAAAATTGACAAATTGACAAAATTGACAAAATTGACAAAATTGACAAAATTGACAAAATTGACAAAATTGACAAATGACAAAATTGACAAAATTGACAAAATTGACAAAATTGACAAAATTGACAAAATTGACAAAATTGACAAAATTGACAAAATTGACAAAATTGACAAAATTGACAAAATTGACAAAATTGACAAAATTGACAAAATTGACAAAATTGACAAAATTGACAAAATTGACAAAATTGACAAAATTGACAAAATTGACAAAATTGACAAAATTGACAAAATTGACAAAATTGACAAAATTGACAAAATTGACAAAATTGACAAAATTGACAAAATTGACAAATTGACAAAATTGACAAATTGACAAAATTGACAAAATTGACAAAATTGACAAAATTGACAAAATTGACAAAATTGACAAAATTGACAAAATTGACAAAATTGACAAAATTGACAAAATTGACAAATTGACAAAATTGACAAAATTGACAAAATTGACAAAATTGACAAAATTGACAAAATTGACAAAATTGACAAAATTGACAAAATTGACAAAATTGACAAAATTGACAAAATTGACAAAATTGACAAAATTGACAAAATTGACAAAATTGACAAAATTGACAAAATTGACAAAATTGACAAAATTGACAAAATTGACAAAATTGACAAAATTGACAAAATTGACAAAATTGACAAAATTGACAAAATTGACAAAATTGACAAAATTGACAAAATTGACAAAATTGACAAATGACAAAATTGACAAAATTGACAAAATTGACAAAATTGACAAAATTGACAAAATTGACAAAATTGACAAAATTGACAAAATTGACAAAATTGACAAAATTGACAAAATTGACAAAATTGACAAAATTGACAAAATTGACAAAATTGACAAAATTGACAAAATTGACAAATTGACAAAATTGACAAATTGACAAATTGACAAATTGACAAATTGACAAAATTGACAAATTGACAAAATTGACAAAATTGACAAAATTGACAAAATTGACAAAATTGACAAAATTGACAAAATTGACAAAATTGACAAAATTGACAAAATTGACAAAATTGACAAAATTGACAAAATTGACAAAATTGACAAAATTGACAAAATTGACAAAAATTGACAAAATTGACAAAATTGACAAAATTGACAAAATTGACAAAATTGACAAATTGACAAAATTGATAAAATTGACAAAATTGACAAAATTGACAAAATTGTTAAAATTGACAAAATTGAAAAAAATGACAAAATTGATAAAATTGATAAAATTGATAAAATTGATAAAATTGATAAAATTGACAAAATTGACAAAATTGACAAAATTGACAAAAATTGACAAAATTGACAAAATTGACAAAATTGACAAAATTGACAAAATTGACAAAATTGACAAAATTGACAAAATTGACAAAATTGACAAAATTGACAAAATTGACAAAATTGACAAAATTGACAAAATTGACAAAATTGACAAAATTGACAAAATTGACAAAATTGACAAAATTGACAAAATTGACAAAATTGACAAAATTGACAAAATTGACAAAATTGACAAAATTGACAAAATTGACAAAATTGACAAAATTGACAAAATTGACAAAATTGACAAAATTGACAAAATTGACAAAATTGACAAAATTGACAAAATTGACAAATTGACAAAATTGACAAAATTGACAAAATTGACAAAATTGACAAAATTGACAAAATTGACAAAATTGACAAAATTGACAAAATTGACAAAATTGACAAAATTGACAAAATTGACAAAATTGACAAAATTGACAAAATTTACAAAATTTACAAAATTGACAAAATTGACAAAATTGACAAAATTGACAAAATTGACAAAATTGACAAAATTGACAAAATTGACAAAATTGACAAAATTGACAAAATTGACAAAATTGACAAAATTGACAAAATTGACAAAATTGACAAAATTGACAAAATTGACAAAATTGACAAAATTGACAAAATTGACAAAATTGACAAAATTTACAAAATTTACAAAATTGACAAAATTGACAAAATTGACAAAATTGACAAAATTGACAAAATTGACAAAATTGACAAAATTGACTAAATTTACCAAATTTACCAAATTGACAAAATTGACAAAATCGACAAAATTGACAAATTGACAAAATTGACAAAATTGACAAAATTGACAAAATTGACAAAATTGACAAAATTGACAAAATTGACAAAATTGACAAAATTGACAAAATTGACAAAATTGACAAAATTGACAAAATTGACAAAATTGACAAAATTGACAAAGAATTGACAAAATTGACAAAATTGACAAAATTGACAAAATTGACAAAATTGACAAAATTGACAAAATTGACAAAATTGACAAAATTGACAAAATTGACAAAATTGACAAAATTGACAAAACTGACAAAAATGACAAAATTGACAAAATTGACAAAATTGACAAAATTGACAAAATTGACAAAATTGACAAAACTGTCTAAATTGACAAAATTGACAAAATTGACAAAATTGACAAAATTGACAAAATTGACAAAATTGACGAAATTGACAAAATTGACAAAATTGACAAAATTGACAAAATTGACAAAATTGACAAAATTGACAAAATTGACAAAATTGACAAAATTGACAAAATTGACAAAATTGACAAATTGACAAAATTGACAAAATTGACAAAATTGACAAAATTGACAAAATTGACAAAATTGACAAAATTGACAAAATTGACAAAATTGACAAAATTGACAAAATTGACAAAATTGACAAAATTGACAAAATTGACAAAATTGACAAAATTGACAAAATTGACAAAATTGACAAAATTGACAAAATTGACAAAATTGACAAAATTGACAAATTGACAAATTGACAAAATTGACAAAATTGACAAAATTGACAAAATTGACAAAATTGACAAAATTGACAAAATTGACAAAATTGACAAAATTGACAAATTGACAAAATTGACAAAATTGACAAAATTGACAAATTGACAAAATTGACAAAATTGACAAAATTGACAAAATTGACAAAATTGACAAATTGACAAAATTGACAAAATTGACAAATTGACAAAATTGACAAAATTGACAAAATTGACAAAATTGACAAAATTGACAAAATTGACAAAATTGACAAAATTGACAAAATTGACAAAATTGACAAAATTGACAAAATTGACAAAATTGACAAAATTGACAAAATTGACAAAATTGACAAAATTGACAAAATTGACAAAATTGACAAAATTGACAAAATTGACAAAATTGACAAATTGACAAAATTGACAAAATTGACAAAATTGACAAAATTGACAAAATTGACAAAATTGACAAAATTGACAAAATTGACAAAATTGACAAAATTGACAAAATTGACAAAATTGACAAAATTGACAAAATTGACAAAATTGACAAAATTGACAAAATTGACAAATTGACAAAATTGACAAAATTGACAAAATTGACAAAATTGACAAATTGACAAAATTGACAAAATTGACAAAATTGACAAAATTGACAAAATTGACAAAATTGACAAAATTGACAAAATTGACAAAATTGACAAAATTGACAAAATTGACAAAATTGACAAAATTGACAAAATTGACAAAATTGACAAAATTGACAAAATTGACAAAATTGACAAAATTGACAAAATTGACAAAATTGACAAAATTGACAAAATTGACAAAATTGACAAAATTGACAAAATTGACAAAATTGACAAAATTGACAAAATTGACAAAATTGACAAATTGACAAAATTGACAAAATTGACAAAATTGACAAAATTGACAAAATTGACAAAATTGACAAAATTGACAAATTGACAAAATTGACAAAATTGACAAAATTGACAAAATTGACAAAATCGACAAAATTGACAAAATTGACAAAATTGACAAAATTGACAAAATTGACAAAATTGACAAAATTGACAAAATTGACAAAATTGACAAAATTGACAAAATTGACAAAATTGACAAAATTGACAAAATTGACAAAATTGACAAAATTGACAAAATTGACAAAATTGACAAAATTGACAAAATTGACAAAATTGACAAAAATTGACAAAATTGACAAAATTGACAAAATTGACAAAATTGACAAAAATTGACAAAATTGACAAATTGACAAAATTGACAAAATTGACAAAATTGACAAAATTGACAAAATGACAAAATTGACAAAATTGACAAAATTGACAAAATTGACAAATTGACAAAATTGACAAATTGACAAAATTGACAAATTGACAAAATTGACAAAATTGACAAAATTGACAAAATTGACAAAATTGACAAAATTGACAAAATTGACAAAATTGACAAAATTGACAAAATTGACAAAATTGACAAAATTGACAAAATTGACAAAATTGACAAAATTGACAAAATTGACAAAATTGACAAAATTGACAAAATTGACAAAATTGACAAATTGACAAAATTGACAAAATTGACAAAATTGACAAATTGACAAAATTGACAAAATTGACAAAATTGACAAAATTGACAAAATTGACAAAATTGACAAAATTGACAAATTGACAAAATTGACAAAATTGACAAAATTGACAAAATTGACAAAATTGACAAAATTGACAAAATTGACAAAATTGACAAAATTGACAAAATTGACAAAATTGACAAAATTGACAAAATTGACAAAATTGACAAAATTGACAAAATTGACAAAATTGACAAAATTGACAAAATTGACAAAATTGACAAAATTGACCAAATTGACAAAATTGACAAAATTGACAAAATTGACAAAATTGACAAAATTGACAAAATTGACAAAATTGACAAAATTGACAAAATTGACAAAATTGACAAAATTGACAAAATTGACAAAATTGACAAAATTGACAAAATTGACAAAATTGACAAAATTGACAAAATTGACAAAATTGACAAAATTGAAAAAATTGACAAAATTGACAAAATTGACAAAATTGACAATATTGACAAAATGGACCAAATTGGCCAAATTGGCCAAATTGGCAAATCTTGCCACAAAATTGACAAAATTGACAAAATTGATAAAATTGATAAATTTGATAAAATTGATAAATTTGATAAAATTGACAAAATTGACAAAATTGAAAAAAATGACAAAATTGACACAATTTACAAAATTGACAAAATTGACAAAATTTTTAATTTTTCAAGTTTGAGTATTAAAATTTGTCAATGTGGCCAAAACGGTCAATTCAGACATTTTTTTCTGTTTCATCAATTTAGTCAATGTGTTTTGTTTATTTTGTCAATTTTCTCAATTTAGTTTTTTTTTCATTTGTTTTTCCAATTTCTTAAATATTACAATTTTTAATGTTTTGTTATTTTTATTGTCAGTTTTGTCAATATAGATTTTTTTTTACTCAATTTGGTTAATGTTGTCAGTTTGGCATTTATGTCGATTTGGATTATTTTGTCAGTTTCATTATTTTTGAAATTCGTTTTATCAATTTTGTCAAAATTTTAAACTTTGTTCCGAATTTTATTCGATTGAATTGGGTGCTTAGGGAAGATGACATCCCTTTTCTTATGACCAGTTTCAAGCCTTTTCCTTTTTCTTCGGCCACTTTTATGCATTCACCTGTAAAGACACAGTTTTAAAGAAGTTCAATGCTACCATCTTAATGTGATCAGCTTTCTCCTGGAATATTTAACAAAACTTACACCATTTGAAGAACATTTTTACAGGTAATATTCAATTATTAAGTTCCAACTCAGGCATTAATAAATACTATCGAACTTTGCGCTTGTATTGGTGATTAAAATTTTTCAAAAATCTTTTGCTACAAATGAGAAATTATTATTTAGAGATTTTAATTTCCTACAGCTCATAAATTGACACCATTTTCAACACGCTAGTTTGTGCTTTATAAATATAAAATTGAGCAGCAAAGTAAGGAATATATTCAAAAACATTACTATAAACTTAATTTTTCTTACCATTTTATCTAAAAAAATGCTTAACATGGTCCAAAACGTCCAATTTTGCAATCCATAATTTCATTACATGTTAGTTAGTAATTTTTTTTAGTAATTCTCAACGTACAAATTTTTATCAAGCTTTCCACACAGTGCCAATCTCAATTTTCTTTCATCTCATCTCACAACTCACTGGCTCATATCGGCACCAGAAAATGCTGTCAGTTTACCCATCAACAAAACATTCCCACACCCTTGAACGGCAGGAGGAGAGGACGAAAGCCATGTCCTTGGAACTGTGCCGGGATGATGCCGGATGGTTCCGCCAAGGAAGAGGGGCACGACACGGACTAGGCCAATAGGTACTGAGATTCCATCGCAGGTCCTTCGGTTGGTTGGATGCTGTTTTTCACACGTGACAGAAGAGAGAAAAATCTCTCTCTGTTTTCCCGACACGTCGTTCCACTTGTTGGGTTTTCTCAGGAGTCGGTCCGGTGTGTAAAATGGGAGCGAGAGGAAACGGAAGCCAGCTGATTCGAACTGATAGTGGAATTGATTACAGAAAATTGTTTTTGAGAGAGGGAGAGTGGGAGTAAAGAAATTAAGAGCGGGTCGGAGAGAAAAGTTTCCTGGAAGGAAACTTTTCTGGTCCAGATGTCTCTATGGGAACGCAGCTTCCCAAGATTCTCTCGCCACTGGAATCTGGGGCGGATTTCTGCTTCGGAACGATCCCGTGTGGCTCCTGGATGTGGATGTTGGATGCAAAAATTTAGTACTTGCCAGGACGTCATCGGTGACGGGTCGTCGTCGTCGGGTGTTGGCTCTCGGATTTTTAAGGGCGGTTGTTTCGGGTGCTGAGGGAGGGAAACCGAGTTAATACGAGAGATTCGGTCAGTGCGAGTGGGAGTGATTTTGAGGGAAGGGAATTTTCAGACCGGAAGGGCTGGAAACTGGTTTGTGGGTTTTCTGTAGTGTTGTTATTTCGCGTTAAAGGGGACTTGGGAACTGTCCGATTTCGGTGAATGTTTTGGAAAACGGAAACTGGACGTCAACATGCCAATTTGAGTTGGAATCACCATCCTTCCCATGGGATACACATGGCTGGAAGTTGAAGCAAAACACAGCTGACTACAACAAGTCAGTAACGTCAACCAATCAAGGATTTTTATTTTGCATTTTTTTGTTGGATCGGTGTGTGGATTGACAGAGGCCGCCGAAGCTTCGCGGCAATCGATTCGAAGCTGTCTCGTGGTCTGACTTTGTGAAAGAGTGTTTGATTAAATTTTAAAATCCAATTCTCAATTGAGATACCCTTCCCCGACTTCTCACGGCAACGTCAGCCCCAAACATTGTTGGATTTCGGTAGGGCTAAGGGTGGCTCTTTAAAGGAAGAGTAGAAGGGATTTGATTTATACCATCAGGCGTGTGGCTGGGAGATTCGTTCAGTCGTGTCGTCGGAAATTCGTCGCGGATCGGCTTGTTGTGGGTGACATTCGTGGAGTGATTGGATTTTCGAAGATAGAGGAAGCTGCGGAACGAAACGAGCTTTTTGTGGGGGTTTTGGGTGAAGGGAGTTGTTTTTTTACGTGCGGTAAAGAAGAAGAATGTTCCGTTCAGCCTTGGCTGCTGTCGAAGATAACCGAATTGGATGATACTGACAGGACCGATAAGAGAAGCGTCTGAGGCGAACTTGTCGGAAGAAGGCGATAAAAGTTGGTTGAAGAATGTAGTGTCAAGGACAGAATCAACGAACGACAGAGAAAGCTTTCCCAATATCCGATCAAACCCTAACTTTAGGGGAAAATTTATGTATCTTTGAAATGGTGTTTCGGTGCTTTATTGGTCCTGCAAGTGATGAATGAAGCTTCAGGTGATGTGTCAAATTGATGAATGTTGTTCAAACTCAACTTTGAAACTTCGCTCCATCTGCCAAAACAATACTGACGGATCAGATGTCGTTTTCCTAGAAAATACCGGTCGATAGTCAATTGTATATTCCACCAGTCCAAAATAACGAGATACCTTAAGACATTTTATCCATTTTCCTACCTTTCTATTAGAAAATAATCCTAGCCTAACTTAAGGCTGATTAATCAACGTAATTATCCGGAGGTTTTCCCGAGAAAAATGTCCACCACTAGAAAACAAGCCCATTAGCTCATTGCTGAACATAAAACGACTCGAGTCTAAAATATTATCATAAATTGCGAAGAAAATTACTCCAGCTTCCTCAACGCAATTCATCCCCCTTTCCATGTCCTAGAAACAAGCTAGAAAAAACACCAATTTCCTATCACACGGGGGCCAAACGCGACCGGAAGCTTTCGTCCAACGACAGCTGGGTCCCCAACATCGTCCCCAAAGAGAAAAAAAAAATAGAAAGAAAACGGAAAACAGAAGAAAATCAACCGCCGAAGACATCCATCAGCGCGGCACCAACCACTGAATGATGTTTTGAGCGAACCAGGAAAGAAGAATGTGATCTCAAACCTCCCCGTCATTCAAACAACAAAATAAGTGATGAGAAGAGGAAGGGAAGTGTCCGCGGAAAGGCAAAACCTTAAGAAAACGAACCTCAACAAGCAACCAACTAAGTAAAGAAGAGAGAGCAGAAGTTAATCTCGCGTGGCTCAGCGCGGTGACTTTCCTTCGGAAAGTCTCCTCGGGAAAGTCTTCCCAGGTCCGTCACTAGTCCGCGTTCCGGAACCATCTGTGCGGTGTAATCGTTGAAGTGAAGAAACCTGGGAAAACCCCAAGAAGAAGAGGAAAATTATAAGAGTGTTTCGACGACAACGCAAGTAAGAGTCCCGTGGCACAATCCCCCTGCGGGGGGTAAAATCTCATTTACTTACACCTTGTGACGAAGAGGAAAAAATCAGAAAAAAAAACAAGTGAATACCTAAAACCTCGAACCAAACACCGCAACAATTATGGAATTAATCATGGCTAGCGGAAGAAGTAGAAGCACCAGATTTCTCCTGTTCCTGGGGATGCTTTTGCTAGGAATACTGAATCGTGAACACCGGAGGACCGGAATCGGGGGAGTAGCCGGGCAGGTGCCCACCGAGAAATTTCCACTAGGTGAGTTTTCCGGGAAGAAAAAACAAATGATCCTTCTTGTCCATTCCATCACCCGATAGCATCTTGTAGCTGTGTACCTCCCCTGTTTATGAACCCCGTACATCAATTTTGTATCGTGTACTTGCCGTACTTTTTCTTATATTTTGTGGTAGGTCTGTTTCCTACTTTGGTATTCACCACTAGGTTGAATGTTGGGAATGGCTTGCGGTGGTTAACCTTTTGAAGATGAGTGGAGGAATTACAATAACGGTTATGATACCGAAGAATTTTAAGTGATGCAGTTTTATGAAGGGTTCGACAGTAGATTGTTAAAAAACTTGAATTGTAAAGTGTATTGTTCATAATTTTAAATTTAAAAATTTTCATAGCTGTGAAACTGTTAATATTTCCTGATTAATGTGAATACCGTAAACTGGGGGAACTTTGATCACCGGGATGACTTTGATCAACATTATATTTTTGCAGATAATCATCATTAACTAAATCTGAGGTTAAAATGTCTGAAAACTGGTTTCTACGTTTGAAAGTCTATAAACTTAGAATAAAATAGACTCAATTTGGTTAATAGTTGGAGATTTTTTATATTACTTAAAATGTAGTTTTAAAGTTTTAAAATATCTGTTTTTTTTAAGACTCTCAAACAAACATCTCTCCCTGCCCCTCACCTTTTAGAGTTATTTTTAAAGTCATTCTATTATCATTTCCGAATATTTTAATAAACGGACATTTTCTATACGAAAGCCTGTATAGAACAAATGGCTATTAATCCTATTAAATGGTTAAGTTTGAATAAATAAACGATCATAGGAACAGTGGGAGGATCTAGCAAACTGCATGATGGTTAAATTTTATTTGTTTTGAGGTCAACAAATATTGAGAAATGTTATAAATTTTTGCCCCCAAATGTATGCAGCAACATTATCCATCTTTTGAGTGTATTTATTTTTTAAAGAAAAATTGAAAAAATCAATTAAGTTCAAACAAAAAATAACTGTTATTGAGGTTTCAAGCCTTCTGAACTAATTGACATCAAAACAATAATTTTAAAGATGTTGAGATACGTTAAAACCAAAGTGATCAAAGTTACCTCGAAACGTGAAATCTGGTTTTGTAACACACATTATTTAGTAATAGCCACAAATTTTGTTGAAATATTCTGCTATCAATGATCATGCTTTAACCCTCCAAAGCCGTTCGGGTCAATATAACCTGAAGCGCAGATTCAAAGCATCTTAATCATCATTCCAATATACTGAGAAACTGAGATTTTTTAGAGACCAAATATGTTCTATGAAAGTAATAATCAAATTAACGAGAAAAAACTAAAATTTGAGTTAAAAAAATCGGTTCATTGAGAAATGAAATTCAGCGAAGCAAAGAAAAAATTGGTTGTCTTTGTTTCGAGTTGGTTTTTTTCTACTGGAAATTCCGGAATAGTGGTAAAAATATTCAATGGACCCCCACATATTTATACATCGTCGGAAAGATGTATTCTTGACAATTCCAGAAATCGAAGAAGCACTCCAATACTGCAAAGTTGTCAGGAATTATAAGCAATTTAAAAATAAAATTGTCTTTTGGGACTTTTTTTATTTGTAACCAACTACAGGCAACCTGGGATAACAAATTCACTTCATTTTAAAATATTTAGAAACTAAAATAAACCTACACAATAAACCTACACAATGAAATCAATATCATGAAAATCGGTCAGCATTTGCGGCCACGGGAATAACAACGAATTACAAGTCAAATTTCCGAGAAACTGATGTTTTGCGAACACCTTTGCAAGGTTAAACTCCTTACCTCAGTAAGTATTTTAAAACTTTTATGTGTTATAAAAAAGCAACCCTTTAAGGAAATTCGAAAATGAATTCAAAAAGTGATAAATATTCCCCTAGTTTACAGTACTTAGTGAACATAAAAATTATCAAAAAATTCTTTCCAGGGCCGTAGGAAGAACCGCCTCATGGGGAGGGTTTTGGTGACGGGTTTTTTTTCTAGGTTTTTTACTCCAAAATGTGTGAATGAAAAATTAAATTGAAAAGCAATATGGTTAAGTACCATTTGATTATTCATTATTAATCATTATTAAAGATTTTTTACATACAAGTTTTTGTATGAAATTGTTAGTTTTGAAAACACGTCTCAAAATCTTGAAAAGGATAAGCAAAATTTGTAAATGAAGTTTTTAGTAACAAAAAACGAAACTTACTTTTATCAGTGGTTACAAGCTTGGAATTTGCTCAGGAGACTGGTGGATTTGGTTTGTTTGATTTGAGCATGGAATAAGTTTTTTTCAGGTAAGCATTCAAATTCTGTAAAAAAAATTCTATGGTCAAATCAAATACGTTAAGTCTGCCAGACTCTTGGGCAAATTCAAAGATTTAAACCATCGTTTAAAATAAATCAAATTTTCAAAAGTAAAAGTAAGAGATTAAAATTTTTCGATTCGATCTTTATCATGCGACCTCAACGAACTCAATCCTAAGTAAAAATTTCAATTTGTAAGTTGGCGATTGAAAAATTGCAATAAACTTAATGTTATACAATACACCAAGAAGATATGGTATTTTCTGCAAAAAATTTTTTCGTGGATATGAGATACATGTTTCTTTATCATCACATATTTTTCATTTCAAATCAATTCCATAGTAAATTTCTTATTTAGGATTGAAAATAAAAATCATACCTTTTCATCAGCAAAACATGCTAAATAAATTTACATTTTTCTTTTCATTCGTGATTTTAAGATTTATTTTGTATACATATTGACATTGATTGAAAATATTAAATTTAGTCAAAATTGCAAGTCGAGGTCTGTGCGTTTTAAAGACATTAAGGACCGCAAATAAATCTTAGCCCGCAATTCGTCATTTCCTTTCTCAGAAATCACTGGACCAAAATCTACAAATTTGGTGCCTTTGAGTTATCGAAAGTGTTGTTAACAACTTTGTAGAATGAAGTTTCAATATAAAATGTATCACATTTAAGTTATGCTTTTCAGCAAGAGGCACACACGTCATGCGAAAAAAAACGAGATATCTCGTAGTTGGCCCGCAATGTGTTAATTCCTCAACGAAATAGTAATCTGAATCTGAATTTAGAATATTAATTTTGAATAAGCATTCTGAAACTGAATTTTATGCTTGTATCTGAATTTGTTTTCGAATTTCAATACGAGTTCTGAATTCAAATTACAGATCACAATTAAAAATATGAGCCATGCAGTGAAATTTGATTCCAAGCCTTCAACCTTAAACGAATTTAAATTCTGATGTTTTTGATTTCAATTTGACTAAATTCATTCAATCTGTCATGTGAATCTTAATCAGATTCATCATTTGGGAAAATAACATTTTATGAATTTTGAATAATGAATCTGATTTGAGTTTTTCATTCTGAATCGCCATTTGGAACCTATGTTATGTTTGAAATGTGCATGAGAATTCAGCTTAAGAATTTTGAATCTGAATATGAATATTAAGAAAAATTCAATCTTGATATTGGAAATGCATATGAGGCCCTCAGAGCCAATGGGGTATAAGTGCAAAAATAGTCGATTTTGAGTTAATAATGTCAAATATTATTCTTCATATTTCAAACTATATTTGATGGTTTTTTCAGGTTTTTTTTAAATACTTTTACATTCGAATGAAAAATACAATTTTTTGAAAAGTATATGGAAAATGCCCAAACACAACAATTTAAAAGCGTGTTTTCACGAAATAGGCTTTTATACATTTATACCTTTTAGGCTCCAAGGGCTCATATGATAGGTTCGAAAAGCGTGAATTAAAATTGACTTACTGAAAATAAAGAATCCTAAACTGAATACTGAATCCGAAAAATGAAATCAGAATGACAATTTGGATTTTGATAATATGGAACCAGAACCTTCAATAAAATAAACCTTCAATATGAGATCAATCTCATTTAACATTAGATATTCAGAATTGAGTTTCTATCCACAAAGGAGAAAATTTTGAAAAACTATATCAGAATACTGAACTTTGGGATTAGTTTTCAAGGAGTTGGCATCAGTTCAAAATGTTACTCTAGAATAATAACCTTCAATCCTAAAAATTTGATTTAGATTTTGAAATTCTGAGTGCAGAGTAGAATACCTCGCTTGCTTTTCCTGAACCGTCATTGAGGGAGGGAGAGGGGGGGGGGGAGGGGAAGAGGGGTGGTTAACCGGAAAAATATATTGTTTACTCAAGGGCCGTAAAAGAAAAACCCCTTCCTCAATACACAGATAAAAAAATATTATGAGAAAACGCACCAGTTAAGCACAAATTCTATCATTTAAGAACGATATTGAACGTTTACGTCGATTCAAGGTTCTAATTTACGTCAACTTAAAAGCTTTAAAAAACTCAACTTTGTTGAAGTTACTGTTAAAAATGGACGGGAGGTTTCTATCTTTCCGGAAATTAATTTATAGTTTATAATCTTATCTGCAAGTTTCAATGAAAATTTTCAACATAGGTTTCGCATTTATTTAAAGATTTGCAAAGATATAGATCACCAAATTTTCCAACTCTGAACCTACTGTTCAAATTTTGGTACTGAACTGATACCTTTCTTTGGACCTAGAACATAAATTATTTTGAAAAGTCTGACTTTTCGAAATCAAATGTACAAATTCATAAAAAAAACATGTAATCTTCAATTAAGTAATATTTAAAAAAAAGTATAACAGATTTTAAACGATTGAAAGCACTTTAATTTTTATTATGAATATCCCAAACACTTTCACCCATCGTCAGCTCAATGAGCAAAGCGACAGCTGACACTTTCTTGTGTTTACTGACCTGCTTGAAGATTATTTGCGAAAAGTTGACAAGAAATGTTAGAAATGTTCAATATTGGTTTTGAATCATGCCCCAATCAAAAATTCGCACCAAGTTTTGATGATTTCAGGTCTTAAAATGGAACATTAACCCTTCATTTCATGAATTTATATTTTTCTTTAAAAATCATTATAAACAGTTGGAAATGATGAGTACATCAAGAAAAAAAAAATAAATACGATTTTTCCCTTTTTCCATACATTAATTGTTACACAATTGGTTACTTTATGAAACGAAGGCTTAAAGTCGAAAGTGTCCTATTTTTTAACTTTCACAAATTTTCCGCATGTTTCATAGATTTTCTTTTATTTTAGGAAAATAAGGTTCACAGTGAAAGTGAATGAATTTTTTCTAGGACAGTAAAAAAAAGTGATTTTTCCTTTTTCACTCTAATTTCTCAAAATGCCGTTAAGTTTTATGACTTTGATAGTTAAAAACAATGCATAAGGATACCTTTGGATTTATGGAAATAATATGCAGATCTGCTTGAATTGCATAAACAAAAGTGAAATACCGGTGTTGTTAACGCCTCAATTTTTTGCATCCAAGTGAGTAGCTTCTTGTTTGGCCTGCAGTTAATAAAAAACATCATTTATACATCATCTGAACCGAAGATTACCATGGTTTAGACTAGTTTAACTTTTTTATTACAGATTTGTTCGAAGTTTTCATAGTTCTATTGAAAATTCGATTGTGATTGAGATGTTTGTACGAAAATCAGGACTATTGAGGACATTTTATAGACAAATTTTAAAAAAATCAGAACAATTCGAGAGTTTTTAATAAATCCGAACACGTGGCACCTCTGTCACTGAGTACGTTCATCAAAATGGTCGAGTGGGCTAATAATTTATTTCACTTTGTTATTTCAAAATCAAATATTTCAAAAAATAGTTTAAAAAGTGATAAATTTGTGATAGAAAATAGTTTCACAAGCTTAAGTTTATCATGTGAAGTAGCCAATGAAAGTGGGAAGTGATTTTTTGGCTCTAAAATATGTATTTATGAATTAAGATAAATCAAAGGGGTACGATGTATCGTGATTTGAAAATGTCGAATTTTTCTTAACAACTCTGAAATACAATTCTTCTTGTAGGTTTTTTTTTTATTTTTCAATAACTCAATATAAATTTAATGCTGGTATAAGATTATCGAAACAAGATTGCGTGATACTGCGTTTTGGAACTTTATTTTCATTGATTTGCTTTTCAGTTTCAAGATTTTTTATTTGAAGGAAATTGTAACAAATTGGAAACAAATGATAAATACACAAAAAAAAATTAAATATCGATTTTTTTAGAGATTTGTCTAGAGTTTTTAAAATAATTTTAAGTTGTTATAAAAATCATGATTTGAAGAGTTAATTTTGAATAAATTTAGATTCAAAGGGTTTCATCTAAAACTTAATTGAATCTTAAAATTTTTGTGTCTATTCTTCAGATGAGCTGGAAGCAGTATCGGTGTTATAATTGGTGTGAATTTTGAAATCCAACCGTGTTGGTCAAAAATTACAAAAACATCAACTTTTCAACTAGAACCAGTTAGGTACTGTAAATTTCTGCAAAAGGACGACTTATTGGAGAATATATTCATGAAAAGTTATTTTCTTTTTTTTTAATCCATTATAAATTCAACCATAAAATCCGTTACAGGTGCCCATTCCCAATTTCCACAGTTCATATTTTTCATTATTTACAAAAAAATTTCACACTGTTAATGAAGTTATTTTTCAAACATCACTTTTAAAAATAACTTTTTTTTTTGTCTCAGAAGAGAAAAAATATTTCGAAATGTTTTTTGTACAATGTTGAAATTTTTTTCTAAAAGATCAAATTTGGCTCATGGTTTATTGAAATAAAATTTAGTACAGAAGCAAACAACAATTATCGCTAAAAGTTTAGTATTTCTGGACTTTCATATACATCTCTGCTTATTTGCGAATGAAAATTTTTGTTTTCCCCTACAGAATTATAATTTGTTGTGACAAATCTGGACTGAAATGAAATTATTTCAAAGTTACCTGGTAATGTAATATTTACAAATGGAAATTTTTGTGATGTTCTGTCAAGTAGCTTTTGAGATAGCGTCCGATGAAGAAATATTTCAACTTAGATTTTTGGGCATCACGTGTGCCATCTATATGAATACTATGAACCAACTTTTATTTTTAAATCAGGGCAATTTTTGATTACGTTTACTGCTTCCTGAAGCTTGATCTTCATAATAACCCAAAATTTTGAATTTGGTCGAAGTTCGCACAAATTTAGCCGATTGTCCTTCTTTGGCGTAATGACACGATTCCAGATCCATCTTAAACATGGGGACCTCATGGAGAGCTTTGCAGAGAAAACAGTCGCATTTGGAGGCAGTCTTCTTTGTATTTTTAGCCATTCATGCTGTCAATCGTTATGAAAAAATGAGTAATTTGCAGTTTCCGCAGATCGTTAGCCTCCTCAAGTACAAGCCATAAAAGTTTTCAATCTTTATCGTTGTTTATCTCCAGGAAATACAGGCGAAAAGTTTCTAGTTGGAGACCTGCCAGGTGCAAAAGAGTTTTTTTTTGCTGTCCATTACGAAATTTTTCAATATATCTCCCCACAAGCAGTCCAAATATTTTGCACACGACTTGACCACCGTATTTTGTTAATTTTATCAGCGGGAAGCTTTTCTAGCTTGTAGGAACGAAATTAAACCTTTATATAAGTCAGCTAAACCAATCAGAAAATTTTGATTTTTTTTGTATAATTTCCTCATTCATATTTTTGGATTGAGCTTGGGAAAACCTCTGTGAAGCCGATCCTAAGGCAACGAGTGACTGAGCTAGCCGTCTTTACAAGATTTTTTTTTTTAATAAAATAAACGTTTATTTCAGGCCTTTTACTCATTAAGTTTTCTGTGCCGAGTGTATCCAATTACATTTTGATTACATTTTGAATTATTTGTTATTGTTAGTATGGGAAAGGGGGCCGTAATAGTCGCGGCGACTCAATATGGTTAAAAATTTAAAATTGGGTATGGAAGGGGTTTATAAGGATTATACTTGATAACTATTATCCATTAGAGTTCGCTGGCGGTCCTTCGTAGCCATGGTTTTCAGGCTACTGTTGGTCGTCCTTTATCGTTTTTGGCCAGACTTCTTCTCGATATTCCGAACCTGTTGGATTAGGAGTTTCTAATGAAAGTAAAAAGCTTAAAATGTGAAGAAAGTACAAACAAACAGGAAAGGGAAGTGGACTAAACAACCAAATTAGCTAATTTTAAAAACTTGTAGATGAAAAACAAATATTGAAGATCAAAGTTTGCCAGAACGTCTCGAATAGGGATTCCGGGTAGCCTACCTCGGGCCCTAAGGTTGTCCAAGAGCCAAGCCCTCGATCGACCATGTGTCTCACACGTCCATACAACATGATCGATGTCGTGGTAGCCATCCCCACAAATACAAACATTGGTGCTAGCAAGTCCTATACGGAATAAGTGCGCGTCGAGCCGGTAGTGATTTGACATAAGCCGAGAAACCACGCAAATGAAATCGCGACTCAAGTTGAAATGCTTAAACCATGCCTTCGTTGGAACCTTAGGGATAATCGTATGGAGCCAGCGTCCCATTGTGCCATTATACCAACTAGACTGCCAATCGTTTATCGCTAAATGGCGAGGTATTGAAAAATATTCGTTGTACGTTAAGATCCTTGAACCGTCTCGTTTCTTTCCAGAATCTAAAGCTGGAATAAGATGGTAAAATAACTTCTGCAAACGATAATCCCTTATAAAACCACTGTTACACCCACTTCGTGAAATGAGAAAGTAAATTTCTGAACAAAATTTGCGCAAACGAACTTCCAGCACTTAAGCGCCAACAACTCAAGGAGTTGATGTGCTGAAGTCGCTTTTAACCCGGACTTTCTTCCCAGGGGTGGGATTCCAACGAAACTATACAAAATGGGGTTGGCGAAATGAGGGTATGTCGTGCAGGTACACGCACTTAGACGCAATGGTAATAGCCGTAGAATTCCGCAGCATAAAAAGTGCAAACACAATGCTTAAAGTTTGTAACACCAAGTATAATTGAAATGGTCACTTACCGAGAAAATCGTCCTTTCACCTGCACACTGAGCCACCGCCGGAAAACTTCCACGGACCGGGGTTGATTTCCGTTAGGCCTTGATACGGGTTTTTTTTTTCACCACCGACAGTCGAATTACTGGTTGGACGAATTTTCCGTAACTTTATCCGAATTCTTATCGCACGTACTAAGAAAATAATCACACGGGTAGAGATAATTGAAGACCGAGTAAATACCGTCTTGTAAAATATACTTTTTCCCGACTTACTTTAAAATTCACGACTCAATAGCTTTAGGACCAAAAAGGCTAAGACCCAGGTTTTCTTTTTCACTTCCCAAGAAACCTTCATTTCCCCCACTGCTTAGGAAAGTCACCATTGGTAACCAATGACGACTGTCAGAATAACGATAAGTTATTCTGAAGTCCTTTGGTGGAAATTCTATTTTACCGGCTCGTTCCCAATTCGCTTACACAGGGATCAACTCACAGTAAGGCTTACATGCTACATGAACAAATTATGTATTGGAATTCTACGGATATTAACCATTTTATCTACTACGGACCGTTACATCCTCTCAAAATATTGTCCTTGTATAGTGCCCACCTTGGCAAATGAATCCGCCTTCTCATTACCCGGAATCGAGCAATGAGACGGGATCCACACCAAGGTAATTTTGTACGAATTTTCAACCAAAGCGCTCAATATTCCTGATATTTCCTATAGGAAATACGAAGAGCGCTTTATCAGTTTCATCGATCGAATCGCCTCAACTGAGCTGAGACTATCCGAATAGATGAAATAGTGGTCAACGGGCAATGTGCGAATGTGTTTCAAGGTACAATAAATAGTCTTTACAAGATGTGATTGAAGTTTTCAGAGTTCAGTAACAAATTCTCTTACAATTCAGATGTTTTTAAGGAAATCAGAACAGTTCAGTAAATTTTAAAGATAAATAAAAAAAAAAATCCAGATAATTTCAAAAGTCTCTACAAATCCAGAAAACTCAGAACACCAGGCAGCTCTGTCACTTAGTACGTCCATCAATTTGGCAGATTGCGTTTATAATTATTCATTTCACTTCGCGATTTCAAAATCCAATATCTCAAAAAGTAGTTTTAAAAGTGACAAGTTTCATCTAAAACAAGCATTCAAGCATTAAGACGAATAAAAGGGATACGATGTAGGTGGCCGACATAATCCTACTAATTAAATTATTTGAAGTATTTTTCTCTACTGCGATTTGGGAATGTTGAATTTTTATTAACAATTCTGGAAAACAATTGTTATTGCAGATTCCGCTTTCAATTTTTCAATTTCAGAATAAAAACTTAATTTAAAAGATTTTCGAATTTAGATTCCGTGGTATGGAGTTTTTTTTCATTATTCTTTTTATAGAATTTCAAGATTCTTTATGTGAATGGAACAGTAGAAAGTTGGCAACAAATAATTAATGAAAAAAAACAATGAAAAATCTACTTTTTTTTTAAAGATTTTTTCACAATTTTCAAAATTTAAGTCTGTTGTGGTATGAGCCTACTTGGTTGAATGTTGCTTTGATTCAAAATTTAAGTGTCATCAAAACAATCTCTAAATCTAGCAGTGAAGGATAACATCTCCCGAATATTCTATTCGATCGATTGCCATGTTTTCGAGAAAATAATCGACTAATAATGGAATAGTGTTTATTGACAATTCTTATATATAAAAATGAAGGCGTTTTCTTTGTTACACCGTCACGTTAAAACGGACGGTCGGAATAAAGTGAAATTTGGTATACGAGGGTCAGAGATGGTTTGTTTCGAAAATCTCGAAAGGGTTGCTCCCATACAAAAATATCACTTCTGCTTTATAAAAATGGAGATATTTTCTTTGTAACATCATCACGTATAAACAGACAGTCAGAATGAAATGAATTTTGGTATCCGAGGATTTTTCTTCTTACTTTTTATGGAAAGGAGGCTGATTCACGAGCACGAAGAAGTTTAAGACTTGTTGATAGATTTATACACTTATAACGATTTGCTAATTTAAAGGTTAAACGAAGTTTACCGGGTCAACTGGTAGAATCATAAAAACATAGGCACATTTGTCTTGCCTTTGTTTCTAGAACTGATTTTGGAATTCACCTCTTGTTTTGATGATATGGCATTGAGAAATCTTAAATTGATTCATCCGCCACTGTGACCTAGAGGATAGCGTTCACGTCTTCTAAGCTAGGGGTCATGAGATCGAATCTCGGTCACGGCTTACATAGAACTCTTTCTGTATGCTTGTGATTTTAGCATTTGTAAGATGCTAGCCATCATATCCTTGAAAGATGTACGCCTTAGAGTTAAGTAGATTAGATTACTTAAAAGAATCATGATTAACAGATGAATTTTAGAAATGATTTTGATCATTCTGCCGTTGTCCAAACACTACTACTCGGTACATCCATATAAAAAATCATGAATAATAAATCCATTTTGTGATGTATGTTAAATAAAAAAAAATAAAAAATTATTTTCAAATATGGTTCCAATATGATCTGTGATTTTAACTGATATTGGATATTATGTTTTCAGATTCTAATCAAATTTTCAAGTTAATCTTTATTCATGAGAAACTGAAAAAACTAGAATTCTATCGAAGTTTATGATACTGATCCGATCCTGAACCTTTCGAGTTTTCAGAATACCTGATCCTACTAAAGTAACCTGTTTATCTCGTACCATAACTCCATAACTTATTCGGATCGGACTAACAAATCCGTTCCGAAAATTTATCGGCACAAGAAATAACAGAATCCGGCAAAGTACGACGCAATGCTTCCCGCCAATTCCCATCCGTTCGCTTGCTCGCTAACTATGAAGAGCTCCAACTGAATTCAAAGGATTGAACCTACACCTGAGAACCTATTTCGAGAAGAAGAAAAGCAAGGCATCAGAGCCTCGAAGGAAGACGACGAGGACGACGACGTTTATCGAAGCGAAAAGATGAACACTTCCTGCCGTGTGGAGGGAAGCCACCAGAACCGAACGAGATGTCGATTTTACGTATGGGAAGATGTAGGGCAGTCGATAGGTTAGATTGGAGGGGAGATGTGGAGGTGAAAAATAAATGTATGCTGAAAAACATATCGGCTCCATATACATTTGTTGTTACTGAGGCCCGGGAACAGATTCGCCAATTTCCTGGGGAACGAGTTCTGGATGGCATACGCTTTTTGGAGCCACACACGCGTGAAACAAAAAAAAAAATGATGATATTGCCACATGTAAACCTCGATCCCGGTTTTCTCCCTCGAAAAGGTGTTTCTAAGGGGAAAGTGTAGGCGTAGGAATCTGGCGTAGGTTGGCGCTCTGAGGAAGCTTAACTCGTTACAAGCCGAATTATTGTTATATCGGAGGCAAATTTGAATTGCGCGCGATTTTCTTGGATGGAGCGAGACGAGATATTGATTAAGGTTTTCTGTTTACCTTTTGCGCTGACGGGTTGATTGGGTGCTTAATAAACAGAATTTTCTCTCATCTGGAAAAAAATATGGCCTTTATTGCCGCCTTTTTGTTACGCAATCTGGGCAAAAATGCACGGCCAAACAAACCGAAACGATCGGCGCTTATGAATATTCATATCAATTATGTTGAAAAGCCTCACCCGAAGCTGATGCTGCTTGATGATGGCCGGCCAATTAACATTGTTGTAGGTTTGCATACACAGAATGAAATTCCACTTTTTGGGGTCAATATGGTTCGGTGCAAATACTTCCCGCGATACACACACACAGAAACAAAAGCATGCAGAAGAATTGTTTTCGAATAAACGCAGGCTTAAATTTACATAAGTTGATTATGTTTTAATGTTGAGAATAAAGGATTACCAGGGGCTATGAATTAATAAACAAAAATCACCAAGACCAACAAAATGGGGGTCAATACTGACAGGTGATACGAGGCCCTTAGAACGATGGCGGGATATTATATTACAATTGGTAAACGTCACACCCGTGAGGAATCGATAGCATGTTTATTTATTTTTTATTTCTACGACTTACAATCAAATCAATCAAACATTTCAATTAATTACTGTGAAACACTTTGAAAATTTACAGTCAGCAGATAGTGGCCTAGAGGATAGCATCCTTGTCTTCTAAACAAAGGGTCATGAGATCGAATCTCGATGGTTTTTTCACCACATTTGCTCAAGTCTCAAGTCTGCTCAATCGTAGAAAAAATATATCGTAATCAAATACCTTTCAATGCCATATTTGTTTCCATTTGTTGGCTTCGTTAGCATTAATTGAGAGCTTATGCTATTAAAATTGTAATGGGCTCACCTCCCTGGTGTGTCAGATAATCATAGAATCATATCAAAATGATTTTCCGTGTTAAGTTTCGTCCATTTCACTGATTTTGTAAAAAAATAAAGTTTAGTGTAAACTTTTCTCTTCTCTCCCTGTATTCTCAATTCTATTTTCCTACTGCCAGAAAGGAATTATTTCACATAGAACAGTTTCTCGTATTGAAATATCATCCCATGCCAAATTTGGTTTTATTTGCGTAGTAAATTCTTGAGTTATGCATTAACTTGAAAGGAAGTACCATCCTCCCTTCCGTTCTCCCCATTGAATGAATGGATGAGAACTTAATATTCATAAAAGTATTTTTCGTACTCGAATACTTTTTGATGCCACATTTGGTTTCATCTGCTCGCTTCATTTCCCCTTAATATCTTTTCGCTGATTCAATTTATAATAGAAACATTTCTCGTATCCAAATATCCTCACATGTTAAATATGGTTCCATTTGCTCGATCACCTCTACAGTCATACTGAAAATTGTAAGGGAGACCTCTCCTCCCCTTTTTCATCTACCTCTTTGAAGGAGTGAGGAATACCAAATATTGATAGAAGCATTTCTCGTACCCAAATATCGTTCCATGTCAAATTTGGTTCCATTTGCTGTTGAAGTTCTCAAGTTTTGCAGTAAAAATTGTATGAAAATCCCCTCCCACTTGCCTTTCTCCCCACTGGAAGAAGGAATGGGTCTCAAACAATCATTAGAACATGGCACGTTCTCAAATATCCGCCCATGCCAAATTGGGTTCCATTTGCTTAATTAGTTTTTGAGTTATGTAAAGAAATATAAAAAATGCCCCCTCTCCCCTTTACATCTCCCTACTGAAAAGAGGGAGGGGTCTCAAATAATCATGGAAATAATTTTTGTATCCAAATACCTTCCCGTGCCAAATTTGGTTCCAATATCTTGATTAGTTTACGAGAAATATGAAAAATTATAAGGTAGCCCTCCTCCCTCCTTCCTATCACCCCACTGAGAGGAGGGAGGGGTACCTTATATTCATAGAAATATTCCTAGTTCCCAAATACCACCTCATGCCAAATGAGATACCATTTGCTTGATGTGTTCTTGAGTTATTCTAAAAATTGTCTTTTGTTTGGGAGGCCCCTCCCCCCCTTCATAAGAGATGGAGGGGTCTCAATCCATGATACGAACCTTCCCATACCTCCAATACCCCCACCCGCCAAGTTTCACGCAAATCGGTTTAGTAGTTTCCGAGTCTATAGGGAACAGACAGACAGACAGACAGACAGACAGAAATTCATTTTTACATAGGGGAGAGTGGGGATACTTGATCCCCTTTTCTTATTTTCACCATATCTTTTTGAAAAAAATTAGCAACTCGAACCCTTTTACATTTTCCGACATCGTGTAACTTCAAGTTTCTATGCTCCAAAAACTAGAACGATGCTTGAACCCTTAGATGAACTAGAAGCATTTTCGTGGGAGTAAAAAAATGCGATATTTTTGAAGTTAAGGGAGATTTGATCCTCTATTGACGGAGACTTGATCCTTTATTCAGGAACCCTTATCTTTGGAAAAAAAAACAAACAAAACCCCAATATAGAATGTCAATTGACTGTTTTGGTTGTGTTTGTTCTCATTTCCAGTTTATAACTGACAGAAGAAGCTAATTCAATATCTTTTTCGCAACGCTAATGCCATACTTAAATGCGCTATTTTCTTTAATAAAGAGAAAATTAATTATATTAGCTCTTCTCTTCAGACAATTGTTGAATAATTATAAGTAATTGGATAAATAATAATAATCTCGTAATCAGCAATGATCACGATCAATTTAGAAGGAGAATATACCGTTTTTAACAGTAGGGATCATTTGAACCCATAATCAACATTTTAGAAAAAATGTTCTTATAAAAGTTGAGAGTTTTCCATTGCTTTGAAAATATGATATTATGAATTTCATTACGCTCAAACGATTGATATATTGGAACAAATATTTTGGTTATAATTTTTTTCATGTAAGGAACATTTTAAAGTGATGAAAAAAGATCTTCAAGTCACATTTCGTGAAATTTTTCAAACAAAGTTCAATTACTGGAACAATTATTTTATTTAAACTTTTGAGCTTTAAGCATTGTTGTTTTGCTCTATTTGGCACATTTTTCTAGAACATTTGATCTTTGTAGGACATTCCAGTTTCGAGATATAGCTAAGGAATCAAGTTTCCCCAGGAATCAAGTATCCTCCACTCTCCCCTACATATATAGATAATTTATTGAGTGAAACGGTCACTTTTTTATTCGAATAACACAATTTTACAGCTTTGAAGCCGTTATTTTAAATTTTATAAAACTAATAGCCCATCAAAAGAGAAATTTTCAAAATTGTTGATATATTTTAAAACGCATTTGCAATTTTTTTCCATACATTGTTTACTGATGCAGGAAAATGTGAGCAATTGATTGAGATTAAAAAAATAGTTAGATTTGCCAAATGAATTACAACATTTTTTCCAAAATCCACTTCCTTCAAAAAATTATTCAATATGATTTTTTAAATTTTTCTGCGCTGTTTCTATGATATCTCACACGTACAATTAAATATCGTAATAGCAAGAGTATTTTTTGTGAATACACCACTCGAAAATATCCATCGTTTTCGAGAAAATTTAAATTCAGATTATGTTTTTTCAAACAAAATAATGCATTTAAGAGTTTTAACCCAATAAACCAAGTAGATAAATATGGACTTGACTTTACATTACAATATTTTGGCAACCGGGCTAGACCGTTATTTGATTATCTTCAAACCCCGTGCATATCTTTATAAATTCGGAATATCTGGAATGCTAACTGTACTTTATACACATATCAGGGCCATAGGAAGAACTGACTCATGGGGGGGGGGGGTTTGGTGACTGATTTTTACCTATGATTTTGTGCTCAACAACGCACGAATAAAAAAAAACAAATTGTGTTTGTAACTATATGATTGTTCATTTTTAAGTAGAGGGGGAATGACCCTGCGTGGTTGAACTTCTCTTTAAATAAATAAAATTATCTATCATTTTTAAGTATCTACTAGTTAATAGTTTTCGTTTTAAATCGTAGCTTTACAAAAGAAGTCCTTAACCTAAAGGGTGACCTAAATTTTTTTTAATGAAAACTTTAAAAAAAATATTATTGGAATTTGCTTCCATCGATGGTTAAATTTTTGAATTCGTTTAAGGTTCTGGTAGATCAAAGCTATTTGATTTGAGCATAAAATAAGTTCATTCGAAGGTAGCCTACCATTTCTATAAAAAAAAAACTTTATTATGCTTAAATCAAACAAGACCAATCTTTCAAACGCTTTTGCGAATTCCAATATTTGAACCTTTAATGAAACTAAATGAAATTTTTCAAAAGAAAAAAAACAATAAGAGATAAAAAAAATTCGGATCAAATTTGCTTGACACTTGCACAAAATTAATGATTTTGGATTTCAAATTTGGCCTAAAAAAACTGAAATATTAATAATGTTAAACAATTCATCGAGAAAATTTTGAATTTTGTGCAGATTTTCAGGTGAAGATCAGGTACATGTTTCTTTAACAGAAAATATTTTTAATAAAGAATCAATTCCATAATAAAAATCCTATACATGATTTTGAAAAAATATAATTTGGGATATAGGCTGTTTTGCACAACAAAACTTAGAAAATAAACTCAAATTTCAAATTATATTTGTGATTTTCAGCTGAATTGTATGTGCAAACTAATTCGGACTAAAAATTTTGAAATCTCGAATTGGACAAGCAAACTTTCGAGTTCATGTTCTCTTTAATTCCACAACAATTTTATGTTGATTGAAAAACTCATTTACAAGCTAAATCACTTTCAGAATTTTAAATTTGAATTCAAAAGTTGAACTTTGAATCTATTTTCGCATCTCTACACGATTTCTCAAATGCACAAAACATATGATTTCCGAATCCTAATTCCAGATCAGAATTTTATGAGCAAAGTTGTAGAGCCCTCATTAATGAATCAATTGTTTAAATTCTGTAGTGCTGGATCAATCTTAATTAATTTTTTGTTTCAATTTCTTATTTTAAATCTTTATTGTGAATCTTAATTAAATGTGAATTTCAAATCATGAATCTGAATAAATTTTTTTTCAATTTTGGACCGCCACTTAGAAGCTTTCAATGTTTAAATTTTGTGTTAGAATGAAGTTTAAGTACTTCGAATTTTAATATTAAACAAAATTCTTCTTTTTTCATATTCGTAAAACTATTATCAACATATTGAAAATGCATATTATTTTCAAAAATTATGAATCAAATTTAATATGAAATGCAAAATCGAACTTGAACTAAGATTTCAAAGCAGCTTTTCATTCCTTATTTTTTTATTTGAACTGAAAATAAAGAATCATAAATTTGATTCAAAATCAGAACTACGAAAATATGTAGAAATACAGTTTTGGTTATGGGTAGAGATGTACCGAATATTGACCTTTTCAACTATTCGGCCAAACGAATATTCGGCCGAATATTCTATTGAATTTTTAATAAAAAAAAAAACTTAAGCGATTATTTCAATGCTTTCTATTTCTTCCATATTAATATCCCTCATGTATTTTAGTCGATAATTTTCAACCAGATGATATTATAAGATGATGATTTACAAGATATTTTTTAAGTAGGGGACTTTCAGATAACTGAAAAGACATTAGATGACTCGTCGCTTCTAGGGCGTTTATCACCAAAGAGATTGCATTCCTGTAAAATCATGGAAAAAACGTGTTGAAACAGATGCCAAGCTTTTTGAAATTGCTTCTCTGATATTGAATTAGATGAAGGTCGAATTTGAGCAAGATATCTTCAAAATAGTTGTTGAAAAAATAAATTATCTTTAGCTTTAAGCATACCATACTTTCAACTAAACGTATCCACACGGTCAGGCATCCAGGACGATTTTTGAAAAAAAAAAAATAAAAAAGGCAAAAGTAAAGTATATTTTGAAATTTTTGAAAATTCGTATTGAACACAAATTTTAAAAAAATATAAGAGGAATTTGAGTTTTTTATTTGATTTAGCAAATAATCTGAATAAACTCGAGAAAAACTCGGGAAGTTTTAAACAATATCTGGACATCCTGGCCAGATTCGACTTATCTGGAACTTTACTGGATTTATGGGCAAGCCGGAATATATCCAGAAAATCTGAAATAAACTTTAATCAAAGTATTAAACGATACCGTTCAGCATTCTCCTGTACGATCTTTAGTGAAAGATAAGCGGGTACACCTTAGATGTTTTACTGAAACCATGTTTTTCCTTTTTTATAGGAATTTAACCCATTAAGGTCATTCTTCCTCGTTAATAACTGCTGAAACCCTAAGTTTTCAATGATTGTGAAGCTTTTACAACATTACTTTTGGAAGTATTATAAATTATCCAAAAAATTTTGAAAACTTTACAAGTCTGTAGTAGATATTCGGCCTATTCGGCTGAATACTTAGCTCAACTATTCGGTGAGCCGAATATTCGGTTTAACGGTTTTTCGGCGGTATTCGGCGCCGAATATTCGGCCAACCGAATATTCGGTACATCTCTAGTTATGGGAATATGGATCCAGAACCTCCAAAATGAGTTTAATTTCGAATATTCAGACCTGAATTTCTATGATAAGGTTGCTAGATTGCCCGGTTTAAACCGGGTTGGCAAGGATATTTAATATAAAATTAGAGACAAGTCCGGTCTGACCCGGCTTTAAAAAACAAATTGAATTGTATTTTTTTTTATTTATTCGTGCAAAACTTTTGGAGCAAGTTTCAAAAAAATAATTATGAAAGATTTTTTCAAGTTTTTTTGATGTACAATTCCTACGTTTTGACCAGAATTGCTTGGATTTTGGTCGACAATTTTGAAATCAAATACTCGAATTTTGTCAGGTTTTTATGTAAAACAGATCGGAGACGTGCTGAAAAAATCTGAAAACCTTATTCTTTGAAAAAGTGAGAAAATTTGGAAAAAAACGTAGTAGAATTTTGAATTAGGAAAGGGTTTCTGAGGATTTGGCATTAGTTTTAAGTCTAGATAGTTACTCTTGAGTATCTTTGCTCTATTATCCAAATTTAATTATGAATTCAAAAATTTTGAGTGTAGATTAGAATACCTCGCTTGCTTTTTTGACCCTCAGGGGGGGTTTAACCCCCATCGAAAAATCGATTCGAAAAAGATAATTCGATAATAAAACAAGTGAAACATTTTTAATTTTTGAGCGCGAATTTTCTAGTTTGAAATAATAAGCTCTGAAGATTTTGTAGTCGTCTATTGGAATATTAGGTTCTAGGCCAAAATAGAGAAATAATGTTTTTCTTATGAAAAAAATGAGATTTATATTCTTCCAAGAAGCTTTTTTTCTCGAAACACAAAAATTCAGGATTTAAAAATAAAGACGAAATTGAAAAATATTACAAAAAATTTAAATAGCTCGACTTGAAAAATTCGGTAAAACTTAAAACATAACGATTCTTTTAAATTCGGTAAATTTATTTGGAAATTAAAACAAAATATTTAAATGAAAAGATTTTTTTTTACAATTCAGGAGGAAATTGTTCAATAAACATATACATTTTGACAACTAATTTAAATGATTGTAGCCTGCCTGTCTCCACGTTGCAAAGGACCGAGTAACCTTAACTACTCAACCAAGGGGAAAATGTGTAACAAGTTTAATCTTGACACGTACAGCAGTGATGGTGGTAGACCACTTTACAAAAGAATTGTATTTATTACTCAAGGAAACAGCATTTTGAAGCCTATAACTTGAAAAATGTTGTCGATTTTAGCGTCCTTAACTCTTATAGTCTGTCAGATTTTGTCTGTCACCTCTAAATTTGGTGATATGACGTTTGTGAGTTTTAAAATGAGTGTAAATATTCAATTACTGATAATGAATACATGATAATACATGAATATAAAAAAACTGACCCTATATTTGTTCATTTCACTTATTTAAAAAGAGAATAATAATTTAATGATTGATTTAAAAGTCAGCTAAATAATTTAAGTTTTACAGTTTTAAAAAAAAATCGAAAACTACCATCGCTCAGTATAACTAACATTGATGAAGAAAAGTTGAAAAAAAGATTTTATTGCATTTTTTCATTATCATTTCTATTACGATTTCTCGTTCCCCCTTAAAGACCGAGCTCTACAACAGTGCCTGTCTTGAAGTTTCACTTAAAAACAGCACTGGGGTCCTTCCAAAGACACAGGTTTGATCTTTTCTTCGGAAAAAACCCGAAAATTTCTGAAGAATATTTTTGGCTAAAGAATGCTTCTGCTGACCCTCCTTGAGCAATTGGTGGTAGTGAAATGGCTCATTTGGCGCAGAAAATATTGGCCTTGGTGGAGAAATCACTGTGAAGAGTTGTAGTAGCGAGCAGCGGGAAGGGTTCCACTTATTGAAAAAAAATTTGGTATGGAAGTTTTCACGATGTACTTTGAGCGTTTCTTGAATTTTTTTGGTTCAACGGCTGAACCAGTTGAACCATTCTTCTTTAGGCCCATGGAAAACGCCTAGCTTCCACAAGAACTTTCAATCGATAATTGCTGCCTGGCTGAAATATTTTTTTCACCAGTTGTCAAAACACCACCGGCTGTGCCATTCCAGGTAGATAGGTACAGCACCAAATCATCATCATCAATCGTGAAGAATATTCTACGAAGGAATGGATGGTCGGACCCAGCTAAAAAAACTTCTCGGATCACTGACACGTGACTTTCCGTGCGGCTGCCTGAGAGCTCTGTCAGAATACCAAATGGAATCATCGACAACAGGTTGAAGAAGCCGTCTCGAGTTCTTCTACCTCCTACTCACAAAAATAGTTGGCTTCCGTTTCGTGCGAAATCTTGAAGCCTTTTTGGAATATTTGCGACGCCAGACCGTCCAAATTTCACCGGAATCATCGACAGACAACGACATAGGCTATTGGACGGATCATTGGTTCAGTTTCTGGGAATGAACTATTTTTTAGGGTTTTCTGGTGATTTTGACTCGAGTCAATGTCAACCCTTATAGGTGAAATATCTGATCTAAATGTACATATTGACCACTTAAAATTTGTATCCAGTAGTTAACTACAAAAATTTTTTTGGTCGAAAATAGTTTCATTTTCCATATTCCATTTCAGAGGGATAATATTTCCCTCGCATATCGGATATTCATCATCACGTCTCCGCTTCGTCAAAGAAATCCATCATTTGCCAACCCTAAAAGGATTTTTTTTCTCCTTCGCTCGAAAAGCATCCAACTGTGTCTCATTAAATTTGGCATGGTTCGTTATGCATTGATATTTGGAGCTTTCATCTCGCGTTTTCTCTCGCTTGTAACTGGGTTCATAGAATGGTCGAAATGTGAGAGTATGTTTCGAAGTAGCTAAAGTCGTTGCCCTTCACGAGTAATGTTATATATGCACTTAAATGTAAAAAAAATATTCGAAAATTTTTTGAAATTTTATTTGATTCATGTTAGGGTGATCCAAAATAAATTATGGTTATGCTCCGGAATTAAAACATAGTTGGCTGAAATCATTCCTCGGCCTGCCAGAAAGCTCCATGCCAAATATAAGCTCAATTAATTTGACAAAACTGCCATAATTCAATTCTTTATAAAAATATCGGATCATGGATCTACTTGTGGGCTTTTAATATACATTGGGTTTGAAAAAAGATTACATTTTTGAGGGGTTTTAAGGATTCAAAAACCATATGATCCACTTCACAAATGGTTTTGACTATTTAAGGCCCCTGATTTGTGTCAAACTTTTTTCATATTTTTTTCGATAATTTCAATGATACCCGGCATGTATCCTGATTATGTTTATGATTAGGACTGTCAGTAACTTTAAGTTAACAGAAATCTATTCATAATGACATATTTTTAAAATTTCTCACAAAAAAATGTTAAAAATTGAAGTAAATGCGAAATACCAATTCAATACTGCAAATCTTCTTTCAAAACTGTTAAATACTGTAATATATTCAAATTTCGACAAAAATCAGAAAAACTCATCCAGCTGCCGAAAAATTCATAACGTTCTTAATTAAATATGGCAAAAAATTCATTGTACAACAAAACTTTTGATTCACTCGGACTTTCTAAAATACCTCCAAACGGGGCATCATTCGAATGCAGGGTTAGATGCCACATTTGTATACCACAACACTTATTCACAAATTGACAAAAATGACAAAAATGCTTATAAAATGACAAGAATGACAAAAATGACAAAAATGACAAGAACGAAAAAAATGACAAAAAAGACACTAATGACAAAAATGACAAAAAAGACAATAATGACAAAATTGACAAAAATAACAAAAATAGCAAAATGACAAAAATGACAAAAATGACAAAAATAACAAAAATGACAAAAATGACAAAAATGACAAAAATGACAAAAATGACAAAAATGACAAAAATGACAAAAATGATAAAAATGACAAAAATGACAAAAATGACAAAAATGACAAAAATGACAAAAATGACAAAAATGACAAAAATGACAAAAATGACAAAAATGACAAAAATGACAAAAATGACAAAAATGACAAAAATGACAAAAATGACAAAAATGACAAAAATGACAAAAACGACAAAAATGACAAAAATGACAAAAATGACAAAAATGACAAAAATGACAAAAATGACAAAAATGACAAAAATGACAAAAATGACAAAAATGACAAAAATGACAAAAATGACAAAAATGACAAAAATGACAAAAATGACAAAAATGACAAAAATGACAAAAATGACAAAAATGACAAAAATGACAAAAATGACAAAAATGACAAAAATGACAAAAATGACAAAAATGACAAAAATGACAAAAATGACAAAAATGACAAAAATGACAAAAATGACAAAAATGACAAAAATGACAAAAATGACAAAAATGACAAAAATGACAAAAATGACAAAAATGACAAAAATGACAAAAATGACAAAAATGACAAAAATGACAAAAATGACAAAAATGACAAAAATGACAAAAATGACAAAAATGACAAAAATGACAAAAATGACAAAAATGACAAAAATGACAAAAATGACAAAAATGACAAAAATGACAAAAATGACAAAAATGACAAAAATGACAAAAATGACAAAAATGACAAAAATGACAAAAATGACAAAAATGACAAAAATGACAAAAATGACAAAAATGACAAAAATGACAAAAATGACAAAAATGACAAAAATGACAAAAATGACAAAAATGACAAAAATGACAAAAATGACAAAAATGACAAAAATGACAAAAATGACAAAAATGACAAAAATGACAAAAATGACAAAAATGACAAAAATGACAAAAATGACAAAAATGACAAAAATGACAAAAATGACAAAAATGACAAAAATGACAAAAATGACAAAAATGACAAAAATGACAAAAATGACAAAAATGACAAAAATAACAAAAATGACAAAAATGACAAAAATGACAAAAATGACAAAAATGACAAAAATGACAAAAATGACAAAAATGACAAAAATGACAAAAATGACAAAAATGACAAAAATGACAAAAATGACAAAAATGACAAAAATGACAAAAATGACAAAAATGGCAAAAATGACAAAAATGACAAAAATGACAAAAATGACAAAAATGACAAAAATGACAAAAATGACAAAAATGACAAAAATGACAAAAATGACAAAAATGACAAAAATGACAAAAATGACAAAAATGACAAAAATGACAAAAATGACAAAAATGACAAAAATGACAAAAATGACAAAAATGACAAAAATGACAAAAATGACAAAAATGACAAAAATGACAAAAATGACAAAAATGACAAAAATGACAAAAATAACAAAAATTACAAAAATTGCAAAAATTTCAAAAATTTCAAAAATGGTAAATGTTTTTAGAGAATAATATTCCAACGAAAAACGAAATAAAACATGACACAAATTTTCAAAAAAAAATATTCCGACAGAGGAGGAGACTAATATTGTCTTCCCATTGAAACATTTTTGAAGACAAAAAAAAATCACCGTTGTTTTCAAAAATAAATAGACATTTTCAGTCTGTACAGTGTACACTCATGTTTGTTTGGCTTCAACAAACAACATTTATTTGTAATATGTTTAGGCTTAAAATCGATTGTAAGGAAAAGTACCTTTGCTTTTTTAATGCTTAAAAATAATTCAAAAATTTCGATTTTCCATAATCCTTCACACAGCACCTAACGATGTTCGTGGATCTAAACGCTTGAGAATGCTGAGAAAAAAAGGACATGAAGGAGGGTCATTACCGTTTGATCAGATTCAAGCAAAAAGGTAAACAATCCAATCAAATAGAAAAGGGTCATATCGGATGTTTGCATTTTCAATCATCGTTCTGCGAGAATCGTACCTGAAAGGGGGGAAACACTAGGGGCATCGTTCTAGAATTTCTACGTTCACGTCTGAACCGAAAAGGTGTATCTAAAACTGTAGGAAAGGGTTTTGAAATTAGTTTGGGATTGCGAACTTCTTATCGTTAGTTTAATGGGGGTGGGCTGTGCTGCTTTCTGATTTCCGACGAAAGGTTTACCCTGGGCACGGAATCTTATTTTATTTGAATGCTTACTTCACTGCTACTTCCACTCACCTGAATTTGCTTTCTTTTTTTTCCTGAAAAGGTTCGTTAATTTTTGGGGCCGATCGATTTTTCCCAGTTTGGATAAAAAAAAGCAATTGCCAGGAAAAAATAACCTCATGTTTATGGTGTACACCTCGGGAGAGATTTTTCTTTAAGTTTTATAAAGACCTGCCACTCATCGTACGAGAAGCACCTCATGAATACTAATCAACCCCGGCGCAAGAGTGGTGCAAATCCTTGAAGTCTTCGCATAAACCATCGAAGGTAGGAAAATATTTTTCCATTGAGAAGAAAAAACCTACATGGGTAGCAAAAATGTGTGTGCGATTTTTTTTTCGTGTAGCTCTTCATAGCTGGTACATAATTTATGGGCCTTTCCGTAAGAAAGGTTGTCAAAAAATGTGGCAAATACCTTCTCAAAAAGCGATAATTTTTTCCCGTAGCGTGATGATGGTTCAAAGAAATTTCTTTTGGCTGCTGAAAACATGTCGACGAGTCTGATATTGGTATGCAAAGGACGATCTTGAACCTGGTTGCGTTATATTTTTCGGGGTGACATTTTCGCATACTTTTTTAAATAGATCAAGAGCATTTTGGGTTCTGCTGGGAGATATTTATGTATTCCAAACAAGTGAAGGTGATTCTAACTTTCTGACACTGTTTAATGTGTCTTAGGGGTTCATCTAAGCTTGGAAGAGTAAATTGATGCATGTCTCAAATAAGCTGCTCTTGAAGCGATGGCTTGAATTTTTTAAGGCTCTGATTCCATGGAAATCGTAAAGACCATATTTCAATATCCAAAATTTACATTTCCAGATTTCAATTTGCAAATCAACACCTGGAGCATGCGATTCTCAACAAACACTATAAAAAAGGGAAATGAGCAACAACAACCCTTTGTTGCATAAACTAAAAAATTAGCAAAAATTGATGTATGGAAAAAGTGAAAAATCGTATTTTATTTTAATTTTTTTTTTCTTGACGTACTCCTCATTTCAAACTGTAAAAAATGTTTTTCAAGGAAAAATAAAAATCGTGAAATAACGTGTTAAATTGAGAACTTTCATTTTATTGAGCAATAAAAACACAAAAGTTGTTACTCGAAAACCGAAAACTTTCAGTTTAAGTTCAATATGTTTGCTTTATCTTAAACTTTGAAATACAAAAATTGTTTCCGATTCCCTTCTTAAATTGAAAAATAAAATCAATTTAAGAATCAATAAAGCAGTCGAGCATATTTGAATGGATTTTAAGTTATTCCCTGTTCATAAGTTGAAGAGTCGTTCACTCAAAAGCAGTATTTTGTAAAAATAATCTATTCAATTCAATGACATGAACTGAAACACTGTCGACAAAACTGTTTTGAAATTGTTTCGTCTCCGATTAAAAAGACAGAAAAGATTATGTTTAAACATGTGCTTTTCATTTTTTTTTTCAGAATGAATTCCTCTCATTCCTACTGTAAATTTCGATCATCGCTAAACTAAATACTATCAACAAACTGCAAAATGAAAGGATTTAGTTCAGATTACATGTGAAAAAAATGGAGTAGAGTGGGGTATCGTGGGCCATGAGTTAATGTGGGCCACATCTTATATCTCCGATGTGTGTAAAGGTAAAAATTGCAATCCAACTTTTATTTTCGACGATCTGCGTGAGCATATAATTAATTCTTTGTGTTTTTAACTTTTTCCGCATCAAATGCTTCTTTCATTCAACAATCTAAACGTTTTCCTACATAACTAATCATGCCCCCTCAAATTGCGTCAGTAGAAAACGTAAAAATTCATAACAAAAATATGCTTAAATCCTTAAAATCATAGTTTTTCCTTGCTCATTCACATATGCAATTAGAAAATCAAAGCATGGGGGTTATCACGGGTCACAAAATGTGGGGTTTTTTGGACCACCTAAATTTAAGTTTTTCAATATTTAGAACTTAAAATACATTTTCCCTATTTTTTTCTCATGCCAATTGAAAACTTATGAAAAAAAATTCTATCAATTTTATTTTATGCGAAAAAGACGAACACAAATCTTTTGTAAGTAATTTTGCCAAAACGTTCGCGACGCAGGTAGTTGAAACTATTTGATAACACAAATCCCTATTTTTTACTTTCTCACCTGACATTTCTTTAATATAACTAAATGAATTATAAAAAAATACAGTTCTTCATGAATTTTGCATGAGTTTCGATCCTTTTTGGTTTGGTAGCCTAAGATATCTCGTAATTTTTCTTATCCAAAAGAATTACTTCTACTAAAAAATCAGAACAAGTAAAAATAAATTTATTTAAAATCAGCCAAATGATGTTAGAAATGTAGAAAACCATTTGTCTTCTAAGTTTTATCTTACATGATGCAGAAGCTACGCAGTAAAGAAGTTCAACAATTCTGGTATTCAAGACCCGAATGAACACTCAGGGTTTAAAAGGTCATTAATAAAATTTTAAAAATTCTGGTATTTTGTCTGAAATAACTCTAATCATTTGCTAGAAGTTGTTGAATTAAAATGTGGTGATTAATTAGGCAAAATAAGTTTACAATATGTAATTATGATAATTTTTTATTAAATAAAAAAATATTTAAAATTTAATTTAAATAAATAAAAACTAGTTACAAAAAGAGCATTGAGTAATATGTAATTAAATATTAAGAAATAAGTGAAATATTTAAAGATTATAAGGTTTGTATATAAAATAGATTATGTGTGTTCGGGGGAATCGTTCACCCAATCACGTACCGGTTCGGACACTTGTCGGGGAATTCGCGGATCGTTATATTTAAACACTTTACTTTCGACTTGATTAATTCGCGGCGGTTTATTGCGAGATGATTTACTGTCGACGGTGGTTTATGCTAAACTGTGCTGCTGCCGCTGTTTCAATCAGCTGTTTCGGCAGTCACGCACTAACACACCCGCAACGGCAGAACTGTCAAGCCGTGCGATGTTTTTTGATTGCTGGGGGTGTTCAAGCATTCTGCAAGATCGATATATTTGCTATCTTTTTCTACCATATGCCGCCCGCCTTGAAATATCATTTCAACCTATCTCGCTTAGTCTAACGGTATTACATAAATAATTCATTTTGTTTTGATTTCACTATCCTCTGATATTTTGTGACGGTAAAGCTAAGTTTTTTTTTTCTCAAACAATTTGGTAGCAATTTATGCTCAGAATATTATAAAAACTAATCTAATGTGTGAACTGATTAATCTAATGTGTGCTGCAATGCATATCTGGTGTGTGGAAAGTGGTGAAGTGCATCGGTTGGAGTCCATAAAGCTGCCTATTTGCATCGGTCCCGTTAGCTGCTGCGTAGTCGGAATCAGTGTACTGCACCCGCAGTTTGGATACGGTTACCAGTAAGCCGATTTTGGAATGATTTGATGATCGATGAAACTTATTTTGCCTTGTTTCTCTGTTTTAGGCTGCGCTGATACTTGTTGACTGATGTACTTCTGTTGCTGTTGGATCTTCGGTGCCTCAAAGACCCTTTGGTGAGTGATAAACTGCGTGGATGTTCTGCGTTGCAACCCTCGTATGATGACTGATGGTGGTATGATGTAGTGAGCCGATCAGTCACAAATTGACCTGGTAGGGTGAAGTGCGCTTTTTTAACCGTTAAATGAAAAAGTTGAAGGAAAACTTGCCTGGTGCGGAGGCCCCAAGGCCTCCGCGGACGCCTCACATGGTTCGGTTCCTTCCCTGGTGACGAATTTAACGGTTTCCAATCTGGCCCAGTGTGTATGGAGCTGCGATCGACAATGCTGGCCAAGCCTGCCGAAAACTGCTTTGCCTGGACGAGAAGGTTGATGGTACCTATCAACCTTACTTGGTGATATGCGCTCTTCATTTTGCGTGGAATTTGTGACTCAAAACGTGCACGATATTGTGCTGGCGTTTAACGCCGCTGTTAGTTTTATTCGAACCCAGTATCAAATAGAAAACGTGAACAACGTTGTGCTGGCGCTTAACGCCTCTGTTAGTGAAACCTTATGTTTCATTCTGACATAGTTACTGACTTGACCAATATATCTGACGGAAAACTTCTGACACAACCAACATGCAGCATGCTTAGGCTATTGAATTAAAATGAACCAGTGTACTTTTGGTCGGCAAACTGTAAACTTTGAGGAACTCATATATATACTCAAATCTGACAAAATCTAATCCTGTTGTTCTTTCTCCGATGTGACATTATTGTCACGAATTGGTAAGATGCATATCTTCGAAATGCCTCTTTGATAACTTCCAGATTGCGTTCGAACAGTTACAACTCTGACATTACCATCTGACCCAGGGTGAATTTCTGACACTCTTCCGATTGCCCACTGTAACGGTGGTAAATTGTCCTCTTTAAGAACTACCATCGTTCCGACCTTGATGTTATCTCGCTGTGTTGACCATTTCGTTCTGTTATGCAGATCAGATAAGTATTGAGTTGACCATCTTTTCCAAATACCTTGAGCAGTTTTCTCCATTCTGTGCAGAATGTTTAGACGATTATCAGGCGTGTCTTCCCAGTTCTGCTCTGGGGGTGCTGTGAGCGATTTTTGGACTAAAAAGTGACCTGGTGTAAGCGCCTCGAAATCGTTCGGATCATTACTGCACGGAGTGAGCGGACGTGAATTTAAGACAGCCTCAATTTGGACAATAACAGTTTGCAACTCTTCTAAACCGAATGTGCGGGAACCAAGTGTGCGTTTCAGGAGAGATTTGAATGACTTTACTGCAGACTCCCAAAGCCCGCCAAAATTGGGTGTTCGAGCTGGGATAAACTTAAATTCAACTGCTTGGTTTGCTGAGTGTTTTATGACCGATTCTTGGAAACTATTCTCGCTGAACAACTTGGAAAGTTCGTCGAGTTTCCGTTTGGCTCCAACAAAATTTCTGCCGTTATCGCACATAATCAAACTTGGCGTGCTTCTTCGGCCACAAAACCGTTTGAAAGTGGCAAGAAACCCATCTGTTGACAAATCTGACGCGACTTCAAGGTGCACAGCTTTCGTAACCAGACACACATAAATGGCTACAAATACCTTCACCGGGCGACATCGACGTTGGGGGTAAGTGACAAGGAATGGGCCGCAGTAATCTACTCCCACACGTTGAAATACTGGGTTTTGTGTCACTCTTTCCGGGGGTAAATCAGCCATAAGCTGCTCTTGAATTTTGGGTCTAGCACGAAAACAACGTACGCAATTATGGATTACTGACCGAGCCAAACTGCCTGCATGAATTGGCCAAAACTTCTGACGAACTGTTGCGATTAAAAGCTGCTGTCCAGCGTGAAACAACTTCTGATGGTAATAAGACATGACTGATCTGGTAAGCGGATGTTTGTAGTCTAAGATAAACGGATGTTTTCTAGTTTCAGAGATTGCTGCATTCTCTAATCGACCACCGACACAAATTATTCCATTCATCATGCGTGGATTGAGAGACAGCAACTTTGAACTGACTGAAATCTGACGGTTATTCGACAAATCTGCATATTCCTTCGGAAAACTTTCTTTCTGGGACAATCTGACTAAGCACTGAAGGGCTTCTTCTAACTCTGAAGCTGACAAATATCCGACTTTTCTGTTACTGTTGTTACACTTTTGCGCATTGAAACGAAATCGCAAAAAGTACGCGGTCAACCGAATTGAATCTACAAGTGAGGCTCTCAATTCAAAAATCTCATTGGTTGTCAAAGAATCAGTGACGACAGTGACAGCTCCTCTCTCTTCGAGAATGGAACTGGGTATTTCTGGGCAAACTTGTTGAGGTTGAGGCCAATGCGATTCCTCCAATCGTAACCAACTGGGACCATGAAACCAAAGAGACTGATACTGTAACTGAGCGGGGGTCATTCCTCGCGATATGATATCCGCTGGGTTTTCTGTGCCTGCGACATGACTCCACACGCCCGACCGTGTAATATGCTGGATTTCGGACACCCGATTTGCCACAAAATTAGTCCATCTTGACGGTGAAGATGCAAGCCAACATTTGACTATCATCGAGTCTGTCCAGAAAAACGATTTGAAAGAAGACAGCTCCGTGCCTTTCACGAGCTTCTCAAACAGGTGAGCAAGCAGTAATGCAGACGACAACTCCAACCTTGGAATTGACTGACGTTTCTTCTTTTTCTGGAGATTCTCTAAAGGAGCGACTCGTGATTTTGAGGTCATCAATTGAACAACAGTTTCACCCGATTCTGACACAGTTCTGACATAAATACAGGCCCCATAGGCCTTCTCTGACGCATCACAAAATCCATGTATTTGTAATGAACTGACATTTTTACTGACACCCACCCATCGTGGTACTGACACATTATCTAACCCAATCAAATTTCTTCTGTATTCATCCCAAGCGCTTTTCAAATCTTCGGTAAGCTCGTCATCCCATCCGCATTGTTGTTTCCAAAGCTCTTGAACGAAAATTTTTGCCTGAATAATCACAGGACCGACTAATCCCAATGGATCAAATAACTTGGAAACATCTGACAAAATTGACCTTTTCGTAATGGGTGCTGAACTCTTCCAACTTGGGGTACTAAACCGAAAAACATCTGACTCTGGTTCCCATAATAATCCCAAAGTTTTCACCGTCGAGCTTGATGAATCAAGCTCCAAAACCGAACGTTCATCTCGAAGATTTTCAGGGATTTCTAAGAGTATTTCTGAGCTGTTCGAAACGTATTTTCGCAAAGACATACCTGCTGAGTCCATCAATTCTGACATTTCTTTGACTAACTGTACACCTTCTTCGATACTGTCAACTCCCGCAAGCATATCATCGACGTAGAAACAACGACTCAAAATCTTCGACGCTAAGGGATGAGTTTTAGAACCCTGATCGGCTAGGACTTGCAAACACTTTGTTGCCAAGTAAGGCGCTGACGCTGTTCCGTAAGTTACTGTTAACAACTCGTAAGTGCGAAGGGGTTGATCGGTGGAGTCTCGCCAAAAAATTCTCTGCAATTTTTGGTCTGATTTCTGAACTTGGATCATACGGTACATTTTGGCAATATCTGCCACAATCGCAAACTGACACAATCTGAATCGCAATACAATATCAATCAGCTCATCTTGTACAACCGGGCCAACCATAAGCGCATCATTTAAAGAAACTCCTGTCGACGACTTACAGGAAGCGTCGAAAACCACCCGTAACTTTGTCGTGGTGCTTTCGGGCTTAAGAACTGCGTGATGCGGCAAATAGTAGCAAACTTCATTCAACTGACTTGAGCTGTCGATAACTTCTGACATATGACCAAGACTCTGATACTCATGAATAAACTCAGAATACAACCTTTTCAATTCAGAATCCATTGATAATCGTTTCTCCAAACTCAAAAACCGTTTCGTGGCGATAACTTTAGAATCTCCAATCCGATTCAAAAAACCTTCTTTTTTAGGCAAAGTTACAACAAACCTTCCTGACTCATCTCTGACAGTAGTATTCTTAAAAATCTCTTCACAAGCTGACTCTTCAATCGACTGAACGCTGCGAACATGACATGTTTCGAGCTCCCAAAAACGTGTGAGCTGATCTTGAATATCACCGACTGAACAGACATAAACTTCTGACTGAGAAACTGAATTTTGATTATTGGGCAATCTACCAGACACAATCCAACCAAAAACTGTATTCTGTAATGTGGGTCCGTTCTCTAACGGCTTCATTCTTCCATCTGACAGTAAATCCATATAAAATTCGGCTCCAATTATAACATCAATTGGACCAGACTCATAAAACCCAGGATCTGCTAAACAGGCCGAACTCGGCAGCGTGAGGATCGAAGGATCAAAAGCAGCAGTAGGCAGATCAACTGTCAACCTTGGCAGTACAAAAAATTGCATCCATTCTTTAAACTGTGAAATTCTGGGGGATCTGGAACCAACTTCTGCAGAAACTAACTTCGTAGAAACCATTTGAGAAGAGCCGATGCCTTGCACCGACAAAAACGTTGGAGTTTCATGGAACTTAAGCCGTCGAGAGAATTCACGTGTCATCAAACAATGCTGAGAACACGAATCTAGCAGCGCACGTGCCAGAAGTGTATTTCCAAAACGATCCTTGATTCGGATCATCGCCGTGGACAGTAAAATATTACGAGACGGTGTAAACGGAAGTGCTACGTAATTCTGACTTGTGGTGGCTTGTGCGTTGTCTGGATTTGTGTTTGTGTTGTGTGAGTGGGTTTGTGCATGCTGTGTAGTGGTGTGCGCATGCTGTATTGGTCTTGAGTTGTGTTGTTGCTGTTGATTCATTGGCTGCGGTTGCGGTTGAAACGGTATTTGCTGCGCCGAACGCGTTTGACTCTGCTGTCGGTATTGTGCCGAAAACTGCGACTGTGGAACGGAGGATCTAGAATGTAACATACTGTGGTGCTTCTGCTGACAATGATGGCAAGAACCTCGTTCACAATTTCGGTAGAAGTGGCCTGGCATCAAACAATTCCGACACAACTTGTTGCGAATGGCAGCATCCATTCGCTCGGGAACCTTCATCCGTTGAAATTTGCCACACTGGAACGGTGAGTGCCACGGATCTGCACAGAACGGACAACGTGAAACTGATCTGATGGTTGTATTACAAACTGTTGATCTCGTCTGACGGGCTTCGGATGGTGGATTTCTTGCACAGGTGATTGATTGGAGAACAGAGCAGTGACCTTGCAAGAACAGAAGCAGCTCTTCGTACGTTGGGACCTCCTTAGACCCGTAATGCGTCTCCCATTGGCGCAATGTTGCAGAATCTAGCCTAGAACACAACATGTAGACTAATATTGTGCTCCAAGACTCCGTTGGCTCTCCGATTTTCTGCAACATCATCAAGTTTTTCTCAAATTCACTGATGAGGAAGTTCAGACCGTCGTAATTCTCCTTTTTCAGCGGTTCGAGGGCGAAAAGAGCGTCGAGATGAGCCTTCACAATCAGCTTCTTATTTTCATAGCGAACTTGTAAAGTTTTCCAGGCAACGTCGTAGTTTGCCTCTGAAAGCTCGATGTTGTTGATTTCCTTCAGTGCATCACCCTGTAGAGAGGAACGAAGGTACGTAAACTTATCCATAGACGTCAGATGCTCGTTGTCATGGATAAGGCTTCGGAAGGAATCCCGGAATGTAATCCACTCTCTTATTTTTCCACTGAAGGACGGCAAACGTATCTCTGGCAGCTTTACTCTTGAAGTATTCCCTGACGCAGACTGACTCTGACTGTTGCTGGTTGTGTTCACACCTAAGGCATCCTTATCACCTTGGAGTCTAAGGAGGTCACCTCGGATGGCGAAGTATCGGTCATCGAATTGCTGTAGAACCTTGTCGTTTTCCTCTTCACGTTGCTTGGCAATCTCTCCTTTGACTTCGCTGTCAGCATCTTTCTGTTCTTTCTCATCCGCTTCATCCAGCAAAAGTTCAATTTTGCTCCGTATTTCAAAAAACTCACTGTACACAGTATCAATCACATGCAATCTCGAACTTAATTGACACCGATCACTATCAATCTGATAGGTTTGGATGAATCTATCCGTACCATCAAAAATGACATATAACTGCCGTTCACGTTTTAGCAAAGCCTTCAGCGTACTTTTAGACATTGCTACACTTTTAAATATCTGACACTGCACCAAATATGTTACACTGTACTAATTTTTCACTGACCGAATAATCAACTCGACGTTCCACAGTACCGCGACGAAAAACTGACAACTGGCAACCCTATTGACAGCAGCGAGGGGGAGGCAACCGATAGAGAACAGCAAAGTGAAGTTATGTGGCGAAATCCTAGACCAATAACAGCGTACAAGGCTCACACCACATGCAACAAACCAAGACTTACTCACATGCAAAATCTTTATTTATTTTCACTCAGGTAGGCCACATGCATCAAGCCACCAATCGTATACACTTTACCGTTCTCGTAACAAACCAAAAAAAAAAGGCTTTCAGTTCCTCCTGGATCTGCTTCCAAAAACTGCGGTATCTCCCAGCTGATAGATTGCAATTTTCAATTGCACCCAAATCTGCGATGGCGTCGCGGCGTCGTCTCTCAGCTGCTGTAGCGATGGCGAATTCGGCGTCCAAAATGGTGCAGCTATCAGGCAGGAACAATAGCTCGAACAGCTTCACTATTCCGCGGTTCACGGGGCTTCCACAAATGTCCTGAATCTGGCTTCGAAGGACCAAAATGTTCGGGGGAATCGTTCACCCAATCACGTACCGGTTCGGACACTTGTCGGGGAATTCGCGGATCGTTATATTTAAACACTTTACTTTCGACTTGATTAATTCGCGGCGGTTTATTGCGAGATGATTTACTGTCGACGGTGGTTTATGCTAAACTGTGCTGCTGCCGCTGTTTCAATCAGCTGTTTCGGCAGTCACGCACTAACACACCCGCAACGGCAGAACTGTCAAGCCGTGCGATGTTTTTTGATTGCTGGGGGTGTTCAAGCATTCTGCAAGATCGATATATTTGCTATCTTTTTCTACCAATGTGCTTGGAAATGCATAAAAAATTTGTTAAAAAATCATCAAACACATTTAAAGTCTGTTTTAATGTCAAGAACTTCTAAAGGTTAAATTATAAAAAAAATAATCTGTTATGAGATTTTAAAGTTTTCTTTAAAACTTCAATACATTCAGAACAATAAAGAAAACTGTTGAAAAATGATTTATGCTTCAAAAACTGTTGCTATAGCATTTTGTGTTCAATGATAAGGGTGGATATGAGGAGTCAATTAAGCTAAGCTAAGTTTATCAAAAATTTAATGTTACAATTTTTAGCTACTCAACCTTGAGTTTTAAATTTAAAATTTGTTATAGCATTTTGTGTTCAATGATTAGGGTGAATGTGAGTCAATCAAGCTAAGCTAAGCTAAGCTTATCAAAAATTAAATATTTCAATTTTGAGCCTTTCAAGCTTTAGCTTTAAAATTTTATAAAAACCTTCAAAAAATTATAATAATATAAAAAATAATTAGTAAAACACAAGATAAATATTCATTTTTTCCATAATTACTTAGTTTAGTATGTATTTCACAGAAAATATATATTTTTTATTCATGGCAAATGTGAAAAATCAAAATTCTTAACCTAGAATTAGCAGATGTAAGGCACTTAATATCAGAGAGGTGCTAGTTACAAAATCCGAATTTTGAGAAAACATGTCTCAAAATTTATTTCCGGTTTTAAATAATCAACCCTTTTTTGTTCAATTTTGAGTTTGGTGACCCCTCAGTGGTTCAAAAAAGATAAATCTGAAAGATATAGCAATAGTAGGGAAAGTAATGTGTTCGTCACTTAAAAAATAAATCTGATTTTTTTGCGATCAATTACTTTCGGGACGTGAATTCAGTCTCAATCGGTTTCCCGTCGAGTGCGGTTCGTTCGGTTGTTTGCTCCGAAATTTTGCAGTTCAACGCGGTTTCGACGTTGATTACTACATTCATCATCAATGTTGTCGTTCGGAAGAAATAAATGAAGCCAAATATATGATCCGAACAAGGAAACAAATGTAGTCTGTGGTTTCCAAAAGTTATATTCAAATCAAAAAATCTTTGATGTGTGAAATATTAAATGGCGGAGGAATTGGCCGAAAAACCAAGCGGCGTCTCCGTGAAGATTGTGCGAATGAAGAAAGTTTTCAGCCGTTGGGGAGGGGGGAATGTTTGCCGAAATTTGCTTGGAAGTGACAAAATACCGGAAATTAAAATGCTTATTAGTCAGGGGATGCTAATTGTGGTAAAGAATCAGTAAAATTATTAGGCTGAATTTGAATGTGAGCACTGGGCAACCTTGAGGCGTCATTGATCGGAATTTCAAATATAGTAGTGTGCGTGTGTTCAATAATAGAATAATGTGAGCGAACGGGCAGCCGCGAGAATTATTCGAGCAAACACTTCGAGTCGCTCGAAAACCATTTTAATTTCGAGCAGTTGTGCGCTGCATCAAAGTGAATTGCCAACCTGCTGTGCCGTTTTTAAGCTGGCAGAAATAAATTGGAAAATATTGAAAAGATATATTAGTCTGAAACTGGTTGAATTGCTCGTTCTGAATCAAAACTATGGTGAATTGAATTCGCTGGAGTAGATAGCTATACGAGGAAAATGGTGAAAAATTGGGGGTGCTTCAATTAAAAGCATATGAAAATAGTGAAATAAGAAGAAAGAGGTTTTTTTTAGTTTTCAAATGTACAGGCCTGAAGAGGTCGGAGGGTGGCTAATCAAGGGAAAATGGAATTAAAGGCTTTATGTCTCAGTAAGCTGTGAAATCAACAAGTTATTAAGTGAATGAGAGAATAAGAAAATAATAAAAATGAATACAAAAGAATAGTGTTCATGAAATTGAAATCAATTATGGTTTGCAAGTTTGTTTGGTGTTTAGGAAGCAGAGTTGATGGAAATGAAAAGATGGAAAAAAGAGACTGTGTGCTTTGGTTATTTATTAAAAAAGGTGTATAAGCTTCGTGAAGAAATGGGGAAAAGGGATAGTGAAATAAAATTTGCTGGCAAAAATCATGATGAGCTCAAGAAGAAGAAACTTTTAATTACAGGCATGGTGGATTGTGTTTGGATCTTTGAATCGACAGTTGGTTATGGATTTATCGACCAGTATCGGTCGATGGGTAAGATGAACATTATATATCGAAATTTTCAATCAGTTGCCAACTAGCCAGGTATATACACGGATGCCGGAATACCTGTAGTAAATTTATAACATTGAAGATGTTATATATTTTGAACTGGTTGTGTAGCTGTTTAAATAATTTCTCCATAATATACATTCATAAACACGAAATACATCCATTCCACTACAGTTCACACGAAGCCATGGTGTCGGGTATTGTGAACACTGCATTGTGAATGCATGTGAGCACATGCTTTGATAAAACTGCGGTGCACCCATGGTGGATTATCTACATACATACATACATACATACATCAATTACTTTCGGGACGTGAATTTCCACTATAGTATATTATTTTTGACTTCAGAACATATCACCACAAACAAACAGACAGGACACTCTATTTTCATTCTTCACAAAACTGTATCGCTTTTAGAGCAAGTTCACTGGTGTTGGGAAAAAGTGGTAGAATTTTGAATGCAAAAACATTTTCAAGATCTGTAGCCTTCAAGTTTTTCAACAACAAGTGTAGTAGTTTCGCAAGCTGTGATACAAAAAAGCAATATTTCTATAACATACGGATGAACTAGAAACAGTGCTGTTAAAAATACAATGCCCCTGACAACCAGAGGTTTCATCAACAAATTCCATGTGAAAAGTTCACGATGTGGTGCAATGCATGAAGCTGTTGATCGATTACGCTTAATTCTTTGCCGAAAAATCGTAAATTGATTTGTGTTTCAGTTTTTTCGAAGCATCCTATTGAAAACTGAAATATTTGATTCTAGAGACTAAATATTTAATACTAAATGCTTTCCGGAAAGCGTAAAAAATCCTGAGGTGGAATAATTTATTTCAACTACCGTATCCGTGATTTAAACCTAATCCTCTGTGCCTGTTGGAACTACAGTATTTTTTAATCATCAGCAATGCGTCATCAATGTTTTGTGGAGAATTAAACTTTTCAGTACTAGTAAGGACGCAAACATTTACTGTATAGACTCAGACAAAAGAAACCAAACTCTTCTCTCCCAACCCCCACAAAAATTTAGAATAACGATTTTAGTTTATATCATGTGCATAAGTTTTCAGATATTACATGAAAATTTTTCTACTTTGCGGATGACCAAAAATGTACACGTGCTAAGCAATACCTTGTTATTGTTCTGTGTCACATAGGAGCAGGAGCATATATTTTTCAAGAAGCTTCAAAAATATTCAAATAATGCTAAGATTATCCTGCATCTCCTTAAATATAGGTTTACGGACTTATTTTGGACCAGAGGACCATTTTTGAACCACCTTGTCTAGCTCTCTTATAAAACAAATGATCATAAAATTTTTCAGCCAATATTGTTGAAGCCCGGGAACTTAATGTAATTTACTATTTTTTTTCATTATTAGTTGATTTATTAGAGAACTAGACAAGGTGGTCCAAAATTGGTCCCTTGGTCCAAAATAAGTCCGTAACTCTACTTGTTTCCAAAACCTGTTAATTTTTGTGTTGAAAAAAACCCGTGGATACTTATTGGTTTCCAATGGTTTAATGAAAAATTGCAATTAGAATACGGATTGTAATTTTAGATTTAGAAGAAGATTCTCATCAGATCAAATATGGAAAGTATAAAATTATGACAAATATCGGAAAATTGTTCCAACTTGTGAAAATAAAATGGAAAACAAGGATATCAAATGGAGATAAGGTACAAACAATAACAATAAAAATGCTGATTAATAACAAAATCAGAAGTTTTGAACTTAGAATCGTTCTGAAACAAGAGAAAATCCTTTAAAAGAATAATTCTGATCAAGAATTAAATCTTGAGATGTTAAGGACCAGAGATGTACCGTGTGATGATTGGTCGGTCGAATATTCGGCGCCGAATATCTCCAAAATCCGTTAAGCCGAATATTCGGCTCACTCAATATGTGAGCTAGGTTTTCGGCCTAATAGGCCGAAAATATATTATTTTAATTTATAAAATAACAGACTTGTCAAGTTTTTCAAAGGGTTTTGGATAATTTATGAAATATCCTAAAATGTTGAAAGAGCTACACAATCATAAAAAACTTATGGTTCAGCAAAGCATCTTAGGGATATCTGTAAACCTTTCAATGTAGATCGTACAGGACAATGCTGACGAATTTAGATTATACTTTGATCATCGTTTATTCCAGATTTTCCAGTTCAAGTAAGGAATTCGAGATGAGTTAAATATGGTCGGGATGCCCAGATATTGTTTAAAACATTCCGTATTTTCCCGGGTTTATTAAGATCATTCGCTATATCAAATAAAAACTTAAAATTCCTTTTTGGAATTTTTTAGATTTTTTATTTGAAAACTATTTTGAATAAACTAAAAACTAAAGATAAATTTTTGTTTGATCCCACGATACGACTTTTACACTGCTGCTGTGATTTTGCCAAGATTTTGTTCTTATTTGCCATTTTTTAATTTTTTTTTTTTAAATCGTCTCTAGTTTCCCGACCATGTAGATACGTTGTTGTTAATAACTATTTTGAAAATATCTTACTTAAGGGGGGGTAGGGTCTAACGGGTATAAAAAAAACACCATTTTTACGATTTTTTTTCTAGAGCTATCGTTCAAACAAATGTATTCAAATTTTTTGCATTATACAAAGCATTGTTTAAAGAATATTTAGTAATTTTTTCGTAGAAAAATATTGAAAAATGAGCCGGTGACGGAGCACTTTCGAGGATGCCTTTTAGAAAACAGGATTTGCGGTGGACACTGTATCTCTGCACAGAATCATCTGAAGTCAAAAAATCAGAGCAAAATATTTTTAATAGATGTTCTTCTGGACCCCAACGTTTTTATTTAACTTAAAAAAATTTTAATGAAATTTTTGTGGCTGTAAAAACTACGATTTTTCACGAAAAAAATCCGCCATTTTTCACCTGTAAAATCTCCCCAAAGTAAAAAAAAACAAAAAAGAAAAACGTTGGGGTCTGGTATTTTATATGTGGAAAATATGTTCCAAATTTGAAAAGAATCGGATAAGTAGTTTTCAAACGACGATGTCCACGGACTTTAAAAATGTGCTTTCGAGAAACACGCGTTTGAAGTTTCTGCTCTTGCTTCCTTGCAGTATTAGATAGGAAGAGATAAAGGCCTATAATTTCTACAGTTTTGCTTCAATTGACTTGAAAATTTGACACAACATTCTTGAAATATTTTTCAATAAGAAAATTAAAAAATAAATAAATCGATTTTTTGAAAGTGTTAGACCCTACCCCTGAAAATGCATCCAAAAATATTTCAAATGATCATTTAAATTTGCTTAAAGAATCCTTCATTGAAAAAAGGAAACTAGCTTTCATTGATGGTTGAAATCTTTAAATTTGCATCAAAACTGATGAACTTTACTTGAGATTGCCAAAGGTTCTCCTCTACGTATCCGGGCCGGGCAAATCTGGTGTATTTCATTTAAATCCTGTTAAAATTAAGGCATTATATTTCCAAATTTTCAAACAAAAATCAGCAAAATTCCGAAAATTTAACAAAAATCCAGGAAAAAAATGCATGATGAAAAACATTTCAATCATTATTTATTCATCGAAAAACATAACCAAATTTTGCATCGAATTTCAGGCTCTCAAAAAATCGTTGTTGTTTATTTTAATAAAGCAAGCTTGAAAAAATTCATATTATGGCGAAAAACTTTTGATTTACCAGAAACAAAAGTTAATGAATCCGGACAAAATCAGGATTTTATGAAGAAAAATTTGGGCAATTAAGGCAAACTAAACCTTTCCCAACTTTTTAATGTATTTGATTTGAACTTAAAATTAACTTTTTTTTATTTAAATGCGTTTAATTTCGAATGTTTTTTTTTAAATTATCCATGTATTTAAAGATAAAAGTAAAAGATAAAAATTTTGCGGCTCAAACAAGATTTATGCAAACTGGATTTTAGTAAAAGATTTGAGTTTTAAATTAAGTTCTTGACAAATTGTTGAACAATACATGTTGTTTCTTTTCATGTAAAATTATTTCCTGTGGAGCGATTTTTTCGAATAAGTTTCTCAAAAGACAAAACTGCCAAAAAAAGAAAATTTTTGTACGCTTTATTTATTGAGGGATTAACCAACTATTTTCACCCTCATTTCAAAGTTTAAACTATTCTACATCGCACTAGATTTCGTCATATAATGCACTTTGTTTAAGTAATTCTATTAGCTTTTTCTCACATTCCTTGCCGTTTTCAAGAATTTTTTCTAGTCCATCTTCAGTTTCAAAATTTTGTCTCTGGGTGGAGTATTTTCGGCAGTCTATCAATAGATGTTTCACTGTTATCACAACACCACAAGATTTACACGTTGGCTCTTCCCTTGCTTCCAGTATGTGACCGTGAGTTAACTTCGTGTGTCCCGTTCTTAACCACGTGAGAATCCTTTGCTCCTCCCTGCTTCTGACGTCCGTACATTTTCCTGTGGTAGATTTTATTTCTAAAAGTGCTGTGTCTTGTTCGTTTTGCCAATTTTGTCCCTGTGATCTCCACAGTATTTTTCGAACCCACTTTTGCGTGTCCATTTGGGTGTTTTTATCTGTATCATTTCATCGTCTTTTCCAAGATTTGCAGGTCTGTCTGCATGTTTATTTCCAACTATTCCAATATGGCTCAGAATCCAAACTAGTGTGACGCGTTTTAGATGTTTTATTCCATTTTCTAGTGCTAAAAGCTTGCTGGCTGAATCTGTTAATCTATTTGCAATCTGGACGGCCATTTGAACTGCTGAATCTCAACCTGCATTTTGAACCTGAATTTTGAACCTAAAATCAAAAATTAAATTTTCAATCTGTTTAGGAATTTCAATACGTTTTCTGAAATGTATAAACACTGTTTCTGGATTTAGTAATATCAGCCAAGAATTGAAAGCAGTTTCAGAACCCTCAATCATGGATGATTATTCTTTAATTCAAATATGTATAAAAATTTCCAATGTTGAATCAATGTCTCAATATTCAAGGATTGTTATATTTGAATGTTGCATAAGAATAAAGTTCATAAAGGGAGATACGGTCAAAATTTGGTCAATATCAACTTGACGTGTTTCTTTCAATTTTTCATTTAAAAAACCTGAACACCCCTCATTTTGAAGATGTGTGTGTGTATGTAGAATGTTGTTCCTGTTTTGATTTTGGAATTCACTCTACAGTTGTCAAAATGCCGTCCAGGGAAGAAGAGCAGCACATCAAAATTTTGCTCGCGCATTTCGAAAATCCGAGCTACTCGCAGGCAAAGCTGGCAAAATCGCTAAAAGTTGCAAAACAACCGTTACAAATGTAATTAAAGTATTTGGGTAACGTTTGTCGACAGCCAGGATGTCTGGATCGGGGGGAAATCGAAAACCGGAAGCCGCTGAGACGACAAAGAGAGTTGCCGGTAGTTTCAAGCGAAACCCTAACCTCTCTCTCCGAGATGCCGCAAATAAGCTGGGTGTATCGTCTACAACCGTGCATCGATCCAAAAAATGAGCCGGACTGTCGACTTACAAGAAGGTAGTGACTCTAAATCGCGATGATAAACAGAATACGACGGCCAAAGCGCGATCTCGGATGCTGTACACGACGATGCTGACGAAGTTTGACTGCGTGGTAATGGACGATGAAATCTACGTCAAAGCCGACTACAAGTAGCTTCCGGGACAGGAGTTTTATACGGCAAAAGGAAAGGGAAAGGTAGCAGATATTTTCAAGCACATGAAACTGTCAAAGTTCGCGAAGAAATATCTGGTTTGGCAAGCCATCTCTATCTGTGCCTTGAAAAGTAACATTTTCATAGCTTCCGGGACTGTCAACCAAGAAATTTACGTGAAAGAGTTTTTGAATAAACGTCTGCTGCCTTTCCTGAAGAAATACGGTTGTTCCGTACTGTTTTGGCCGGATTTGGCATCTTGCCATTACGGTAAAAAGGCCATGGAGTGATACGCCGCCAACAACGTGCAGGTGGTTCCCAAGGACAAGAACCCTCCAAACACGCCAGAGCTCCGCCCAATTGAGAAATACTGGGCCATTGTCAAGCGGAACCTAAAGAAGACCAAAAAAACTGCTAAGGACGAGCAGCAGTTCAAGGCAAACTGGCTTTCAGCGGCGAAGAAGGTGGACAAGGTGGCTGTACAAAATCTGATGGCAGGGGTTAAGCGTAAGGCCTGGCAATTCGGATTTGGAAAAGCGGAAGCCTAACTGAATATTTTTCCAAAATTTTATACTAATTAAACTTGAAAATGAAATTTAATTTGATTTTTTAAATAAACGATTTCACCGATTTACACGCGTTTTCCCTTGACCGAATTTTGACCGTATCACCCTTTAAACTTCGTATCATTCATATGAATTTGAGCTTGAGCTTGCTATCAATTACGGTTCACCTGTGGCCCCTCCTGTCCAATGGCATAATGGTTGCACTCCGTGATTGGTTCGAGATAATCAACATTGCATAATGAACCAAATGAATAATGCTGGGAACAAGCAACATCATCTCACTGTGAAATTTCGAGAATCTCAATCCTCAATTCTCCACAAATCTCACGCTGAAGGTTTGAGGGTTAAGGCAATATGGCATGGATTGTCACCTTGGTAAGTGAATTGGCCACTTAAATCCTAAGCTTCTATGCTCCAAAAACTACTTAGATTTTGAATTTTTTCTTGGTTTTGAGATCTGTTGTGTGTTTTTTTTATTTATAAGATAAGCCTTTTATGATAACAAATTTAAATTTTTCAAATTCCAAATAGTTATAAAATGGATTTTCTCGTCCCTACGCTGCGTATTGGAACCAATTAAAAAAAATCATTAGAAAACATAATTTTAATGGTAAATACAAGGTTACAATTTTTTTTAATCAATCTAATCAATCAATCAATCAAACTTCTTGATTTCCACAGATTTTTCATGAAAATTGTAAATCTCCGGTTCATCAGTGATAGTTTGGAGAAAAGGTGTTCTCATGTTCATATCAACAAAAAATATTGATATCAGGGTATCTTCACTTATTATGGTTGTTTACAATTTTTAAACAATATTTGAATAAGTGAATAAACAAAAAAAAAAATGAGACATTTACCGCTCGGTCGTTAAATCTGGACCACCAACTAAATATTGAAAAAATTATTGTTTATCCCAAATTCAAAATTCAGCCAGGACTTCAGAATTTCAAAATCAATACAATTAAACAATTTTTTTTAGATTTTTTTTACACTTTTTAACTTAAAATGACCTGAATTTTTATACAAATAATAGTAAGTAAACAAAAAAAATATTTTTATTTAAAATTGTATTGTTTTTTTCGAGAATTAAAAATTAAATCGAAATGTTTCCAAATGTTCCTAACTAAGATTTCCATCAAAAAGAACAATGTTACTGAAACTGATCACTATATTATTTGACTGGAATAGATAATTTTTTATTCAAATTAGATTTTTGTTAATGTCAATCTACTGATAGAAAAAAAAACGATATAAGAAAAGTTAAGTGGAACGTGAATTTAACAAAAAATAAGCAGATCCCCAAAACTTAAACAGAAACGAACTCACCAAAGAATTATAAAACGCCGGGCGTTGATATACAAAGGATCTGAATAACTGCGTTATTGTGCTGTGATAGGCCTCCTGAAAGTACTGCTTCTCCAACTTTTGGGGGAAGTTTACAAAGGTCTCGAATCTCTTCCAAATGCAGTCACTTAATCACTTCTTATTAAACAATATTTATAGCGCTAGTTATACCTTATCTATAAATCATTTTTTATTTTGAAACTTGAAAACGGTTAGCTGTCAGAAAAAAAACGCGTTTGCTTTGATCGGCCACAGGCTACTGTTTTAAACTTCGTATCATTCAGCTGAGTGCGCTGCTTCACGAGATATCATTGTTTTTTAACCCAACTGTAGATATCCTTTTTTTTTTTTAAGTATCTGTATAAGAAAAAATTACTTGAAGATCACGATATTTACAAAACATCTAAACCGAACATCTAAAAAAAACATGTGATATCGAATATGTCGAAATTTAAGGTTAAGAAAAAAATTGATTTAAAAAACCTCGACATAAAGCGGTCCAAAAAAGGGAGACGAACATAACTCATTTCGACCATCTTTCTTTTTTTGCGTTTAGGGTCTGTATGACCCAAACTGTACTTTTTTGACGCGATATCTCAGGAACGGTTGAAGCCAGATATATTAAATTCACTGACTTTTTCTTAAATGAGAAGCTCTACAATTTATCATTTTAATATTTTTGAATAAGATAACTAGAATCACCCATCAAAATAAAAATCAATTAGCCAGTTTCGAAATCATCCAAATGGTCTGCTATCGAATGTTTCTTAGAAATTTGGATTTTGATTTTAATGGTCTTTAGAAAACGACCTCAGAGAAAAAGGGTCCTTAAAAATTGGTGTTTTGCATCAAAGATAACTCTTAAAATTGAAGTCTTATTGGAAAATTTTTGATTAAAATGAATTCGAATTGATGGAGAGCTCATATTCAAATAATAAATGTGCTTGATTTTGAAAAAATCTTAAAATTTTTATTCCTATGATTTTATAAGTAAACTTTTGTAAGGATCAATGAATTTTGATGAAAAAAACGCTTTTTTGTTTACTTACATAGAGTTCAGGTGAATAGTTATGGATTAATAATGAAGAGACTGATAGAGTGACCAATTTAAGTATAGAATTTCAACATATTCAGGACCATTTCTGAGGTTTATCGACTTTTACTTAAAGCTTTTTGTTACCCTGAGTACACCTACTCTGAAATGTTTTTTTTTATTTAATAATATTATTAGATATCAAAAACGTCACTTTAATAATTTAAAAAAAAAATCTGCACATTCAAACCATTTAAAATTCAAATTCACTCAGCAAATTTTTGAAATTTCTTGTTGTATGTTTTTCGTGGTTTTTCTTGTGATAAAAATATCTCAAAAAAAATTTAAACTAACAAATTTGTATGAATTAAATTTGATACCTAAAAGCCTTAACTATCAAAACTTAAATCATAAATATTGTTTTGGTAAAAAAAAAATGGAATATTGTGTTGAGGTGACGAGCCCCGACAAAATCGTTTCGAAATGGTTTCACTCAGGTCAGAATAAGTTTGGCTTGGAAATGAAATACAAATTTTGATCTTCAAATAACATTTGTTATTAAATCATCAAACAAAACCCATTTGATTTGCAACAAGAACGCCGTTGGCTGTTAATCATATTAACTAAAAACTTTCTCAATAAAGGCATCACATATCATCTACCTACACTTGCATTGAAAGAAACCGGATGAAGATAGAACGAGGTTGCCAGATTGCTCGGTTTTATCCGGGTCTGACCGGATTTAAATCAAATTTGGAAAAAGTCCGGCCTGGTTGCCAGGATTTCATTGAAAAATTCCGATTTTTCCCGGATTTATTTACTTTATTTGCAAAACAAATAAAAAAATAAACAAATTGTGTTGATTTTTTTTTGTATTTATACGTGAAAAACGAAACTTTTTGAGCCAGTTTTCTAAAATAATCATGAAAGGTTTTTTGAAAGCCTAATCAACTAATAAGTTTTGATAAGAAAAAATCATATTTTTAAATTTTAATTTTGTTGAGTAGTTTCTGGGTTTTCATCAAAGCTGCCCGTATTTTTTTGTTGAAAATTTTGAAATCTAACACTCGGATTTTTTCGGCCCGGATACGTGCTGAAAAAAAACTGGAAACCTTATGACAAAGAAACATCTCCTCTGTCGAAAGGTTTTTGTTTGGCTTTGGTTATCATCATCATCATAGAGCACTCAAGTGTTTGCCATTTCCACTCTGAATGATTTCTGAGCGAGAGAACCAGGCGGCGGCACCAGGATCATTGCAGTTATACTTCTCGGTCTTACAATGTGTGTGCACTTTAGGGCAAATGTAAGACAATCTCCTGCGTCAAACTGGGGATGGAAGTGAATGGGAAACTTTCTCCAACTGCTTCTGGTGTGAGCTTTCAGGATGGCGGCTGGCAGAAAGAGTTTTCTTGCTCCCAGGAAACTGATTCAGGCACGAGTGTGTGTGTGTTTGATCGCCGAAGACGAGGTTTGAAACTAAGAGGTCGAGTTTAGTCAAGGAACAAGGACGAGCAGAGTGATCAAACAAAACAAAGACCGAAGACAGAAGACGAGCGACGATATTCGGAATGGCAAATATTTAATTGAAATTCTTCGCTCTGGCATTGAAACTTCAGAAGACGGCAGACGGAAAAAGGTTCCGGAAAAGGATGAAGAAAACTGGACGGCGCGGCACAGCGTCGGCTTGTTTGTCAAATGGAAGAGTTCGACGTTTGCTTTTCATTGGTTTCGGATTGGATATATACTTTGTTTCTAAAGAAGAGGCCAGTAGATATCTGTCGGAAAAAGTTTTTCTATTTGAAAGATTTCACAATAAAATGTTCAGTGTGAACTTTATTGTTCAAGGGTGATCAAAACCGGCTTTTTTGCTCCTGTCCACCGAGTTGTGTTGTTTTAAATTGTTGTCAAATAAACAATTCAAAAGCAATAAAAAATTAAAATTTCACATAGTAAAAGCCCCATGGTCAATTGGGTCATAATTACGTCCCGAAACAATTGAATTTTAAATATGGTGGGTCACCGGTTCTCATTATACGATTTTGCAATTTTGGACCAATGTTTTGGTTCTTCATTTTCTAATTGGCATTTCAGTCTTTAGGAAGCAAATTACAGAATTTTAAAATTTGCCCGACGTTTCGGCCTTAGATCTTGGCCTTCTTCAAAGGATAATTTGCATTATACTGTATATGTTCCTGAGTGTAAACTGTGTGAAGAGAATTTCTGTCGGATTTTAACCTATTGCACTGAATTTTACAATCCTAGAGGTCGTAATTGAATAAAAACTGTTGAATTTTATGTGGACACATTTCTCGTGGATGATGTGGATTTGTTTATGATAAACAAATTCACATCAATCTTACAAGTAATCCACGAGAAATGTGTCCACATAAAATTCAACAGTTTTTATTCAATTACGACCTCTACGATTGTAAAAATTCAGTGAAATAGGTCAAAATCTGACAGAAATTCTCTTCACACAGTATACACTCAGGAACATATACAGTATGATGCAAATTATCCCTTAAAGAAGGCAAGATCTAAGGCCGAAACGTCGGGCAAATTATAAAATTCTGTTATTTGCTTCCTAAAGACTGAAATGCCAATTAAAAAATAAAGAACCATACAATATCAGTCGTTAAAAATTACCAATAAAAAAAGGACCAAAGGTTTAAAAGCAAGTGCACACTTTTTAATTTTGTTGGTAAATTTCACCAACCTTTCTTCCCCAATAGCTGAAATGTTTCAAATGCCAGATTAAAACCAGTCAAAATAATCTTAAATCTGTGTTTTTTTTAATGTGTTCGAAAATAATTAAGAATTTTTTTTGGTGGATATATTTTGAATCCGTGGACGAAAATTATTGAAATTTTCTATGACACAACCAAGTAACGAAGTGTCTATAATTTTGTTGATCTTGTTCTAGAGATAACGTCTATGTTAAGATCAGTGATCAAAATTTGACTTGCGTAAATATCAGTGTTAAAATCAGTTTTTGGGGATTAATCATATTGGACATACATATATGAGTACGAGTTTTTAGAGACGTAGGGATAGTGTGTAAGTATTTGAAAAAAATAAATTCAAGACTTTTTAAACAAGGTTGTCGAAAAAAATCTGTGTTTTGGCGAAAAAATTTCTGACTTTCTGTGATTTTACCCAAAAATTCTATGATGGTTTTCTGTGACGCAATTTTCTTATATTTTATTTCAAATTGTTTATACATTTCATTTCAGTAAAATGAAATCAATAATCCTTACTAATCTTAACATATTTTTTCCAATCCAAATATAGAAATACAATAATATTGTTGACCTCAAATACTTAAATATTGGAAACACAAAATTATGTGTACTGTACTACATGTGATGTTATAAAAATGTGCTCAAAATTTTGTGAAATCACAGATTTTGCTGTGATCTCGGCAATCTTGATTTTAAAGTTATACGGGCTCAGTTGGCAAAACACTTTTACTTAAAAAGATAAGAAACTCAATAACTGAGCTGGGCTGATTAAATCGTAATGTATGGAAAACGGGTTCAATTAAAAAAAATGGACAAAGCATCAACCGTAGAATTTTCGCTTCAACTCAACTTTTCATTAAAAAGGGTTCAAACTCTTCATATTGCTTGATTTAAAAAAAAAAACAGATCCAGAACCACAAATTTAAGAGGCTTCCAGAACTAAGCTTGCCACATTGCCCGGTTTTATCTGGATTTGCTCGGATATATGATATAAAATTTGGAAAAAAAATCCTTCCGGCCCGGTTCTTCAGAATTCGTCAAAAAATGCCAGGAATCTAGAGATGTACCGAATAGTGGTATTCGGCGAACGGCCGAAAACCGAATATTGACCTTTTCAATTATTCGGCCAAACGAATATTCGGCCGAATATTTGGTCAAATATTCTGTTGAGTTTTCATTAGAAATACTTCGATTTCTACTGCTATTTCTAATAGAAATTTTATTTTTTAGTCATCTTAATGTCTTTCATGTTTTTCAGTCTATTATTTCCAACCAGATGTATCCGATCTTTTTTAAGTAGAGATCTCTTTGATCTTCAAAATGTCACCAACGGACTTTAGATGACTCGTCGCTTCTAGGACGTTTATTACAAAAGAGATTGGATTCCAGTGAAATCTGATACAAAACATGTGTTAAGCTATTTGAAATTGCATTAAATCGAATTTGATGAATGTCAAATTTTTGCTAGATGTCATCAAAATAGCTGCCGAAAATAACGATGATTTTTAATCTTAAATGATTTTTTGAAAACTTTCAAAAACGGGAATATCTGAAAAAAAATTTGAAATTTAAAGTTTTCATCGAATTACAACAGCATTGTTCAAATCGTATCTAACGAATAAATTTCCTCTAAAAAATCGTTTTGTAACAGAAAATTTAAAAAATTTCAAAGAAATATTAATTTTTTTTTTATTTCTGAATAAACCCGGGTAAAATCCGGAAAATTTAAAAAAAAGTGGCCCTCCCGGTCAGATTTAAGTTTTCTCTAGTTCTTCATTTGATTTATTGACAAGCCTGGATATGTATATCGAGAAAATTTGGAATAAATGATAATCAAAATATAAAGCTATGAACAGTGAAAAATACACAGATACATTTAAAATAATAAGTTTTCGATGATTTAAGAGGTATTTCAACATCACTTTGACAAATTTAATCAATTATCCAACATCAGTTGAAAAATTTGAGAAGTCTGTTTTTGAACAAATTTAAAAAAAATAAACATTCGGCCTATTCGGCCTATTCGTCCGAAAATCTAGCTCAACTATTTGTTGAGCCGAATATTCGGCTTTACGTTTTTTTTGGCGGTATTCGGCGCTGAATTTTCGGCCGACCGAATATTCGGTACATCTCTACAGGAAACGAATTAGATTGGGATATTATTACTATTATTTTTTTAATACAATTTGTCCAATATATAAATTATATTAACACCTTATATCTAAAAGTATGATATTTTATATTTTGGATATTATATTTTTAACCGAAACTAATCATACTCCGTTTTAGAGGAGCCAAAAATACAATGTATAAACTGATGATGTGTTTCGATGAAAAATAAATGGGTTGGTGTCTTAAGTCATGTTTTTTGTTGAATTACTCCTACGTTTTGACAAAGTTTTCCAGGATATTGCCCGGATTTAGGGTTGACAATTTGGAAAATAAATGCACGGATTTGGCCAGGTTTTACGATAAAAGATCCCAAGTTTGTCCGGCCTGGACACGTTCGAAAAAGTTTTGGCAACTTTAAATATTCAATCAAAAGGAATTAAACATTATTTTAACAATACGCACCTTGAAAATTTCGAGTACTTTAGCAAAGTCTTTGTTTAAACAAATGTTTGATTTTTTCTCATTCCTATCTGATGATGATGAGTCTTATTTGCTTGCCGTGAATGTGCTACTCTTAGAATCATTACACAAACATTATAAACTTATTACCGAAATTTATTCTACAAAACTGAAATCATTACTTCCAGTAACTTACAGTTACAAAATTTGTTATATTTGAACCAGCATAAGTGATAATAACTTTTTTGTTTAAGCTCGAATCTTCATGCGATTTTTAACGGACTTGCGTCGAAGTTCAGTCAACCATACCTGAAGAGTTGCTAAAGTGTACACACTTATATGAGAACCATAATACTGATTTGTTGAGTTTTGATCAAATTAAATTTACGTAAATTTCATACAAATTTAAGCTTCAGTGAAACATCCAACTTACTGCGCAAATATATGTTTTTGAAGAAAAAAACCGAATCGAGCTTAGCCGATATTTCAGTTTTGTGACCTGGCATTCGGATATTCATAGGTCCAGAAGAAAATTCAAAATTGCATCCGCCTAAACCGGAAAAGAAGAGTACCAAATGGCAAAATGGCATTTTGTAAGCCTAATTTTACAATCTCTTTCTTTTTACTGTTTTTGAAGCATTAGCATTAGCAATTAGCAATCTTTTTCTTTTTACTGTTTTTGAAGCATTAGCATAGAGATCAAGGTTTAATTAAAAATTGATCATAAATGCAAAGAATAACGAAAACTAAAATCAAATTATTTAAATAAAAAACGTTTGTATATATTTGAATCAATCGAACTCCAAAGTTGAGCTCTAGCTAACAGAAAATTCAATGTTTTTCATTTACACAAAAAAAGTTTTTCTCAGATACCCTCTGTTTTGTTATCAAACAACGTAACCCTCATAAAATTTTATATTTTTAGCACTCACACTCATTTTTTTGCCCTCTTTGAAAATTGATCAGATGCAATTTCCAAAATCGTATTAGAATTATTCAACATTCCAAAAATTATTTACAACTATGTCGCGTAACAACTTAAAAATATTTGAAAAAAAAACCTCAATCTTTATTATTAAAATTCAAAACGATCATCTGAATAACTATAGGGGAGAATAACGATACTTGATCCCTGGGGATACTTGATGCCTTAGCTATATCTCGAATCTGGAATGTCTTACAAAGATCAAATATTTATTCTAGAAAAAATGTGCCAATATGAGCAAAACAACAATGCTTAGAGCTCAAAAAATCTTAACCAATCAATTGTTTGAGTTATTGAACTTTGTTTGAAAAATTTCACAAAATGTGACTTGAAGATCTTTTTCATTACTTTAAAATGTTTGTTACATAGAAAAATTATAACAAATGTATTTTTTCCAATATATCAATCGTTCGATCGTGATATAAACTTCATAATACCATATTTTAAAAACAAAGGGAAACTCTCAAATTTTTTCAGAAAGAGTTTTCTAAAATGTTGATTATGGGCTATGTGGTTTATCTATAGGCGGGGACAACCGAAAACTTTATTGTTAGTTCGTTGTATCTATACAGTTGTTTATGAACGATTGTTTGTTGTTTATTATTTAGAACTCATAGCCGTACTGAGCGTCAGGAAGAAAAAGCGTAAATAAAAGGGTGCTTTGATTGTGATTTTTTAAATAACATGAAACTTTGCATGTCGTCGATGAATGGCGACTTCAACGTCGAGACGCTCATGAACGATTGTGACGTAGCAATCAATACATTGAAAAAACTGATTCTCACACTCGTGCAAGGGTAGTCTTGTCTCCACCTATAGATAAACCACATAGGATTATAGGTACATATGATCCCTAGACCCTAGAGTTCAAAACGGTATATTCTTCTTCTGAATGGATTGGATCATTGCTGATTACGATATTACTAATATTTATTCAATAAATAATATATATATATATATATATATATATATATATATATATATATATATATATATATATATATATATATATATATATATATATATATATATATATATATATATATATCCAACAATTGTCTGTAGAAAAGGGCTAAAATAATTAATTTTCTCTTCATTATAGAGAATAGCGCCTTTAAGCATGCAATGACGTGGGGGTTGAGACAAAGTTATAGAATTTTCTTCATCTTACAGTTATAGATTGTGGATTGAGAACAAACATGACCAAAATAGTTAGTTGATACTTTATCTTGGGGTTTTGTTTGATTTTTTTTTCCAAGGATTAGAGCTTCCTGAATAAAGGATCAAGTCTCCTTCAATAGAAGATCAAGTCTCCCTTAACTTCAAAATTATCGCAATTTTTTACTCCCACCAAGATGCTTCTAGTTTATCTACGGGTTCAAATATCGTTCTAACTTTTAGAGCATAGAAACATAAAGTTACACGCTGTCAGAAAATGTAAAAGAGTGCGAGTTACTAAATTTTTCCAAAAAGATATGGTGAAAATAAGAAAAGGAGATCATGTTTCCCCACTCTCCCCTACCTAGTTAGTCATAAGTTAAAAAATTGGGAAATACTCGATCCGGTTCGGTTGCTCGGATATCGAGAAAAGGAGCCCTGTTTTTTTCCGGTTTTAATCTTTTAGGAATTTGTAAATTTTCAACCTGTTTGGCGAAATAAATTCGCATGCTTTTATTGCTTTGTGAGATAAGATTTGAACGCCGCTGATGAGCCTTAGGGAAAATCATTTTTTTTAAGTTTATTTTTCCGCTTTTCTTTCGTCGATTCATCAAAAATACTTAGATTTAGATTTGGGTACTTAGATCTGGGAGCTAAGATTGCCCGGATATTACACGGTTTTGCTTTTTAAATGTAAGAACCCGTTGCCTGTCTTGGATGTACAGAAAAAAATCTGGAAAGCTAACTCAATATATATTGGGTTTAAAAGTGGAAAAATAATGAAATTCAAATACAAAATTCCAAAATTAAGAATTGTTCTTCGAAACAATCGACGTTTTTCGGTGAGTTTCTGTAATAATAAAACAGATTTACCAGTTGTCTATACGTTTCGAGCTACTCTGGCATTCGCTCCTCCTCAGTGGACACTAAAATTATATTTCACTTTCTAATGTTAAACTTTAAATCTAAATTTTTAATTTTAACTTACAATTGACTGACCTACGTCTAAACTATTTTGATTTGGGACAGTTTGTTTTGTTTTGCGTTTACATTTGTTTGTCAGTGTCTGTGTCAATTTTGCGATTATGGGGTCGTTAGCGGTCTTAAAATTTAACGAGTCTCTTTGCCTATAAACGACATTATCGTCACCTCTCAATTTGATGTAAAATGTAAATTTGATCGGCCTTTCATCGAACACGAGGTGAATGGTGAAATCAAATTCTTGAATACAATTTTACGCCGAGAAACGAAAACGGTATCAACGGAATGGTTCCCCAAAGATGAGAAAGGTACATATTTAGATTTTAACTCCGTTAGCCCTTTTTCGCAGAAGAAAAATACAATAGTCGCATTGGTGGACAGAGCAATTAAGCTCATTCACACAAGATACAGGGAAAAACACTCAAGACAGTTGAAAACACACTAAAAATTAATAACTACCCCTCACATCTGGTAAGAAACGTAATTAAAGAACGAACACACAAATTATACAATAGCTTAAGCGTATCCAGTAAAAGTATGAACATTCAATTACAAATTATGTAACCATTCCGTACTGTGCTGGTTTGGGAGAAAAATTGTTAAGATACTTAAAACAATTTGAAATCAACGTCGCTTTACAGCCATTAGACAAAGTCAAAAATATGATTTTCACAAAAACCAAGGACAAGATTCCGAACAAAAACATAAATGTTGTTTACGAAATAACATGTGGAGGATATAGCAAATTATATGTAGGAGAAACGAGCCAGTTTTTATGGAAACGTTTGAACAGCACTGTCTAGAATCTGGGCACATTTTTGATTTTGAAAATACCAAAATATTAGAAAGAGTTACTGGATACAATGCTAGAATAACTGCCGAAACATTTTGCATCAAATTGAGAGGTGACGGTAATGACGTTTATAGGCAGAGCCACTCGTTAAATTTTAAGACCGCTTACGACCCCATAATCGCAAAATTGACACAGACACTGACAAACAAATGTAAAAACGCAAAACAAAACAAACTGTCCAAAATCAAAATAGTTTAGACGATGGCCAGTCAATTGTAAGTTAAAATTTAAAATTCAGATTTGAAGTTCAATGTTAAAAAGTGAAATATAATTTTAGTGTCCACTGAGGAGGAGCGGATGCCAGAGTAGCTCGAAACGTATGGACATCTGATAAATCTGTTTTATTATTACTAAAACTCACCGAAAAACGTCGATAATTTCGAAGAACAAAAAAAAAATAACAAAATCGAAAATTGTTTTAAAAAATCCAGAACTAGATACCTTCTTTAAGCTGATTCGATCAAATCATAATCAAATGAGTCTCTCATTTGTAAATACCAATAATTCCATATCAAGCAAATGGCTAACTAGCTCCTTTGCTCCAACCACTTATCCATATCCGAAAAAAATAAAATAAAACAACAACAGGAAAAAGCAGCTTCCACAAACGTACACTCAAGTTCCAATGCCTCTACGATGACGTCAAAGCAAAGAAATCAAACTCCAAAAACTTACGGGGCCTTTAGGGTAGATTAAACAATTTCGATGTATTTTTTTCGTGTTTGGCTTCCCGGTGTGGCAGAAGGTCTTGCCCTTTCCAAATGTTGCTTCTCTGAAAATTTTTCTTGGGAGCCCGAGGCTTGGGCAACTTCGAAATGCTCTAAAGGGTTCCAACAAAACATCGAAAAGCAGCTCTGTTGTGGGAAAGACGATGACGACGAAACGAATTGTGCTGCCCCGAGTAGTGGCTCCAGAGTGTAGCAAGCGGGTGACGGCAATCGGGGGCAGCAGTCATGACCCTTGTCAATAAGATACCTACAACCGGGCACGGAAGGTGACAAGCATGTTTTCTCCCCCATTTTCCTTCTTCGATTTGCTCCGGCAAATCTGGGAAGTTTTCCTGGAAGGAAAATGACACTTTCCCTTCGTTTTGGGTTTACCCTTTTCTGTGTGCTTTGAGGGGAATCGGGAGTTGGTTGGCCGTAAAAAGTTAATTTAACAAAGTCCAACAAGTCTTGAATATTTATAAAAATCTGGGGAAAATTGTTCAATCAGCAAGAAACGGAAGTGTCCATTCTGCCCTATCTTTCCTACTAGGACGAATTTTTCCCAGACGGAAGCTCTGAGCAGCTGCAATGAAGACCATTACAGGTTTGTTGTCACGAAATCCTGCTGTGTGGTCCCACACTGCCCAGTGGGGGAGGAAAATGACGCGCGAAAAAAAAAAATCCAAAACCAGACCAGCAGCAATCTGAAAAGGGTGTGAATTTTTGTCGACTGAGTGTGACAAAAACCACCTCGGTGATTGTTGGAAAAATCTTTGTTGAAAGTATGTGACCCTTTGATTGGCACATTAGTTTTGGGAAACCTTTTTTGTCTCAGCAGACGATGTCTGCTTTAGATTTTTTTTTTTCTATTTTTATATTTTTTCTCAGAATCCATAAAAATGTAAAAAGAGAAAACTTTGAGATAAAGGAGTAACTCAAAACAAAACCCCATCCGTTCTGGGTAAAAGAAAATCAGCATCCCCCAGGAAGATTTGCAAACTTTCCTGGCAAACGAGAAAATAAAAAGGTAGCTTTCTTAGATTACCGGTGAGGGATGCTGGCTGCTCTCGAAGGGGACAAAAATCTGGAAGCAAAAAAAAATCCTGAGATCAGTTGGATCAGAGAAAAGAAAAGGGTTATTGGTTTTATTTGTTGTAGGTGTGCACAAGAGATTTCAGTTATTCTTTCGCTACTTCAAAGTATTCTTGGAAGTCACCGGTAAGTGATTTTTCTGTGTATTATTTTGCTTTCTTTCCGAAATGTTTCTGGCTTTAGTTTGTTGTTTTTCGAAGCTGCACCGAGTTCGTAGAAGTAAATACTATTCGCAATAAATCAGATGTAGTTCAAAACCAACGGTAGAAATTTCTCTATCTTAACAAGACGAGTTATCAGGTTGGTTAAAATTTACACCAAATAAACAAAATAAAAAAAAATAGAATTTCTCTACTCAGTATTTTTGTTGCTCCAAATCTTCAAGCTCAATTATTTTATTATCATTTTAGCTTTAAGTCTGATATAAATTTCGTTTGTACTCTTTTTTTTTGGTTTTTTTTATACATTTTTCCAAGTTTACTAAAAGACAGGTTTTTTTCAACAGATTTCTGTCCAGAAGATTTAATAAAAATAAAAAATTTGAACTTCAGCATTCAAATGATCAGACTTTTTCTAAACAGCTAATTCTTAAACTCAAATTCTACTGTTACCAGACATTCAATGAATTTTGTCCTCTATTCTCGAGAGAACAACCCAAGATCAGATCAGAAACCCAAAATCTCGCAAATCGGTCTGGAAATAGCCTCCATCTCACTAATGAGCGGCTTTAACTAATTTCCTTCCCATTTCTTCCGGCGTGCTATCGCACTCGTATCTTAATTCACCCATTTAGTTTAGTCACCGAGCCCCTCCATTCTCCAAGAATACAAGCTGAAACCATTTTCGGAAATGTAAAACCACTCGTTTCTTCTTCCGGTTGAGCTCAGGCTAGGAATGGAGTGAGAATTTTCTGGGCTTGGTTTTAGAATGTTTTTCCAAGGTCAGAGTAGTAGACTCACTTCAGTTTCAAGTATACTTTATTTTAAACATTAATTTTCTAATATTGGATTCAAAAGTGAAAAGTAATATCTAAACATCAAAATTAGTTCCCTCAGAAAGGGCAAGCTGATCACATAAATACGCCATTTTGACCGCCACCGTACCAGAAACGCAAAACGGACACAAAGCCGTTTTGCGTTTATTCGAGTCAAAATCCACGTCCGAAACCCGGCCCAACAGAAATTGGTCATGATCATTTTGTGTTGGATGATCTCAAAAACATCCTTGCCCAACAACCCAAATGGTGGACGGCTCTTGGAAGGAAAAACAAAGACAGAACGCGAATGATGTTTGACTTTTTGGTCCGGAAATAATCGCCCCATTCTAGCTTTGGCTGCTGGTGGTGGAATGGGGGGATGAATCCAACGGAGAAGGAGAAAGGAAATGATAACAAGAGCTCACAATCGAGCGAAATGATTCAATATTAGGGCAAATGATGCTTTTAAGAGGCCATGTGGATAGCCCCATGCCAGTCGTTACCGGACCGATGCTATGCGATGCTGGCCGTTTAGTGAGAAAGACTTGTTATTATAATAGGGAAATGATGGTCGCTATGAAAATCCGGAAGATGGCGATTAGTGATGGTCAAAAATGGTGGCTGTATTGATATTGAACAATTTTGAAGGAAAACGAAAACGATGAAATTAGTCAATATACTACATTTAATTGGTATTATGCAGAAGTTTTTTAAATTTTTGAGATTATCAATTCTCTAATATGAAATTTGTTGAATAAGCCAATTGCCGCGGTAAGTTGTTTGTTTTTGTCATTGACTTTTTTTTGTCTTAAAAAGTCGATAATAAAAGCAAACATAATACATATGAAATTTACTTGAAAAATCAGACCTGTTGTCGGATTTAACAGGTAATAACTTTGTGAGATGTGTTTATTATCTTAATCATTTCAAAAATTTTATTTGTATAAAATTTTTTCCAAAATGTGACTGGAAGTTCTTTTTTTCACAAGCAATAAAATTGATAAGAAAAATATTCATGCCAATCGTTCGAGTATAATATGTACTTCAAAATGTAATTTTTTCAAAGCAAAAGTAAATTTTCCATTTTTCATGAAAAAGTTTTCCAAAAAGTATGTTATGGGTTCAAAAGATCCCTAGAGCCCAAAAAGAAAATTTTTTTTTCTAAATAGATCATGTTCACATGTTCGCTTAGCACGAAATTTCCAATGTTTGTCCAATAACTTACCTGATAACAAAACACTCAAAACATTGTTTTATCAATAAATGCTTTATCATGTATTTTATGTATCGTTTTATCTTTTGGAACATTCAATCAAGAAATTTTAACTCCGTCAGAAAATGTGAACATGTCATTCTCGAACATGTCACTTCAGAGATGGTTTTAATTCGTCAATCGGCACTGTTTGTCTAAAAAGTTTTAAGCAACTACAGCAGTTTTTCGATTTTATCAACATATAAAACATATAAAAAAACAGTGATAATGGCAAAACCGTGAATTTTGCGACACTTAAAGATAAAGTAATAATGTGAATTTTTATCGTCTTAAATGATTAATAAATATGTCTTAAATCGTGGATTAGTGGAAGAAAAAGCAAGATTCAATTTGATAGTGTTCAGTCAATTTAAGTTATTATGGAAATATGGAATAATGGTTATAACGGAATTCTTATGGAAATTTAACAGTCGTTATCTGTTTTGTAAATTTAAAAAAAGATTTTATAGAAAACTGCTTTTAAAAATAACCTTCTTAAATATGATATCCTTATATTTTTATCTCCACACCTGAAAAATTAACCTTTTCGAAAAATATTTTGAACTTTGTAGTGTGTAAAATTTACTTTATGGTAAGATAAACGTTTTTATGACATATTTTGAGGAAAAAAAATCTATTACCTATGCCTTACTTATTTTAAGGCAAAGCTAGAAGAATTTCATCTTCATAAAAAGATAATCTTATCAGACAACACTTAAGGCTGCCCAATCGAGAAAGATTCTTTCTTGAAAAACGTGATTAATCGAGAGTGAATTTGGCGAGTATTTAAAAATAAACGAACAGTGATATAATCGAAAATCTTCTCCTTTTTTTAAGTAATAAGGATAAACTCAAATAAACGCCATGAACAATTGAGACTGAAACTCGCCTTAGAGCTTCACTTTCTAGTACTTAGTATCGCCTTTTGGCAAGGTTTACTAAAAAATTCTTATAAACCGCATACCGAAGTATTTTTTTTTAGCAAAAGCCAGCCTTTTGTACTAAATATTCTTGTGCATTTACATAATTTAACCTGCATATAAAGCCGGAACAAATTTCAAATCCTTCTTTTGTCACTCGGAGTTGGAACATCGCGAGGGGGGGGGGATAATAAAAAATAATGCGAAAAACAAACGAATTGAAATAAATTGCACGGAAGCTTGTATGCAAAAAAAAATTGCATACTATATCGTTGCACAAAACTTGTAAATCAAGTAATTTGTTACCGAATAATTCAATCAAATCAAGAAAACAAAAGGTGAAATAACATCCATCTTCTTAAATTTTTTTTTTGGTCTTTTAATCTTTCAGATATTGGAATTTTTAATCGAAATTTACATAAATTACTTCAAACTTTATTTATTTCCCCCTTCGGGTTTTTTGAAATTTCGAAGAGGGGGGGGGGGGGGGGGTTGACAAAAGAAGAAATGTGTATTTGTTCCAGCGTAATTGAAACAATTTTTTTCAACTAAATTTACATGACTTATGTAAATCCCGGGAAGAAAAAATGCCATTGTAAATTTACAGTACCATAACAATGAAACCGTTCTGGCTTTTTATTCCTTTTTAATTTTCGGATCATTATTTTATCAACTTCTAGCCACCAGCCTTATAACGAAGTCAGCCATAATGTTTATTTTTTAAAGAAATCAACGAGCTCCAGATTTGAAACATTATTTTTTTGGAGCATCAAATCCTACCAGCTGCTTACTGGTAGGCCGTTTGGTGTTTGTTTGTGCAACGATTCTACTATAAATCGTTTCATGCAAAATCATGTAAAATAACAGCAAATATTCTGGAATGAGAAAACGCATGATTTTTCAGGGCTGTGTTTTAATAAAGCAAGTTTTACTACACATTTAACTGAATTCCACATAAAACGTAAAGCTGAGAATTTTTTCTGTTTAGCTAAGAGATGCTAAAAAATCAATTGAAATGATAAAATGGCAGATTTTACCAAAAACCATCATTTTTGAAGTCTTGGAAAACAAAGTTTAATATAGTTTCTCTTTCTGAGAGAAAAAATTAAAAATATTAAACTTAAAAAGTAACAAAGATACTGATTTGATTTTTTTTAAAAACAAGTTAACCAAAGTCCGTTAAAAATGATGAAATAAGAAAACATGTAGAAAAAGAGATATTTTATAACTCAATTTTTTCTCCCAAATTGATGGTTTTTGAAGATCAATTATATGTTTTTATCTTAAAATACAACTTCTGTAATTTTTTTTGGGAGAAAATGATCTCGGTTTAGAGTTGTTCATTACCAGTTTAGAAATAATCTTCACGTTTGGATTTACAAATAAAAGATACAGGCTTAAGCAGCTTAAAATCATAAGTACTTTCTTCATCGAAACAGAATCTTATCGAGTTTATGATTAGATTTAAAACTGACATTTTTCAAGATTTCAGAAGCAGCATAGAGGCCGTTTAAATTTTACGTCACGCACTAAGGTGCGAGGGGGTTGAGCAATTTGTTATGCTGTGTTACGCAGAATCAGGGGGGAAGGGGGGAATTTTTTTTGCAGAAATTTCAAATAGTTAGTTGTCTAAGTTTTTATTTGAAAAAAAAGGACAAAGAAAATGTTGCGATGATATGTATCAACTGCGAGCGAAAGAATGGTCAACTCACTTCTAACATGTGCGTACTGTTCCACAAATGGCCATTTCAGATGTCGTAATTTAATCGGCAGCACTGCACAAAAAAATGAGAAATTTGTAATTTTTTCCTCGAACAAGGAGGAATTATTTTTCTAATACCGTGTCTTTACAAAACTCGACTCCACTGCTAGTGACCCTTCTTCTCCATAAATGGTAGATCTTCAAATATAATGATTCGAGATGAACTATCCCTTTTATCATTGGGATTTTTCATTGAAATCCGAGACTCGCCAGAATTACTTGACATGAAATTTATCTCGCCTGACAAGAATAGCGTTTTATTTCTAATAAAAATTTTAAATGAAAACATTGTAAACAGAGAAGATCTGGAGATATTGTAATGCTGTAACACCTTTGGTTCTTCACGTTCCATTAAATTATCAATGAAAAAACACGAGAATCAATGAAAAGAAAATGATAGGCCGTAAATATCATGAATACTTGAAAAAAGGAACAACGGTTGCCTTATAGATGAGTCATTTTTTCTTAAAAAAAACATGATTTTATTTATTTTATTTATTACTTGGTCTTTGGATGAGGAATTACCATACAGACAAATTTATTAAAAACTAGTTTATTCTACTTATGTCTAGTTTAAATTTACTCGCTTATGTGCTTTCCTGTACGGATGCTTACATTTTCTCAATCTTTTGATCATATTCGAAAAGTTTTTTTTGGAATTTTTGAGTGCGATGTTTATTTTTTTTTTTAATTTGCACAAGTTTAAAAATCGTTGCGCTAAATTCAATTAAAAAAAAAAGCAAACAAAGATCACATTTTGACAATGACGGCACATTTTCAACAAACCTATAATGGTATAATTATTTTAACAGAAAAATAGTAATATCGATTTTCAATGTTTTCGAACTATCGCGAATGTATCATCGATATGAAGACAATTTTATTTTCTAATGAGTTTGTGACAAGTTTTCTTATATTTTCCATAAGATAACATTATGTTATTCTTGTGATTATAAAATAAATTATTTTTTGCTGATAAAATTATTTAAACTTTCTATTTTTCGTCAAAACAGCAATATTTGAAATCCACATATCTGTAATTTTCAGCGGATATTATAATAAAACACATTTAATACTTTAAAAAAGTTAGTTGTGTAAATCTATATGAAAAATCAAGATAGGCTGCGAAAACTGTTAAATAGTACCACCTGCAAAAATGAGCAAATTTTAAAATTTGGTGAAAATCTGAAGATACCCTGCGTAAGTTGTGATATAATGTATCTCTTTTCTCGTTATACTTACAGTAAATATTTTGTGTGTTTTTTTTTATTAATGGAAGCAAATTAAGAAAACTCTTTGATCACAAATGCTCGAAATACTAAACTTTGAGATAAATTTTGTAATTCGTAGATAAATATGTTTTGATATTCGGTATAACTTTGTACTAAATTTAACAGAGGTTTTTTGTGAAAATTTCAAATTACTCTCTCCATGAAGCCTTTTAAAACCAGTCAAAATTCAAACTAGTATCATGCATCCATCCAGGAGCTCTATGCGCTTTTAGAATAATGGTGAGAGGTAATCAATCAAGAAAAAATCATCGCAATACACATACATATGTTCTTCGAAAGTACAGTTCACGTGTTCAATAGAATGCCACATATGACCCGACATTTTAAAAAGTTATGCGCTGCAGGCGTAAATTGATCTTAGGTCTAGTAAAAGATCTCATGCCAAAGATGGAACAGATCGGTTCACGGGAAGGGGTCGCTCAACAAGCCTAAAGTTTATATGGGATTTGGAGACGTTTTGTACGGGAAAAACATTGGTCCCCTTCGGCCGATTTCTTTCGAAAATGATTTTTTAAAAGCCTAAACAATGACAAACATTTCATTGGAAGACTGCATTTTAATTCAACGTATGATAAAAATGTATTAGACTTCAAAAATGGGGTAACTTTTCTCAGGGTGATATTTATCACTGTTAATGCTGCTTCAATATGTTCGTAGCAGTGTCTCTCACTGATTTCCAAATGAATAAAAAATCCATGAATAGCCGAATTTTTTTGTAATTTTAAACAATATTTTGACTAAAAATCGACGTTCTGGGACTTTCCTAGACACGGCCAAGTTTTCAAAAAACCGGCTTAGTCGCAGATAGTCGATTTATGACCTGGTTTTTTTTTCATGATAACACCAGATTTCGACGTTTCATGCATTTCAAAGTCATTTGGCATTAAAACAAAAATTTCGAATTTCCGGCTTTCCTTTGGCCCCTCTTGAGTGAATTTAAATTTGTTTAAGTCGATTTTGACAAAAAGATCTCATTCAAATGTTTGATGCATGTTTTAATCATTTAGCATCAAAACCAGAACTTCGATGTTCCTGATTTCCTTTGTAATTAATGATATTGTCAAGTCGATTTTTGGACGAATTTTTGTTTTAATTTAAGGCTTTCTTGAAAAAAGTTTTTTTTCAGACTCCTGAACTAATTCTAAAAGTTCAACACCGATGAAAATTATATCTTTAATTTGTTTTTTAAGACCTAGTTCTACAAGATGTGCTAACCATTTGAAAAATTTTGGGATGTATTATCATAAATACGAAAAGCTATTAATGTGAAAGAACTTTCAAATGAATACTCAAATGGTACAAAATCAAAGATTTTTTTAAGTTTTGTTATATTTATGCAAAAAATATCAAAGAAAACAACAGTGATCAAAACCCTTCCCATGAGGCGGTTCTTCCTACGGTCTGACACGAATTAAATTCTTTGTTACAGTTGGTCAGGGGTAATGAGTTGCTCTGAAAATGTGTAAAAAATGAAATTTCATTTTTTTACTGAACAAATTTGAAATGTGAAGATTAACAACCACAATATATATCATTCTTCTAGTTTTAAGAAAAGAATATAAAATTCACAATTTTACATTTGAAAAAAGATCAGATCTCAACTTTTGAAGACTCAAAATTTTGTTTGAATGGTGAATCAAGCTCGTAGAATTCAAATATTAGTCTCTGATGATATTTATTAAGAAATAATGATAATGATAATGATTATATTCAGAAAAAAAAGATCGAATTTGGAAAATTTGCCTTCGATAAAAAAAAAAACAATATTTTAAGGAATCCAAACTCCGCCCAAATAATTTCTTCTTCCTATTTGAAACTTTGAATCTTGAAAATTTTAAGTAAAATTTTTCATTCACATTCATATAAAACTTCACATTCATATTCAATTTCACATTCATTTAAAACTGGAACACTCAATGAAGTGCAAAATATTCAAACGATCTCTCAATGGGGCTGCTCAATTAAAGCCCTCAAATATACTTCGAAAATTGTGGGAGAATTAATGATTTCCCTTTCTTCATCATTTAGCAACAACCATTGACTTCCCCAGAAAACCCTCTTCACTTTAGTCCATCGAACCCAATCCATTATGCAGATGAGGATTTCAAAATCATCTCAATGAATGAACGGGTTGTTTGGTTGGTTCATCAATGATAGCTCATCGAGGCTGGTAGCAGCTTGAAGTGCGGAGTTTTTAGAAAAGTGGCCCCCTGACACATTAGCAACATCACACGCCCAAGATCGTTCCCCCTTTTTTTTCTTGTCTTTCATTTTCACTTCCTCCTTTCCATTGATGTGTATCGATTCACGCATCTCGGATCAGAAATCAGCCCATAAAATATTCCCGACAAACTACCCAAACGTTCCAACGACGAGCCAAGGCGTCAAACATATGGAACCATTTCGAGTTTTCCGGAAGGTTTTTTTTCTGTTGTTGTTCCTTCTTCAACTTTCAGTCGCTTTCCTGATGAATATGGGGAATGGGAGCCATTAAATCAATTTGCCAATGTTCGGTTTGACTGACATCTTTTGGTTTGGTTTATTTTTTCTGTTTGGTGTCTCGCTCCTTCTGGTTCCGGTCTCATATTATTTAGAAACCAAACGATCCGGCTGCTGCTGTTGTGAAGTCTATTACAAGATGACGGTTTTGGATTCTAATGCGATTGGCGACGAGGGCCACTGTGGGATTTTTTTCCGAGCTTGATTAACTGGAAGTAATCAACCTTAGATTAGAGCTTTCGATGTCATCGTATTATGGGTTAGAGAATTTTTTTCTCAATCTTCAAATCTTCAACATGTGGGAATTGAATTGATTGAAATTAAAGGTTTTTTCCATCTTTTACCTACTATATTGGAAAAAAAATACTGCATTGAAGCAGTGTGCTCAATCGTGACCGTCCAAAATAAATTCTTCGTGGAAAATCTGACGCCTGTGAAGAGACCCTGGTGTTTTTTTCCTTCCTCCCGCCCCAACTTCCCAGCCAAAGTCCAACCGATCCGTTTACCAGTATCCTGAAATATATTCTCGAAGTCAGTCGTCGAGAAAAAAAAAGGAAATTTCGGACGATCCTTTTGATAGAAGACATTATAAGCGACCAAAACACGCAGCAGCTTCCATCTTCTGAAGCCGCTTCAGGGCTAGCAAGCAAACTACCAGGGTTCAGACCATAAATCGACAAAGGATGTGCTTTAATAAGGCTTATAACTGCTTAGCCTTCATTTTGTGTGCGGCGAGGCAGCCGAATGGCAGAACCAGAGCCAGGAGAAGCCGGTAGAGCCATCAGTTTTCCTGAATCCGACTCACGCCGGCAGCGAGTCAAGTGAAGAAGTAAAGTTGAAAAGTCGATTTCTGAATTTCATTTTCATCCCTTGAGACAGAGAGCGGGAGGTCCTGCTGATGTTTACCGATCATTGGCGTCTCCCCGTGAAATGGATTCCAAAGAAAACAGTTGAATATTGAACTGTTTGACGAACTTTGGGAAATAAAATCCTACTTTATGAAGAGAGTTTAAAGTCTACACAAATCTTTAATCCTGTTTAACTTAAGGTTAAGGTTGCCAGAATGTTTTAAGCACGTACCCGGGCCGTACAAACCGGGCAGTTTTATATAAAAACTTGGCAAAATCCGGGCATATGATTTCGAAAGTGACGAGCAGAAATTCAGGCAATATCCGGGCAAATTGTCTTAAAATCCAGAAATTATTCGACAAAAATCAAGATAAAAACCTTAAAAAAAACTTTTTTTCATAAATTTTTTTATGATTTCATGATTATTTGTATAAAACTTGCTTAAGAAATTCCGTTTTGGAGGCGTTCGTTGTTTTTTTGTATTTTTTTTTTGTTTCATTTGCTTTATTTGGCAAAATCCGAGCATTTTTTAATGAAATCTGGGCAATCGGGCCAGGCTGGTCTGTTCCACAATTTTGTAATAAATATCCGGGTAAACCCGGATGTTGTTTAGCATACAAAAGACAACTGAAGAAAACAACTTCCTATGTTTAAAAAAAATATCAAAATAATTCAAATACATTTTATCACTTTATTTTGAGATTTTGAGTTTAATGGGCGATGGAATCCAATTTATTCTTTCTCTCCTTAAAAAAAACCCCTATGATCTGTCAAAAGTTGAGTGAGATATTGGCTGCATTCCACTTGCTCTAGTGGAGTGTGTTTATGATCTATATAGACTATTAAAATCTTTATATGAAATATGAAGGTTTTCAACTTTTTATTTGAAATGCGAAGTTTGACTGTAAATCAATATCCAACAACGTATAAGTTTTAACAACTTTGTTATACTCTTTATATACATCATAGAATTTTATATTTAAAAAATGGAAGCATAAATAATAGAATCTGACGATCCTTTTTCGGGAGTTACCTGGATGCAATGAAAATGGAGATTTTAGCACTCTACTATACGAAACCATATCCAAAAGGAATTTTTAATATTTTTAAGTAGTAGTATCGCAAAACATTTTAACCTTTTAATACAAAATTCAGTAAGCAACTATAAATCTCAAGACAAAAAAAAAAAACAAGTACTTTAAACGACAAACTTGACTGATTTTTGCTGCAAAAATTTGGAATAATTGAGAAATATTTTTCGTTATCGATAGAAGTTGGTTAGCTAGAGCTTAAAGTTTTTCATCAAATCTCGTTAATTTTTAGAAAACAAATTTTTGTAAATAAATATGTCATTTATTTGCCGTAAATTTTTGCTACTGCAAAATGTTTGCGAAACGGAAGTTCTAAATAATGACTGTTGCAAAATAGAACTTTCAGATTTGTTTCGCTGTGCTTCTTCATTGGAATGGTTTAATTTGATAGATTCTTTGTCGTTCTTCACTTTTACACTAAGTTTTTCGAAAGAAACAAAAATAATTTTTTCATCAAATTCATTGTACCTTCAAACCAGTTTTTGAAAAAAAATTCATTAGGTAATACATTAAGGTACTTTTATCGTTTTCCATGTTAAATCTGAATCATTTTTTCCAATTAAGTTCTTGTGAGTTTTTTTTTTGCTATTTTGCACTTTTTATTGGCTTTGCGAATTCCCGGGCTATTTAAGCGTTTCCCGGGATTCGGGAACTCCCGATTTTTTATTGTATTTGCGGGAATCCTTGGTCAAGAAATCCCAGATAGGACACTCGCATTTCCCACACCCCATTTCCATAATTTTCTTTCCATTCAAATCTTCCAGATAAAGATGGTGCCAAAAGCATTCAACGCTTACTAATGCTAATCCATCTTTATTAAGAAAGTTTAGGCGTCCATTTTTTTGGTACAAGTAAAATGGATACTTGGACGTTATTGCTATTCTTCCTCATGAGGTGAAAAAATCGCTTTTAGCATAATGCCAAAAATAGTTATTTTTGCTTAAGAGTCAAGGCAAACTTAACATTTTTTTAAGCTGATCTACCCAAAGCTTGCCAGATTGTCCAGATTGGCCTGGATATTGTTAAATGGTTAATACACGTTATTTGTAAAATCGAACAAAAAAACTCCAATTCAACAAAATAATTATTATCGGTTTCTGGAAGCTTAAAATACGATATTTTAAAATCAAACGCCCGGACATTGTAAAGATTTTTATGAAATAATCCGGATTAGCGGTCATATGAAAGAATATCTTATTACTCAAACAAAAAATAAAACTTAACGATAACTGTAAAAATTTAGACATATTTCAAACATCTCAACAGATAACGATAAAATGTTTTATTAAATATTCATGGTAACACATATTTATGGTCTTATTCGTACCTTATTAGTATAAGGCAACCTTAAATTCATTGATTTTTTTTTTTAAATAATGAATAGAATGTGTTCAGTTAGTTTGAGGATAGAATGATAAAAACTTTGAGATTTCATGAAAATTTCATCATTACAAAGAAACAATTGGAATATTAAGAAATGTTTGAAAAACTTCAATAACATCTTCAAACACAAGAAGCTTGAAAAATAAAAATTTTAGTCTCAAGAAAAATATGAACCAAGACCCTGAACAAAACAGAATGTTTTAAACCCAACATCAGTTGGTACTATGAAAATTTAAAAAAAATAAAAACAAAATATAAATAATGGTTTACATTCAGATGTTACAAATCATGAAAAATGATAAAAATTTGCGTAGAAAACTTTTGCCTTTGAAAAAAATTCATACCCCTATGATTTAAAGTTGTTGTAAATCAGAATTGGATCTATATTTTTAATGTACACATTTTTTAATTTTCAAACTTAAGCATTTACATTTTGATGAATATGATAAAATGAAAATTTAAAAGATGATCATTTAACTCGATTTGGATAATAAAATGCATTTCATGTAACAGAGAACAAACAATTAATATTGGTTTTGTTATTATTTCTAGCTTTACTTGAATATCAAAACCCGCTAATGTCTGAAGTTTCTGGACTTATTTTGAGAATTTGCTAAATTTAAATCTCAAGACACTTTTCCTTAGTTTTAACGATATTCCTTACAGTGAAACTAAAGTGACGAAACAATAAAAACAGTACGCAAAAACAACGATAAAAATACGCAAATAGAGTTCGACATAAGATCACACATCACTCACAAAATTGAAAATTTGAAACACATTTCAGAACCCCTGATGAAAAAATCATACGATATCGAAACGTCGGTTTAAGAATAAACTTCGTTTATTGAATAAATTTTGAACTGTTCTGCCGAATATATACACATTATTTTGAGAATTTCGTTGAAATTTAAGGATTGCAAATTGTCTTTCTCAATTTTAAGAGTTCAGATTTAAATTCGTATGCTTCATCTGATTTTGTAGTATTTAATATTTTATAGCAGTATTTATGTTTTTTTTATCGAAATTGTTTCCAAATATATGATTTTTTGGTACTTATTCTGATACCCGGAACATCATGTGAAATTTAAAAATAAATTTCACAGATTTAGGGAAACTAAAAAGTTTAAATTGGCGTTTTTGGATTGTCTCTAAATTTTTATTTAATTTCGTTAGAGATCAAAAGGATCATTTGCGTGAGCACTTGTTTCTCGTTTTGCTCGTTATTGTTTCACTTGGAATTAAGAAACAAAAAATTAAACGAATCAATGATTAATCAGCAATCATCACAACCTTAAGCAGTATTTTAAAATTTGCAATTGATGAAATTTTACTTTAAATTTAAAATTTGAGCTATCGGTTTTTCACAAAATTTCATCGAATATTCCAATTACAATAAAGATTTGTAAAAAAAAACAGTTAAGAGGAGCCTCCAGGAGAAATGCCCGGCTCCCATCGAGGGCCTTATCTAGCCCAAAATAAATCAATTCCAATCATGGCAAAATGCCATGTTATTAATGCATTTCTTTCAGTTTGAGAAGAGTTAGGAACGCTCATGTTCAGTAGAAATTATCAAAATTATAATCGTGATTATGAAGCATGTCTTCGTTAGATTTCAGTTGACAAACGAGGGATTCATAAGTTAAAAAATGCTGATGACGAAGAATTATTTTAAGCATTTCATATTGCCCTAATTTAACCCCAGATTTTTATGAAACTAGTTGTCTGATTTATTAAACTAAAATTTTATTGATATTTATTTATTTTTTAAGGTCAATCACTCAAATCAAATTTCAATTTATTTTGAATTACTTTCATCAAAACCAACTTAATAAATTTTTTTAAGGTCCAAAGTTTAATTTTAACGCTGCTTATGGGCCCCGATGGAAAAATATTTAAATATGATTTCATTTTTTCCTTTTTTTCAAAATTATTTTGCGAAACCTGGATTTTGGCCGCATATCCACGTTAGTCCGGAGTTTGAGTAGGCAATTTCGAAATCGGAATTGAAAAATGCCCTGGTCGGGTTAAGCCTGAAAGCTAAAGATAGTTGATAACACAGGTGAACATAATTTTAGATTGGTGGTTAGAAGATTTTGGCGTCCTGAACTCAGAACATTTGTCAGATTTGGTCTATCACCTTTAATTTTGGCGATATGGCGTGTGTTAATTTTTAAATTGGTCAGTTTGTGGTAAAATCGATCGATATCTGATAACCTTCTAATGCAGCATGAAAACAAAATACTGATAATGAATAAACTTAATATCCTTCATTCAATCAAGGTTGCTAAGGTGTTTTTGTTTCAGAGATACAACGCTTTTCAAATAATAAATTCTCAAGTTTTGGGAAATTTGGATAGACTTTTTCAAACTTCAGTAAGAAGAAAGTTTTGAGGGGTACGTGAAATTTAAGATTTTGAATCATTTAACAACTTTGTTAAAAACTGTAAATAAATTTTATCTAGAATTTAAAAAATATCATGTATTAAAACAAGTTTGACATTTTTATAAAATTCCGTAAAAATTACAGTTTTTACAGATTTGGAGAGAATCACCAAAAAAATCACAGAATAAATTTTTTCTCAGTAGTCAAAATTACTCGCTTTCCTGGAGAATATTGATAATTGAGTTAAAACCTTTGTTTCCAAAATATTTATTATATTCTACTATTTTTCCCAAAAGTGCTCAAATTTGTTTAGCAAGGTTTGAGAAATTTTCAAAAGTTTTCTTGAAAACAACTGCTGTTGGAAAATATAGGGGAGAGTGGGATATCGTGGGCCATGGGGAAACGTGGGCCACTTTTAATATCTCAGATGTGTGTTGAGATAAAAATCTCAAACCAACTGTCATCGTCGTCGCTTTGTGTGAGCATATATTCCTATTCGTTGTTGACTGAAATACGCATCATATGCTTCTTTTATTTATCAAGCTAAAAAAAGTTAGAAAAATTTACTTACATAATTAAAAAAACACCCGCTAAATTCATCGATGGAGAACCTAAAGTGCATAACAAAAATATGCTCATACGCTTATGATCTTAGTTTTGTCATGATCTTTCACGTGGAAAAGGAATTTTTGATGAAACATCAATAAGTCAATCAAACGCAATCAATTTGCAAATGATAGCTTGTGGGGAATCGTGGGCCACACATCTTGAATCACCTATATTTTTATGTTTTTATACACATTCAGAACTTAAAATACGTTTTTCCTATCTGTAAAAGTTTCTTATGCCAAATGAAGAGTTATAAAAAATATTTTTTCCATCCTATATAAGAAATTTTGCCAAAACGTTCGCGAGCCAGGTTTTGGAATCTGTGCGACCATACACAGCTCTCTTTTTTATTTCATCATCTGAAATTGCTTTGAAATAACGAAATGAATTAGGAAATCACAGTTTTGGGTCAATTCATAAACTTTGCATGTTATTTGGTCAATTTGGACATGGTGGCCCACGATTCCCCACCATTTTTCAAAATCCAAAAAATATTGCTTTTTTTTCAAACAGTCAAAATTTGGGGAAAATAACTTATTAAAATTTGTAAAAAAATACCTTATGTTACCTTGAAAATGTAGAAAACCATACCATATTTCATTTTCATTTTATCTTTTATGATGAAGAAGTTATGGAACAACGAAAAAAAGTGGCCCATGATTCCCCACTCTCCCATACTGTTTAATGCATATTTTGAATCAATGTATGTATGTTGTATGTTGATGATCCACCATGGGTGCACGGATTCACCGCAGTTTGACCAAAGTATGGATTCACATGTATTATTTAAGTAACTCTTAACTCCATACTCGGCACCATGGCTTCGTGTGATCTGTTATGTAGTGTGTGTGTGTATAGTGTTTAAATGTAAGTATATATTTGGACGAACAATTCAAACAGATACACAACCAGTTCAAAATGTATAACATGCTCAATGTTATGCATTTACTACAGGTATTCCGGCATCCGTGTATATACCTGGCCAGCTGGCACCTGATTGAACGTTCTTATTTTATAATCGAAATAAAAATATCATATAATAAAAAAAAAAGAACAATCTCACCAAGTTGTAGGAATTGATTCCTACATTTTCCGTATGACTTCACTGATCTGCAATGGGTAACAGCTCCTACACGAAGCCAACATCTCAATGTGCTAGCCAATTTTAATTTCTTCTTCAGCGACCATTCAACCCTAGATTCTCACACTTTTTCACAAATTGGGTTTTTTTGAGACGCGTGAAACATCACTTAATTTTTTTTGTTTCGATTATAGTCGTTTTACCATCTTTATGGCATTCGCGACTTTATCAACGTTACAGTTGGCGGATCGTTATTGAAAAACTTATCCGGTACAACTGTGTTCGATGTTTACTCTTGGGCTCGAACTCGCGGACATCGGCTCAGGAGACAACAGACTTGCCAACTGAGCTATATCACAAGCCCAAAAAACATCACTTAAGCAAACCGACAGTCGAAACAGCAGACATTACCGCCTTATCCAAGTATAGGGAACCCTCACTCTGCTTCGTTGCTAGACGATAAAACATTGCTCTTCTAATCAATTTTCAGCGCAACGTCATAGTAGGCCATGAGTGTGCCACACATTTGAAAAAAAAAACGACCTGCATGAACACCGTTGCACTTTTGCTTTGCTTTGATTCCCCCCCACATGAAGTGTCTCTGAACGCGAAGGAAGAAATGGATGGGATAAATGATGATCATTATTGGCTTAGTTTCGAAGACATTCTAAATATAAGAATCTCTAATTCTTTAAAATCACTTTCACTTTACACTCCAAAATCAAGTCATGATTTGCTTGCTTCTGATTCTTTAAAACCACCAGACGAGTACATTTTGTCAAGACACAGCAATCTGCTCGGCAATTCAAAATTTCTCGGCAGTTTCGGACACCGCTCCTCTTTTGGGTTTTCGCTGCCTTATTTCCCCCTGCCATACCCATTTTTCTTGGGAAACTTTTGTTTAAATTTCTCAAAATATTGAATCAATACTAATGAATTCTCTTTTCCAATTGCCATATTGGCTGAGAATTGGACTTTTAACAAGTCCCCTGACTCACCATTGCTACTAGAGCATCATTTTCTCACTCAGTTTACACAAAATGCCATTATCACTTTTTTCAATCTTCATTTTTCACATAATTTTAGAGCTTTTTTAATCATCACCGACAAAATACTTTTTCAAACCCCTATTTAAACCGTTTAAACCGCTACCGGAATGCGCGTCCGTTCACGTTCGAAGCACGAGAGGAACTGTTTAATGCATATTTTGAATCAATGTCCTAAAATTAGCCAACATTAGATCTTATATTCTTCGCACCTCGGAAAGTGTGAATTTTGTTGCCTGCAACTCCCCCTCCCCACGAGGAAATAAAAAATTTACCATTTCTTTGAGCATACTGCTTTTGTTCTAGTAATCTGGGAAAGAAAGTAAAATCAAGAAATTTTTTAACTAGAATGAAAAGTGAACCAACTTGCCCCCCTCCTTCTGAAAAAATATCGCCGGGGTCAAATGACCCCTAACACGTTTTCCGCTAAAACTCTCTTGTTTGTAACCCTATTTTTATAATTTTGGAAAGCTTGTAACGTGACTCAAATATGATTGTCAGACAATATTCAGCTACAACCGTTTATTTGAAAGTTATTCAAAGTCTAAGAAAAATAATCCGAAAAAATACGCTTTGGGAAAAAGGCTATAAGTCAGTTATTAAGTTCTCGAAAACAAAAAAAGACTTAAGAGTGCAAAACTGAATTTAGGTGTTAGAATAGTCTCAAATTTCTTAAAATAGTTACCTTTGAATAGTCGTCGAGAATTCTGTGTTTCATGTTTTATAAATCTAAAGATGCCAGATTGTCACAAGTTATGTCAACTTTCCAATTCACACTCTTCAATATAATTTTATTGTGATTGGAACAGCTTTGGCAGTTGCTTCATTACAAAGTACGATTTTTACACAACTTTTTTTCAAAAGATATTAAAAAAAAGAATTCTACATGTGCAAAATATAGCTTGTAACTTTAGCTTTCTGAAGCATCAAGTGAATTTTTTTCGACAACCTAATTACTGACTTACAGCATTTATCCCAAAACATGTTTTTTTGAGATTATTTCTTAGACTAAGAATAACTTTAAAATCAATGACTGAAGCTGAACATTGTTTGAAAATTATATTTGAGTCACGTTAAATGCTTTACAAAACTATAAATTTTGGAAAAATTCTGTTGAAAAACAAGACAGTTTTAGCGGAAAAAGTGTTAGGGATCATTAGACCCCCGGCGGTATAAATAGGTATATACATAGTTTCGGTATGTTTAGTGTCAAATTAAGGGGGGGGGGGGGGTAGGGTCTAACGGGTATAAAAAAACACAATTTTCACGATTTTTTTCTAGAGCTATCGTTCAAACAAGTGTATTCAAATTGTTTGCATTATACAATGCATTGTTAAAAGAACATTTAGTATTTTTTTCGTGGAAAAATATTGAAAAATGAGCCGGTGACGGAGCATTTTCGAGGATGCCTTTTAAAAACTGGATTTGCGGTGGACACTGTATCGCAGCACAGAACCCTCTGAAGTCAAAAAATCAGAGCAAAATATTTTTAATTGATGTTTTTCTGGACCCCAACGTTTTTATTTAACTTAAAAATATTTTTATGAAATTTTTGTGGCTGTTTGAAGTAAAAACTACGACTTTTTACTTAAAAATCCGCCATTTTTCACCTCTTAAATCTCCCCATAGTAAAAAAATCAAAAAAGAAAAACGTTGGGGTCTGGTATTTTATATGTAGAAAATATGTTCCAAATTTGAAAAGAATCGGGTAAGTAGTTTTCAAATGACGATGTCCACGGACTTTAAAAATGTGCTTTCGAGAAAAACGCGTTTGAAGTTTCTGCTCTTGCTTTGTTGCAGTATTAGATAGGAGGAGATAAAGGCCTATAACTTCTACAGTTTTGCTTCAATTGACTTGAAAATTTGACACAACATTCTTGAAATGTTTTACAATAAGAAAATAAAAAAATAAAAAATCGATTTTTTGAAAGTGTTAGACCCTACCCCCCCTTAATGAAATGTCTCTATACTTTACTTTCCAGGTTTTTAATCCCGGCAATATTTGGGTCGCTTAATGAAATTTAAAAACGTATTATGTTGAAAAAAACTTGTCGGTCATTAAAGAAATTTTACTTGGATTTAGCAATCTTCAATTCTTTTTTCGAAAACCATATTTGAAAAAAAAAAAACAGTAATAAAGAAACTACTGTAGTTGCTGGAATTGGAAAATCCGCCATACAAAGTGTCCATATCAGTTTCAATCTCCTATTTGAAATTGAAATATATGTAAGCTTTTCTTACTTATTTGATCAAAGTTTTGACCAAAGTTTTAGACTTCTAATTGAGAGGTACGAAATAATCCTCTACTGCAGTATACATCTTGAATTCAGCAGATCAATTTCAAATTAATCAAATTTCAAATAATGTTTAATGATCATTGCGAATTTCTTTGGATGATTCTCTGAACATGAATAATTTTTGGTTTTGAATACTATCCTCTTCCAAATTTCACAAAAGAAATTCAATTCATCAAGATTTTCATCTCTTGTGTTTTTTCTGGAGTTTCAGGGTTTCTCTGAAAACTCGAGATTTATTAAAATTTGAAATATAAATGATAAATTTTACAATTCCCTTTGGCTATGATTGTAACATTGATTCTCATATTTAAATATATTTGATTTTAATTTATCATTAGGTAGTTTCAAAAATCTTGACTTGAAATTGGTAAGGGAAACTGAAATGTAAAATATTGTAATATCTATCTTTGAATATTTCTTTAACAGAGAATTTATGTTGGTGGTAGAGTTATTGAACAAATTATGGATTGAATATTGCTTTGTACAGGTGAAATCAAAATTTTCGAATTCGATAAGGTAATTTAAGAACCCTTCCGCAATATTGGCAAGTGACGTTTTAACAACTATTGTTTGCAAATATCTGAAACTGCCTTTCAAGCAGACATAATGGTTAATTGAAGGTAATATATTGAACTCATCCCCGGTTTTTTGTATGTTTCAAATATTATGTATTCAATAGAATGGCATATGAAAAAATCTATTCATAGGAGCCTCCGAGAAAAACAGCCCTGGGCTCCCCGATGGCTTAATCCGTCCCTGGTAATTATCACTAAAATAATCTAGCGGATATAGCGTGGGTCTCTCTAAACTATAAACTGTTTCCCTGAATTGTGATTTATTCTAACTTTCCTTGAAGTGTCAGCTTCCTGCAGATATTTAAATGTAACGAAAAATATCCAGGCTATTAATTGTTCCGAAGAGATGAACTATTTAGAACCATAAAGTGAAGATATGCAATCAAATCCTACTAAAAGTCTTGATTTTAGCTTTTGATAATCTCGAAAAGCGGTTGTGGTCGAAAAAAACCAACTTTTTCTGTAATTTTGCTTATTTTTCATTATCCTTAATAGAAAATAGAATAAAATCTTATCCATTTCACTTCTTCCATGCAATAGAGTTTATTAAGGGGGGGGGTAGGGTCTAACGGGTATAAAAAAACACAATTTTCACGATTTTTTTCTAGAGCTATCGTTCAAACAAGTGTATTCAAATTGTTTGCATTATACAAAGCATTGTTAAAAGAACATTTAGTATTTTTTTCGTGGAAAAATATTGAAAAATGAGCCGGTGACGGAGCATTTTCGAGGATGCCTTTTAAAAACTGGATTTGCGGTGGACACTGTATCGCAGCACAGAACCCTCTGAAGTCAAAAAATCAGAGCAAAATATTTTTAATTGATGTTTTTCTGGACCCCAACGTTTTTATTTAACTTAAAAATATTTTTATGAAATTTTTGTGGCTGTTTGAAGTAAAAACTACGACTTTTTACTTAAAAATCCGCCATTTTTCACCTCTTAAATCTCCCCATAGTAAAAAAATCAAAAAAGAAAAACGTTGGGGTCTGGTATTTTATATGTAGAAAATATGTTCCAAATTTGAAAAGAATCGGGTAAGTAGTTTTCAAATGACGATGTCCACGGACTTTAAAAATGTGCTTTCGAGAAAAACGCGTTTGAAGTTTCTGCTCTTGCTTTGTTGCAGTATTAGATAGGAGGAGATAAAGGCCTATAACTTCTACAGTTTTGCTTCAATTGACTTGAAAATTTGACACAACATTCTTGAAATGTTTTACAATAAGAAAATAAAAAAATAAAAAATCGATTTTTTGAAAGTGTTAGACCCTACCCCCCCCTTAATGAAATGTCTCTATACTTTACTTTCCAGGTTTTTAATCCCGGCAATATTTGGGTCGCTTAATGAAATTTAAAAACGTATTATGTTGAAAAAAACTTGTCGGTCATTAAAGAAATTTTACTTGGATTTAGCAATCTTCAATTCTTTTTTCGAAAACCATATTTGAAAAAAAAAAAACAGTAATAAAGAAACTACTGTAGTTGCTGGAATTGGAAAATCCGCCATACAAAGTGTCCATATCAGTTTCAATCTCCTATTTGAAATTGAAATATATGTAAGCTTTTCTTACTTATTTGATCAAAGTTTTGACCAAAGTTTTAGACTTCTAATTGAGAGGTACGAAATAATCCTCTACTGCAGTATACATCTTGAATTCAGCAGATCAATTTCAAATTAATCAAATTTCAAATAATGTTTAATGATCATTGCGAATTTCTTTGGATGATTCTCTGAACATGAATAATTTTTGGTTTTGAATACTATCCTCTTCCAAATTTCACAAAAGAAATTCAATTCATCAAGATTTTCATCTCTTGTGTTTTTTCTGGAGTTTCAGGGTTTCTCTGAAAACTCGAGATTTATTAAAATTTGAAATATAAATGATAAATTTTACAATTCCCTTTGGCTATGATTGTAACATTGATTCTCATATTTAAATATATTTGATTTTAATTTATCATTAGGTAGTTTCAAAAATCTTGACTTGAAATTGGTAAGGGAAACTGAAATGTAAAATATTGTAATATCTATCTTTGAATATTTCTTTAACAGAGAATTTATGTTGGTGGTAGAGTTATTGAACAAATTATGGATTGAATATTGCTTTGTACAGGTGAAATCAAAATTTTCGAATTCGATAAGGTAATTTAAGAACCCTTCCGCAATATTGGCAAGTGACGTTTTAACAACTATTGTTTGCAAATATCTGAAACTGCCTTTCAAGCAGACATAATGGTTAATTGAAGGTAATATATTGAACTCATCCCCGGTTTTTTGTATGTTTCAAATATTATGTATTCAATAGAATGGCATATGAAAAAATCTATTCATAGGAGCCTCCGAGAAAAACAGCCCTGGGCTCCCCGATGGCTTAATCCGTCCCTGGTAATTATCACTAAAATAATCTAGCGGATATAGCGTGGGTCTCTCTAAACTATAAACTGTTTCCCTGAATTGTGATTTATTCTAACTTTCCTTGAAGTGTCAGCTTCCTGCAGATATTTAAATGTAACGAAAAATATCCAGGCTATTAATTGTTCCGAAGAGATGAACTATTTAGAACCATAAAGTGAAGATATGCAATCAAATCCTACTAAAAGTCTTGATTTTAGCTTTTGATAATCTCGAAAAGCGGTTGTGGTCGAAAAAAACCAACTTTTTCTGTAATTTTGCTTATTTTTCATTATCCTTAATAGAAAATAGAATAAAATCTTATCCATTTCACTTCTTCCATGCAATAGAGTTTATTAAGGGGGGGGGTAGGGTCTAACGGGTATAAAAAAACACAATTTTCACGATTTTTTTCTAGAGCTATCGTTCAAACAAGTGTATTCAAATTGTTTGCATTATACAAAGCATTGTTAAAAGAACATTTAGTATTTTTTTCGTGGAAAAATATTGAAAAATGAGCCGGTGACGGAGCATTTTCGAGGATGCCTTTTAAAAACTGGATTTGCGGTGGACACTGTATCGCAGCACAGAACCCTCTGAAGTCAAAAAATCAGAGCAAAATATTTTTAATTGATGTTTTTCTGGACCCCAACGTTTTTATTTAACTTAAAAATATTTTTATGAAATTTTTGTGGCTGTTTGAAGTAAAAACTACGACTTTTTACTTAAAAATCCGCCATTTTTCACCTCTTAAATCTCCCCATAGTAAAAAAATCAAAAAAGAAAAACGTTGGGGTCTGGTATTTTATATGTAGAAAATATGTTCCAAATTTGAAAAGAATCGGGTAAGTAGTTTTCAAATGACGATGTCCACGGACTTTAAAAATGTGCTTTCGAGAAAAACGCGATTGAAGTTTCTGCGTTTCAAGTCTTGCAGTATTAGATAGGAGGAGATAAAGGCCTATAACTTCTACAGTTTTGCTTCAATTGACTTGAAAATTTGACACAACATTCTTGAAATGTTTTACAATAAGAAAATAAAAAAATAAAAAAAAACGGTTTTTTGAAAGTGTTAGACCCTACCCCCCCCCCCCCCCCCCTTAAGTAATTAATTACAACGATCAACATTAATTTAATTGAAGCCGATAGCTTTAGATCGAATAACTTCAACAAAAATTCCGCAATAATTTTTTATGGAAAAAATATTCCGAAAGTTTTGATTCGTTTTTACTACGAGGGTATTCGATGAAAGATTACCTTTAAAAATCCTTTGAAATCATCAAGAAAATTCTGAAATCCATGCCATTTTCATGAACGTTCTCAGAAATCCCGTGACGAAATATAACCACTTATAATATCTACTCCCCTGATTTTTTTCGCTTTAACAAACCGAGCCGTCACATACTCCAATAATAATAATAAGAACAGGAATAGGAAGAAAAAAGTATTTCCTACCCCAATTCTCCCGACCTGACCCCATCAAGGAAGGATGGGCGGCGGCGTTTTTTGACGAGGGTGGTCCAGCCAGCCATAGGAAGAAAGCATGCGATGAATACCAGAAAAGTAAAAAAAAAAACTCCAAGAAGAAAGCTGCAACGGAAAACTCGTTTCGCTATGCCGGTGGTGCTGGTCGTTATTTGAAAACTGTGAGCAGAAATATGAAAATAGGATTTCCTTCTGGCGTACATTTTTGCCGGCCGCTGCGCTGCTCATCCGCTTATACGCTTTTGCTTCCTCGGGTTTCGTTCCGTTTGGCCACCTACTTCCAGGATCCTCTTCTCCTCTTGGAGGGTCTCTCGTGGCCGCTCATGGCATCCGGAGGTTCCGTTCCTAATTCAAGAATGTTTTTTTCCTTCTCCGGTTGCCTGCCCTCTATTCGTTTTTCGCTCTGCTGGTCCTGCTGCACAACATCAGGCCGAACCGAATGTCCTCGAGAGAAGCGAAGGATAGGAAATCATTCCTTCATGGCCTCCAAACGCTTACAAACCACCCACTCTGCCAGTTAACCACCCCAACCCCCAAAGACCCCCGAAGCGCTTTTCTCCCGTTACGGAATATGATGTGTAGCATTCCCATAACTTTACGGATGAGAAGAGCGGATAAATTCTTGAGGAAGGTCTGGTCTGGAGGGTGGAAGAATCGGAACCGAAGAAGGCAAAGGTCAAAGGATGAGGAAGCAGCAGCAGCAAATGTAACATCGCCCTCGAATATAGGGCAAAATATTTCTCGTTCAGCCCGTATCCTGGCGAATCTCTGTGTGGTAATTTATTTATATGACGTTAAGTGGAAGTAAATTCCGTTAGATAATTCTGGGATAGGTTATGGTTAAAATATTGCCAGAAGCTTGAGATAAGAGTCCGGGAAAAATATGGCTTCCGCGGAATGTTTCCGATCTCGATCAAAAAGCATTTACAAACACCCTCACAGAGAAGAAAACGAAAAAAATTTTTTTTGGATGAGCTGGCCGTGGCTCTGTCGATTATGATTCAGTCGTCTGAGCAGATGGTCAAGGGTTTAAATTTCAACAGTCAAGTGAAAGTCAAAACTAGCAAATTGAGTGAAAAGTAAAAAAGGTTTTCTTACAAAAATAGTAAACAAAAACATGTATGTTAAGCAGAAATAAAATTTTATAAATCCTCAGTTTATTATTTGTCCTGTTGGTATTGTTTTTCAACAGTGAACAGTGGGTAAATTTGGACCCAAAATCTTAAAAAATTCGGAGCAACAGGTTTGAGAACCTGAAGTAGTAGATGCTTATTTCATATAATTTTTTTCAGGAATTCTATTCAAATCTGCCGCCGGATTGGATCGAGAGCATCTGAGTGATGTGTTGTATAGATTTGAAAACACGCCTTTCTGGAATTTTTGAAGCAAGTCCCAAATTCATCTTTAATCCGGTTCCCTGAACGCTATTTTCATCCAGATTTTGGAATGTTCCTTAAAAAAATAAATATCTCCAAATATTTTCATTTTCCAAACACCGAAAACTCTGTGTTTATCAAAATTTTATTCAATTCATGGAATAACAAAGTTTTCCATAAACCAATTGTGCCGAATGATTTTTGGCCTACGATAGGCTTATTCGACCGATGTCGGAATTGATCAAACTTACTCAACATTATTTGTTGTTTTGCTTAAAGCTGAGTTCTACACACAATTAAACATAATTTGAACACTTCTAGCTTCGATACTTACTTCATAACATTAAATATCCAGAGTCCAATTTCTTTTGTAAACATCCCTGACTCAGAATATTTGTTTTTTGTTTCGATTATAGCCGTTTAACCATCTTTATGTCATTCGCGACTTGTTCCAACGATGCAGTTGGCGGACAGTAATTGAAAAACATATCTGCTACAACTGTGATCGATTACTCTCGAGCTTTAATTCGCGGACATCGGCTCAGGCAGCAACTGACGTGCCAACTGAGCTATATCACAAGCCCCAAACAGAATATTTTTGTGAAACTGCATTTGACAAGTAAAATTGTCAGCCAAAATGTGATGTGAAGGTTTCATGAAAATTGATGAAATTTTACAAGATAGACTAGACACGTACTTTAAAACAATCCTCTTTCATGAAAATTGTCAACAAATGTTTCGATAAAAATAAATTCTTCAGAAAATTTAACAGCTTTCATATATATACTTTCTATTGATTCTTGAGGTTCGATTTGTTGTTCATTTTATAAAAAATAAATCCGATTCAAATCGTCAGGGGGCACGAGGTAATTTTTCCAGAGATCCCCTAATTTTTTTTTAAATTTGATAGAAATATATATCTGTAGCAGTTTGTGATTAATACAATCTAATCCATTTCTTTTAAAAACTAGCTATATTTCTGCAGCATTCAATACAAAACATAACTGCAGATTGTTTATTCAAACTCGTGAGATCAATCCTGATTAAATATTTATCATCACATTAAAGTTTCAGTTGAAAAAGTCAAAGTCAAAATAAAAATCCAAATTATACTTGAGAAATATACTTGTGAACCAAAAAAATACAAATCAGAGTTCAAGTCTCTCATTATTGTGCAGATTAAAAGTTTTAAAAAGCAAGTGGCTTCAGCATTAAAAATTCAAAATTTCAATTTAAAAAGCTCAGAAAGAATTCCAAAAACGAATCAAAAATGTTAACTGATAAAGATTCAAAATCTGTAATGATACCATAATATCATAAATTGATATCAGTTTTTCCACCCAAATTAAGTATTGAAGAGCAGAAATAAAAAAAATAGAGCAATATAATTTGAATAGCCGACTAAATAGAAAAAATGAAGATTTCCAATCCGGCTGTATGGAACGAAAGGTTTGTGCCATAAAATAAGAGAAAAAATAATCAATACTTTAAATCAACATTAGAATAAAGAACATGGTTCCAATATTTGAACTCAAATCAAATTCAGTTAAAGGATTAAATAGAAATAAAACAACAAAGTTCAACATTAAAGTGTTGTAAATTTGAAATCCAGTGCCGTAGCTAGGTTATAATTTTAAAAACAAAAATCAAAACTCACTATAGAAAACTAAAACTCATAAATCAAAGATTTGCAGTTAGTTTAATAAGAATTTGAAAATTAAAAAAAAAACGAATACAAACACAGGACCTCATGGATACTTGATGTTTCCTCGCAGAGATTCCTTTTTTTCTTAACCTTAAGCGTACAACTTTCGAGGATATGATGGCTGGAATCTTAAAAATGCTATAAGCACCAGAACTTAGAAAACTTGAAGTCTATCCTCCACGCCACGGACTGCGGTTAAAATTGAGAAATAAAAGACCGTATTCGATATTTGTTATCAAATATTTAAAATTTCTAGATTAAGCTGCGTGCTTGAGTTTATTTTAAATTAGGAATAGGCTTATTGATAGTTTGCAGTCTTAAAACTGTAAAATACGGAGTTTATTTGAAAAAAAAATTAAAAAATTTGGGTTCAAAATGAAATGATTTTATAAAAGTAATGATTTTAAGATATTTATTACTTTGTCGAAAATTAAAATGCAAAACAATTTTTAATGTTTCAAGTTATATTTGAAATTATTAGATAAAGAAAAAAAAAATTCCTTCATACTTTTGCGGTAGAACTAAAATAACAACTATCTGAAAAATTTTGAAGCGTGTTTCCTCGAAATCAGGACTTTTATGTCTTTTGTTTAGCGTACCATTTAATGTTAATTAAATTGTTATGTTTTCTCACTTAATATTTTAGAACTTGCAAAAATTTGTGTATGTTTCTCAAGCAGATTAGAGTGGCATTTTAAGAAAAAAATATTTAAAATGTATGTTAAACCACCGATCTGTGGAGCATTTTCATTGAAATTTCATTGAAATGTGAATTCAATACGCTGAGTTACAAATCCTGAATTAATTTATGTTTCGGGTGTCCCCCTCCGTGTTTAAAGAATAATATATTTAGAACTTTTAATATAATTTGCTCGTTTGGAGCAAATCTACTGTTTTTTTTTCTCCTTGAAGGGCTCCCTTGAGCCGCAGAGGCCGAAGAAATTTCTTCTCATTCCCTCCTCCCTTTATCTGGCGTTGGTTAAAGTCGATCAATATTAATATGACTAATAAACAATTTACGATCAAATGACATTTTACATTTGGTGTAAAGGGAACGTATTGCGTTAGACCGCTGCAAGCTTTGTATGATAATTGAAATTTCTTAAATTTTTACACCTACCATAACTTTTTTTGGATGTTTTTGTGCTGCCAGAAATAGCAATAAATTTTTTTTAAAGCGATCCATTCAGCTCTGATTTAGAGCAACGAGTTTTGATTTTGTATGGAAATTTGTATGGGAAACCAATAATTTTCATACAAAAATCGCCAAATATGTACTGAAAAATCCAAAATATTCAACTTTGGATGAAAACTATTGCTTGATTCTTGCAGTTTAATTAATGTGAACAATGTACAAATCTAACTTGTACCTCAGAAAAGTTATTCGATGTTAAATTTTTTTTTTAAATTTTTGCGTTTTTGTCAGCATATTTGAAAGGTGTGAAGCCGTAGGATTTAAATAAAAAATCTCAAAAAACTGCTTTGCATCGTCAGAGAATTTAATAATTCAAACAATCTTTGCAAATACAATTCATGCAAATATTAACAGCCGTAGCAAGCAAAATCTGCAATTTTTTAATACTTTTCAATGGATTCAGATTTTTTATATTTAAATGGTTATGACTTTTTTAATGAAAATCTTAGCTGCTTGTCGTGTTGACAAAATATTAAACTTAAGAAAAGTAAAAAAACCAAAAATCATAGACCGACTCCATTTCAAGCTTATTTGAAATTTCTACATGATTTTATGTGCAAACATTTCTTCTTCCATACAAATTTCCATTCAAAATTGATACGCGTTGCGCTAAAACAGAAATCAACCAAATCATCTCTTATTTTACACTCATGCTTGGTAACCCAAAATGCATCGAAAAAACATATGGGAGCAAAAAGTCATTTTTTGCAGCGGTCTAGTATCGCATCTTAAGATTTTTCATTTTCAAACGATACTTTTTAGATGATATTGAGTGAGTCTTTGTTAAATTCAAATTCATCCTGACCTCACGTTATTTTATTTTCAAAAACATTTACAATTAAAATTTCAATCACTCATTTCAGTTGTCTTATGTTTGGACGTTTTCGCTTCTTAAAAAAGTTTTCGCAGAAGTAAGAAAACAATTGATTAAAAGGATTAAAAGAACATTGAACCCAGCTGATTATAACTACGAAAGTGAACATTATTGCGAAATGCGATGTAGCTTATGGAAAAATCTCGTGAACAGTTCATACACCGAAGAGATGTGAGAAGAGGATTCAGAAGTTCCGGTGCTAATATTTTCACACAGAAATTTTTTTTGACTATTACGTGTCACTGGAAACTGCAACCTTTAAAATAAATCAACCTGTAGTTAACGAAACCTGTAATTTTAAATTGTTTTCCTTAAAAGTTAACGAAAATTATTTATTATTAGAGCAAATGTCCTGTAAAAAAGTTGTACACTAAAAATTAAATGTCACGTAATTTGTTTTTCGACCTGTAAAATTACGGTAAATGTCCTGCTTCTTTTTGTTAAAGGACATTTGCGTAATTTTAAAGGAAATAATTTTTGCTGTGCAGTACCAAAAACGTATTAGCCTTGCTCTTGCAAACTAAAACGCACTGATCTTGATCAATGAAACATGCATCCTCTCGATAAAAACATATTAGGTAAGGTTCAACCTTTTTACAGATTTATACTTTAACAGTGCACTATTTTCGTCAAATCCTGTATGAAGCGTTTGGCAGGGGACTCCAAGTTTTATTCTTTCTCTTGTTCCGATATCTTTTGAGGTATTTACCACATAGTTGGACTGGCCGTAGTTTTCTGCAATGTTTATATGTAAAAGAGATTACGTTGAAAAAATTGGAGGACACAAGTCTTTCATTTTCCAGGATTCATACATTTTTTGGCTATGTTGGTTAAAAAAGGAGAAGAAGAAGAAAAAGGAGAAGTCATTTCCATTGTTTTGTGTGAATTGCTGGAACGTTAAAAAACGAAAATGATTGAAAAAACTGTAAAAAAATTGTAGTTTTTACATTGTCTATTGAACATGAGTAACCAATATTGAAAAAATCGTGATTTTTTCTACCTTTTTGTCACTACACATTTACTTTGATTTTTTATAATGTGAGTAGTTTTGGCATTTATGAAAAATTCAGCAATTTTTTGTGTTCTACACTGAAAATAAAATATTGAAATTCTGATGTATTGAAAAAGAAAAAAATAATCTTACATGTTTGCGCCATAAGTAAGGTTAATTGTGTATTTCAACATGTAACTGAGACAATCAAAATAACCTAGATTGATAATTTCACTCATTTCCAAAATAATCACTACTCTCTTAACGAAATTTTCATAATTTATTTTTCTTAATTATCTGGATAAATTTTAAACTTTTTCAGTAAATACTGACTGACAGTTAATGTCTTATATTTAACATGGACAAATTTTATATAAAAACCAAATATCTTGACATCTCAACTTCTTACATAACAAATATTAAAAAAAACTTTTGAAAAAAAAAATCATCCGTAAAATTACACAAGAATCCAAAGTTCCACTTAAAGGACAGTTCAAATTGGACTAATTTTAAATTATTAAAGCGCTCAAAAATAAACGAGTATAAAATTGCAAGAAGTGTAAATAACAAAAAAAGATTGACAAACTTTTGTTTGAAATTCTGTGTTATATATTGATTGATATTTTTGACAAACTTTCTGGCAAAATTTTCGTATGATTTCGTTAAAAATGCAAGAAACCGATAACTTTCTTACAACAGAGCTGTCATTAAAAAAAATTAATGTCTTCAATAATTTAAGAAAAAAAAAACAACAGTTCATCCTAATTTTTTTAATCGGTTTAAAATCTTCTTTTCTTTCTGCAGACATTGATCTTTTTTTTGAGATACAGGCTTTTAACAATCATTATGAGGGCATACAAATTTTTTTCTCTTATTCCACTTTCTAATCATTATTGAACCTTCAAAAAAATTTATGATTTGTTTCATTTGATGTTTAATTGAATAAGGAATAAAAACCAAGGGTCAAAATATTACATCAAATGGTATCAAAAACTAATATCAATTTTAAAAAAATTTATGATTTTGTAAGTTCATTTAATTCTTTCATGCCTGATGTTGAAAACGTTTTTCCCTCATAATGCATTGATAAGATATGTTGTTTGATGAGCCAATTCGTCGATCGGCTTTAGGTGCATTTAATCGGCTAGGTGCATATAGGAACACTTTCCCCTATCAGAGTTGAAGATCCACCAAGATTTCTTCCTTTAATGCTAAGGTTGTAACATAAAAAATGTATTAAAAAAGATTAAAACTTCATACCTTAACCTTACCCATTCAAGAACTTTTTTCCATTCCTGATCTAACATCATCAATAAAACATCTTATTTCCCATTTGAATTATTAGATTCTAAAATGCTTATTTACTGAATATGAATAATTTGAAAATTATTTTATGAAACAAGGATAAAATATTTTAAAATAGTTTCTAACTAAAAACTTTTGATATATAAAATTTAGAGACCTAAATCTTTTTCGGGATATCTGTACTCCGCGAAAGTAAACAAAATTTATCAAAAGAATTTTTCAAAGTGATATCTTAACTTTGATTAAAAACCGCGTCTTAAATATTTCCGATTTATTCTTTTCCAATAAAACTGACTGATAAAACTTTTGCGACTGTTGTTTGTTAATTTTGGAAAATTTTTGGCTTTCAGTCAAATTATTAAGAAAAACAGCGTTTTCCTATTTCATCCGACGTTTCGGCGTAATGTATTTCGCCTTCTTCAGGGTTTTACTGTAATTTGTGAGTGTGACAATGAAAGGTGTTGTGTAATATGATTTTTGTTTTACTTACTAGGGTGCTATTTCTTGTCAAAATATGTTGTGTCTCAACTTCTCTCCGTCCTGTTTTCTTAATTGTCCACATCAGCGTAAATTTTGAATTTGTTTACGTTGATGTGGATAATTAAAAAAACAGGACGGAGAGAAGTTGAGACACAACATATTTTGACAAGAAATAGCACCCTAGTAAGTAAAACAAAAATCATATTACACAACACCTTTCATTGTCACACTCACAAATTACAGTAAAACCCTGAAGAAGGCGAAATACATTACGCCGAAACGTCAGATGAAATAGGAAAACGCTGTTTTTTTCTTAAGAATTTGACTGAAAGCCAAAAATTTTCTAAAAATAAAACTGACTGTCTTTGATTCTATAATTGTTTTATAAGGAGTTTTAGTAATAATAATGTATATTGAATTTATTTAATTTTTGTATGGTATGGATTTGTGTGTTTGTATTTGAAATACTTACAGCTTTAATTTCAAATTTGCATCCTCTTGCTATATTCTTAAGACAAACATTATAATTTGAGGGTTCAGAAAAAATCAATGGCCTTGTCTTAAATCTTATATAAAGTGTATGAAAAATCTGTTATTTTCAAAAAAACATTTTAAGGTTCAAAATTTTTTATACATTAGAACGACTGTGAATTTTTTTTTCAATAAATCCCTTGAATACGCTATTGATGGTTTTCAAATCCTTTTCGGTTTTTTATCAATTTTAAAAATAGATGTTTTTGACATTTTTAAAGGATATTTAAACAGAAATATAAAAGAATAATTTCAAAAACTTTATTGAACATTATGGTTTGATTCCTTATATTGATGGTTTCAAACCAATTGCCCTTAAAAAATAACAGATAATTTTGTGATTATGCTTCATCATCCAATATTAATATAATTTTTTCCTCTCTTTTCAGGTAAGACACCACTCCACTTTTCAACCAAACAATGAGTATAGTATTATGCTTCCCTCTAACATTGAAGTTTTAACATATCAGATTGATCTTTTATCTGAGCATTCGTGTTTAAGAAAATCACTAAACAGTCTTGCATATCAAGTTTCGGACCTTCTTAGGGTTCTGTTTATGATTTTTCTTCCTTAAAATGAAACATGGCAATGAAATTATCAATTCAATTGAAGATCGATTCTAAAGCTTCCGGCTTCAAGAGCGAATCATTTCATTAACTTTAGTTAAGTACTTGGTGCCCGGTTTACCGAGAGCCCTCCTTTCTTCTGTTTGGTTAAAATCCTTGCCTGCTGCCATCCGGAAAACTTCCCACGGCCCAAAATGGCTTAACTGGGATTTGCTTTCTCGCAAGTCGTACTTTGCTGCAAATTAGCCCCTATTTAGTGAGGTCATCAGTGGCAGCTTAGTTGGAGGGTTCGAAGTTTTTTTCCCCCGTTTCTTCTTTCTCGACAATTGCAAACGGTTCTGTTGGGCCAAAAACTTTGCCTGATTTTAGATTTTTCTTACACAGGGACTTCCCATACGATTTTTTGACGTAGAATTACGTCTTACGGCAACACTATAGGGGGGCAAATTGAAATTTGCGATCGAATCTCGCGTCACGAAAAACGCCTCTTTCAAAGACATCCTATCTAAAGGATTATGACGTCATCACCAAGCCAAAACAAAAAAAGAGAAAAAGAAAGAAAACACGGATGCCCCGCCTCTTGATGAGTTTTGATTTTCCATGAATACGAAAAGTATAAAAACAACGGGGCGCCAGCGGCCCGGTTTCAGTTTCTTTTTGCTCGTCGTCGTGTACAGTTCTCCTGCAATTCGATCTGCGTTTGGACCCCACCAGTGGTAATCCAACGCAGATATCGTTTTGCAGTTAGTTTAGTGGAAGCCAGCGAAGCAGAAGGATGGTTCAGCAGCAGACATGAAGATTTAGCGGTGCTGGCGACTAGCAGCGGTGGTGGCGACTAGCAGCGGAGGATAACCAGCGGAGTTAATGACATGTTGGCATGACATTTGGACATGACATTTTGACATGACATTTTGACATGACATTTTGACATGACATTTTGACATGACATTTTGACATGACATTTTGACATGACATTTTGACATGACATTTTGACATGACATTTTGACATGACATTTTGACATGACATTTTGACATGACATTTTGACATGACATTTTGACATGACATTTTGACATGACATTTTGACATGACATTTTGACATGACATTTTGACATGACATTTTGACATGACATTTTGACATGACATTTTGACATGACATTTTGACATGACATTTTGACATGACATTTTGACATGACATTTTGACATGACATTTTGACATGACATTTTGACATGACATTTTGACATGACATTTTGACATGACATTTTGACATGACATTTTGACATGACATTTTGACATGACATTTTGACATGACATTTTGACATGACATTTTGACATGACATTTTGACATGACATTTTGACATGACATTTTGACATGACATTTTGACATAACATTTTGATATGACATTTTGACATGACATTTTGACATGACATTTTGACATGACATTTTGACATGACATTTTGACATGACATTTTGACATGACATTTTGACATGACATTTTGACATGACATTTTGACATGACATTTTGACATGACATTTTGACATGACATTTTGACATGACATTTTGACATGACATTTTGACATGACATTTTGACATGACATTTTGACATGACATTTTGACATGACATTTTGACATGACATTTTGACATGACATTTTGACATGACATTTTGACATGACATTTTGACATGACATTTTGACATGACATTTTGACATGACATTTTGACATGACATTTTGACATGACATTTTGACATGACATTTTGACATGACATTTTGACATGACATTTTGACATGACATTTTGACATAACATTTTGATATGACATTTTGACATGACATTTTGACATGACATTTTGACATGACATTTTGACATGACATTTTGACATGACATTTTGACATGACATTTTGACATGACATTTTGACATGACATTTTGACATGACATTTTGACATAACATTTTGATATGAGATGTTGGCATGACATCTTCATGAGATCTTCACATGACATGCCAAGTTTAAATGACATGTTGACATGATATTATGACATACAATTTTGACATGGCATTGCATGTCGACATGACATTAAATGTAGACATGAAATTGAAATTTGACATGACATTTTGGCAAGACAATTTGACATAACATTTTGTCATGAAATTTTGAAAGGACATGTTTTCGTGACATTTTGAAATGACATTCAAGCTTGCTGCCATCACGGTTTGAAATGACATGCAATGATGATGTCATTTTGACATTAGTTCTAATCATTTCATTATACTGCAATTTTTTTGTTTATGTAATCAATACAGAAATAAGTTAACCATAGAGAGTTATCGTAATTCTACGCTCACTACACGGTTGTAGCATGATTACAACCTCTTCAACTTTTTTCAAATAAAATTGCATTGCTTTTCATTAAAATACTTAAATAAGAAATTGAAAATTCTCAAACAATCTCAATCCTCTTTAAAAGCTCCTCGAGAATTGATGAATGACTTGCGAATAAATAACAAACATCTTTTACTCAACCAAAGTCGATTCTACTAGATCACACCAATTAAAAATTTGCCAAAGTTTGTCAAATCCTTCCAAAGCCCAAGCTCAAAGTTAAAAATTTTCAAAGAATGAATCCTTATACCCGCACTTTTGGAAGACCAATCCTTTTCTTCTGCCCCTCCTCTTTTAAAGTGGCATCCCATTTGCGGAAGTGCAAAATAACCCTTCGAAGTTAACCGGCAAAATTAATCACTTTCCTCTTTTAAAAAAGAAGTTTCCAGTGCTGGTCCTGGACCGGAAGAAAATTTTTCGGCAGCGGCCCTTTTTGCATCTGGAAAGGCAAAAGGAGCTCAGCCAGTTTTAATTTTCGTGTCTCGAATCCAACCCCCTCGATGAAGGCTGCCTCGAAATAACTGCCAATCGAAGGAATAATTTAATTTGCAACCTAATGAAAATGTTCTTGGGACCAAAGTTTGCGGTTTGCTCGATGCCCGGCCTTCTCGAGCCAAAGTAATGAGGGTCCAGGCAGAAGTTGTGTCGTCTTGGGCAGCCGAAAAAGACTGGACTCTCCAGATCTGATAATTTATTCATCGGGCCACACTCGGTCCGTTTGATGTTTTCTTGTTCGAGGACATGCAGATAAAATGCTGATTTTTATTGAAAATAGGATATTTTATGCTCTGTCTTTCGAAAGGATAACGATTTGTCTAAAAATTTGTGATTATAATGTGAATAGGGTTGATAGTAAAAGAAGAGCTCCGTCAATTTGTAATCGGAGTTCAAACTTTTTGAATTCAAACATTAAACTTCATACAACTTATAATCAAATCACAGGATTTTAAATAAAATCCAATTTTAAAAAAAAGTCGAAAGACATTTGTGGCCTAAGATTTAAATTTGTTTGAAGTTATTAAGATTTTTACCAAAGCAGTGTCTTTTAGATTTCTCAATTTTTCTACAGATATTCAGCTTTATGACTGCTTTAAAATTCAAACTTAAAAATATGAATGCTACGTGATAGATAATTTCACATATGAATACTTGTTGATTTGAACAATGATTTCCAAAACTGTTACTTAAAATGTTCCAAAACTGAAACAGGTTTTCTACACAGGATTTATCTATCATTTCTTGTTACCTCTACCTTAAAGAGGATTAAAATAGCTTAGCTTAGCTTGTTTGACTACTCATATCCACCTTAAATCGTTGAACTCGAATTGCGCTGAACTATTTTCTTAAAATACGATTATTCATTGTGTTAAATTTTGTTAATATCTTTTTTCCATGCACTTCGAATTCCACAATCGCTGGCGTGGCTTAGCAGAACAAGTTCCACATCGCCAATGGTTGCTACTCCGTGATTGATCGAGGCCATCAATTTTGTACAAAGTCCAAAAGAATGGTGCTTGGGATTAGCAGTACATTCTCGATGTACAAAACTGATGCTCTCCCTTTTGAAAAATGATCAATAACGGCGCCGGCCACGTCCTAGTAGTCAATGAGGATAAAAGGAAGGAAAGTTAGTAAGATACTCTTCAGGTTCAACCAGCAACCTCTCATCTCCGAATACTCCAAATAAAATATATATATTTGAAATAGTCAGAAACAGAGATAAGATAGTATCACCCACTATGGAAACCGTCTGTACGTCTGCGAATCTATATTCAAGTATCTCAGGAAGGAATTTTGTTAGTAAAAGAAAGGTATAGACCAGGATCCATTTTGGTGAATGGTGCAGTCTTGTTTTTACCTAGACCTCCTATACTTCTAGACATTCCCTTTGGAATCTCCTATTTTGATATCTACGAGACATTGCATTATTTATTATCTAAACAAAATAAGGAGATGCTTCATTTATCCATTTTTTTATTAATCTAGCTGGATTCCCTTGCTGTTATCCTGTCTGTGTCCCTTGCTGTTATCTACGATACGTCCCGTGCTCAAACTATTGACTTAATATCCTTAAAGAATTTATTTCAGTTTATTTGCTTTGTTCTCCAATGATTTCGATTAAGAAAAAAAAAAATGTTGTGAACTGAATCCAGGGCCATAACTCAAAATATTCACACGAAACACTATTTGATTTAATGCAATTTCAAACTTATGAGTGAATTTTTTTTCAGAACCACCCTTTGAATTTAATTGATTTTCTAAGTGGGAAATGAGCTATTTATTCTTAAATTTATTGTTGGATAACTATTTTTAACAGTAAGCTGATTAGTTCATTCAAGTTTAAACGTTATGGTAAGGAAGAATTGTAATCCCAAATAGGTATATATGTATTTATTTATATTTTTGTTTATAACTAACGATTGATTCAATGCACTAGACCTTCTGTAGATTTTTCTACCAGAATTGAATTTTTGAGTAGCTATTGATGTTTTAATTAATGTGGTATTAAATAAAAAACCGTGTTTTTCTTAACTTGGAATAATAAAATGATCTTTTCTAATGTTTTCTTTGGTTATATTCCCTTAAATTACTGTTGAGTGTTGTGATAATTTGGAGTATTTTTTGCATGGTTCATTAATCATAATGTGACATTGACAATTATGGTTTGTATTTTTTGTATTTAGAAGACAATTATTTTCCTTGAAGCTCATGGAATTTGGATTCTATGATCTAAGTGGTATGGTTATGTTATTATTAAACATATGATTTTTCAAGACTTTTTCAAGGATCTAAAAAAAATGCCCATTTGTCAATATAATAATAGCAGTCATTTGGTTACAAAGGTGTAAAAGATAAATAAATGTTTTAAATTTCATAAATACACTAAAAAATTGAAATGTCCTAAAGTTACTGAAACCTTACAAACTTGTTGAAATATCGAAATAAATACATCATTCTGATTGAATTTTAATCAAAGCTACCGGAAAATCCGGCCATACCGATGAGACAACCGTAATTGCACCATTATGAAATATACAAGAGATAAGCACTAGTTCTTTCGTCTTTCTTATAAAAAACGCGAAAATTTTGCATTCATATGTTGAGCTGGAAATAAGAAGAAAATTTGTTCCTTTGACCAAAACCCTTACGTGAAAGAAAAATATTCGTAAATCTCTCTGTTGAGATATTGAAAACCATGAACGGGTGTCATACGACTAAACTGGGTTTGAGCTGTTCGGTTCTTACTTCAATTTACGCCTCAACTTCAGATCATTTTGATCATAGATGGGCATAAATCATATGAAACATTATCAATACGAACATAATGTACTTTTAAAATTCTTGCCTAAATCTCTCAAACATTAATACGAAAACCGAAAAAATATTTGATTGATTGATTCTGCGTTAGTTATTAAATGATTAATAGTCTTTCAGTTGCATTGATGTTAGTTGTAGTTGTAGTACGTTTATTTTTCAAGTTTTTTTTGTTAGTTTATTTTTAAAACGATTATTATTATAATCAATTATCGATTTTTTTTTTGTAATGCAAAAATGTGTAATTCGATCAGTAAAAGTTTAGTAGTATGATAGTGAAAATAAATTATCTTTGTTCATTTCATTTTATAATATGTATTGCTGTGATATATTTTCATTCAAAGACTAACTTTTGAAATAAATGTTCTTCGATTTCAAATTGATTGCAAACAACTATTATAAAACTTTTCTCATATTGTTGTGATGGTTTTTTATGATAGAGATAAACTATTTGTATGTTTAAATGAGGATTAGTTTTTATGGAACTTAATCAGTGTCTTTTACCAAAAAGATTTATAACAAAAAGAAGCACCTCATTTTCGTGTTAAGTATGGGCAAATATAAAAATAATAGAATATAATTATAATATGTTTTGTATGAGGCTTGAATTTCAAATGTGAATTAGTTCTATTAGCTGATTTCAAATAGTTTAAGATCAATTTTGAACTAGATGTGTAAAGGTTATAAATGCAAGAGAAGCACTGTTATTCAACTAATGACAAACGAAGTGAACTAATACTATAGAATGATAGACCTAAAATGATTTCTGGAAATTTGATATTATTTAAAAAAAACTGAAAATAAAATTGATAAGATTGAAAACTCATATTTCATACTTGTAATTGTTCAAAGCCTGATTTTATCTTCATGTTTGGAAAGAAGTTCAAGAGTTCACAACTTAAACAATTGGCATTCAACACCCCACAGTCACAAACCTACCTGCTTCTTCAATTCTCAACAGGCGTTAATATATTACGCCAGGGCTCGTTCCTATCCTTCCCAGGGTGGGTCAGTAGGGTAGGTGCATATTGAGGAAAAGTAGGCAAGGGGTACCAAAAGTTTCTCATTGGTGGGGGGTGGAGACGGAGCGCTTTTTGACAGCGAATTGTTCGCCTACCATGCCTACGATTACGATTGCCTGTCACAAGATGGACTATTCCGTGTATTGGTATAAGAACACACCCGAAGCTGTACACGCCCTGGTCCCAGCCCTAATTTATTTCAGTTGTTTGTTTTGTCATTGTTGGTTTAGTTTGCTTAAAAATGCTCCGAAAATACACCAGAAAACCCGGAACAAGGAAGTATTCCGATTACTCCAAGGAGAAATTAGAGGAAGCGGTGTTGGCTGTAAGAATAAATAGGTTATCTATCCGTGAAGCTTCTCGGCGATTCGATATTCCGTATGGGACGCTGTACAACAAAACCAAGGATTTACATATGAAAAAACCTGGCACTCCTACGGTGTTGACGCTTGACCAGGAAAATGAGCTCATCGAAGTCATCAAAATCGCAGGAGAATGGGGATATCCACTGACCGGAAAAAAACGTAATGAAGCTTGTGAACCAATTTTTGGCTTCCAATAACATCGAAACCCGATTTCCAAACAACATCCCGGGAAACGATTGGCTGTATCAAGGAATATTTAGATAAGGTAGTGTCGAGAGCCATATTGGATTTTTTTTTGTGACGTCACAAAAACGAATATATCGAAAATTTATATGCGAATGGCAGAAATTTCAAAGAAAAACATGTTTTAGAACGAAAATGAATTCCAATTTCATTTTGATTGTGTTGTAAGACTTCTATTTCACTATGTTATGAAATTTTCTGGTCCTTTGAAGATTGTATTATGTTTTTTTCTCATTTTAATAATGAACGCAATGACATCTTGAAGCTAAAACGTTCAAAAACGAAGATAAAATCTACTTTAAAAAGGTCTAGCTGGTAGTTATTGAGTGTTCAACTGATTGTCATGATTTTTATCCAATCGGTTTACCATATTCAATTCTTATGTAGAACAATTAACATCAATTGGTTATTGTTAACTCGATTTCCTAAAATGCGAATAAATAATTGTGGTTTTATATGAAAGTTTGTTTTTTGATTACTTTTTTGTAATAAGGATCTTAAACTGCACTTACTTGATCATTTTCATGGAAGACTTTGAACTAATTTTTAAGTTTTGCAAATTTGAGTAGGGAAAATCCACCATTTTTTCGAACTTCGATGGTCTTTTTCATACAAAAATGACTCGAAAATCCAACTTTTTTCGTACCAATCTTGAAGAGCAAGAATCCTTCTAGAATAACATGTATTAAAAGTGGAACATTTCCAGCAAATTCTTCATATTATCAATGAAAAAGGCAAATTTCCTAGTAAATTAACAGATTTTTCGTGATTGTGACGTCGCAGTGTGTACTAATACTAAAGCAGGGCTGCCTCGACACTACCTTCTTAAATATTCCTTGTGGCTGTATGGTTTTTTGAAGCGGAACAAGTCCAAGTTGGCGACGCGTTGGTCGCAAAATATTAAGCGAAACCGTGCTAAAGTTAGCGAAGAAGCTATCCATATGTATTTCGATCACTTGGAACCAAATCTGTGCGACGTCCTTCCGGAAAATATTTTGAATTACGATGAAACAAACTTCAGCGACGATCCGGAGAACACGGTGGTCATTGTGATGCGCGGACAAAAGCATGTCGAAAACGTCATGGATGTTTCAAAAACATCATATTCAGTGATGTTTGCTGGACGGTCAACTACTGGCACCAAATGTAGTTTACAAAGCTTTCCATTTGTATCCGACTTGGGTTGAAGGAGGACCGAAAGGATGTCGCTATAACCGAACCTAATCCGGTAATGATTTATGACACGGTAAATTTATTTTGAAAATAATTTTGATTGTTCTTTTTCTAGGTTGGTTTTAAAGTGTTGTTTTTGAAGACTGGTTTTCAACGGTAGCTTTACCCTACTGTAAAAGCCTGAAAAACAACAAACCGAGAATTATAATTGGTGATAATGTGGCCTCACATCTTTCACTCCGAGTCATGAGATTGTGTCTGGATAACAATATTAAACTCATTTTTTTGCCTCCTAACTCTACGCATCTGAGCCAACCATTGGATGTAGCTTACTTTCGACCATTAAAGCAGATTTGGAGAAAAACTCTAGAAGGTTGGAAACTTTTCCACAAAGGAACTGTTCCAAAAAACGTTTTTCCAGGGTTGCTTGAGGAAACGCTGGACAATCTTGAGAAAAACAGCAAGAAAAATATGAAAGCTGGATTTAAAGCTTGTGGCATTTATCCACTTGATAGGTCAGCAGTATTGAGAAGAATTCCTTGTGTTTAATCGAAGGCCAACAGTTCATTTGCTGATAATTTGGTAGAACTTCTCCAAAAAGAAAGGTTCGACATAAAAGAACGTGCTATAACCAAAAGATGTCGTTTAATGGAAATTCAACCGGGAGCTAGCGTTGGAGAGGAGCAATTACAAATGCTCTAGGAACATTAAACAAGAAATAGACGACAAAGAAAACTACCAGAATCAAACACCAAGAATAAAAATCCATCAAATAAACGTGCTACGCAAGCCAATACCGTGAAGAAAAGAAAAATCGATGCAAATATGGCTAAAACGAGCAAAAGTTCAATGAGCAATCTCAACACATGAAATAACATCAAGCAAAATAAAGTTCGCGTTTAGAGTTAAGTTTTACCAAATCATTTCAGTTTTTTCCAACTATTAAAACTTTGAATAAATAATATTAAATAAAGAATCTTAAACTCTCACTCATATCAAACACTTAAATCATTTCCACTTGTACGAGAAATTTTAACTTAAGCTCTTTAAAACTTTAAAAAGCCATTGATTTTTATTGATTTCAATTTCCTATGTTTATCTAAGGATCTTTTGATACAAATTGAATGTAACAGTTATTTTTTGTAATGAATTTATTGTAGATCTGAACTTGATTTTACCGTGATCAAAGTTACCCCGAAATCAACAAACTGACTTTCTGTTGAATTTTCATTAATAAAACCCAAAAGCGTTAACAAATTAGAAAATCATGTAAATGGAAATATGTTACACACTTCAGTAACTATTTTAAAAGCTTTAGTCATCAATAAAACTGGATGCATTTAGAATTATACTAAAATGTAAAAAAAGTGATCAAAGTTCCCCCAGTTTACGGTACTTGGATTCAATACTCATTTCAAGTGTTGTCATTGAGAATCAGTGTGGTACCCACAATGCACACCGTGGCAAGTCAATGTAATCATAAAGGGATAGTTTGAACAGCTAATGAACTTTTCAGGTGCAGAGAACACATACGACCCTACATGTAGAGATGCTGTTTCAGACAGGAAAGGGAAGGATTATTCGTTTTGATGGGAAATCCTACTTGGCAGATATGATTGATGAATAAAGAAATGTAATGTTCACAAATAAACAAATAAAATGGAAAGAGCTCACCAATGTTTTGTGATAATGCTGACAACCATGGGGAATGATAAAGGAACCTATAGCCACTTCAGATCCTGAAACAACGAGGAAAAACTCCTTTGAAATTCCTGGACAGCGGTCCGAGCTGCTTTCAGGATTCTCCGGGAAGTAGATTGGGGTTTTTCTCGATGTCAATCCTTTTGTTATTTGGGGTCCGGCCTTGAAGCAATTTCTTAATTTCGTCTGGTGCTCTCCCTGCATGACGAACTCTGTCCCGGGTTGATCCGGAAGGCGTAGGCAGACCACTATTAGCTCATCCGCAACTTTCACTACATATTGTATACTTTTTCCCATTAACTCCACTTTGTTGGGATAGAAAACTCAGAAATACTTCACCGTAATCATAAATTCACAATTTAAAATTAATTTTTCGGATTAATTTTACTTCAAAGCAAAGAAAATTGAAACGAGCGAAAAAACCCAAATATTCTGTGGTCAATGTCTGTGTTAAAAATAGCTTAAATTTATTTGAAAAGGCATGAAAGATTAAGTTTTTTAACATTTTACTTAAATAAAAATCAATAAAAATTATCAATCTCAACATGATTTTTCAAAACAAAGTTTTTTTTTTATTATTTACAACTAGTTTATTAAAGGCCTTTTACTTTTATAAAATTTAAATGTACCGAGGGTATTTGTTTCACTGGTTAGTAGGGAAGGGGGCCGTAATAGTCGCGGTGACTCAACAGTTAAAAAAACTTTAAATAATGGAAAAGGAAGGGGTTTATAGGGGTTATTTTCTAATATCAGTTTTCCATTAGGGTCCGGTGGTGGCCTCCAGTAGCTGTGGTTCAAAACAAAGTTAAAAATCCAAAATTTATGGTTAAAATAAAGTTATGATATGGGAAATACGTAAAAATTTGAGAAAAAATCTTAGAAATCTGCGAATATTTTCAAAATAATGTGTTCTGAGACACATAATTTGTGACAAAAATTTGCAAAACTTTTTATGAATTTATAGATTTTTCTGTGATTGCGGCTACTTTGGTATTAACAATCATTGTATGAAGTTGCAAAACACTACTTTCTCAGAAAAAGTCCCTTTGTTTGTTCAAAAAATTTTGTATTCCATTGTATGGCATATGAAAAAAATATCGGATCAAAGGGCCTCCCGAGAAAAATTGCCCCAGGCCTCTCGATGGTTTAATCTGGCCCAGTCTTGACTCAAGAATTCCGTCAGCGAAACTTTCTTTTTTGTGGAGAAATGAATCGAACTGTGTGTTTTGAAATTTAACGGAATAGATTAGATAAAAATTGATATTGAAAACATGCGAAAAAAAATTCGTCTCATCTGAATTTGTTGAATGAATTAATATGCAAAAAAAAATTTCCATTCAAACTGTACCTATTTAGGAATTAATCATTACATAAGTTTTTCAACGGTTTGTAATTTCAATTGGACCTAGCATTCTTCTTAGGTTTTTCTTAGATTTTCGTTTGAAATTATCAAGCATACTCCTTTGGTTTATATTTTGTTCTTGGTTTTCATTATCGGAATTTCTTAATTCAAATTTAAGTTTCAAGTTTAAAAATAGAAAAATCACACTGTGTGGTCTACACTATAGAAAAATTTTAAATTGAAATTTTTCTTTTCTAAGTAGTGTGTACCTTGCTTCAATATTTAATATTCTATATCTTCCCATTATTATAATTTTTTTCAGAAACCGTATAGCAAAACATAATTGTAACTTAATGGATAAATTTTGAAACTGTAGATTTCGCATGGTCTAAATTAAGATTAAACTTGATGAGGTGATAATGCATCAGCTCAAATGTAAGATTCCTGAAATTTATGACTCCCGAACAGGAGGTCTTCGTTTCGACAAACGACATTTAACATTGAAACCGAGACACCCAAGGCGCGGGAACCAAAACGTGGTTCCCCTCAAACAACAGGAAAAGATTTGCCGAATAAAACGGACTAATTTGAATGAGACATTAATTTTTTACTCTCCTCGAAACGCGAGGAAAGTTTTATTTCTTCGCAACAACATGACCATCGTTATCTACAGCGAAATTATTTTCTTTACCCGGTGGTTTTCATTTCGGCATCCAGTTTTTCTGGAGATCTAGAGCCGTAAGAAACCCGAAACGCTGCCGCCATGTGCCCTCTTCAAAGAACGAGAAATGCTTTGGCTGAGATCTTCTCAAAGAGCCATATTTCCTGCCGGGGTTTGTTTTTTTTCTTTCGTCTTTTTGCTCCTTTTCTAGGCTCCGCCTTTTCAGATTCAAATTCACTGGAAATGAAACCCAAATGCCGGAGTGCGAAAAAGTTTACAACTTACCGAAACATCGTTTTCAACTTTCTTTACCTGATGCGGAGAATTTTTCCTTTTTTCTCGATGGTTATGTGGAGGGAAAAGTACTGAAATGGCTGGGTCGTTGAAATTCGGGAGGGGGGACTCTGGATTTTATACTCGAACCCCGATAGGGACGGGCCAATCTCACCTTTTTTATTCGCCTTGTGTCCTTGTGAATTCAACCAACACCCACCTGACAGCACTCCTTTTCTTACCACCATTCATTTTTGGGAGGAAAGGGGAGGTGTCCAGATGAGAACACAGAATCTGGGGACCACGCAGACTTTCCATTGACCACTTTTTGAAGGAAATATATTTTCCGGCTGAGAGACATAATTCTCATTTTTTGCTCGTTTGACAATGTGTGTCGGTCTCTGTGAATGTGTTTGGGGGTGGGTATGTGTGTTACTTTTTTCTTTGATTTTTTTTCCTGGTTTGTACTTCTCCTGGAGTCGGTACCGAAAAAGAACCAAAAAGAATCCAGCCACCTTTTTCGGTCCTCCCGTTTTGCTTCGGGAAAACTTTTTTCCCGCTTCGTTCCGGACAAGGAATTTCGGGTATTCCAATTTAGGACATAGTTTTTTGCTGCTGTTGTGGCCAGGCTCGAAACCGGGAAGCTACTGTTCTCTGATATTGTTGTTGTGCTCCTTCTCCTGGGAGACATCTCCGGTCACAAAAAGGTGAACCAAAAGTTTTCTCTATTAATGGTCGGATGGCGGTTAGGGCAGGAGACAGATCAGAAAACTTTGTTTTCCGTAAAAGTTCTGGCGCCGCCGCTCGGTTCTGTACTTAGGAGGAGCGTGGGAGGAAGCTTTTCGGTGAAGAAGAAGGAGGAAAACCACTGTTTCTGTTGCTGCGACAATGGAGCTTATTTGGGGTACTGCATACATACAGAATAGGTTTACGATACTGATTCATTTCCGGTAGAATAGCTTGGGGTTTTTGGATGTTAGTCATTGGGAACTGAAATTTTGCTTTAGATGCAAAAAAAAATCTCAGGATGGTTTTCATGGTATCAAGAAAGTAGAACTTTAAAAAAGCTTGCATATCAAGAAATAAATCTTGAATTATATCATTAGTTAAAAAAATGAACTTTGGATTCAATTTGATTCAATCAAACGATGTTTTCATACGGATCTCTGATCTTCGAATTAAACGTTCAAAATTAAATTTAATTCAATATAAGGCCGGTTCCAACGACGGTGTTTGCAGAACACAGTTTTGTACCACACTAAAACAGTTCGACTGGCACCGGTGGTTTATATAACTGTTTTAGCACAGCTATCGATTTCTAAATTCCCAATCGATGTAAGCATTTTTTCCAAATTCATGCAAATTTGGAAGAGGATTTAAAAAAATATAACGAACCATTTTTAACGATTGCGGTTCACGGTGAAAAAATTTAAGCCAATGATGATTATTCTTACACATGTGTGGGTATCATTTGTTGTTTCTTTTTTGGATGAAAAAAAATATTATTAAAATGTTTTTTCACACTTCAACCAGCCTAAACTTAACATAAATTGAGAAAAAATTATAATGAAAACCATATCAAATATATAAAATCTAATTCATATATTCTTTACTTTCAACTAAATGCCTCTTAATTGGGTTTGACGAATTAGTGAGTCCTGTCAGCCTTTATCGAGTTCATATCAAATGAATAAGAAAGAAAAAATAACAGAAAAAAACCTAGTTTGGAGGACAGCTGGAGGTAAAAAAAACCTGGCAGAAGCACTTGGTTGCTCGGAGACGTGAAATTTAGGTTGATGAATCAGTTTCTGTTCTATGTGAACAACAATAACGTTTGAAAAATGTCTAATAAATAGTTGTTAAAAATTCCTTATGTTGAAATTAATTTTTACGGCCTTATCGGTGAAAGTTATGTTCTCATAGTGATAACATTTCAAGAATTGAAAATTATAGATGGATAGAAGAAGATTAGAAGAAAATTATTGGTGTTGAAATGAGCGGGTAGAATTTTTTAAGAAGCATTTTCACCACATACTTAACTTTTGTTCAATCACGGATCAACTATTTTGAAATGTTAGAATCGGACAGGTTTGAGTCTAACACAACACAATAGTTGATCTTGCGTGGTTCGCACCGCGAAATTAATTTCAAAACATAAATCACGGTGATTAATCTTAATTAATAATTCCTTATGTTTTTAATTCGATTGTTATAATTATAATGGAAAATAAAAGATCAGCTGAAGTGTCAGCAAAACGTGAAATATAAAATTAAATAACGATAACATCTATCGTTTAGTTAATATAAGATTAAAGAAAAAAGAAAAAAAAAATATGGTTACTCTACTTAACGACCCGTTCGCTGTATCGTAAAGTGCGTCCAAACGATTCCATTTCACGGGTAAAATACTACCTTAATCGTACGTGAATAATCCAAAAGTATAAAGCTAATTTCTCGAGTTTTGTAGGAAGAAGATAATGGAAATCGTTATTGTATAATACTGATTTATGCGGATAAATGCCTTAAACGTTCATTTTCTTGAAAAATGTTTTTAATTGATAGTCAAAGATTTTTTTTCTATTAAAATTGTTTTTAAAAACGTGTAGTATAGTTCCCGTTTTCCTTAGGTACAATGCCCTAATACCTTGAATACGGGGCAAACGATCTTGACTATCAGTCCTTTTTTGGTTGTAGTTTTTACAAATTTAACCATTTTTTTCCTTATTTTGAAACATTTGTAGACAAACTCATAACTATATTGTTATATTATTTTATCATCACATAACTGAGATGGTTCAGCTTATATAAAAAGTGAATATTGTTCACATTTTTCGAATTGTTTTCGTGGTTTTTTTTTCTGCCGTTAGACGGGGTTTGTGATTCATCTCTAAAGCCTAACTAAAATTTTCTTTAACTCAAAAAATCAATCCAGATTATTAGTAACCCTTAGACCTAACTGCCAATCTGTTTTTTTTAGATCGAAAGACACATACATCAAGCACAAGCCCGTGCGTGAACCCGTCCATGAGGGGAGGGGTAAGGGGGTTTTCGATATTAAAATTTTGCTAGACAGTAAAAAAAATGCACAATAAATAATGGAATTTTATTATTATTTTTATCATTTTTATTAAAACATTTTACCATTCTTATGGAATTTGTGTCTTAAAAAAGGGAATGGATTTCAAAGAATATATAGATTTTACTGATACGTTAAAAATAAATTATTCAAAAAGATAATCTTTATTCTGAACGGGTAATTTAAAGTCAATATTTAAAAAACAGCAGAAAATTAATGCGAATTTAAATTACGAATAGTTTTTTTTAATTTGAAGCTTCGGACATAAGAATCATTGCACAAATATAGAAAACATTAAATATAACTCTAAATTTAAAAAATAAAAACTTACTCGAATTCAATAACAAATATCAGATCAGATCTGAAATGAACGATGATTAAATTTTGTTTGGCAAAATGATCAAAGTTGTTAATTATTAATTTCATGTATTCACATTTTTTTCTACATTTTTAATAAAAGGGTTGATTAAAATTCCTCTGCAAGACCTTGAAATTGAGAAAATAATAATCGTGATTTTAAAGGGGAATCTTTGGAAAAAATTTATTCAAGTGTGTCAGTGATCAAAGTCAGAGATGAAATTCTATATGTTTTTCAAATTGATCCAGTTATCAAAATGAAAGGATTGCAAAATTAAAGTTTTATTGAAGATCACAATATTTTTTTTTTGTTTTAACTGACAAATAACAGTTTGAGAAATGGGTGATTTCTTGAATGATCAAATACCAAACCTATAAAATTAAGGAATAACAAGTAATTTTGTAGATATCGAGAGAACAAATCAAATGTTTATTTGGTTGACAATGTAGAATAAAATTAAGCTATAAAATTGATACTTCGAATCATTCCTTGAACTTTTCAAAAAAAATTTGAAAACTCATGATCAATTAAAAAAAGACTATTCAAAAAAACTACAATATGTGAAAAGTTTATGATTTATCAGGTTCAGTTCTGGTTTAAAATTTCAGGCTTCCTTATTTTTGTTGTTCTGTCAAATTTTGGGTCCTGGAAAGGACAAAATAAAATTAATAATATTAAAAATGAGAAGATGATGTTTTCAGAATACAAAAATTCAGCGTTGTAAAACAAAGACAAACGTATGGAAAATATTTCTTGAATTTTTTTTGACTACAAAATAAGGTTTAATTCATTTTTATTTTTAAAAAATTATCGGTATCTATATGTAATATTCATTGAGAACATTTCAAAATTATCAAAATGAAAATTTGTTCCATGAGTAACAAATTCATGACATGTTATGAAAATGCTTCTAACCAAATTAAATTCGCTCATTTCCTATATATAATCATTTCTTTTAACTGTCTGTATGCATCGAATTTATATAGAAATGAAATGTTTTTACGAATCAAAACTTCAACCAATAAGGTTGATAAATTAAATCAACAAACAAAACTGGCGGTCATAAAAATCTTCATAAGTTAGAAAATGAAATATAACTTTTAAGTCTATTGATCATTTTAGGAAAAAAAAATTCTATAAAAGCGTCTTACTATTTTACAAACTTATTAATAGAGTTTCATCGATTATTCAAGTGACAGCCTTTTTGTGTTTATATTTTAATGTTTAATTTGGTATAATTTGGCGTCCTGAACTCCAATCTTTTGGCAAATTTTGTCTAACATCTTTCGTTTTGGTGATATGAAATAAATAAGTCCAAAAATGTATCAGTTTTCTGTAAAATCAATCACTGATATCTGATGTACTTACAAATCTACATGGAAGATAATACAGATTCTTAAATCATTTATTAAACTTAAAACAATTAAGGAATAATATTTTCATGTTGATGATATTACCACACGTTCAGAGGGGACGGAGTCTAAGCCCTCGGATCCCTGGTCGTTCCTCTGGGGATCAGTGAGGGTGGGTACACATGACCTTCTTTTGTTGGCTAGCTCGATCTTGATCTCGCGAAGGACCTCAAGGTCGGCTTTGTGCCTACTTTGGACTCCCAAGACTCGGATGTGATGTGTTTGAAAAAGGACAATTTAATAGATTTAAGTGCGTGGTTTATTTCGTGTTATAATTCTGTGTGATGTGTAAGATGTGTATGTGTGTGTATTTTGTGTGTGGCGATACGCTCACCGTTTTGTGCAGGCCTGCGGCGTCGGAACGTTCTCTTGGCGGAGGGGCTGGTGATGGACTGGCGAATTCTCGGAGATGGCTGGAGGTCGTCTGGGGCTGGTTGTGGCTTGAGTGAAGCTGACCAATGATGCTGACCAACGTAATGGGCGTTACTTGGCAGGAAATGAGCTAGGCCGGCTTGTTGGGTTCTTTCGGGGCGATTTGGCACGATTGGACTTCTCGGGGATCTCTGATCGACACTCGGAATGGTTCTGGCTTGCCCGGTCGGATTGGCGACCGAGTCGAGCAAGTGCTGCACCACGTGTCACGGGGCTGACGTCCCCCGAGGACACCTCGAGTGGACCGTTCTGGTTACTTGGGCAAGTAAATCGGCTTCGGGACACAATTTGCGATGTCCGTGTGCTTACTTTCGGCACAAGTCACGATCCGGGCTACTTTTCTTGCCCAAAAACTTTTAACCGGCACTCCACGAGTCACAAAGCGCCTACAACTTGGCAACGGGCGCATGCGAGGCGTTCAGCGCGAAGTTACCACCCGAAAGAGATCATCTCCCGGCTTTCTCTTTCCGATCAGCCCACTGAGTTTTTTCTCCAACCCACTGAACTGAAATTCGCCACCTTGTGCTGTTCATGTTTGTGATGTTATACGTGTTGTGTCTTAACCTAACCCTGTTACTTAGCCATTTCTCGCAATAGTTTGAAATCAATTGCCTGACTTAAACACCCATCAAGACAAGTAATTAAATTAAACAATTAACATTGAAAAAAGAAACAAAAACTAACATGCAACAAGACAAATGTTACTAACGGTAACAATGATGACGATGAATGTTCTTAAAAAGTTGAAATTTTCAATTTTTATAAGCTAAGTAAGACAAGTATTTCTGACGTTACTGAAAAAAGCTTCAAAAAAGCTTAAAATTCATTCAACAAATTTGTTGAAATCTGCAAAACGATCTAATTTTTGCTTATAAAACTATCAGTTAATATTTCTTGAAAAATCGTTAAAAATCTCATATTTTACAGAATTTGGAAAAGTAACCAAATAGAAAACATCGGAGTAAGTGGGGACGACAGCTGTTTTCATAATACCGTGCACTATTTTGCACGGTAAAAATTTAAAATTTAATTGTAATCTATCCAATAACTGTAAAAATGACAAAATTTCTGCAATAACGAATGAACTCAATTAACCATAAGCACTTAAATATAGCCCTTAATCAACACTTTATTCCCACATATAACTCTGAATTAATGCTTGTTTGGCACTATATGCGTATATGATGCAGATTTAATGCTAAAAAGGCGAAATAGCGGGCTGAATAAATGTTATCACGACATAGCCTTTAATAAGCATTACAAATGCTGAATTAAAGCACCATCAAAACGTCATTTTTCGCCAGTCGTATAAAAGCATTAACAATGGATACTTAGAACACCTTTTATTTTTTTAATTGATTGATCATGATTCAAATTAGGAAATTACTCTTTGATTTATTAAAATGAACAAAAATTAAAAAATAAAGTCATTATCTACAACATCAATAAACCTGCTGAATTAAGATTATGCTTGCTGAAGTGTTCTATGAAATGAGAAGTGATTATAATTGAATAATGAATTACTTTTGATGAGTCTCGAACCGAGGATCCCGCAGCAGCCTTTATCTTTCTTTGCGCCTTTACCAATTCGACCACTCTTGATGCTGATAAGGTAGGTGAAAAAACCCGTACTTCAAGTATCGTTCGAGTCACACAACTTCATAGACAATGTATGTATGAGAAGGTTTGGAAATGTATTGGAAAATTTTGAGAGATGATTGTCAAAATTGTCAAAATTGTCAAAATTGTCAAAATTGTCAAAATTGTCAAAATTGTCAAAATTGTCAAAATTGTCAAAATTGTCAAAATTGTCAAAATTGTCAAAATTGTCAAAATTGCCAAAATTGTCAAAATTGTCAAAATTGTCAAAATTGTCAAAATTGTCAAAATTGTCAAAATGGTCAAAATTGTCAAAATTGTCAAAATTGTCAAAATTGTCAAAATTGTCAAAATTGTCAAAATTTTCAAAATTGTCAAAATTGTCAAAATTGTCAAAATTGTCAAAATTGTCAAAATTGTCAAAATTGTCAAAATTGTCAAAATTGTCAAAATTGTCAAAATTGTCAAAATTGCCAAAATTGTCAAAATTGTCAAAATTGTCAAAATTGTCAAAATTGTCAAAATTGTCAAAATTGTCAAAATTGTCAAAATTGTCAAAATTGTCAAAATTGTCAAAATTGTCAAAATTGTCAAAATTGTCAAAATTGTCAAAATTGTCAAAATTGTCAAAATTGTCAAAATTGTCAAAATTGTCAAAATTGTCAAAATTGTCAAAATTGTCAAAATTGTCAAAATTGTCAAAATTGTCAAAATTGTCAAAATTGTCAAAATTGTCAAAATTGTCAAAATTGTCAAAATTGTCAAAATTGTCAAAATTGTCAAAATTGTCAAAATTGTCAAAATTGTCAAAATTGTCAAAATTGTCAAAATTGTCAAAATTGTCAAAATTGTCAAAATTGTCAAAATTGTCAAAATTGTCAAAATTGTCAAAATTGTCAAAATTGTCAAAATTGTCAAAATTGTCAAAATTGTCAAAATTGTCAAAATTGTCAAAATTGTCAAAATTGTCAAAATTGTCAAAATTGTCAAAATTGTCAAAATTGTCAAAATTGTCAAAATTGTCAAAATTGTCAAAATTGTCAAAATTGTCAAAATTGTCAAAATTGTTAAAATTGTCAAAATTGTCAAAATTGTCAAAATTGTCAAAATTGTCAAAATTGTCAAAATTGTCAAAATTGTCAAAATTGTCAAAATTGTCAATATTGTCAATATTGTCAAAATTGTCAAAATTGTCAAAATTGTCAAAATTGTCAAAATTGTCAAAATTGTCAAAATTGTCAAAATTGTCAAAATTGTCAAAATTGTCAAAATTGTCAAAATTGTCAAAATTGTCAAAATTGTCAAAATTGTCAAAATTGTCAAAATTGTCAAAATTGTCAAAAGTGTCAAAAGGGAAATCAAAAGGGAGTGAATTTACTTTTACTCTAAATAGTTTGTGAAATATGTTTATTTTTAACAGATTACTAAAAGTGTCGAATACTATTGTCCAACAGCATAAGTATATGAAACCGAAACCCCATCCCTTTCTAGACGAAACGCCTGTTCCCACGGCAGAAAGGAAATAAAAAGCACGTGAAATTCAATATCATATTCTCTTTAGAAGATACCCTCTCTAGAAAAAGGAAATAGAAAGGAATTCACCGATGATACTTCTGGTGATTGCTTTTGGGAATGTAATGTTTTCCAGATATGGCTTCTAGGGTTTCATTCACTGACTAAGATTTTTGATTGCTCGGAAAAAGAAGCCGATAAAAATTCCTTGGTACAGCTCTTTTCTCGAACCTTAGCATAGGTTCCATTTTCCTTGGACAGACATTTTTTTTTAGGCACTCTGAAAGCTGCTAGAAATTATCGTTCGGAGAGTGAGTTTGAGTGATATCCAATATTTGCTCGTTTATCAGACGAGGATATGTTCGGTATTTTCCCGTTTGGGGCCAAATCTTTGATGAGCTGCTGGGACTACGTTTGAGATGATTATGATGATGATGATGATGCTGGTGATGTTTCCTTTGAGTGATTGCGAAATTGATATGGTGCGTTTGCCGAAGGTTATGAAATTTGGTACCAAAGCCAAACGATCGATGACAAAATGTTCCAGCGATTTTGTCTGTGAGAGTATGGATTTACTTACACAAGAATTGAAATCCCAATGGGTTTGAAAATAAAATCAATATTGTGTTTGCAGACTTGCTGCTTGTTATTGCAATCGTAACATTTGAGAAGGAATATCTCATTTCTCTTGTTTCAATGCATGAGATTATTCTAGCAAAGTAATAAATTGAAATTCAACAACCACCGTTAAACTTTTGATGGGTATCTCCATCTCTTTTTCTAACTTCCGCATTTCAAACATAAACGCCGAAAAGTTTTAAATTTCCATGTCCTACAGCCTCCAAAAGCTTCCAGCTTCTGGCTGTTTGAATCCATCAAAATTCTAAGCGCGAAATTTATTTCCCTTTCAACGCCTTCGATCATATTCCAGAAAATCCTAAACGGAAAAAAACGGGAGGGCGGCTGCAAAAGAGAGAAAAACTTTTCCTGACCCTGGCAAAGGGCCAACTTTTGGAATTGCTCCGGAAAATTATGTGCTTTCAACTGTTTGTTTTTCCCTTTGAAGCGTTCTGGAATCTAGAATCTTTCGACGCACATTCGTTTCGTTTGATGGCGCAAACGAGGGATTCGAAAAAAGTAGGAAAAAAAATTCAAGAGGCCTCTTTTCCCAGAAATGGGAGATAGAATTTTGAGCTGTTTAGGAATTTTGCGCAGTATCCTCCGCAGGTCCCATTTGTTTGGTATCCTTTGCTCGCTTACACCCACACGCTGCTTCTGTCCTTCTCTCGGCTTTTTCCTCCAAATCTTGGGCAAGGAATCGACATTACAAGTAATGGGAGTGAAAATTCATTTAAAAGTTTCGCTCTTTACCGGCAGCAGAAAATTTGCACGTTTTTATTTCGGCACCTTTCCTTGTTCGAGATTCGCCAGAAGCAAGAAAAATAAACTTTTGATGGAAGTATTTGGTTGAAAAATTATTTTTTATTCTTTAAAAAAAGTGTTGTTATTCTAAAATTGGGTTGAACGAATCTAAAAGACTTTGACATTCGAAATCTGTAAATAGTAAGTGGCACACAAAAAAACGCCCACATATATACAGTTTGAAAAAAAAAACATGAAACAGTGAAGCGTAGCAAGATGAGAAAAAAATATCTCTTCGTTCATTCATTTTCTTTCATTCTTTATGACGGTGTCTCTATTTCGACACAGCAGAAACCTTTACAAAAAAAAATGCGAAAAGCACTTTATCCCGGATAAATGTAATTTATAACTTCTGTAATCGGCTTAAATGTTTGTTGCCCCATCATTCGTGTAATGCCTGCTCAGTGTTTTTCACTTTTGTTTTTCACATGTTAACTTTTTCACTTTATGGTTGAAGCTGTCGATGATTTTTTTGTTTTTTACTATACACAATACTAGAGAGATTGTTTTGTGAAAACTTAACCAACTGATTTAATTTCAAAATATGATTATATTTTTATCTTAAAACAACATTTCCTGAGAAGAGTTTATCAACTTCCATGCCAATTTTGGAAACACATGTATTTTTTTTTATTTAATGCATACTTGTTAATATTTCAATAATCTTAAACATATTTTATCTAGAAATCCTTCATTAATAAAAAAAACTATTTTTCAAGATTTGACAGTTTTGACAATTTTGACAATTTTGACAATTTTGACAATTTTGGCAATTTTGACAATTTTGACAATTTTGACAATTTTGACAATTTTGACAATTTTGACAATTTTGACAATTTTGACAATTTTGACAATTTTGACAATTTTGACAATTTTGACAATTTTGACAATTTTGACAATTTTGACAATTTTGACAATTTTGACAATTTTGACAATTTTGACAATTTTGACAATTTTGACAATTTTGACAATTTTGACAATTTTGACAATTTTGACAATTTTGACAATTTTGACAATTTTGACAATTTTGACAATTTTGACAATTTTGACAATTTTGACAATTTTGACAATTTTGACAATTTTGACAAATTTGACAATTTTGACAATTTTGACAATTTTGACAATTTTGACAATTTTGACAATTTTGGCAATTTTGACAATTTTGACAATTTTGACAATTTTGACAATTTTGACAATTTTGACATTTTTGACAATTTTGACAATTTTGACAATTTTGACAATTTTGACAATTTTGACAATTTTGACAATTTTGACAATTTTGACAATTTTGACAATTTTGACAATTTTGACAATTTTGACAAATTTGACAATTTTGACAATTTTGACAATTTTGACAATTTTGACAATTTTGACAATTTTGACAATTTTGACAATTTTGACAATTTTGACAATTTTGACAATTTTGACAATTTTGACAATTTTGACAATTTTGACAATTTTGACAATTTTGACAATTTTGACAATTTTGACAATTTTGACAATTTTGACAATTTTGACAATTTGACAATTTTGACAATTTTGACAATTTTGACAATTTTGACAATTTTGACAATTTTGACAATTTTGACAATTTTGACAATTTTGACAATTTTGACAATTTTGACAATTTTGACAATTTTGACAATTTTGACAATTTTGACAATTTTGACAATTTTGACAATTTTGACAATTTTGACAATTTTGACAATTTTGACAATTTTGACAATTTTGACAATTTTGACAATTTTGACAATTTTGACAATTTTGACAATTTTGACAATTTTGACAATTTTGACAATTTTGACAATTTTGACAATTTTGACAATTTTGACAATTTTGACAATTTTGACAATTTTGACAATTTTGACAATTTTGACAATTATGACAATTTTGACAATTTTGACAATTTTGACAATTTTGACAATTTTGACAATTTTGACAATTTTGACAATTTTGACAATTTTGACAATTTTGACAATTTTGACAATTTTGACAATTTTGACAATTTTGACAATTTTGACAATTTTGACAAATTTGACAATTTTGACAATTTTGACAATTTTGACAATTTTGACAATTTTGACAATTTTGACAATTTTGACAATTTTGACAATTTTGACAATTTTGACAATTTTGACAATTTTGACAATTTTGACAATTTTGACAATTTTTACAATTTTGACAATTTTTACAATTTTGACAATTTTGACAATTTTGACAATTTTGACAATTTTGACAATTTTGACAATTTTGACAATTTTGACAATTTTGACAATTTTGACAATTTTGACAATTTTGACAATTTTGACAATTTTGACAATTTTGACAATTTTGACAATTTTGACAATTTTGACAATTTTGACAATTTTGACAGTTTTGACAATTTTGACAATTTTGACAATTTTGACAATTTTGACAATTTTGACAATTTTGACAATTTTGACAATTTTGACAATTTTGACAATTTTGACAATTTTGACAATTTTGACAATTTTGACAATTTTGACAATTTTGACAATTTTGACAATTTTGACAATTTTGACAATTTTGACAATTTTGACAATTTTGACAATTTTGACAATTTTGACAATTTTGACAATTTTGACAATTTTGACAATTTTGACAATTTTGACAATTTTGACAATTTTGACAATTTTGACAATTTTGACAATTTTGACAATTTTGACAATTTTGACAATTTTGACAATTTTGACAATTTTGACAATTTTGACAATTTTGACAATTTTGACAATTTTTTGACAATTTTGACAATTTTGACAATTTTGACAATTTTGACAATTTTGACAATTTTGACAATTTTGACAATTTTGACAATTTTGACAATTTTGACAATTTTGACAATTTTGACAATTTTGACAATTTTGACAATTTTGACAATTTTCTCAATTTTCTCAATTTTCACAATTTTGACAATTTTGACAATTTTGACAATTTTGACAACTTTGACAATTTTGACAATTTTGACAATTTTGACAATTTTGACAATTTTGACAATTTTGACAATTTTGACAATTTTGACAATTTTGACAATTCACTAATCACTAATCGTACTTCCACAGCCAGAACTTATGTCTGAGTCCCAAAGAATAATAAAAGCGAGTTATTATTCTTCTTATCTTTGTTCATGTTTTCGATTATTTTAACATAAAAATATTAAAATGATCAAAAACATAAAATGGTTGGGCCTACCATGGAGCAGAGAACGCAGAGACATCTGGAACACAGGAACAGAAGAAACGTGGACCACCAGTACCATACGTTTCAAATGGGCAATATCGTTGGAAGCATGCTAAGAAAAATGCTCCTTGACGGAAAAACCATGCGTCATGTAGAGTGACTCCACCAATAGGACAATTCTTCAGTGGCTGGAAATGATTTATTTTGTACAAAGAAATCACAAAACTTAAGAACCTTATAACTTTTGTAATTAACAATAATGATTTTAAAACTCTATGATTTGTTATTTTTGTTCAACTGCTTCGGATTTCAATGTACAATCATTTCTGGTCATAGACCAAGGTTAAAGCGCCTTTACTCGCTCTTGAAAATAAAAATAAGAATCGAAAAATATTAATAAAACATAAAACCTTTGAGATCTGCTTAGATCTCGAACGGTTTTTCAAAAATGTTACCCTTAACATAGTAATAATGGGGGGGATGATCTGATACAGCGAAAAAGAAAAACTTTCCAGGTGCACTTATGCGATCCAGGTTCTGTGTTCAGATAGATAAAGAAAGGAACATTTACAAAGCAGATCTATTTGACAAACGGGATTGGAAAGCAATTAAAATTAATAAATTATGGTGTTAAAGCATAAAACATTTTTATATAGAAACGATCTCACCAGAGTTAATGGAATGGTACAAGGTTCCATCGCTGCTATCTTCCAATTTTTCCTGATTTCAATTATCTTGAAGCGAGTCATCACTGCATCTTTTCCATTTTCAAAATAACTATTTTCTGCCAATCACTGCATTTTTGTTGTTTAAAAAAATTGCTGTCAATCGCAGCAACCACCGACTAATTCCAACAAGATTTGAATTTTCATTTCTGCCAGTCGTGGGACGAAAATAAAATACGGGAACTTCAAAGTAGAATACCGCTTTACCATCGCCACCTCCCCCCTTTTGTCGATAACCTTTCATTAACAACTAAATTCATCAGTGACTAAACTTTCTGCTTCCATTCGATGGTGACACAATTCAGACATATTTCTATCGAAAACTTCACTTGAAAGCGGCATTGATATGGCACTAAATCTTCACACCAACCCAAACTACCATTTTCGTTTTAACCAAACCAATCTTCGGATATCCATGAAAATTTCTTTCCAATCTGTGGCTCGACTCTTCGAATACTAATCTGCTTACTCGAAGGAATGTTTCCCATAGAAAAATGATCGAATTCCTTCGCAGACGTTTTGGATAGCCAAATTTATGGGTCAGTTTCAAAACTTTTTTCACTTTCCCACATTAACCAAAAAAAAAACACAAAAAACTCGTCATAAATTAACAACAAAACTACCCGCGGTCTTCTGGTGGTCACTTCCATAATGAGCCCTGGCTGCCTTCCATCCGTTGGTAGCACTTTTCAACCGTTTTACTTTAATTTATTGGTTTAAAATTTTATTTAAACAAAATTTTCGCGGACGAAGAAAAAAAAACGCGTGTTGTTCGCCCAATTTTGACAATTTTGACAATTTTGACAATTTTGACAATTTTGACAATTTTGACAATTTTGACAATTTTGTCAATTCTGACGGTTTTGACAATTTTTGACAGTTTTGACAATTTTGACAATTTTGACAATTTTGACAATTTTGACAATTTTGACAATTTTGACAATTTTGACAATTTTTACAATTTTTACAATTTTGACAATTTTGACAATTTTGACAATTTTGACAATTTTGACAATTTTGGCAATTTTGACAATTTTGACAATTTTGACAATTTTGACAATTTTGACAATTTTGACAATTTTGACAATTTTGACAATTTTGACAATTTTGACAATTTTGACAATTTTGACAATTTTGACAATTTTGACAATTTTGACAATTTTGACAATTTTGACAATTTTGACAATTTTGACAATTTTGACAATTTTGACAATTTTGACAACTTTGACAATTTTGACAATTTTGACAATTTTGACAATTTTGACAATTTTGACAATTTTGACAATTTTGACAATTTTGACAATTTTGACAATTTTGACAATTTTGACAATTTTGACAATTTTGACAATTTTGACAATTTTGACAATTTTGACAATTTTGACAATTTTGACAATTTTGACAATTTTGACAATTTTGACAATTTGGACAATTTGACAATTTTGACAATTTTGACAATTTTGACAATTTTGACAATTTTGACAATTTTGACAATTTTGACAATTTTGACAACTTTGACAATTTTGACAATTTTGACAATTTTGACAATTTTGACAATTTTGACAATTTTGACAATTTTGACAATTTTGACAATTTTGACAATTTTGACAATTTTGACAATTTTGACAATTTTGACAATTTTGACAATTTTGACAATTTTGACAATTTTGACAATTTTGACAACTTTGACAATTTTGACAATTTTGACAATTTTGACAATTTTGACAATTTTGACAATTTTGACAATTTTGACAATTTTGACAATTTTGACAATTTTGACAATTTTGACAATTTTGACAATTTTGACAATTTTGACAATTTTGACAATTTTGACAATTTTGACAATTTTGACAATTTTGACAATTTTGACAATTTTGACAATTTTGACAATTTTGTTAATTTTGACAATTTGACAATTTTGACAATTTTAACAATTTTGACAATTTTCACAATTTTGACAATTTTGACAATTTTGACAATTTGAAAAAAAAATTTTTTTTGGGGCTCTTATAGGAAAATTTGCTAAGACATAAATTCAAAAATGTCCCCTTTCATTGCTTAATGTTAAGGTTTCTATTCTGATTTCATAGCTTTGAGGACTGTTTTGGTTTTGTTTGTACACGAATTTAAAAAATATTTTCTCGAGGGGTCCTCATTGGCCCCCACCCTTCATGATTCGACCTTGTCAACACAAAAAACTCTATTTTTTGTTTCTATTCATCAACTTCAAATTAATTTTGTATTTATTCTTTTATTTTCAGGTAAAAAATTGAACCATTGATTTCTTTATTACGCGGCTATTGAAGAGTCAATTTAAGATGTTTAGCAATTAAGTAAGTATATTTCAATTGTTTATTGTTCCAAAACTGATTAACAGCATATAAAATACCTCAAGCAGAAACATTCCCTGACTTATTTAAGCAGGGTTATCAAAATCATGTAAAATACATTAAACATTCATCGCTCTGTGCTTATAAGCTATTTAGCTTAAAATTTCGAACATCATTCGAAAAAATCAACACTTAAGACCCCAGCCAAACAGTAACTTGCACAAACTAATGTTGCTAATTCCTGGCTAAGGACCCATTACAGAAGCTTCTCATACGACATGAAATTTTACAGCTCCAACGAAGCATAACCAATTTTAAAACCTATCACAAAGTCACGTTTCAAGCAAAAAGCTGCAAAGAACAAACCATCGAATGAAATCCAATAGCAAAGAAACACCAGAAATGTTGGGGATGTTAGCCCATACCCTTCAAAACCCACCCATCCACTTTACCGAAATTTGGCTTCTTTTCTTGAAAACCTCCTACGCTGCTGGTGGTAAACGTCGTCGTCCTCCTGAAGAAGGTACCTACTCCAAAACTGCCGGGTGTTAATAGCCAGCTAGCTAGCTTCCACAAACATCCTCCTTCCCCGAGCTTTTATTTTCAATGCCATTCGCTCTACTGTACTGGTACTGTACTGTGTTGTGGTACACAATTCAGCTGACAGAAAATTAATATCATTGACTTTATGGTAAGTACCGAAAAGTCGGTTTCGGCTATTTGAAGGAGATCTTGTTCTTCTGCTGGTTTTGGAAAAGCAAAGCGATGTGATATGCTTCGATTTCAGGCAATCGGATTTGGAACGAGGAAGGAAGTTGGTTCCACCTAAAACGGGAAAATCGAGCCCGGGCAGCCCATGGAAATGGTGGCGAAGTTGTGGTGAGGGAAAAAGATGAATCCCAACCAATTTGGCACTTCTGGATGCTGGTGGTCCTCATCGGCAGCGTCTTCTCCATTCAGGACTTCCCACACTGTTTTGGTTCCATTCCGTTTTCCGGGGATAAACACCAACTCCACCCACAACCACTCTTTTGATTGCCTAGAGTTGCGGACTGAGATGTATCTAAAATATAGGCTTCTGCTGTGCTTCGACAACCAAACACAATGATAGTCGAATGGCGGCAAGCGTATTATGATACGCCGAGAGCTCATTGCGCTTTCAATGGTTTTATGAGCGGAAGTGCCGTTTGATGGCGGGGATGCTTTTTTCTACGATTTGTTGAGGCATGTACAAATCGTTCTTGTCCATTAAGAAATTTATCTCAAAATATTGGTATTCCAAGTTTGAAGGTGTAAAAACAAATCAATATTTCAATTTAAACATTTCAAACTTTTTTATTTTTATTTTTCTAAAATCCAAAAATTACTTTGATCTTGCCAAAGACATCTATCGCTTAAAGATAGCCCACAACTCTGTTGTCATCTTCGTTCGTCGGTTCAACTTGGCACAACCTGTTGGAGGAAATGCTATGGGGCGGTTACTTTTTCTCCTGCAACCAATTTAGCGCATTAATAATTCATGAAATGGGTAATGTTTGATGTTATGTCGCTGATTGAACCAACGAACGACAAGCGGCGATGAGATTTTTTACTTCAAGTAAAACCGAAATTGATTGAAGAGAAATAATCTGTTCATTGTGTCGTACAGACATCTTGAGTGAAACAAAGCGGTGTTCAGAGGATACTTTAACAGAATATGGATGGACACATTCTGGGCTATCGGTGAATAAGAATTAAAAATGAGCTTTCTATAAAATTCATGTGATAAATAGTTTCAAGAGTCCATGAGGATTTATAAGTGAATAAAAAATAAAAAATAAAGTTAAGATGATTGATTCCATGAAGTTGAGGAACGTGAGAAGTTTAATCAAGGAAAATTCGGAATAAGAAAATTTTTATAAGGAAAGTGATGAAAGAGATATTTTTCAGACTAGTTTCTCTAGCTAACAAATAAACAGGCTAGCTTCATTTGTACAACGTACTGTCCGTACCCTGCCCTCCGACAAAATTATCAAAACGCGGTGGTCAAATCGTGCGCAAAATATTTGAACCGCAAGTAGGGAGATATTTTGGAAAATTTCGTAATGCGGGCACTTGGTAATTTTCCAGTTAGAAACTTTTCGTTGGCCAGTTTCTTTAGAATGTTTTGAAGATAAACAAAAAGAAAAAAAAATGGTTGTCTTGTACTTGAGGAGTTGGACGATCTGTGGAAGTTGCAAATCATTCAGTGTTTCATAACGATTGGCACGATGAATGGATAAATACTCAAAGAATGCCTCTAAATGTGACAGTTTTTCCTGTAGAGCACTTCAATTGATCTTAAAAAAGTTGTTTCTCTATTTTAGTTGAAACTGAAATCGCGCCTTTACGTAAAAACTGTGGTGAAGTGAAAAAAGTCAAATATTTTGTTTTTGTGCAGAAGGAGGAAGATCGGCCAAATTTGTCATAATTTCGATCAAATTGTAAATTTTGAGTAATTTTGAAGTTCAAGTTTAAGGTTAAAGAAAACGTTATCAAAAATAGCCTTGATTTGGAAAAGGTTTGTTCGGTAAACTTCTTCATTGAACGGTATTTTACAAACCCCTTTACAGAGTTTCATCAATTTCCAATAATTGATTCAAAAGTGTTGAAACTTACGGTTTTCCTTGGTAGCAGCAAGCAGCAACTTCTGCTGCCACGAGCAGAACCAAAACAGTTTGTTTTGGTTCCGCATGCTTTGAGTCAATTCGCAATTGAAACAATAGCGGTGATGATTGATGATGACAGCTGATGATGGTAGACACGGTACAAATGTTTACATCATCACACTGTGAAGCCAATCAACTCAAATTGGGTTTGTGGTAACACAACAGTGTTGCCAGATATTCTGGGTAAGAATATCAAAGTACTCATTGAGAAATGAGTACTTTCCCGGTTAGGGAATATAAGATGTGGAAGTGACAATTAGCTATCGCTAATTAATATAGTTGTGATCTAATGACCTCATAGACGAAACATAAATAAAGATAACTCTATTCCACCACTGAAACCTGCGTTTTCAACAAAAAGTTATTCACAAAACAAAGTGTTGCAGTTTTTTCGAATACATTCCTTAATAGTCGTTTTTCTGTGTTTTTGAGTTTGATTTTGCCTAAATTTATGTATTGTTTAAAATATTAAAAACAATTATTTTTCAAATTAAAAAAACATTTGTCAAGTATTTGTCAGTTTTGACTTCTGAAAGAAAAGCCTTTATTTGAAGGTTTGTTTATTGAAATGAGAAAAACCATACAAGTTATTGAACAAATTACAGGAAATCTTCAACTTTATAAAACGGATTATTCATTTAACAAATTTTTTTTTTGCTGTTTTGAAAAAAACCCATGCCTTTCATAAGATTTTTTCTCAATCATATTTAAATGTCCATATTTAAATGTTTTTATGAACAGTATGAATATTCTGGCATTAAAACAGTTCTCTAAAACAGAATTCATAAGTTATGATCTAAATTTAAGAAAAAAAAATTAATTCGATACTCAGTCTGAAAAAGTTTAATTCTAAAGAACTTGTTTTATTTTTGAAGATCACAAAAAAGTTTTTATTTGGTTGGAATTGGTTTTGGTACCAATGATTAATTATATAATTAACGAAGATATAAATGAAATTTTTTTGTTCAATTATTTTACAGATATTTCTATTTAGTAATTAAAAAGATATTTTTACATAGTACACAATGATTTATTTTTACATGGTAATCATAAAGATATAAGATTTTTACAATTTTATTGTATCAATTAATATGTTAGACCCAAGTGCGGTCTATGACCTGGAAAATTTTCAAAAAATTATTCAATTATAAGGAATATAAATATCTGGTGGAAAAATGATCATTTTGAGATAGAGTGGTTGGTAGGCAGTTGTTAATAAGTCTATAGTAGTTGCTGCATACTGTTTCTTCTCCTCCCCTTGAATTTAATAAAATGAAATCGGAAGTGAAAAATTTTAAAATAAGAGAAGAATATTTTTAAAAAATTAAAATTTTCTCAATACATTCAACTTTTTATTCTTTAAAACTACTTTAATCTGCGAATCTTAAAATCCAATACTTTTAAAATAAAGTTTTTTTTGTGATTTATATATCTGATAGTTTATAAAAACAGTTAAAAAGCTCTCTATAGAATCTTTCGTTTTACATAAATATCATTTAACAAAGAAAATATTACACATGTTGTTGAGAGAAGGAAATGTAAAGAATTTTTTTAAGTTATCTACATTTCTTTTTCTAAGCTTCTTCATGTTAGCTCAGAGCTCACAATTTTTTTTATGTTTCTCATTTTGCAACTATACGTTTGAAAAAGCACATTTTTGAAATTTGCGTTGATTATAATTGCCATCAATTTACAACTGGTTGAAGAGGTCTGAAAATATACAACTTTTCTAAATTATTCTGATTGAATCGCGATATGCCAATATATCTAGTTTTTTTTATCAGCTCTGAAATATCATTCTTATTGAAAATTCTTGATTCGATTCTTCAACTTCTTAAAATAAATTTAACTCTGAAAAAGCCTTATCAAAATCAACTTCTGAGGTTTTAAAGATTGGGCCTTTATTTCTTTCGATTTTTTCTTGAATTTGAAGCTCTCATAATAGATGTTGAATTTGAATGCAAAAATATCGTAAATTGGGTGTATAGGGAAGAAAATTTAAAAAAATCGTAACATCAGGAAATCTAAACATTTTTTTTTATTTTAAAACCAAAATCGGGACATGTCCATAAAACTTTTTGAAATCCTTCAATATTGTAGAAAATTAGTTAAGATATCTTAAAATATCTGTAAAAGCTTAAAGCCCTGTTCTTCTAGGATCAAATGATCCAAGAAGCACCGGGCTTTTGCTTTCACAAGAAGTCTAGAAATAAAAATTATAATTTTATTCGAAATTTTTTCACCTTGCAGCACTACCTTCAAGATTTCCTTAAATATAAGTGTTGGTGATAAACTGGATGATTGCTGGAAAATGGAAAAATCAGAAAAATATCTCTAAACGAGTCCCTCAATAAATAAACAAGTTCCCCTATTCACCCTACTTGGGGGATAAACAAAATCCCAATTCGAATTCAAATTTAAATCTCATTGAATAAAATTCAACTGGGCTGATTTTTTTTTAGTTTGAATGCAAAGGCACTTTGAACAAGATCAATTACACCATTTGTTTTAAGGAAAAGTAACCTGAAAAACCATAACACCGAGCTTCAGATGTTTCTCAAGTCATCTCAGTTATGGTAATTTTGTCTCACATACGAATAATTTATAACGATTTTATGTGAAGTCAATATAGTTTTCTTGAATTTAATTTTCATGGTATCAATGATGATTTACAAAAACATATATCGAAATGCACCTAAGAGAGTAGGATTAGCAGGGCAATGAACCATTTATTTGAAAACAAAACTATACGGAAACGGAAACTATAACATCCAAGGGGAGTCCCCGCCTAATAACATTCCAAATAGTCAAATTTAAGTTTAATTTAAGAGGCTCTCTAGAGCAAGCATTGCAGAGTTTTTCCCGAATTTAAGCGGGTAGAGCCAATTAAGACTATTTATTTTTTAACCTGTTGAAATTAAGCCAATAGGTTTCGAATTTTCAAACACATAATCCGGACAGATCCAAGCAGAATCTAGTTATCAAGAATAATCCCAATGATTTTCATCTTTATTGATCCTAATTTCAATTTAATATGTAATATGAATGGATTCAACAAAATATGCATTTATTTTATTTTTTACATTTAACATTTTGAACATTTATCGAGTTTAGCTGAGAATGAAATCAATTTAACTGGGCAATCTGGATTGTAAACTTTATAATCATAACAAGTTTGAATATGAATAATGCTTAATTAATGTATACAACCTTTTTCTAACAATAAATTTTAAAACAAAATCTGAACTGAAAAAAAACTACTATAGTTGCTTAAATTTGACAAATTGGTCATATGGAGTTGCTCTATTAAATTTCAATGATGATTTCGATCGTAGATTTAAAATTCGAATTGAAACTTTTCCAACTGATTGAACTGAGGTTTTAAATTTTTGATACTGAGTTAGTCTAATTTGAAACGATCCTCACCCAGACAACCAGAAGTCGTATTTTCTTTTACAGATTACATCGTATAGAATGTTATTTATATTCATTTTCGTATATCTGCACCTACAATGTGCGGTCCATGCATATTCTTTATCGTATTTAAAAGCATTGCATGATTTTATTACGACAAGAAGAGAGATTCATATTTATGTACATATGAACTCGACCTTTGTATACGACAATTCGCAAAAAATCCGTGAAATAACCGATATACGGTGATCAGCCGTGACTGAGAGATATTGTCGTGCTATGCATAAAATAATTCGAAATTAAAAACGTATATAACTGCATTGATTCGTAATAATGTGCATGCAATCGTATACCTTTGCATATTAATTCGCATGTCTGATTTTCGTAAAACGCATTTGCTGGCAATCGTAAAAGAATACAAAAAAGTTCAATAAAATCGTTTATGATAATGGGACATTGATGATTGGAATCGTATTAAAGGAAGCTTCAAAATGTTGGTCTATTTTTAGATCATCGATGACGTATTCTACGATTTAAAAGATTTAAGTTATAGAAATATACGATTTGCTTTTGGTTTAATGCCTTTGAAGCAAATCGCCTTGAATTTATATATTCCAGATAGCGTCGAGGAACCATCATGAGCTACAGATCGTATGGTCAGGGGATCAAGTCCAGGTACTAACAATAACTTCATGAACGTTAAAAAACTTTAATTTGACAGCAAAAATCGCATTTCTTTGAAATATTCTTGTTTTTATTATTTTTGAAGATAAATAAACCAATTGGTTTAAAGTACAAAAAAATAATAATCTTATTTTTATTTAACTGACGGAAAATTAGAGCCCTGCACTCAAGTCGCAAAAGACGACCAAATAAGTCGTCAAACTTTCCATATTGTTACGAAAAATGTCGTATAGAACAACCTCAATCATCTATATGATGATGTAAATTGTCATAGTATATTCCAAAAAGAATCAGGGTAGTCGTAAATGATGCGCATGACGTGCAAATCGTAATTTAATACAATCCAAATCAAGAATATGTTTGCTAATGTACCTATATGGCCTCCAAAATGATACGTATATACTGGTTTTGCTACATTATATACGATATGTTTACACGTATATTTGCACGTATATTTGCGTTGCAAATTCGAAATACCCACCAATTGGTTGTCTGGGGTTCGTTCCATGGAAGGCAGTGCGTATCTCAGGAATCGCTTTTGGACTGACTCGAGTAGCTTCAATCCTCCGATCGTGTTTGGTGCCCAGACTTGAATATTGTACTCCAATCCACAGCGAACAAGCGAGCAATATAAAGCTTTGAGAGTTGTAGTGTCACTGAATCCTTTGGTATTCCTGACCAAAAATCCTAGGACTGTTTTTGCTTTTGCTACCGTTACAGCTAAATGTTCCTTGAATGATAGGGACTTATCCACAATAACACCGAGATCTCGAATAGACTCAACTTTTTCAATAACCACGTTAACAGCTGTGTATTGATGCGAAATTTCAACCCTACTTCTGGTGAACGTAATAATCTTACATTTTTTAAGATTCACTTCCATCGCATTCACTTTGCACCAAAGCATAAGCTTATCGAGGTCCTGCTGTAGCGACAGGCAGTCTGTGTAGTGAGCTATTGAACGGTACATTTTGAGATAGTCTGCATAGAAAACTAATTCGGAATCAATAAGTTCACAAAGGTCGTTCATGAAGAGGTTGAACAAAAGTGGACCCAGATGGCTGCCTTGAGGAACACCGGATGGAACCATAATGTTTCGTGATTTGATGGTACCTTGTCTGACGAAAGCAGTTCTGCCTTGAAGATATGATTCAAGCCATTTCACCAGCCAAGTTCCCATTTTGTCCAATTTATCAATCAGGTGCTTGTGGGGTAGTCGATCGAAAGCCTTTGAGAAGTCCACGTAGATTGCATCCACTTGCGTCTTATTTGCCAAACAACTGCTAACGAAGGGGACATAAACCATCAGGTTTGACAATGTTGATCTCTTTTTTCTAAAACCGTGCTGACATTCATCAATGATATGAGATGCAACTGTGCTCATTGCGTTAAAGATCATCAGTTCGAAAACCTTTGCCAAGCAATTTAATATAGAAATTCCACGGTAATTCTCTACGAGATGAATATTCCCAGATTTATGGATAGGTGCTATTGCAGCAGTTTTCCAGGCTTTAGGGAAGGTTGATGATTCCAAAGATTGATTAAAAATTATGCTTACTGGGAGTGCCAAAGAGTTACAACATCGTTAAATGAATAGCGGGGGCAGACCATCTGGTCCAGCTCCCTTACGCTCGTTTATTTCTTTAAGAGCCTTTGTCACGTCGCTTGGGCTAACTCTTATTTCGGGAATGCTGATATTAAACGATTTTACTGCAGTCAAATGTTAAGTGCTAATTATATTGTTGTGGTCAACGAAAGTGGTTTTAAAAAACTCTGTGCACAGTTGGACTGCCTCAGTCATGTCAGTTGATTGACGATTTCCATACGACAGATTCAGAGGAAGACCAGAATTACCTTGTTTGTTTCTTACATAGCTCCAAAAAGATGAAGGATCATTTTTGAATTTACGTTGGATATCGGCTAGGTAACGATGGTAACTGGTATCCTTTAGTTTAAAGTACTCTAACTCTGTTGCTCTCACATGTTGCTCTGACACGTCCGTGGGGTTGCGTCTATATATTTTTTTAGCTTCTCTCAGGCGATTTTTAAATTTGGATAACTCCCGATTCCACCATTCAAATTTTTTGGAGGTTTGACAACGGCGCACGGGTACGTTTTTGCTCAAAATATCATTTATATAAGAGTAAAAAGCTTCAGTCGTTGAGTCTACTTCAAGCATACTGGTGTCTAAAATGGCTGGTCAATTTACTTGCTGAATGATAATATCGAGCTGCCCTCGTCAACATTTTCGAAAATGTTCGAGCGAAATGAAACTATGAACGAAGGGTGATGAGCATCCTCACGCATAAGGGGCTGCGGGAATTCAAATAACTGAAAACTGGTAGAGTCGCTAGAGAACGCTAGATCCAACAGCCGACCGTTGGAGTTTTTAACATTGTTTATTTGATGCAGTCCAAAATCCGTTAAAGCGTTTATGACGATGTATTCCTTTGATTGTAGTAAATCAGGAACATCGAAGTTCAGCTCGGTTTCAGGAAGAAACTTAAAATTGAAATCTATTTATAAGTTTTTGTAAAAAATGAAAAAAATTCAACCCTTCATTTTCAAGTTCTAATTTTTTTCTATTCAAATAATTTTTTTAACAGGTAATCATATGAATCAACAAAAAAAAAGTTGTCGCTTTTTATTTTATGAAACAAAATTAAAATTCAAATTTATCTCCTTTGGATAACAGTTACAATGTTGAAACTAAAGATAAGTATGAAGTTATACTGTGGAAGTCATACCTTTCCTACGGCCAAGTGAAAAGTAGCTTTTTTGTTTGTTTAAAGAAAATTCCAAATTTGTTGCACAAAATTAAACAAATGTGTTTTGATAAGTATGGAACCAGCATTTTACAGCAACTCGAATTTACAAATATGATTTTCACTACCCTGAGATGATCCGGTTTAAATTTCAAGTGCAGTTTTTGTAAACTGTTTCAACTTTATATAACAACTAGCTGACCCGTTGTGCTTTGCTACACCTTCCGAAAATAAATGTAATTTGTAAAAATTTATTCAAATTTAGATTTTAGAGTGCATTTTTTTAAATCAAACCTCATCATACTTCAGAACCAACAACTTTAAAATGAGAGCTTCAGCTGCAGTTCTGAACTGCAATTCAAAGATGGTATATATTATTTACTGAAACTTGATCTCTAAACTCGTTTTTCAAGATCTAAAATTTATACTCTGTACACAAAAAAAAATCTTTTTAAATATGGTTCCTTCTTTGAAAAGTTCTTTATCTTAAATTTACATGGGAGCTCCCCCATCTTTTCCAATTTTGTCCCCCACTGTTTGAAGAAGGTAGGCAAATTTAACCGGCTCGAGTTTACATAAAATTACTAATTGAAAGAAATAGATTCGCATATTGGAATTTATTGCAGATTGTACTTTATGGAGATAGAATTTTTAAAACCGATGAACAGCGTGAATCGAGACAGTTTTTTGAGTAGATTCCTTATATTCTGTTTTATGAGCACTTCCAGCTCCTGATAAGCTTTAGATGGGTATTTTTTGGAGTTGAAAAAATAAGCTTAAGAAATTTGCAAAAAACGATGAAAAAGATGTTTAATAGTCATTTTTAAACAGCTTTATTCACCATCCTCGCCTACGAAGCAGTTTGAATATCTATCCTCTTGCGCCAAAATTATGTTAAAAAAATGTTTCGCCATATTCCAAACTCGTGGACATGAGACATTATAGCTTGATTTTTCCCAAACAGCACTTATCATGGTAATGAAAAATATATTAAATTAGTTATGTATTAAATACAGTGCAAATTTCTTTTTTTTTTATTAAATAAATTCACTACGGCAAAAAATATAAATATTTAAAAAAATATCAGTTCGACGTTTGCCCTTGCCCCACCGTGTAAGTTGACAGGAGGGAATATTGTTTTAAACACATTAAGGGTATACTAAAAATTTCACATAAAAATTTTGCGTCCAGTTGAATATCAGATCTAAAGTCTCGCTTTTAAAAAACGAAGCGGATCAAAAGTCTCTTTTATGCAGCCATGTAACACAAAAACACTTTTCATGTTAAGTACGTACTTAAATTGGTAGGTATGTAAGCAAAAAGTATGATGGTTTTTTCAGAATTATTTAAAATAAAAAGCTCTCATTTTCATTTCTAAATTCGTTTCAGTTGTGACAATTTCTAGAAGAAAACATAATTTTTAATTTTTTTACAGAAAAAGTTGAACGTTTGAACATGTTCTAATGTTCCTTGAATGAAAAGTCGAATTCTACCTATATTAACATGAACTAAATACGGAAGTATTTTTGCAAATCTTTCAATTGGTTTCGATTCGATTGATAAAATACCAATCCGTCAGGCGTCATTTATTACCACGTGCAATTAGGCAAGAAAAAAACACATCTAGGTTGCATATCGCTCCCACGTGCATAAGAAAAATAGGTACTTGGTTAAGAAACAGGCGCCTGATTGTTAAATTTTTCCAGCGATCAATGAATGAACAGTATGCTTCGGTTACTATCCACTTGCGACGACGACGTTTGCCTGACCACAGAGACGAAAAACAAACCCCTCAAATAAAAGAAAAATGGATGCCATGAATTTTCAATTTCAGAATGTCAATCTGGGTCTCATCTAGGAGTTATCCATTACCATGTGCTCTACAAATGAGCTAGGAATCAAGTAGAAAAAAAATCACATCAAGGCTTCATATCGCCACCCCTTGCATTGAAAATATTCTTGGTTGAGAAATACGCGCCAAAATATTCCCGCTGATCAGTATGCTATGCGATGGTTACTACCCTTTTGCGATGTTGGCTTGCGACGCCTCGACCATAGAGACGAAAAACAAACCGCCCAAAGGAAGAAAAAATCTCGAGAAAATGGATGTCATGACTTTAATTTGCTTCGAAAAACTACAAATTTTGTATGAAAGCCCCCCCTCCCGTAAGTCGGATGGAGTTTTGAGTATCGCAGAAACCATCCTCGGCCTCAAAAACCCTCAGATGCCAATTTTGACGATGATCGGTTCAGTAGTTTCCGAGTCTATAGCGAACAGACAGACAGACAAACATTCATTTTTATATATATAGAAAAGTAAACAGATACATTTTGCCGAAGACATCCGAAGAAGGTTTAGCTTACGATCTTTGAACTGAGATTGATTGCTTTTTAACATTAAACTGAATCGATTTGGGGTCATTTTGAATTTTTTTTAACCCGGAGGTCTTTAAAGCTCCTTTTTGGTGCAACAAACTCATCCATGGTTTTTTTTGCAGAATAATTAAGTAACGTTTACATGAAAAGAGTTAAATTTAAGGTTTATTTGGGAAAATTGAATATTTTGTACTGAACAATTAACATCATTTTAGCGGAACTGAGCCTGCCAATGGATTTGTGCCAATTTTTACAATTCTCTAAAGGAAATTTTCCGCTTAACAATTATGTCGAAGACCGTAATTTTGTATCTTATTTGAAAAAAAGTTATAAGTTTTTGAACGGGGACACGTTGTCAAGCATTTAAAAACAATAAATTCAATTGACATCACTGCTGATGCCTAGCAAGGTATTGCATGACTAATTTCTATGCAATACTTCGCTAGGCATCAGCAGTGATGTCCATTGATTTTTTTTCATTGCCTATTCTTTTTGGCACCCCCATTCAACAGCTATCAACTTTTTTGTTCTATGAGATACGAAGTTACGATCTTCCACACAGTTGTTCAGGGGAAAATTGCTTTGACAGAATTTGTAAATTGACAGAAAAATCACTAGCAAACTTGGTCCCACAAAAGAAGCAAAAATGAATTAGATGTTTTGGTTATAAAATATTCAATTTTTCCATACAAACCTTAAAGTTCAATTTACTCACGTAAACGTTGTTCAAAAATTCTGCTAAAATCATGGATGAATTTTGAACCAAAACAATGCTTTTCAGACCCCTGGGTTAGAGAAGTTCCAAAATGACCCCGAATCGACTCAGTCCAAAACAATATGTCATAAGATGGCTGAGATATGGCCGAAAAAATTTTCATGTTTTTAAGGGGTTGATCTCAAACTTATGGTCGGCAGTGTACATCAACTAAGAAAAGTTTAAAATTTTGAAAGAAATTCGAGCATTATCATAATCACACCATTTGTTTTGGGAAAAAGATATCTTAATTCATTACAACGTGCTTCAAATATTTCTCAAGTCTCACGCATACCACACGCTCCTCTGTTGTGGACATTTCGTACCACATACGAATGATTTTAAAGATTTTATGTGAAGTCAAAATAGTTTCCTTGTTTTTGTTTATTTTCAACAACATGTACGATAAAACAAATTTCTATTGTTTTTAAAAATAAACTAAAAAGCACCATAAATGGCTAATGTTAACTCAATACAAAGTAAAACAAACATATATTTAAAGATTTCTTGTATTTATGTTATGGATTAATCATATTCTCGGCCATTTTGATGAGCTTTTTGATGAAAATCGACTGGCACACTTTTGCTTTTTAGACAATTTATGCCAAATGCATGAAAATAAGATTTTATTTAAGAAAGTTTAGATAGTCTGTGCTCGTTTATTTTTGACAAAAATTAAGCCAAAGAAGTCGTTTTCGGTTAACTGGGATTTTTTGCATGTACCAGAACTTGTGATTTAAAAAGATCAAAAATAATCAACACTTTATAAAAATTGACTTTTAAACACCAGGAAAAAATGTCTGATGATTGAACAAAATAACTTTAAAAATATTTGATGTATAAGCTACGACTGGTGAAAAAGTGAATTCGAACAAATTGAACACCCTGTTAACTTGTTGCTGCTTGATTCAATTATAAACATTCATCCATAAACGATTCAATAAGTTTACATTAAATCATAAACGGCACACCAATTTTTTTTGCATAAATATCCCGTTTAATCAAAGCGAGAACAGTGTTCAGTCGATTTCTCGGAATCGAAATGTCTATCGCACCAGTTAGCTCCAAGTTCCAAGAAAAGTTCAACCAGTGAAACGTCAATTAAATTGATGAACCCTTCCTTCTGGTGTTTCCCTCTCGATCATACCCTCACAGACACCTTCCAAAAACCCCACCCAATAGAGAAATTTATTCTGAGATGGAAAGTGGGCCGTCAACGAATCGAATGGGCTTAATGGGAAAGCAAACTTTTCGAGACGGTTAATGATATGGTTTACGCAAAAGTTCATGACCATCATCGGCTCCAAGGGAGATTAAATCCATCTCGTCATGCCCCCTCCCCCCCCTTCCACTTTCTAACAACCAACAGGTTGTAAATAAGTTCCCTCTTCCCCTTTCCAACAAACTAGGGCAAAAATGATGAAAGTGAAAATTTTGATCGCATACATCTGTTCCCGGAGTCGGTTTGTTTGTATTTGAACTTCGGCAGACGTTTGGTTAAACAAAAGTTGTATTATTTGTTTTAAATTAAGTTGAAAATTGTTTTGATAAATAATATATTAGAAGAAGACTTTTTTTAATTTTTTGTTTTAATATTCCAAAGCTATTTGTTTCAATATTCAATTCGTAAAAGCTTTAAAACATTGAACAATTTTTTTCATTATCTTTGTTTCAACCTATCTACCCCTCAACTTGCTCTTTATTTTCTTAACTTTTCCACTCTTCTTTCTAAAAAAACTTTAATGAGGTTCACTTAACCCTCGAAAGATTCAGAAACTAGTTATCCTCCATCGAGAGTGACACTCTGAAACCCCTCAGTACCTCAGAATCTTATCGCCGGGGTGATTGGAAAATCACAAATTCAATTTGCTCCGTTCAATCTAATCTGTTTGGAATCGAAATGAAATTTTACCCAATCTTCTGGCTCACTGGAATCAAACTATGCTACTGTAGGAGGTGGCCAATTTTCCAACCTATAGTTTAAGGGAGCAAAGACAAAAAGGTTTCCACCAAAACCCTGCCCCCTTATTTTGGCTTCTTTCTATCCGAATTGAAAAACGACGACGGGGCCTCCCGAAATGGTAAAACCCCTTCTCGGTTCTCGGTGTTGCCTTTTAAGATTAAATGAAATCATCCGAGCACAAATAACCAGTTAGTAAGGATACTTTGTTCAGATGCTTTTTATCTTGGTCGGAAACTTTTGCCATCTCACAACCGAAACTAATTTTACCAGGTGTCATTTTTTATGACACCGAAACACAAGTTGAGAGACAAGATCCGAGTTCCACCTTCTTCTATTTTTCTTGAATTTTACAGAAAAACAGAAACTTACTCATAGTCTTGGCGCTTCTCTCGGCTCCTAACGATAACTCGTCACAAGTTCTGGTTCAACTTTTTTTTCTCTGTCTTCTTTCTCTCTCTACAGCAAACCGATGGCAGCAAAGCATTTCCAATTTGTTATCTTAATTAGCTTGATATCTATCTGACAAAATTCCAATTTTAACTTTCCCGTTTTACATTCCATGACGTTGTTGTGTGCCATCATCATGGGAGTTGAACTTCTATTTTCATATTTTTTTCTTTGGCACTGTACCATAGTACTTCTACTCATACTAGCTCTCGGTTGTCAGTCTGTCTCGGTTTCGGTAAAGTTTTGGGTTTTCGGAAAAGTACGTCTGCAAATCTGAGATTAATCTTTATTTTTCGCAAATACAAAACATGCCACATGGGACTCACTGATCAGAAATTTTAAGAGTTTAACTTTGTAGTCGGTTTCGTTCAAAATAAAGTAAGAAATTTTCAAAGTCTGAATCCCAAAAAAAATCTAAATTTTTCCATTTAGACAAATAAAAACAAGGCCCATCTTTTCAAGAAAATCCCAAAGCCAAAACAGTTGTACCAACTTTAAATGCCTGAATTTCTTCCCACAGTTCAACCAATTTACATTTTATTCGGATAAATACTCATTATTGTGTTTGCGGTACTGAAGAGGGGTCTCAACTTCAAGTCGGTTCCTAATTTTTTGGGAAAACTTGAACGTAGTCGTCGTCGTTGTCGCCGTTTTCTTTTATCTGGACCCATAGCGTTGCTTCTCGTGCTATCACGTTTCTGCTGATTGTAAATGCAAATTTTAACTCGCCTTTCGCAACTTTTCGGGTGGGCAGTTATGTGTTGCGATAGTAGTGACGGAAATTCTTGGAATGGGAAGGTTATTTTTATTCGTAGAACAACGCATTCTTATCTGATAGAAAAATTCAAATAATTTCATCAGAGATGAGAACTTTCTTAAACACTTGAACAGACTTTTCTGTTGAAGTACAATATTTAATCTCCCAAATTTAAATTCGAATATCTTTAACATATTTACAGATTTCAGAAGAGTGAATGTAAAATTTGTGTGAAATTGTAAAAAAAAACAGATGTTGACTGGAAGTATACTATTTATAATATATTACTTGCTTTAATGGCGACCGTCAAAAAACGAAAAGCTACTAAAATCACTTTATGACCAAACTTTTTCGTTATCGCCACATTTCATGAAATGCACTATGGTTAGAATTTTAATTTCATTTTTATTCTCGTGCAATCCGAAAATTACTGTAAGGTATTTCGTTTTTTAAGCAACTGAAAATCTACAAAAGATCATGAAAATTATGTAAAAACAGTAAGAGTTAAATTTTCTTTTTAAGAAAGGTTATCAAGATAGACTGCATTTTAATTAGTCTGACTTCAAGGGAAATCCAGTGCAAAATATTAGACTAGTGATTTCAAGGCGGCTTAGTTTGAATAATGATAATTATGAAAAAAATTAAAATATTCGCAAGAGGACTCGTTCATGTGTGAAAATTTCAACTGACATGATCTTCGAATTAAAAATGAATATATTGAAAAAAAAAATTATAACTTGCATGAAATCTGCTTCGAAATTTTTTGCTATATGGCGACCGTTAAAAGGCATAAGTACTGGTGAGAATATTTCAAAGCAACAGCCATTGTATGCTGTTTCTATATATTTGATTTAATACGGTTTGCTTTCAAATCAAACAAAGTTACTTATTAGATTGGAAATTTAATTGAAATTCTAAAACATGAACAACAAAATAAATTTGATGCAGCTATGAAAATCATAAAACTCAGGAGTTCTTCTTTAATCTTTCTTTGCGGTTGAGGTCTATATGACCTGAACTGTACTTTCTCGTCGTGCTATCTCAGGAACCATTCTGACTGTCCTTAAATGAGGAGCTCTTCAATTTCTTCTTTTAAGATTTTTGAATAGGGTTACCAGAATCATCTAGCAAAAAAAGTACAATTAGCCAGTAAGGGTCATATACATAGACCCGAATTATGGTTTTGGTTGTAAAATCAAAACTACTGATCTGATTTTCATAAACTATACCATTTTGAAGTCGTACAAATTTCCGCAATGAGATGCTTCTTGATTTTTTATTATTTTTTTTATTTTTATGTTCTTCATAAAACAACCTTGAAGCTAAAAAATCTCCTAAAATGTATTGAAAACTCTTGATTTATATGAATTCAAATAGATTGAAAGCTTATAATGAAATTATGAAAAAGCTTTATTTAACAGACAACAACTGGTAATTCGAAAAGTCCAGAAAATTTTTTCAATGATATAATAACTATAATTTCATGAGAACCGTGGAGATTTTATTAAAAATTGATTTTCTGTTCAAAAACATTCAATTCCAACCGATAGTGATGAAAAAATAATGGAAAGACTGAAAGGGCGACAAATTCTAGTATTGATTCATAGAGTTTTAACATATTGCGGACCGAATTTAAGGTATATCGACTTTTCTTTACGCTTTTTATTACACTGAGCACAACTTCTCTGTAATGTTAAATTTAATTTTAAAATAATATTTCCAAAACAATAAAATATGACAATTCAATTAACTCTTGAATCTGAAATTTACACATTCAATAAATTCAATGTTGAAATATGGCTTGACGAATTTTTTAAATCGCTTGTTGTATGTTCTTCCTAATGTTCTAAAAATATCACAAATAGTAAAATAACGTAAGTTTTAATTGATTTTCAGTTTTTTATAGAATAAATAATTTATCACCTCAGTTTAAAAAATATAGGCTAATAAAATTTAAAAAACACGTGTTTTAAAGAAGTTAATCAAGTATTTTTCATTTTTTCACATATTTCTATCATGACACATGACATCGAAAACCAGAATTTTTTTGTTACTTTGAATGAATCTTAAACAAGCCAAAGTTAAGCTGACATATAGAAATTTCATTATTTTAACCGGGATGGTCACGATTTTCTTTCAAAAACGCCATCTTTTATTGACCATTTTGACTTTCGGCTCAGTTTTCAGACCACAACAAAAGTTTAGTAATTTTTGGAGATATAGCCTACATAGTTTTCCGGGTCTGTATGACCCTTACCAGCTAATTGTCCTTTTTATCTGATAAATATCTGACAGTTTTAAGCGGGAATGATACAAATTTTAAATTTCCTTTTATGTTAATAGCCCATGATTATTAGCAGATTTTGTTAAATTGTTTTCAGTGAAATTTGAGGTTTGTTCATTAACTGAAAATATCATGAAATCATACATTTCAAATTACCAAAAGAAATTAAAAATTGTACATCAATTCGAAACTTTTTCAGCTATTCTTTTCAAGTTTTGGTTAATTTAATACTGTCCTTTAATTATAGTGTGGTCTTTATTTTAAAGGGCTTTTTAATATTTTTTACGATAATTTTTGTAGAAGTGCACTTCTTACTCAAATTTGGTTTACTATTTTTTATAAGGGAAAGCTGATTCATACGAATGGGTTTCGCTGTTCTATTTCATGAATTCCGATAAAAATAACAAAGTAATGCGCATTTAAACCATTTTTTTTTATATTAAAAACTCATCATTCCAGAACCGAAAAAAAACATTAAAAATAACAAACTAGTTTTTCGATTATCATTCGCATTTTTTTCTCAACTAATTTTAATGCTGAATTGAAGGTTAAGAAAGTTCATAATGATAGTTTTGAAATGAAAAATCAGGAACACTTCCATCATTTGTAATTTTTATTCAGATTTATAAGTTTTGATAATTGCATGAACGGATTCATACGTCGAGAAAAAAAAAAATAGCAAAAGAAATCACTTTATTGACCTCTAGTTAAGCAGTTTATAATAATAAATCTTTGGAAAAACTCGATAGTTTCAAATGTAAAATATTGCAAAAAAAATAAATCCAAAAAAATTGTTTTGGTTTTTTCAATTCTTGAAAGAATTTTATTAATGAATTAAATTGTTTGAAATCTTCAACAGACGGAAATTAACCTAATGAAAAATGTTGAAAAAAATCTTAAAAATATATGGGCATGTATGCAGAAAAAGTTGAAAAAAAAAACATTCAGATGTGAGACCGAAACTCTTAACTGCAATAAGATTATGCTGGTTTAGAATTTTGATTCAAATTTTGCTTTTTGCTTCCCAATTTTAATGAACTTTTATCTGGAATTGAGAATAATTATTCATTTTCAAACATGGATTTCGGATCCTTAATTGAGGTTCCAAATACTGAATTAAGATTCGGACTTATAATCAAAAACTTGGTAACAGTAAAGTTTTATAATTGGGATATCAATTTGAGAATTTCATAAAGAAACTCATACTGAAGGAGATTGTAATTTAATTTTTTTTTTCCGGTTCAAAATTAAAACTTGCAATAGTCAATCAGAATCGGTTTGAAAATCAAAGATAAACAAATATATGTTTTTTATTGTGAATCATAGATAATACTTCATCTAAAGCAGAATGAATATTATCCTCATGGCAATTGAGAAATAACATTAAAATTCTGACTTAGAATCAAAAATTTATAAAAATTAAACAAAAGAATTCAACTCATATTTCACGAAGATACAGACAAAAAGTTCCAGAGTGCAATGCATCCAATGCATTGACTCAAATTTAATTATAGATAATTTCAAATCAAATTCAGACACATACTGAATTCAAGATATTTACTTCAGAAGAGAAAAAATTTCAAATAGAAGCATTTCTGATTCAATAAGTTAAGACGTTGGCTCTATCAACGAGATAGAGTTTTAATTATAGTTTCAAACATGATACCAGATTTAGAATGGAAATTCAAGGAGGAGAGGCTCAAATTTTCTTATTTTAGCAACTACAGTAGCTTCTCTCCATTCTTGTTGTTTTCTCAAAATTGACTATCGGAAAGAGGGTGTTCTTTTTTTTCTATGGAATTTTTTCTCAAACAATGTCTGAATAAAGAAAATTAAAAATATTATTTTTAAATGCTTTTTGATAATTCATTTGTAAGTTCCTTAAAAAAAAAAGTTTTTCATGTGAAATAGAAACTTAAAAAAGAACATCCTTAAATCATTCAAATGATGATAAGGATTTGTATAAAGAATCCTGTACTAACAAAATAAGAAACTTGCTTTCATTTATGGTTAAAATTTTAAAATTTGCATAAAAATCTGGTAATTTAGTTGAAAATCGACGGAAGTTTTCCCGAACGGATCCAGGTCAGGTGAATCCGGGACATTTAAAACCATCCAAAATTTTGACTTTCTACAACTAAATTTTCAAACAAAAATCAGGAAAAATTTGACGAAAATCTAGGAACTATTCAACAAAAACCATGAAAAAAACATTTAAATCTTAATTTTTTTCGACAAAAATGTACCCTGGCTCCCAAAAAATTGTAAGTGTTAATTTTAATAAATCATGCTTGAATTTATTTTTGGGAGGCAACATACAAAATTAGTTTTTTTTGTTTAATTTTTCACTTGAATGAATCCAAAATCTGGAAAATCAGGGAATTTTTCAATAAAATTCAGGAAAACGTGTCGGGCCGAACGTTTCTCAATTTTTTTTTCACATATGGGGGTTCAACCCCCAAAACCCCTCTCGTTCCGACAGCCATGGTCTTCCATATTACATTTTTACTATTGTTTTGGAATGTTGACGTTAATATTCCATGGGTTTAAGAATAGACACACAGGAATTTTGAGGAAAGGACGATCGATTTCAGATACAAAGTATGTTAAAAGTTCACCAAAAGGGGTTTCAATTTTTAAGCTTTAATTGGTTGTTATTGAACGATTGAGTCGAAATTTATAAAGGAGTGTTGAGACAGTCAGTCGATTCCTGACTTTAAATTTAGTAGCAGACGTAAGAATAATAGATCGTCCATATTACGTGTTCAACATTTTTGCAACCATTGCTTCACAATTAATTTAAAAATGCGTGACAACTTGGACATTTTTACAAACTGTTCATGACATCTTCCAAGCTGAAAATGAAAGAAAGTTCGTATGGGATAAGCTAGTTATGAAATAAATTATAGATGTACATTTTTATTTTTCAAATTATTAGAAGCAAACAAATTATCTTTTTTATATTGATACATATATTTTATAAATTTTTACAAATGCTTATATTGATTTAGCTTATTATTAAAAAGAAATGAATTATTATTTGTTTTTTTTTTTAAATAAATTCTTTAGATTTTATTGTAAATAAAGCACTACAATTCCTTTTTCATCCTGAAAGCTCCATAAAAAATGGTTGTTTTCTAGAACTTATTTTTGAAAGTTTTTTATAAATATTTTTTGAAATAGATAAATTGAATCGTTAAACTACTAAAAACTGAATAATTAGTAGCACCTACACACTTTTTTAACCATTCTTCATATGCGTCATAATTATCAGAAAAAAAATTAAAGAATCTCGTTCCCAAAGGTTATCCTAGGCAAAAGTTGTCAGGATAAATATATTATTTAAAACAAAAGTATTGATTTAAACAATTTAAAGTTTTCTAAAAAGCTGGAAAAATATTGAAAGTAGAAAACTACGATTCGTTTGTCTTTTCCAATTTTTAATGAAATACTTGACATAAATAATATTTTATTAATTCATTTTGTTTATAAAAAGCCAAAAAACAAACATTCAGAAACGTTATTTAGATTCAAAATTTACAATTATAATCGTGATGTTTTATGTTATGTTAAAGTATTATTTGAAAAAAAAAACACTCCGTAGAAATGTAAAAAAAAGAAAATTTACTTCATATTTCACAACAAACCAAACTAATTTTTTTTATTAGCTAATTTATTTTGGTGTTGGTATTAATTGGTTCTAGAATATTATAACTTTCAAGCTACATTTTATTTTGCCGTTTTTCATAGTTGTTTTGAGAGAAATGTCAATTAAGAGTCCTCTTAAGTGGGCGGTTTAAGATAACTTTCATAGCTTCGCCTGCAAAATCCGACCTTGGTTAAATTCAATTTTAAGTAATGATAAGCAACATTATGAAAATATCAGTTTAAATCTTTCATTATTATTATTTAAAATTAAAAAAAATTCTCGACTTGTAAAATATACTATACAATATCTATCTAAAAGCAACTTAAAGATCATTCATATACATTAGAGTGCCCCAAATGATCCGACTTTTGAAAAAGTTATACGCTGCAGACTGAAATTGATCCTATTCCTAGTACAAGATCTCATGCAAAATTTGGGCCAGATCGGATCATGGGAAGGGGTCGCTCAACGAGCCTGAAGTTTATATGGGATTTCGAGACATTTTGTTCGGGAGAAACATGAAAAACCAGTTTTTCATCGATAACTTTGGTTCCCGTCTGCCGATTTTTTTCAAAAGCGGGTTTTCTTAAAGCCTAAACTATGAAAAACATTTCATCCGAAGACTGCATTTCGATAAGAGTTAAGATAAGAAAGTTATTAAGCTTCAAAAAATGGGCTAACTTGTTTAACGGTGGTATTCAGCACTGTTAATGAGGCTTCAATATGTTCGACCGCCTCGACGCATTAACAGTGATGAATACCATCCTTAAAAAAATATCCCATTTTTGAAGCCTAATAACTTTCTTATCTTAACTCTAATTGAAATGCAGTCTTCGGATGAAATGTTTTTCATAGTTTAGGCTTTAAGAAAAACCGTTTTTGAAAGAAATCGGCAGACGGGAATCAAAGTTATTGATGAAAAACTGGTTTTTCATGTTTCTCCCGAACAAAATGTCTCGAAATCCCATATAAACTTCAGGCTCGTTGAGCGACCCCTTCTCATGATCCAATCTGGCCCAAATTTGGCATGAGATCTTGTACTAGGACTAAGATCAATTTCAGCCTGCAGCGCATAACATTTCACAGGTTTTGAATTTTCCATACAAATTTGGGGCAGTCTAATATACAGTTGCGTTCAAAAAAGAATGAAATCGCATGAAGCTGCGCACCCACTTCCAACTTTGACAAGCTGCCATTTCTCTCTCGGTTTGTATTTTTTCATGAAAACTTCACACAATCTAGTTCAACTATCCAACTAGCACTCCACAAAATTTGAAGTCTTTTCAATGACCGGAAACAAAGATACAGCTGTTCCCGTAAAAAAGGGAAATTTGGAGTTGCTTCACTAAATTTGCTGTATCTTTGACAATTTTCATTGAAAAATCTTGAAATTTGGCTCAAAGATGTAAAAATGTTTGATCTTATATCAGGCCAAGTTTCGTCAAAATCGATGAACGTGATAAAAAATGGTGCCGGATTGAAAATGAGGTTCATTTTCGCCCAGCAGACGATTTCATTCTTTTTTGGACGGATGTTTGTATGGAAAACATCGTAATCCATGTATTCTTGGTTTTTTCTTACATAAAACCAAAAGTTATCACAAAGAATGTTGTAAATTGGTAGGAACTTCATCCTTGCTTTGTTTAGAAATAGAAATTGTTCTTTGTAATAAATGTTGGTTTTGTGGAAGAAAAAACCAAGAATACATGGATTACGATGTTTTCCATACAAACATCCGTCCAAAAAAGAATGAAATCGTCTGCTAGGCGAAAATGAACCTTATCTTCAACCCGGCACCATTTTTGATCACGTTCATCGATTTTGACGAAACTTGGCCTGATATTAGATCAAATATTTTTACATCTTTGAGCCAAATTTCAAGATTTTTCAATGAAAATTGTCAAAGATACAGCAAATTTAGTGAAGCAACTCCAAATTTCCCTTTTTTACGGGAACAGCTGTATCTTTGTTTCCCGTCATTGAAAAGACTTCAAATTTTGTGGAGTGTTAGTTGGATAGTTGAACTAGATTGTGTTAAGTTTTCATGAAAAAATACAAACCGAGAGAGAAATGGCAGCTTGTCAAAGTTGGAAGTGGGTGCGCAGCTTTATGCGATTTCATTCTTTTTTGAACGCAACTGTACATATGTAATTGTTGATTTTTATATGTATGCACAACTTAAATCCCAGCCGTGTTCATTAAATACGAAGATCAAATGTATTTATTTAAGCGAAAAAAAATCAATGGCGTTTCCCCGGCATCCTCTCCACAGACAAACGACGTCGTTGTTTTTGTTTCCACAACAATAACGGAAAACTACCCGAACGCGGAAACTTATTCATGTGGGTGGGCGGGATGTTTCGTTCACAGAAAGTTGCCTCAGATCCACCATCCATGGAGACCTCCATCAAACGCTGGCTGCCAGTCCTTGAACTGAGATTTGAGCGTGCAAAACTTCTGCTGCTCGCCTGTATGGCACTAATTAAATCTCATTAATCTAAATTAGCGGAATGCTTGATGTTGTATTTACACATCCGGTGCCGGAGCCCGAGAGTTTACCTTGTCTATGTAGTGGGTTAGGTATGTAGGTATGTATGTTTGGAATAAATGTGCCGAACCTTCCCCAAGAACTCCTTGTATCATCCGAAAGGACGCCTTCGATGCGGAAAGACAAACTTGCCGTCAAGTCTTGCGAACTTCATGGAAACGAAACACACCTCCCACGCACCACACCCCAGTTTTCTACTACTTATACGGCACTAGGTCGTGTTTCGGTTTGTGCCATAAGTTCCTTAGCTCTGAACAAGACAGCCTAAATCGGGTGGAACTTGACTCAGGTCTAGTACTAGTATTCGATGGCCTCTGGTTAGATATAGGAACGTGGCAAGTTTCATTCAGTAGACCACCCCCATTCTCGTGATGGTCAATCCACTACTGATAGATTATTGTTTGTCGACTGTTGCCTGAAATAACATCAGAGACAGGAGGGAAAAAATACCGGCACACAAAACAAAACGCCTCTCAACGAAAAAAAAAAAAAACTCGGGCGGACCTCAACTGTTGTTAGTTCAAGAAATTAGCCGAAATCCCATTCTGTTGTTGTTTCCCGTGATGCGTGATATTCAGTGGAGATTTCGGTCTCTCCGTTAGGGAAATTAATTTTTCTCGTTTTCTTGATTGGACGGAAAAAATCATTCATCTGCTGGATCGAAAGATTTGGTGAAGAATGCGGAAGTTTTATCATTGTTTTTGCTCTTGTGGCAAAAATTAAGTGTATTTCTTCTAGCCCGGAGATAAACTTAAATGATTGCGGCATGTCATTTAGACTCTTTACTTGAATAAGAATTTGCGATTTTTAAGAAGAAATAATATTTTTATAAGACCATTTTGGTGAGAAAATATTCGGAAAAAAGTAAAAAAGCATTCATGGTCTCGCTTAGGAACTTAATTTTCCAATCTCGCTTCTTCCTAAAATATTGCGTTATATCTAATCATAAAACTTAAAATTTATGATTGGTAGACCACTTTGATGGAGTTTTATAAGAACATAACGTTGAAATTCAGGATAAAGTAAGTTTCAAATGAAGTGGATAATGATTATTTAATATTTAAAATCTCGAACTTAAAATGTGATTTTTTTTCAACAAATGATTATGAATACTTCTGTTCTGTGCTCTGGATTTTTATTTAAATATTTGAATTATTTTATTCTGTATTTTTTTTCTGCATTGTCTATTCTCTTCTTAAAATTTCTATTCAGCAAAATTATTTGAATTTGAATTGTGTTTCTGTAATTTACAAATATATTTCTTGTTCTTGAGTTTTTGATTTTCAAAACCGCATTTGCATAATTAAAATGATTTTGAAGATTACTTTTTTTTTACTTTATATGATAGTTTTTCAGCCGCTAGCTAGTTCACCTCTGAAAAATATTTATATTCATGAAATTATTTGAATATTCTGTATGCTTTTTGTTCTTGACGAAATTGAATGAGTTTTAAACCATCTTGCAAAATACTGTGTTTAGCAAAAATAAAGCTTATTTTTAGAACAAATAAACTTGATAAGTTTATAAACATACTTCCACAGATACATACATACCATGACCATAAGAACGGGAGAGTGAGGGGGAAGAGGTTAAACCGCCCCCCCCACTGAGGGTCCAAAAATGCTGAGCAAAATGTTTCTCTCAAAACTAAAGTTCCAAATTACAAAAAAAAAAAATAGGAACGACCAAAATGATTCGAGAGTAACAATCTACACTCAAAACGTAAGCCAAAACTTTGAAATCTTAACCCTGGTCAATAATTCAACTAAAAATTTCAAAAAAATTCTAACTCGTTGATATAATTTTCGTCCCGAATATCGAATTCCAACAAGTTTAGCCTTTCAAATCGCCCAGATTTTGACAGAATTTTTGAATTTTATTTGCAAAAACAAACAAAAATTTTAATTGAATGTTTTGTTATATTTTTGCGTCTAAATTATTTGAGTTACCCAAACATAAATCAATGTGAACAATTTTCTGATAATACAATGTGAACAATTGTTGATAAAAAAGAGTCAAGTGTTTTTCTTCATGATTTTTATTGAATAATTTAGAAATCGGCAGATACTTCAAAAAAAATCAAAAATTTAAACGGTTCGAATGCTTGAGGAAAAATATTTTGAAAGCTTTGGCTAGAATAAATCCGGATTGTGTGGTTCCAATTTTGCTAAAAAAAACATTAAAATTTGAAGCCTGTGATAAGAATTTGGATTCTGTATTCATTTTATAGTTACTGAACTTCAGTTTGGATCGCCTTTGGGAAAATATCCTTATTCGAATCTCAGCTCCGATTTTCAAACTTTCATGTTCGAAGGTCATCCTTTCGGAATATGAAAAGAAAATATTTAAAATTGCAAACCATTTCTCAGATTTGAAATTTTTCCTTCAAAAAATGGTAATCATAGAGTTAAAAAATCTGAAACAGTTTCATCATTTGCAATTTTCCTTCGTATTCCTAGTTGGATTCCAAATAAATAACTGTATAAAGAAATCCAACAACTCAAAACTCAAAACTCAAAAATGAGATTTTTGGTTGAGAATTCTGATCCAAATTTCGCTTTTCAGCCCCTAATTAGAAAAAAATATTAACTGGAACTGAGCTTCAAAAATCGTTTTCGAATTCGAAATTCAGATTAAGAACTCAGGTTTAAAAGTTAGTACTTAGATTCGGAATTAAAATTAAAATTTAGATTCAGCTCGAAATTAAGTTAATCAAGATTAAAATCTCAATGAGAGAATTTTGACTAAGGATTCATACTACAGTCACAAACCAGAATACAATGTGGTCATGCTTGTGGTAGGAGAGAACAAAGTTTTTACTTTCTTATTTAAGTTAATATAAATAGTTTTTTTTACAATAAAATCTTCAAATCCCTAATTTATTTTTTGAAACTTCTTAAAAAATGAAAACTTCAAGGACATTTATCAAAAAGTAACAGAATTAATCATTTTTTTTTCACTTTTCCTCATGTATGCATTATTCAAGCAAATAAAATTTAAGAAAAAGTTTGTCACCAAAACCCCCCTTCCAAGAGCTGGTTCTTTTTACGGATTCTGTCTGTTCTATATTTTGCTTTGAAACCACTTCCTCTAACAGAAAGTATATATGGAACAAATGTTTGCAAAGCTCAAGAATAGATCTACCAAATGGTACCAAATTCGGTGTGGATGGATGTTTAGGGAAGACAAATATTTCCAGGAGTATTTGAGATCCTTCCCAAGCAACCAAAAGTCCCATAAAACAGGTGCAAAAACGCTTACTCAGCCCCATCATTGATATGAAGTACGTTCTATGCAGCTCAAAATTTAAGTTCTTATTGATACTTTCAAGTTCCAAAACAAGTCCTAATGATCTTTTATTCAGCTTTCAGCGGCCTCTTAATTCAGCTTCCAAAAATCGCAAAATGAGCAAAAATTCTCTCTATCTCAACTGAACCGTTGACTTCGGTTCATATCACCTTCTCTTGATTATTTACTGTGTTCTGTTAAGATGCCGCCATGATGCCACGCGCCGGATTTCAAACTCGACAAATTGCTCAATTGCTTCTTTCCTACATTTTCTACATATATCGCATCAGAATGGTCACTCAAGTACAAAATTACTTGTTGAAAAAAAACTTGCCCGGCTTGGCGATCGAACCCCGACCTTCGTGTTGAGAATCGAACACGCTACCACGAGACCACGCCTAGATGTTGTTCTAATTGAAACTAAAACTCGAAGAGGTGATTTGATTCGAAAGCACATCAATGCACTTTTTGTGACTTATCAAATCCCGTTTGAGCACTTTTGTGCCCTTTATGTGACTTACCAAATCTCGTATTGAGCACTTTTGTGCCCTTTATGTGACTTAAGTCCCGTATAACATACGTATAGATCACTTTTGCTACTTTCAAGTTCGTTAATGAGCACATATAGTTCACTAATGGGAATTGGGCGAAACAAGTCACATACAACGTACATATGAATCACTTTTGCAACTTTCAAGTTCATTAATGAGTACATAAAGTTCACTTAAGGGAATTGGGCAGTTGATACTCTTTGTCAGCCAATACATATGTAACTTTCAATGCCTTCATTCAAGTAAATATGTGACTTTTGGTTGCTTGGGATTCCTTCTTTCCAGAAGAGAAGAAGTAAGGGGCACAAGAAATGGTGCAATGGATATTTGGATCTGATTCCTACAACTTGTTTTAAGTTGTTGAACAGATTAGTCAAGCGTTAGTTTACTTTTTTTTGATGATTGACGTTGAGGACCAAAAATATGGAAAGAAGTGCGAAATAAGAAAAGTACCACTTGGGTTTTTTTTTACAAAAATCAATTTTTTCTTAACGTTTACTGAGTAAAAGCAAACTATTACAAACCCTGCATTTTTAGACGCTTTACAGCTTTCTAAAGTTTTAAAGGGTTTTTTTTAAAAGATGTTCTTCTAGTACTAAAGAATTTGATATTCGAGCTGTAATTCTTCACCAAACTGCTTTCTTTCTTTATGACATGACTTGAAATGATGAAACAAACATTTTGGGTTAATTTAGAATCAGAAAAAAAACAGTTTGGAAATCAGAAACTTAGATTAACAGTTAAAACCAAAATATATCTCAATATTGATTTTCCAGGATTGTATAGGCCCATATTCCTCATTTCATGGTAGTTTTTCAACACAGTTTTGTTGGATTTCACGCTGCAAAAATTTTTTTGCGGATTCGCAAAAAATCACCAGCACAAGATTATACAACCGCCAAAGCTCCTGCTCATCTCAATTTCCGATTCAATTTAACATGGGAGGATATTTGGGAACGATTATGATTATTTGAAACCCCTCTCTCCTTGGAATGGGGAAGAAGGAGAGCAGGAAGGGGACTTCCATACAACTTTTTATAAAACTGAAGGCAAATCGAGCAAATGGAACCAAATTTAGCATAGGATGGAATCAGGGTATTCGCACAAAAACATATAAGATCTTAATAAAACTTGACGTTTCCTCGAAGAGATTCCTTTAACTTAACACTAAGCGTACATATTTAGAGGATATGATGGCTGGCATCTTACAAATGCTCAAACCACCAATACACAAAATGTTTACTATGTCTGTGACCGAGAATCGATCTCATGACCGTTGACTATGAAGACTTGAACGCAATTCTCTAGGCCACGGGCGCCGGCTAAATGTAAAATTATTCCCTGAAACTTTGGTATCCTTTTACCCTTCCAGTGGGGAAATAGGAAAAGGGTTGGGAATCTTCTGTTAATTTTTAACATAACTGGAAAAATTTTTAAGCAAATTAAATATGAAGAAAATTTCTTTGATTATTTATGACTCCTACCTTCTTTCTTAGGAATATAGAAAGGGAGGAGAGAGGCAGCTTTAAAATTTTTCGCACAGCTCGAGAACTTATCTTCGAAACTGAGGGTTTGATATGATTATTAAAAACGCAGGATAGGAAGTAGAAGGGAGGAGGTGCTCCGTGCAGTTTTTCTTAGCATAAATCGAGCATTTGTCAATCAATAGGAACCATTTTTTATAAGAGAGGTTGGAAGCGAACGAATAATTTTGGACCCTCCCTTTTTCAGGGAAAGGAAACAAGTTTTTTTTTACATGTTTTATTTGGCATAACTTGAAATCATATCATACAAATGAAGCCAAATGTGGCATATGACGGTATTTAGATAATAGCTATGTTTTTATGAAAGTTTGCAAGCCCTCCACTCTTAAGAAAAGGTGGGGGTGGAAAATCCATACCAAAAATAAATTCATTTCAGCAGAATTAAAGAACTCATGAAACGTAAAAAACTCATTTCAAATTTCACATCTGGAAAAAAAACTCATTTCAAATTTCACATCTGGAAAAAAAAAATTAAGTTTCATTGAAAAAGATGAAATCATTTTAAGCTGCAGTTCTCATTTTATTGTGGTTGTTTCTGATTTATGCCGAAAAGAATGAAAATGATTCCAAATTTAATTTTTTTTTGGAAGGTGTAGCAAAGCACACCAAATCAGCTAGTCATTGATATGAGCAAAAATGTAAGGGACGCCTAAGAAAAATTACCCTATCTCCTCTGAAGGCAAAATCCGTCTTTCCTGACCGTGAGAAAATGATATGCTCCATTCAATTGGCAAATAATTTTTTTTTCTGAATAATTGAAGTTTCAACGATGCAAAATTTCACAATTTCTTGCATATTTTTTAGATATCCGGCACAAGTGATGATCGAGAGTTTTTCGATTGTTTTTAGAAATCTAATTCAAGAAAACTCATTAATTTAAATTTTTATTCTAGACAAATGTTCTTACTTTCACTTATGAATAGGGGAGGGTGGGGTGCCATGAACCACTTTTTTTCTTCGCTTCACAACTACTTCATTATAAAAGATAAGAAGAAAAAAATAAATGGATAGGTTTTCTACATTTTTAAGGTATCATTAGGCATATTTTTATATTTTTAAAATACATTTATTTCACGTGTTTTAACTGTTTTAAAAAAGTAAATACTTTTTACTTTTTAAGATTTTGAAAAACTGTGGGGAAACGTAGATCACCAAATCCAAATTGACTAGATAACTTGTAAATTTTATGAGTTGTCCAAATACTGAAATTTCATAATTCATTTAGTTACTTTAAAGCAATTTCAAATGAGGAATTAAAAAAAGAGAGTGCTGTATGATCGAAAAGTTCCCAATTCCTGGTTTGCGAACGTTTCGGAAAAATTCCTTATAAAGCATTTGTGTACATCTTTATCGCGTTGGAAAAAATTGATTAAATATTTTTCATAACTCTTTATTTGGCATAATAAAACTGAAAATTTGAAAAACGTATCTTAAGTTCTGAATGTGTATAAAAACACAAAAATATAGGTGGCCCAAGATACCCCACAAAATGTGGCCCACGATTCTCCACAAGCTATGATTTGCAAATTGGTTGCGCTTGTGTGACTTATTTATGTTTCATCAAAAAATCCTTTTCTACGTGAAAGAACATGACAAAATTAATATCATAAGCGTATGAGCATATTTTTGTTATGTACTTTAGGACACCCACAGTGCAATTTTGCGGGTGCTCGATCGTTTTTGTAAGTACATTTTTCTAGACTAGTTAAATTAATGAAGCATATGATTCGTACATAAGTCAACAAGATATAGAAAAACATGCTTTTTGGGTTGAGATTTTTATCTCAACACACAGCTGAGATATTTCCTCATGGCCCACGTTACCCCACTTTCCCCTATAATTAGGGTTTTTTTTCTTAATTAGAATGTTGAATCTTACCATCGTTTTATTATTCGGCCTGGCATTCGGTCTTTGAAAATATATGACACATTCATATATGTTCTTAAACTGTCATTTCGAATGACAGTAGAACCCCGCTTATTCGAGCTCCGGTAATCCGAGCTTCCGCGTATCTAGATCATCTTGTTCATACATACCTCATGCAGTTACAGAACTATGCGCCTGGATGAATGCAAAACCAAAGCAAAAAGATAGGATTTTCAATGTTATTTGTGGGATCCTACCCCCGACGACCTCGGATTAGCGAGGTTCTACTGTATATCAATTATTTTCAATTTTAATTTCACCCATCTATTAAATAAATTTAACGAAAGCTAATTGAACTCAGTTCTCGACAAAATTAAAATGCATTCAATCCAAAAACTACTCCCTCTAAAGTTCGTTCTAATTCATTCATATTTTTCCATCTTACCAAAGACCAACCATCGAACGAGCAAACTCAAAGTTTCTTCGTCTCCGTTTTTATTTAATTGAATTCCAAATTGAGAAGAAAAATTTGTCTGTTCCTAATTCCGAAAAAGCTCTGCTCGATTTGTGTATCACTCAAGAATGTTATATCTAATTGATTTTTTGTGACAGAAAGATGAACGGTATGAAGTTACATCTTTTGGAAATATGAGGAATTTTAAAAATTGGAAGTAAATGACAAATTTTCAAAGAACTTTCGGAAACAACCTATGAATGATTCTGTTTTTCAATTTAAGCCCAGACGTTCGGGCTCACATTAAATACTAATTTCAAATCGAAAGCAATTCACTTGACTGAACCAAGCAGAATTCCCGATGACAACCATGCCTGAATATAGCTAGTAAGTTAGTTATATTTATCAACCCATAACCGCAAAACCTTTCATTGTTACACCCCCATCCTGTCGATATCATTCGAAGGACGGCATCCTGGTCCTGGTCAGGATGCACATTTTCCGGCTTCGTCGCCATCGTTGGTTTTCTGGTCTCTTTGCTTCAACAAACTTCCCCGGCCTCGGTAGGAGGAAAAGCAAGGGAGCGAACTACAATTTCCGTTTTGAATTTATAATTGGCCCTTGCCGAGATCCGTATCCGGCCAAAGTGACTTTTCACTATACAGCTTTCACCGTAAAATGACATCTCCTGCTTTACTCGAGCACTCTCTTGTATTTTCTTCATTCACTTGACTTGTTGTTTTTCTTGCTCTCTTTGGCTGTTCCACCACTTCTTCATTTATTTTATCCTGGCGGGCTTGTTGTGACTTGTTCACCATGAGCCATTTTCCACCCACTTGAGAGAATCCGGTCCCAGTTTTATGAAGAAATAAGTAGAAAAACAAAAGGAGCAAACGAGAGACGCGGTGCAACTTTTGCTGCGATGGGCAACCCCAGTTTATCATAAATAATTTATCGTAAAATATATATTAACGAGCTGCATAATCCTGGTAATAGGAGAGCAAAATTTTCCGAAAACCAATTCCTGTGAGCAACAACGATCTCCGGCCACCGAGAATGAGAGCGAACCTTAAACTGGCACCTTAAGTGCTACCTCCCATGATTCGGTTTGACTTCCTCCCATGGAGCTGCTTCATTATACTTAAAGTTTATCCTTTGTATACGACTTTTTCCCCATCTCAACTTGGGTGAAAAACTTCAACACCCAAGAGCTTTTCCCTCAGCTTCCTTCCTTTTCCACCATCTTCCGCTAGGCGAGAGAGGAAAAAGAGAGTTTCCCACAACCCTTTGATTCAGCAGAAAAGGCGCAAAGCAGAGGATGCATCTGTCCAGAGCTGAATGGATGCTAGCAAGGGTTCTCATCCCAGCGCACCCACTTGTTTCACATTTAATTGCCAGCTCAGGAAAGATAATTATCTTTCCACACTTTTGCAATGTTGGCCGTCGTGGCGTCGTCGTCGTCGTTTTGTTGAAGATGAGCTCTTTCGACACAATGCTCTTTAATTAGTTGCGAATTGAATGTTGTTTTGTTCGGTTTCAATTTTGAGCGACACCACACCATTCACAAGCTTCAGTCCAATTGGGAGGGGTACCGATAAAAGTTTATGTACATTCCGAACTCCCTCGTTTATTTTACGTTTAAGGGTTGTGGTTAATGAGATGCTAGAATAAAAGATTAAAGAAGGTGAACATTTAGGTTAAACTGTGAAGGATGACTCCTAAATGAGAATGAAAAAATACCACAATGAAATACTTTCTAATTTTATTTTATTTATCTGTCGTCAATCAATCGTAGGCCGTTTCATTTACAAATACTCTTATAACTATAGTTGTATCTTATATCTGTATGTATTTATGTTTCCTCAATCGGTTGAATGGTCCATTCATGTCAGTCTTGGCCTTCGAATTTCTTCTTAGGCTTCCACGGCCGATTGGGAGGGTTCTTGTCCTTGGGAACCACTTGCACGTTGTTGGCGGCGTACCACTCCATGACCTTTTTACCGTAATGGCAAGATGCCAAATCCGGCCAAAACAGTACGGATCAACCGTGTTTCTTCAGGAAAGGCAACAGACGTTTATTTAAACACTCTTTTAAGTAAATTTGATTGATTGACAGTCCCGGAAGCTATGAAAATGCTGCTTTTCAAGCCACAGGTACAGATGGCTTCCCAGACAACCAGACGTCGTATTTTATTTTACAGATTATATCGTATAGAATGTTTTTTAACTCATTTTCGTATATCTGTACCTACAATGTGCGGCCCATGCATATTCTCGTTTTTATGTACATATGAACTCGACCTTTGTGTACGACAATTCGCAAAAAATCCGTGAAACGAGCGATATACGGTGATAAGCCGTGACAGAGAGATTTTGTCGTGCTATGCATAAAATAATTCGAAATAAAAAACGTATATAACTTCATTGATTCGTAATAATGTGCATGCAATCGTATACCTTTGCAAATTAATTCGCATGTCTGATTTTTGTCAAACGTATTTATTGGCAATCTTAAAAGAATACAAATAAGTTCAGTAAAATCGTTTATGATAATACAACATCGATGATTAGACTCGTATTTAAGGAGACTTCAAAATGCTGATCTATTTTTAGATCATCGATAACGTGTTCTACGATTTAAAAGATTTTAGTTATAGAAATATACGATTTGCTTTTGGTTTAATGCCTTTGAAGCAAATCCTCTTGTATTTATATATTCCAGATAGCGTCGAGGAACCATCATGAGCTGCAGATCGTATCGTCAGGGGATCAAGTCCAGGTGCTAACATGACTGACTTCTTGAATGTTGAAAAAAATCAGCGATCAGGCAAATTATAAATTTGTACGATATAAACTTGAATTTGAAACGCATTTCTTTCAAATAATCTTATTTTTATTATTTTCGCTGATGAATAAACCAATTGGTTAAAAGTACAAAAAAAAATAATAATCTTATTTTTATTCAACTGACGGAAAATGAGAGCCCTGCACTCAAGTCGCAAAAGACGACCAAATAAGTCGTCAAACTTTCCATATTGTTACGAAAAATGTCGTATATTACAACCTCAATCATCTAAATGATGATGTAAATTGTCATAATATATTCCAAAAAGAATCGGGGTAGTCGTAAATGATGCGCATGACAAGTCGTGCTAATTGTAATTCAATACAATCCAAATCAAGAATATGTTTGCTAATGTACCTATATGGCCTCCAAAATGAAACGTATATACTGGTTTTGCTACATTATATACGATATGTTTAAACGTATATTTGCGCGTATATTTGCGTTGCAAATTCGAAATACCCACCAAATGGTTGTCTGGGTTGCCAAACCAGATATTTCTTCGAGAACTTCGACAGTTTCATGTGCTTGAAAATATTTGCTACCTTTCCCCTTCTTTTTGCCGTTTAAAACTCCTGTCCCGGAAGCTGCTTGTAGTTGGCTTTGACGTAGGTTTCGTCGTCCATTACCACGCAGTCATACTTCGTCAGCATCGTCGTGTACAGCCTTCGGGATCGCGCTTTGGCGTGTGTATTTTGTTTATCATCACGATTTGGAGTCACTACCTTCTTGTCAGTCGATAGTCCGGCTCGTTTCTTGGCTCGATGCACGGTTGTAGACGATACACCCAGCTTATTTGCGGCATCTCGAAGAGAGAGATTAGGATTTCGCTTGAAACTGCCGGCAACTCTCTTTGTCGTCTCAGCGGCTTCCGGTTTTCGATTTCGCCCTGAACCAGACTTCCAGGCTGTCGACAAACGTTCCCCAAACACTCTAATAACATTTGTAACGGTTGATTTGGCAACTTTTAGCGATTTTCCCAGCTTTGCGTGCGAGTAAATCGGATTTTCGTGATGCGCGAGCAATATTTTGATACCCTGCTCTTCCTTGGACGGCATTTTGACAACTGAAGAGTGAACTCCAGAATCAAAATAGGAGCAACATTCTACACACACCTTCAAAATGAGGGTTGTTCAGGTTTTTCAAATGTAAAATTGAAAATAATACGTCAAGTTGATATTGACCAAATTTTGACCGTATCACCCTTTACATAATGAAACACTTCTTCGGATTCGAACCCAAAAGTTTTCTTGCCGATACCGGAAATCGAACACAGTACGCCTGAGTCACGCCAACCTATCCGTTGGACCACATCAGGGGGGGGGGGGGTTGTAATGAAGGAAATTGCCCCGGGCCCCCCGTCTGAGAGTGCCTGCCTGATTCCAGTTCTCCATATCTAAGTTTGTGGCATATCGGCAAATTGAAAATCTAATTAGAGAGCAATTAAGACAGACATGAAAATTGATAGGTGGAAAGGTCAAAGCTAGAGCGCTTTGGGTAGAAGAAACGAATAGATGTTCCAGTTCTAGAAAAAAAAAGGGAAAAATGGAAATCGGAAATAAAATGTTCAATATAACAGGTAAGGGGGCCCCCTTGAAATAGTATCTCGAAGAGTTTTACTCTAATATGAGTTAAGGAGGCATTGCAGAATATTCTTTGCATTTTTTTGGCTGAACAGATAAGCTCAAATTTTTACAATAACTGGCAATATCGAGCCATCTCGATTTTTTCAACAAACAATTTGGACAAATCTTAGCAGAATTTAGAGCTAATTTGAAAAAACAAGGTACTTTAACAAACTAAAGTTTTCATTTTTTTTTTCGAAAAACGTCAGTAGCGTTTAAATCTCTTTTCAAATAAAAAAAAAAAGAATTCCGATAAAACAAACACAAGAAATTGGATTTGATATCAACTTAAGTTTGCTTGATATATCCTCTTTACTGTGGAAACCCGGGCATGTCTGAAAAAATCAGGGGAATTGATTCCAGATCTGGAATGCTACCCTACCATAAATAAAACATCATTTTTTCTTATGTATTGAATTAAGAAAATATTTTAGGAGTTTCCAGCGAATCAAACATTATGTTTTGATAAAGAAGTACTTTTTCCTCTTTTGAAAAAAAGAATTCAACGGCTTTTAAGGGGAATTGGTAAACTTTTTCTCAAATTTGTCAAAATTAACAAAAAAATACAAAAATTTTCAGTTCTTGAAAGATTGCAGAAATTTTAAGTAGTGAAAAAAATTAAGAAAAACTTTAAGAACACTTTTTAATTGTAAGTTCTCTCTGGCTTTATAAGCATATATATGAGTTACGGAAAGATTTTCAGCGTTGTCAGTCAGATTTACGGATACAAAACACTTTTTTTTGCTGATTTCGACGTATCGTTCTTTATTTAGACTTTTTCAATGGAACCTACAACAAACATTATCTAATAAAACTAGTTGATAACACAATGGTTAGCTAATTATAAATTTACAGAAAAAAGTGTACTTTTGTCTTGAGGATCATTAAAAATTAAGTTTAAATTAGAATTTAGGCAAAAGAATCAAACAAATACTTCGATCACCAGTTTGCTGTTTTCGAAATTTTTATTTTCGTGTTTGGAGTTTTCTCTACACAGTAAACTTATCTATTTTTCAAATATTTTATTTATTTTTAAATCCTTTTTTTCATAGTTTTTTTTCTATATTTCTAGCGTTGATGATAAAAAATGTCCAATTAGTGTATGCGAACTTAATTTCTAAAGATAATACATGCAAAAAAACACATTTTTCCTGTAAGTTTATAATCAGCTACCATTGTGTTGTCATTTAGTTTCATTATATTATGTTTGTTTTTGTTTTTCATGAAAAAGTTCAAATAAAGAACGAAACGTCGGAATAAGAGAAAAAAGTATTTGGGATCCGTGAATCTGACTGAAAGCCCGAAAATCTTTCAGTTCTACATTTTCACCAGTCGAAATCAATTATCTACATATGTATGAGTATGCAAAATTAATGTTAGTTTTTTGATCATTATTGCAATTTGCGTTGATTTATACACTCTTCATCTTTTAGAATTTTGAAAAAAGGTAAACGTAGTTGATTGAATAGGATCAATCGCAAAACCGCTGGTTCCGCTGGTGAATTTTTATTCCAATTTGAACCTAAGATTTGAAATTCCAATTGAATCTATTCCAACTGATTAGCCCAAATTTCATACTTTTGATTCTGATGTACTTTTTTAATATTATTCTCTACAGGAGAAAATTCTATTCTATTCTATATTTTTTATTTATAAAGGATTTTAACCAACTTGGTCATTCGTCCTCTTACAGGAGAAAATATCCTGAATACAGCATATCGTTTTATAAATGACCATTTTCATACTTTTATTTAATATCATAAAAACGCTCTCATAGATACAATGTGAATTTCATTGAGCGGTTCTCTAAACATAAATCTTTCTACATTTTTAATCTCATCTTATTCCAGATTTACGATTATTTGTCTTTAACATTTAACTTCCATTCTGATTTTTTTTTTCGAAGGTTACTTTTGTCACATTTAAAAGAATTTATGACAGAAGCTAATTAATTTTTTGTTGCATTTTTTTTTTAAATAAACAAATAATTTTCATTTTTTAGTTTTGATTCACATTACATTTTAAAAGATTCAACACATTACATGGACACGATTTTTTTGTATTTAAAAAATATGAAAAAGATATAAACATTTCGTTATGAATTAAAAATTGTGCCATTCCTGCTTATCTCTGATTGTTACTTTGATTCACAACTTTGTATTAGAAATTCATTTGTAATTTGATTTTAAGAAATTAATTTGAGATTTTGAATTGTGGGTCTGAGATAAATCCGATTTTAGGTGCTGATTTTCACTGCCTAACTGTGAGTATCTCCATGAAAATCTTATTTGATTCTGTTGTTTATTTTAATTTTGAATACTTTGTCAGCAGTCCTGTAGTAACTTCTCAATAGTCATAAGGGAAATAATTATTCTGGGATTATGAAGCTTCAACCAAGTGATTGATAATTAAATGAAAAGTGTTTTAATATCTATCTTCAAATTGTTCTAATCCAGTGATTTATGGATAGACTCATTGGGGTCCCCCGTGTAAAAACACTTCGGGCCCCTCGGTGGCTTAATCCAGCCTTGCTCTCAAGTCTAATAAATTCAGAAGAATTTTTTTAAGTATACTATTGCTCATTTTCAAATCTTTTATCATCCACTTTTTCAGTACAGACATGATTGCGAGATTACATTTAAGTTTAAAAAGGTGAAAAATCACCAGTTCAGTGATAATAAGCCATTTAAGAAAAAAAAAATTAAGCCCCCGAATATAAAAAAAAATAAAGCCTCAGGTTGGTCAACCTGATAAAATACAAATATCATGTAGAATTTTCTCGAAGATTTGTACATTCCGTCGGTTTTGACTAGATCGATGGTCGTGTTGAGATATTTATACCATATTATCCAAAGAAAAATTATCCTTTCTTTGGATATTTTATTCAAGCAAAAAAAAAACTCAATGTAAATATTTTTGAAAACAGTTCTAATGCTTTTTAAAAGTTTTATTAAAAATGATAAAACGCTCTAGAAGTTACATTAATGTTAAACCAACGCCTTTTGTGTAATTTTATTCATCCAAAAATATATTTTTTTTATGATTTCAAATTTTGTGTTTCGTTTCGTTAGATTTTTTAATTTAAAAAAAATGTTGCAAGTTACCCTTTTTCCAGAGGAGGGTAAAAATCATATGATTTTGAAAACTAAAAATAACTCTTCAGTTGGTTTTTTCAAACCAATTATTTTTCAGACAACGTCAGTTTGATGCTCAAGACCCTTAAAACTTCTGACGCATAAAAAAATCACACTATTTTTTTTCCTTTTCATGGAAGGCTTTCCCGACGGAAATCAAAATTTAACATTATAAAAAATTCAGAAGTTCTAAAATTTAGAATTTTAATTGTAATTTTTCTGAAATTTTCCCTAAAATTACATTTTTGGTTTAGAACGAGAAGGTTTCCAGGATTCTAAACAACAATTCAAAAACGCATCATGGATACCTAGTTGGGAGGGTCCATACTTATTATTATTATTATTCATGTTAAATAACTATATCTTTTTAATGCGAAAAGCTAAAAAATGTACAATTCCATCCCAAATAGGTATAAATCTGCGCTAAATATCGATCATGTGTCTACCATACATTTGTATTCTAAGGTTTTTAGTTTGGCCCGCAGTCACATCTCCTCACTTAAATTTTGGTTACCAATTGAAAATGTCGGTCAGCCATGGTCTAGAACAACTTTTTTTTACATTTGCGAACAAAATACACGAGCAAAAGTTTCAAGTTTCTGCTAATGAGTTTTCTAAGAACTTAAAATTTTACATTTTTGAACATAAATGAACATAATCTTTAGAAGTCTTCAATACAATAATTTTCATTTTGAAATTTTGTGTGAAATGTTTTGGAGTCCCAAAAATTTAATTTGAAATCACTGTTTTTGTTTCTTTAGATTTAAAGTTTTCATTAAAAACACCACATTTTCTCTCAGCTCAAAAAAAAAACATTTCTTGAAACATACTTCAGTCTTCGCTCAAAACTTTCTTGACACCGGATCCAACAGACTGATTAATTGAAACGCAAATTTCAATTAACTCATCAATTTAAACTGCTTCCTTCCTTCCTTCCTTCCTTCCTCGAAGCGAATTGTTTCCTTGGAACCGGATGGAAAAATACAACCTACCGGAACAGGAAACGTAAGCTTCCATCCGATTCGATCCGATCCGACAGCAACAGCCAATGCTGGTAGGCTTCTTAGCTGGAAAGCTTATGCATAATCCTTATAGTTGCACGGAAGCCACCCGTCAATAAATGCCACCGACACACAGCTTCATCGGTCCATCATCTCGAATATAAATCAATTACCAGCGAAGCACCGGAACCGGATCCAGACCTAGCCATAATCCGGATCCGATTCATGGTTCGATACTTTCTTCCCCAAACTACTATCGTCATCGTCAACATCATCATCAACATCATCGTCATCAAGAGCATCAGCCTCATCTGCATCAACTCTTGGCTTGGCACATGCAAAATGAACGGAAATAACATTCACCCGGAACGGATTTCGAGCTACTGACTGACGGTGATGAAAATGATGAAAATAAAGGCAATCAACAATATCCGATTTATGCGACGACTTGCTACTTGGAAAAGGGTCGTTTGGGAAAGTTTCCAAGAAAACATTTTCCTGACAACGGTGTGCGAAATTGTTATTTGAAATATCTCAAACGGACATCTTATGTTTTGGTTTGTTGCTTTTTGAAGTTGATTTGCTAAGGCAATTGAAAGGGATTTCGTTGAAAAACACGGAACAATCATGATAAAATTGGCGTGAATTCAAACGAACCCGTCTTTTGACGAAATAAATGTTTTCATTTTCTACGAAAGTAAACAAGCCCCTTTTTTGGAAAAAACTCTTGAAGGTGTGCTATTTTCAGCTGCACAAAAAGGCCAAAAAAAGAAGAAATTAACAAAAATGACAAAAATGAAAAAAAATGTCATTTTTGTAATTTTTTTTCAATGACAAAAATGACAAAAATGACAAAAATGACAAAAATGACAAAAATGACAAAAATGACAAAAATGACAAAAATGACAAAAATGACAAAAATGCCAAAAATGACAAAAATGACAAAAATGACAAAAATGACAAAAATGACAAAAATGACAAAAATAACAAAAATGACAAAAATGACAAAAATGACAAAAATGACAAAAATGACAAAAATGACAAAAATGACAAAAATGACAAAAATGACAAAAATGACAAAAATGACAAAAATGACAAAAATGACAAAAATGACAAAAATGACAAAAATGACAAAAATGACAAAAATGGCAAAAATGACAAAAATGACAAAAATGACAAAAATGACAAAAATGACAAAAATGACAAAAATGACAAAAATGACAAAAATGACAAAAATGACAAAAATGACAAAAATGACAAAAATGACAAAAATGACAAAAATGACAAAAATGACAAAAATGACAAAAATGACAAAAATGACAAAAATGACAAAAATGACAAAAATGACAAAAATGACAAAAATGACAAAAATGACAAAAATGACAAAAATGACAAAAATGGCAAAAATGGCAAAAATGGCAAAAATGACAAAAATTACAAAAATGACAAAAATGACAAAAATGACAAAAATGACAAGAATGACAAGAATGACAAGAATGATAAAAATGACAAATATGACAGGTATCCTAAAAATAACCATTACACTAGTTTACAAAATTTAAAAAAAAATCGTGAACTTGATTAACTGACCAACATTTTTATTATAAAAACGGGCGCTGAATCCGAAAATTAAATTCAAAAAAATCTCAGTAGAACCGTTTTTGAGTTATGCTTCAAATATGAAATTTCGAAAAAATCAAAAAAGTTCTTGTACTTAGATTAAAATATCTCGGACGGCATAACAGTAATTTGAAATCCCTCTTTTGCATATTGAAGGTGAATAAGTTATCTATCAATCATCTGAACACTGTTTTTGCGTTTGACCAACAGTATTGATGATATTAGTGACTTTTTGAGAAAAAAAAATAGTAAAACCAGTATTTTTCGTTCCTTCCGGGCAAAATACCTCAAAATTTTATTCACGTTTGAGACTTAAGCAACCCCTCCCTATGGTCAGATCTTCCTGAAATTTTTCATGTGACCTTCTGATAAGCAAATTGACTTAGAGCGAGTGAGATTTATCATGTTCCATTCTTCCTATACTATGATAAGTGTACTGCGGTTCGTTAAATGATTAAAAACTCCAAAAATTTCAGTTTGTTCGACCGTGGAGTACCAAACCCACTGGGTACGATGTGTCATTGCTGGCGAGAAAGCTGGCAACAGTGTTCCTCACTCGAGTACAGTTAAGTGACGAACCAAGAGAAAACCGCGTGCTTTTTGTATTTGCTAAACCGAATAAAGTTTTGTCATATTAGTCCGTATATTTCCACTCGTTCACGCTAATTCCACTGTCCGAAAACTCCTACAGGTTACGGACCCAGTTTGCTAGTGGAATATCGACGGGATTGCGTAACAAATCGCGTATTTTCGGTTCGCAAAAGTTCAGTTTTTCGGTTCGGTTCAGCTGCAGGAGGAGTCATACAAAATGGCTGACGCGGCTCGATTCAGTTTCCCGAAACTTTCCAACAACAATTATGTGACTTGGAAATTTCGGATGGAGATGCTGCTCACTCGTGATGAGTTGTGGCATGTCATCGCGGATGTAAAACCAGAACCGGTTTCCGCGCAGTGGACCAGGGATGATCGCAAGGCAAAAGCGACTATTGGTCTGGCAATCGAGGATAGTCAGTTGGGTCTCCTCAAGGACGCAGAAAGTGCGAGAGCTGTCTGGGACGCTCTGAAGAACCACCATGAAAAAGCAACGGTGACGTCACGGGTTTCGCTGCTGAAAAAGTGTTGCAGCAAGAATTTGCAAGAAAATGGTGACATGGAGTGCCATTTGATGGAGCTGGATGAACTGTTCGATCGGCTTCAAGCAGCTGGTTTGGACTTGGGCCAGGAAATGAAAGTGGCCATGGTTCTCCGAAGTCTCCCGGATGATTACAGTGCATTAGTTACCGCGTTGGAAAGTCGGCCCGACGCCGACATTACCATGGAGCTGGTGAAAGGAAAGCTCCGTGATGAACACCAAAAGCGTGTTGATAGTGGTAGTGTGTCGTGCGGTGACAAAGCTTTGAGATCGGAATCTCAGCTTCCCGAGAAAGTGTGCTTCTTTTGTAAGCAACCGGGGCACTGGAAGAGGAATTGCCGTGCGTTGAAAAACCTCCGGAGAAGTGAGGCAAGCAATTCCAAAAGCCCGAGCAGTGTAAGAGGGGGAAAGCAGAAAGAAGCAAGTGCTAGGCAGGCACAAGATGATTTTGTGTTTTATGCGAATGCGAACTCTTCGGACGAAGAAGTGTATAAGTGTTTTTCTGCAAGTAATATTCCCCAATGCTCGCGCTGGTTTGTTGATAGTGGTGCGACACAGCACATGACGTGTAATAGAGCTTTTTTCACCGAGTTGGTTGAAAATGTACACGTTGATGTTACCCTGGCAAACGGGAAGAAAACGGCGTCTGCTGGCATGGGTAGTGGTGTGATCCAATGTGTCGGCACCGGAGGAAAAAAGAGAGACATTACTCTCCAAAGTGTGCTATATGTACCCGAGCTCGACGGAAGCCTTCTGTCTGTGAGCGTGTTAGTGTCAAGGAAGTACTCGGTTGTGTTTGATTCCCAAGGTTGCCGTGTTCTTAGCACAGACGGCGAAGCAATTGCGATAGCTGAGCATCGCGGGGGAATGTATGTTTTGAAAACAACCGAAAGCTCGATGGTCTCGAATGTAAGTCGCCACTCGGAGTTTTGCCAACACACTTGGCATCGGCGCTTCGGCCATAGAGATTACGACGTGGTGAAGGAAATACCTCGGAGAGAGCTTGGCACACACATGAAGATAGTGGATTGCGGAATAAGGCTAGCTTGTGAGTGTTGCATTGAAGGCAAGTTACACAGGAAGAGTTTTCCCAAAGTGGCTGAGTGACGTAGTACAGCAATATTGGATTTGGTGCACACAGATGTATGCGGTCCCTTTAAGCACGTCACTCCAGGGGGGAAAAAGTATTTTATGACAATGATCGACGATTACAGTCGTTTTGTCATCGTTTATTTGTTAGCCAACAAATCGGACGTGTTCGCGAAGATGAAAGAGTTCGTACAGTGGTCCGAAACGCAATTCGGGAAAGTTCCGCGAGTGATCCGTTCGGATAACGGAGGCGAATATGTGAACAAAGACTTAGAAAAGTTCTTTAGTGCAAAAGGTATCAAGGCTGAGTATACCAGTCCATATTCACCGCAACAAAACGGGGTTGCGGAGAGACGCAACAGATACTTACAAGAGATGGCTCATTGTATGCTCCTTGACGCAAAGCTTTCGAAGGAGTACTGGGGCGAAGCGGTTATGACTGCAGCGTTCTTGCAGAATCGCTTGCCGTCTCGTTCTGTACCGTGTACACCATATGAGTTGTGGTTTAAACGAAAGCCAGCCATGCGTGATTTGAAGATTTTCGGCTGTGAAGCGTATGTGTTCGTGCCAAGCGAGAAGAGAGGTAAACTCGAGAACCGTGCGAAGAAGATGATTTTCATCGGGTACTGCACACAAAGCAAAGCGTACCGGTTTCTCGATAAGACCACGAAGCGCGTCAAGATTAGCCGAGACGCCCGCTTTCTGGAGCTGGGAGCGGAGGTGATGCCGGAGCAGGAAGCTGAAATGGAGCCGAAGGAGAGTGAAAAAGTGCCTAAAGAAAAAGTGATAGAAGAAGGAAAGAAAAAGTGGAGTGTTGCCATAGGGCAAGGTTTACCCGACAAAGAGTTGGAAGAAGAATGTGAAGTGCACCAAGAACAGTCCGAAGAAGAATACGAAAGTTTTTATAGTGAAGCGCCGGACGATAGCGACCCTATCGGGGCGGACAACAGTGATAGTGAAATTCCTGTTAGACGATCTGAGAGATCAACCAAAGGTATTCTTCCTTCGCGACTGGGTGATTATGTTGTTGGAGAGTGTGAAAATGGTTTTGCTGCGTATTGCGCCGGTGAACCAACAACGTACAAGCAGGCTATGTCGTGTGCTGAAAAAGAAGAGTGGCAAAATGCGATGCAAGAAGAGTACGACTCTCTCGAAGAAAATTGCACGTGGACCCTAGTGAAATTGCCTCCAGGCCGTGAAGCAATAGGGTGCCGCTGGGTGTACAAGAAGAAAGAAGACTCTAATGGGCAAGTGATTAGACACAAGGCAAGATTAGTGGCCCAGGGCTTCTCCCAGCGTTTTGGACGTGACTTTGAAGAAGTGTTTGCGCCAGTTGCAATGCAACAAACATTTCGAGTGTTATTGACGATCGCTAGCCACAAGAAGATGAGTGTTCAGCACATCGACATAAAGACGGCGTATCTGTACGGCAAGTTGAACGAGGATATCCTGATGAAACAACCACCAGGATTTGTCGTGCGTGGAAAAGAGGATATGGTCTGTAAGCTTAACCGCAGTATATACGGTTTGAAGCAGGCCGCAAGGATTTGGAACCATACCATCAAGGATTTTCTGCTCAAGCATGGTTTCAAACAATCTGCCTCGGATGCGTGCCTCTTTATGAAGGATTTGGGAAGCGGTAAGTGGTTGTATCTGTTGATATATGTTGACGACATTATCGTTGTCAGTCATCTGGAAAGAGATATCCGCCAGATTGAGGAGGAGCTCAAGAAGAGTTTCCAGATTACGTCCTTGGGCCCAATCAAACATTTTTTGGGAATCAATGTCTGCAAGGATTCCGCCGGAGTATATTCGATTAGTCAAGCAGGTTTTATTCGAAAAATTGCCCAAACCCATGGCTTGGAAGATACTAGAAAATCGAATATTCCTATGGACGTAGGATACTATAAGACCACACAAGGTTCTGCTGCTTTACCGAACAATGATGAGTACCACAGTCTAGTTGGGTCATTGTTATACATTTCGACGAACAGTAGACCTGACATTGCCGCATGTGTTTCGATTCTGAGTAGAAAGATCAAGAACCCGACGCAGGTAGACTGGACAGAATTGAAACGAGTTGTCAAGTACCTGACTGCCACAGCTGACTACAGACTACGATTTGATCCGGGCAAGGCACAAGAGTTACAGCTGGAAGGGTACTGCGATGCTGACTGGGCAAGCGACACGGCCGATAGAAAGTCGAATAGTGGTTTCGTGTGTCGCTTAGGAAACGCAACTGTCAGTTGGGGTAGCCGCAAGCAATCGTGCGTCTCTACTTCAACCATGGAGGCAGAATACGTGGCATTGGCAGAAGCAGGACAAGAGATCGTATGGCTACGAAGGCTCTTAGCGGAATTGAGTGTACCTCAACAGTCCGCTACAGTAATTTGGGAGGACAACAAGAGCTGTCTGGACTTCGCTGTACTGGAACGACAGAACCGCAGATCTAAGCATATAGATACCAAGTTCCACTACACCAGGGATCTAACGGCATCCAAAGTTATAAGCCTACGATACTGTGCCACCGAAGACATGATAGCTGACATCATGACAAAGCCTTTGGGAGCTACCAAGGTCCGGAAGTTTTCATCGATGCTGGGCCTTACCAAATCAAGTTCCTGAGGCCATCGCTGCACATCGAGGAGGAGTGTTCGACCGTGGAGTACCAAACCCACTGGGTACGATGTGTCATCGCTGGCGAGAAAGCTGGCAACAGTGTTCCTCACTCGAGTACAGTTAAGTGACGAACCAAGAGAAAACCGCGTGCTTTTTGTATTTGCTAAACCGAATAAAGTTTTGTCATATTAGTCCGTATATTTCCACTCGTTCACGCTAATTCCACTGTCCGAAAACTCCTACACAGTTATGGTAAAGTAGCCATAACTTCTTCAATTTTCAACCGATTTTGATAAAAAACCACTTGAAATCTTTGTTTTAAATTGACATTTAAGCGCAAAAGAAAATCAGATTTATTAAATGCTACCATCGAGTCTAAAACTCTCGTTGAAACAAAATTTTCTCTAAAAAAATGCGTTTTTTATATTTTTTTTTTCTCATAAAGTCACTAATATCAACAATACTGTTGGTCAAACGCAAAAACAGTGTGCAGATGATCGATAGATAACTTTTTTAATTTTTGCGAAATTTCATATTTTGAGCATAACTCAAAAACGGTTCTACTGAGATTTTTTTGAATTTCATTTTCGGATTCAGCGCCCGATTTTACATTGGAAATGACCTTCAGTTTACTGATTTCCAAAATGCTGTAAACTGGTGTTATTAAAGAAAATAAAAAAAACCGGAATTGTGGACTCCTATTTTATGGGATTTGTATTTTTCCCATTTCAGCTGCTCTTATATTTTTCATCTTTCTATCTTGTTTTTCCCCGCATTGCTGACAAGATAGACAAGTTTAACTTTATTATCCACTTCACGGAAGTAAACTTAATTCGATATACGAACGGCATCGATAGAGAGTGTATGCAAGAAGTAGTCATATGTATGCATCTTAATCCTTAAACCAATTTTCCTAAATGGAATATTCCGTCATCATCGCTCCATTCCTTCGCCGAGATACACAGATAGAGGGATCCCTCTATGGGGAAATTCACCGCAAAAGCTAAACTGTTTTTCAAATTGTGTCAAAACAACTCCCGTTTGGTTTGCTCAAAAATATCCGCTTTTCCTTCTTCCTCCTCAAAATTCATCGCTTCAACACCACACCCGGATTTCGACACAAATCAGGCCCAACCAAAAAGGAGCATGACGAGGACGTCGACATCGAGTTTGCTGATGGTGATGATGATGTTGATGATGATGACGACGCCTTCACCATCCGCCACTTAAAATCCAATTATTTCAATCTCCCTGCGGAAGATTTTGACTCATTCAGTGTAAGCGTACTTAGGAACAGGCTACATGGAATCGACCATCAGGCCAGGGTGTTGACTGCAAAATTTAATAATTCAGACATTACCCTCCCCCGCAGTCTTCTGGGTCTTCTGGGAGTCCCCGGGCGATCCTGTCGAGGTGTGTTCCACTTCGGATTTTGGAGAAGGGGGCCTTGAGCCGCTTGAGTTAAGCCTGAGTGTGGTTGGTTTGGGAAATTTTTGCGGCCTCTGAGGATGGTATCCAATTAATGAGAGAATATTGGAAATTATCGATAAGAAAACGGAATTAGAAAAACATTGTTTAATAACGTTAGTAATAACCTCGACGAGTGTTGGAGGAATGTATGGATTTTTAAATGAACCGGTAAACCAGGGGTGAAATTATGAATCCTATTCGATTCGAGATACTAGTTTCGAGTTTTAACTCGAATCAAATTGGTATAACGTATCTCGTTCGAGTTCTAAATTTTAACATACTAGATTTCGAGTAAACCGGGTAGTAGATCATCTCGAAACGTTCCATTCGAATCGAGCTCGTTCAAGATCGGTAATTCCAAAGTCTGTCGAATCGAACGAAACTCGATTGTTTCGAGTTCCAAAATCCCGCCCCAGCTTTAAAAAAAACTATTCTGGACCATCTTTTAAACAACTAAAACATTTCATCCATAACATATGGAATGATTCTATTTTCTTTATTCAGTTAAGCTTGTTGGCGTTATCTTTCACTTCCGGTCAAGCATAATGATTTTTTAAAAAGTCCATTATTAAGACAGTTTTCCTAACAAAATTCGAAGAAATTGAAAAACTATAAAATGACTTTACTTTCTTTAAATTTTCTTCAGAATGTAAGTTTTGAGCCTTAAATAAGATGAGACCGTGTTGGGGTTTTAATTTTTATGTAATTTTTTTTTCTTTTTATTCTTCCTCGATTTTGCATCATTTTGATAGTGGAAAAAATTCAATCATTAAAAAAGTTTCAACTTTTTGAAGATCTGTGAATTTTATAAGAAAAAAATGTCAAACAATGACTTTTTTTTCAAAAATCAAACCAGTGCAATCTCAAAAAATCATGTTTCTGTATCGATGAAATATAACATAATTCTTACATCCTAAGTCAAGGCCGTGTGAACTGGCGGAGGGGAGGGGAGTGTTAAGGGATTTAACCACTCGCATGAAGATATTTTCCAGGTAAAATTTTAAGTTCATGACATAAATTTCCCAAAGTAACGGGATACTATTTGATCCAAAAGGTATTTAAAAATAACTATTAGTAAACATATCAGAACATAAATTGGCTCGCCTCGGTCCTGTATCGCTCTTAGGCTAAGGCATCTCATTTAACGACACTCTGTGCGTTCACGAATTTGAACTTATTTTAAACTGTAAATTTAAAATTGCACTTCACAAACTCTTTCTTTTGAAAGTTAAATTTTGACACTCTTAAACCCCATGCCTTCTTTGCAATGGAGTGTCTTTAAGAAGTGTAACAATATCAGAATTTGAAACCAACCGTTTCTAACTTAAAATTTCATTCATCGAATTCCCATTTTACACATCAACAAGCTAGTACCTAAATGACAAATGCTTACTTCTCACGATAGTTAACTATTTTTAAGAAGAGAAATCAGCGTGAATTTGTTTTATGAAATTAATTTGCGGCTTTATCGGTGAGGGTTAAAGAGTTGAAAATGAAAGACGGATAGAAGATCAGAAGAAAATTCTAAGGTGGTGAAAAGAGCGAAGAGCATTTGAAATAGAAGCTTGACCACATGCTAAATTCTTTGTCCCGCATCAATTAACTGTATTGAAGAAGTAGTACCCAATAGAGGAGGCACTACGTTTTTCGTCCTATTGTGATCGGGGTGATCACCCCCCCCCCAAGCGGCAAAAATCGTAACGAAGTACTCGCAAACGGTGGATTTAATATACAAACAAAGAACTTTTCTTAGTAGGTTTACTTCCGAATTCTCAAATTTTTCCACTCCGGGGGTTTGTTCAATTTATTTATCACTAAATAGCTTAACATTTAAAAAAAAAGTCGGTCCGCCAAACTTAAACAGCTGAAACTTGCAATTCCCTGTACCGCATTTCACCAATCAATAACTTTTGTTGAGGTACTTACAGCGTTGAATTCGAATTTGCTGACCTTATTTATACGCTGCCAGCCATAAGTTTGGGATCACCCTCTCAAAACAAGCTAATTTGTTTGGCCATATCTCAGTCATCTTATGACATATTGCATTTCTTTTGATCTCATTCTTAAGTCGATGAGCAAAACCTTCTTCGTATGTTTTTGGCAAAATGTATATGTTTACTTAATATGGCTTAAACTTGGCTTAAAGTTGGGTAATTTCCTAAAAACCGCACTTTATATTCAAACCCGATCAGTTCAGGGTTGAGTGGACCAAATTTAAAAATTTGAGTTGCATTTGAATCTATTTTCATTAATATCAAAACACATTTGCTTTAAATAGATAAAATAGCTGTACTTAAGTTATCGATCAAAAGTTTAGGCTCACTCCTCGGTATGGTGTATCGGCAAAAAGTTTGGGATCGTGCGGAACATGCAATTTAATTTCATGCGTATCTCTGTCATCAGACAACGTTTCGCTAATCTGATAAGTTATCTTTAACCCTTTAATGCATGACTTTTTTTAAATGAGAATTGCAGTTATTGATTCAGTGGAATAATAACATTTTAATTTGAATAACACAAATCAACAGGTTTTAAGTCGTTTTTTGAGTATTATAAAAGTTATGGCCCATCAAAGTTGAAAAATATTTTTTTTAAATCTTAATTAATTTCAATACGAATTTGCAAATTTTTTCCAAACCTTGTCAAATGGGTGCAGGAAGGTGTTTGTGAATGATTGAGCTTAAAAAATGTGATAGAATTTGCGAATCTGAAGAAATATGAGCAATTTTCTAAAAACTATTTTTTTCGAAAAAATAAATAAATTTGAATTTTGTATTTTTTTCGCATACTTTGTTCGATATCTCACGGGAACATTGAAATACCGTAACAAAAATACCATGGGCTAATTTCTTTTAATCTCTAGAACATTTTTTGTCCATACACCTTTCAAAAATATCCACGCGTTTCCGAGATATTTGGATTTAGATTAGTGTTGTTTTAAAACAACACTATGCATTAAAGGGTTAATGCTAATGAGTTTTTTTTTCGTTTTTGGATATTTAGTGAAAATGTTCAGACTAACTTCGTTAAAATTTTAGCCTTAGTTTGATAATTTTTGATAATGTTCACTAAATAGTCAGAATGTTCAATAAATACCTGCAAACTTTTTTCGACCATAACTTTGTTATCTTACAAGTTATTGCAGATCGGTTTGGCTCCATGTTTGATCAACATATTTCGATGCTTTTCAGAAGTAAAAAATACTTGAGACTTTAAGTGTTAAATTGCCATTGGGGCCGTTCAGATACCACGTGGACCAAAAAAAAAATGAGATTTTTACCCCTTTCTCTTTCTCCGTGCACAAGTGTGGATATTTGGCAACTCCTACCTCCCATCCCCAGATGTCCACCTTAACAGATTCGATTTTTGTTGCCTATGATCTATTATTATGACATTATGTCATCTAATATTTACTACATTTCCATTTCTTGGTTTATTTTTCATTGCAAGCTCAAATTTTTACAGAATGCATCTCCAAAGCCCATATTGTTTTCTGAATTAAAGATACTGAAACTGACTAGACAATTTAAATTAAAAAGATACATTTAAATTTCTTATTTTTTTTCTTAAATTATTTCTTATATTGAAAAGTTTTTGAAAAAAATTGCTTTGATTGTATTTGCCTTGGCGCAGCTAAAATGATCGATTTTAATTTATTGATTTAAAACGATGCTTCATAAGTTGGTTATTTTTCAGATTTTAGAATTTTAATTTGCGATTGAAGAAGAAATACAAATATTAGATAAATATATGGAAAATGGCCAAACACATCAAATTAAAAATGTGCTTTCTTGAATTAGGTTTTTTTTAATTTAATCATTTATTTTTCTTTCGAAGGCTCGTTTACTGTGATATTTCACGTCTTTCATTCACTTATACTTCTTTGCCTCGAAGGAAGTCATACATTTTGAGCCGTTATCGCAATTAAACTATTTTATTAATCATCCATAGTTTTTATAAAAAAATTCAATTTTTAATTTAAAACTTTAAAAATTAAGTTAATAAAGTAAGAAATAATTACGATAAAGTTGTCCTGAGACAGCATTATGATAAAATTTTAAAAATAAATTTCAATCACGGGGATTTTATGGTAATAAAAAATAACATTAAAATATGAAACTTATATTATTGGTTGAAACTTGATATCAGTTATGCTTCGAATTTCATACAAAGCTTAAAAAATTGTGTTTTTCACCTGCAGGTGAGATAAAACTATTCCTTCATCCCCGACTATTTTCTCGGAAACAAGGCAATCGCTCAAGTTGAACATTCGGAAGAATTTTGTTTCGAATTTTTAACCAACACAGCTGGATATCAGGATTCACACCAATTATATCGCCGATACTGTTTTAAACTTTTCTATATAATAATATTTAAACTTTTGGGTAGAAATCCAGCTTAATAATTAAGGTGAAAAAATCCATTCTGAATCTGAAAGTTTGGTTATTTCAATTGCAATGGATTATGACTTTTCACTGAAATATTGAAATATTATTAACTTTCAAAAATTAACTCTTATTCTTAACTTTATTCAATATTCTTTTATTTTATTCATACATTATACAAAAAGTTTTATTGAGAGCATGAAGAAAAAATACTACTTTTCACTTTTTTCATAAATTATTCGTTGCAAATTAATGGCTATTTCTTTAGATTCATATACAAAAAAAATTGAAAATCTAGTATGAGAGCTATGAATTCAAGAAAAAACATATAAAAATAAAGCGTCAAAAGCTGTATACCTAAGAATATGATTTTGATGATCTTAATTAGAATAAAATTTATAGTTACAAATCGAAGAATTAGAACAAGAATTAATAATAGATCGATACTTTCGAACAACGATTCAGCAAAATACTTCAGAAAAATCATTAAATATTCAGTTTTAAATTCAGAGCAATTATTAATGAACACTTTTTTAAAATAATTGTTTTGAAATTGTTGCAAAATGAGAAACATTAAAATTTTGGTGAGGGTCTATTTTAGTATTTTTTAAACTACCAATTGTAGAAATTAGGAAAATAATTTTTTTATAAACACTTTTGTTTTATTATAGGATACCAAAATAAGTGTATTGAGAAAATTTGGTAAAAGTTTTCAATATTTTTCTCTTATTTTAAATGTTTCAAATTACAAACCTACAACTATATAACCTACAAAATACAAGTCTTATTTGCAACTGTAACTATACCCCCCCCCCCCCTTCTTCTCTCTGTTTCTCAAAATAAACGTTTTTTTGCCAGATATTTACCATCCTTCTTATTGACTGTTTTTTGAAAATTTGGAAAAATCACCCCCCTCAAGAACCAACTCTAGGACCGCCCCTGAACAAATCTAATGATATCTTTTGAAATATTAAAAAAATGTTGAATTTAAATTCTAAAACCGATTTATCTTAGAGGTTTGAATATCTAGGCAAAATATTTTTGTTTGGTTGAATGGAGAATAATAAACAAATTCAAAATCAGTTTTCATCTTTCATGTTGTTTTGTTGGTTCACCAGTTATGGATGATTGATTTCATTTAGATCAGATTTATTTTTATTCTAATAAATACATTTCACCAAAACTTGAATTGAAATACAAAATCAGACAAAAAATTCGAGTTCAGGAAGAAAATCTATCAATAGTACAGGAATCTTCCGTATCTATCATTTAGGCATCAAAAATGCTGTTTAATTTTATGAATTAAAAAAATTCGATAAAATTTCCTTCTAAAAATTAAGTATTTCCATCTACAATATTTTGAATCATTTTTAAACAAGTTTTCCCAATTATAAGTCCCACTTTAAAAGAAATTTAAAATAAGTTTTATTTTGTTTCCCTTTTCTAAATTTTTGTGTTATGAAAATAGAAACTTTCTCATGAGCTTATACATCTAAATTTTAAAGTAAACAAAATTTGTTTGTAGGTACCTTTGGTCCTTTGTAAAACCCATTTTTTTAAATAAAGGCGACGACATATTCAGATCTTAATTTTATCTTTTATTTTTATTATTTTAAATCTTTTTTTTAAACGATCTTGATTTTTTTTATTAATCTATGAGAAATTTTAAAACTTGTTCTAATAGAACAAACAACATGGTTTGAAATACAAAATCAGACGAAAGATTCGAGTTCAGGAAGCTTAAACCTTCCAAATATATCAATATAACGTAAACTCCAAAAACGCTGTTTATATTTATGTGCTTGATTCGAAAATGGTAATGCGTTTCAATCCAAATCCATTTCAAATAATTTTAAAGTTTTCCCAATAATAAATCTCACTTTTATAATAAATAAAAAGTTTGTCTTTGTTTCATTCTTCTGAATTTTCGTGTTCTGGAAATATTATTTTCAAAAAGCCTTTGCAGTCTAGTTCTTAAATATGATATAAATATTAAAAAAAACCCAGACTTAGAAAAAAATTAATTCTAAAATAAATGTCAGATCAGTTCAAGATTGATTGTTCGAAAAATGATAAAAACTGTTTTGGTTGGGTTTAAAACTTGAATAAAAAATAATAATCACGATTTGAAAAGTGAATATTCATTAATAAAATATATTAAAAGTTTATGTTTTTATGTTGAACCCCATCAAATAATCAGGATTTAAAAATAAGACAAACATATATTATTATTAAAATTAAATAGTTTGATTTTCAAATAAGATAAATTTATTTCAAAATGCAAAATATAACAGCAATAATAAATTCGGAAAATTCATTTGAAATTAAAAACAAAATATGAACATTAAAATGAAAAGTATTTTTATTATTTCAGAAGAAGTTTTTTCAAATAATTACGTCTTACGTTTATACCACGAAACATTTTGATGCTAATGTATAAATGATTGATATGGTGGATTTAGGCGTCCTGAACTTGAATCTTTTGTCAAATTTGGACTATCACATTATGTTTTGGTGATATGGAGATTTAAAATGTGTCAGTTTTACGTGAAATCTCTCTTTAACTACTGATCAACTATCAAACCTACATTTAAGAAAAAAATCTGATTCTGATTTTGTTTATTTAACTTCAATAAATTTACGAATAGTATTTTGATATTATCATTATCATGATAAGATCATGCATGATCAAAAAAAGTTAATTTCAATAGTTTTTTTTTGTTTGAAAAAAAAAATCATAAGGTACAAATTTATTTTAAATGCCTGCAGAAAGTTAAAATAATCTTGAATACATTTAAAAAATTTGCTGAAACCTGCAAAACGATTAGAGAAATGCTTTTAAAATACCTTACATTCAAAAGAATTTTGAAGAAAATTAAACAAATTTCATAAATGAATGAAAAGTAAATAAATTAAAAACTCCTCTTTTTACAGAACTCAAAATAACTTGAAATCTGGAGGAAAGCTGTTGACTGTTTAAAAACTTTCATTTAAAAATATTTTTTTAATTTAAAGTTTAGTGGAAAAAAAAGTCATAACTTTTGAGAAAAAATATTAACAGCTAAGAAAAGTTATTATTATCACAAAATCTCATAGTAAAATGGCATATTAAGATTCAGGGCAGCCAAGTTAGTCAAAATTAAGTTTAAATTCAATTTAAATCGAAACCCTTTTGTGTTGTTGAGCATTGAGAAGAACAAGAAAAAAATTTAATTGAGACAAAAATTGTTTTTTTGAAAAAAAAATTCATATCAGCATTCCGGACATAAACAATTATTTTTTATTCAAAATTTTTTGTTATAAAAAAGGTGATATAAGATTTGAGATTTGGAACACGCCTGTTACATGGTGTCTAATTGTCGATAAAAAAATAAGAATTCGATTGAATTGTAGTTAATTGTATTGTATTGATGTTAAAGTGGTTCGTTTCAAACGCTTGTCACTTCTTGTTACACTTCTTAATAAAAACCAACTTTAAAGACAAGGTATGATTTTTGTATACACATGTATATGTCAAGTTCAAAGTTTGAATACAAAATGTTATTTGAATTGCAAATGGAATTTTACAATTTGAAATTATTTTAAATTCGTGAACATCATATCTTGTCGTTGAATGAAATGTCTCAAGCCTAGGGTGATTTTAGACTAAATTCCGCTGGAGGTGAGGGAAATTTTCTGACTTGCTTGTTAACACTTATTTTAAACACCTTTTAAATCAAGTAATTTCCCGATTTTACTTCGAAAAAATCTCCATGGAGTGTGGTTAAACCCTTTAAACTTTCCTTACCTGTCGCACGGCCATGTATGATGGTCATAAGTAGTAAAATGGGTTAAGAAAACTACTTTTTTTTAAATCTCTTGTGCGTTTTTTATATTGTTATTATTTACAGCTAAATTTGAATTTTTAAATCCGCCCCTCCCCGCCCATGGACGTTCCTTCGCACGGGCATGTCCTTAGCTATCATTTCAAATTTGAGGCCTCAGATTCCCAGACATAGTGCATTTTTGGGCCATCTTTGGTGTCCATTGAAGAAAGGAAACAGTTTTCCTAGGAACAAATTACAAGTCATCAAACTTCCAATAGTGCAAATTTGAATATCTTTGAATCTCAAATCACCGGTCCAGACTTCTTTGAACAAAATCGAATGATCAAGGGTTTTAGTCAATCGTATTTTAGGGAACAAAATAAAATAAGATAATATGGTTTGAAAGGCATTGCTTGAATTCCACCTGAATGGGTTAAGAATTCATCCAATGTGCTTACATGTCTGCTGACAAATACTGTTAAGATTTTTGTTTTATTTTCTTTATCGTTCGCAAGCTTTGCTGCCAGGGCACTATCATGTTTAATCGAATTTGTTTGCTGCTGCAATCGAATCAACCACCATCCCCGCCTCCATCTTTCTTGAAGCAGGTCCCTCTGATTTGATTGTGCACCGCCCTTTTAAGAAAATTCAACAATGATCTCTTGTGCTGAGCTTTCACTCTCTGCTGGGTACAATCACAATCAACTTCCCGTCAAAAGCATTCCCCTCCACGCTCTCACGCAGTTAGTCAATCAGAATGGAATCCTTTCAGATGTCGAATTCGAAGGAAATCATAATGATTCGTCCAACTTTCAAAGAGTCCGGTTGCTTTGGCTGGAGATTCCAGAGATGGGGATGATGGCTTTAGGGGAAGGAAGAATCAAAGGAAGAAGAATCACGTCAACGTCGTTAGCATCACCTGAATATATTTCCAATTCAAATGCCGAACATTTTTTTCCTGTTGTTGTTGTCGTACGAATCCTTCGGGATGACTGGTGGATGACATCTTATTTCAAAGGGAGTTGATCGTCCTCCTGGGCCATGTCCTAAAGCACTTCCGCGGGCGAAAAAGCAGGAGCATGGTCATAATTAAGTTTCGCCGACCGTAAATAATTTTCTCACTTTCATATTTCCATCGGTGGAAATGACAATCGAGCGAGGAGATGTAAAAGCAGGAGCGCAAAATAAAAAAAACCGAGTGCCTCCATTGACAACGTCGACTAACGGCGTTTTGAGCTAACCGGGAAAATCTGTCAAATGCCTACGCTCACTCTCGGAAAAATAATGGACTTTCAGAAGGATGGAATTGCGTAGGCAACGGCTTTGTCATGGAAAATTGAGGAAATCGATTTAAGGTCAGTGTTTTATTGAGTTGAAATCTGATTTTGATGAACGAATGTTTCTGAACCATCTCGTGAATGAAATGTTATGAATCGATCAGCGATTTCCTAAATAATGTTGTTGGATGGAACTTTATGTTCCGTTGAAGAAATTTACCTACTATTGTTTATACAAATGACTAGTTTGATCATGTGTTAACAAATGAGACCAATCAAACTGAAAAATAAATCAAAAATAAAAATTTATAATCCGTTCAAAAGTTTTTGTAACATGCAACCGAAGTAAAATTGATATTCTCAATCTAATTCAAGTTCTTAATCCATAAAAAAAAACTAAATTGTGTTAACGAAACTTTTTCATTCAATAATCAGATCCCAAGATGCTGTTATAAATACTTTTTTTGATTTTGGTATCTTTTAGATGACTCCGAACATTCCTAGACTTTTGTGTTTGGACGTAATTTGTTCTACAAACGCATGGAAATTCGATTTTTTCTTGGAATAATGTAGCAGGAATGCTGACAAGAAATTTAAAATTGAGAAAGAACACGAAATTGTATGTGAAATTGAGATTTGAGAAAAAATGTATGGTCCTAGACATTGATAGTATAGTGACATCCATCAGGGCCGTAGGAAGAACGATTTTGAGTTTTGGTAACATATTTTTCCATTGATTTATTTGCTCAAACAATGCACAGATAAAAAAATTCAAAGAAATTTTTCTAATACTTTTTACCTTACCATTTTTAAGTCTTTTTTCATTAAAATTTTTATGTATTACGTAGAAAATTTTGAAAAAAAAAACCATCCGAAAATCAGTTTAATTGCAAACTAGATGTTTGAGGATCCCTTAAGTAACAAATTAGAGAACTTACGTTCATCGATGGTTAAAATTATTGAATTTGCTCTTAAATCTGATTTCTTTTTTATTTATAAAAAAGTATGAGTTTAAATAAGAAAGCATTCGAATTGATAGAATAAAATTTATCCTATGCTCAATTCAAATAAGAAAAATCTACCAAACACTCGAACAAATTCAATGATTTTAACCAATAATGAAGATTAATTAAATTTTTCAAAAATAAAATTTATTGATTGAAGTATGAATTTAAAATTTTGCTTTTGATAAAATTACAACAATGCAGCATGTTTCATTATCTGCAAATATTATTCGTTGAAATGAATTCCTTAAATGAAATTCTGTTGGTGATTTTATTTTAAAATAAAAACTGACTGACTTAGGTAACAGATTTGAAATTTTGAAGTTGAAATAACAATCAAATTATAAGGCTGTGATCTGTTGAAAATATGAGTTCCTCAATAAAGTAGTAATCTTGAAAATTATAACTTATTTATGAGATTATCTGAATTTTGAATATTATTACTGCATCTATATCCTGAACATGAATAAGACTTTAGGTTCAGAATTCAGATACAGTATTTATTTTCAGAACTCAGATGAAGCTTATAAATAAATTCAAATTTCAAAAATATGTAACTAATTATGAATTTGAATTTAGGATTTTTTTTTTTCAGAGTTTAAATACGATTTCTGAAATATAAAAACAAACAATTTTTGATTGTGATCTTTGATCAATTTTTTGATTTGAGCCATGGATTGAATTTTTTTAGAGCTCTCAATCATCAGTCTAGTATTTTATCTTAAATGTCTTATGTTGCAATTTGAAGGTATTATTTTATTTATAATCTGTATCAAAATATTAGATTAACAAATAAATCTTATTATGAGTTTTCAACTTTGGATCGTCATTTCGAAGTTGTGAATAAAGTTTAAGAAGTTTAGATCTGAATATGAAACAAAAAATCATGATCATTTCCAAAGCTGTGATCATTTAGAGTCCGGGCACTTCATTCCTAAAGATCGAATATGCAATAATTTTAGCTGAGTTGTCTTGACGATGAAAAGGACTACTCTGCCTTTTTTTCAGATGACAAAGTTTACGTGTTTATGAGAAATTAACATTGAAAAAAGGCATAGTAAAAATACTTTTGCACAATTACCTCGGATATCTTTCATTGTTGACTTGACAACTCATGAACTGTTGATTTTTTTCAGAAATTTGTTTGGTTCAAAAACATAATAAGTATAAGGAAACACACTTGAATTCCCTCGTTTTTAGTAAGTGTTTTAAAACTTTAAGGTATTGAGAAAAAGCAACCCCTTCCAAAAAATTCAAAAATGAATAAAAAAAATGATCAAAACTAATAAGGTTTACGGTACTAAGAACTGAAGAATTTCCAAATGTAACTTCATTCTCACAGTTGATATACGATGAAAATATTATACATATTTGAAAATTTTCCAAGAATTAAGGAAAAATTAAAAAAAAATGTGCTTAGAATCAATAGAATTAAATTAAGTTCCAAAACGTTTTAAAAAATTAATATTTTATATTCTAAGTTTCAAATTTAAGAACTTTTTTTTTATTACAGAAATAAATGTCTTATTAATAACTTATAAAGACTATGAATTCTTTGTACTTAAGAAAATTTACATATTATCATTTCACATATTTTCATGCATATCTTTTACTTTCATTCAACGATTTTTTTAAAGACATTCTTAACTAAAATTGCAAATCAACAGGTACTAAGGAACATGACTTTCAGTATTTTTTTAGTTGAAGCTTTTTCACACAACATCAAGACTGACTCATAGATTTATTTAAATAAAATGGTGGTTTCAATTTTTTAACAAATAATCGAGATAAATAAACTTACACGAATAGTAACGTAAATAAAATATTGTACATATTTGTACGCCTATAGACGGGGTTTATGTTTCTTCTTTTCTTTCTTACTTAAGATTAGTTTACCGAAAAATCGATCAAGCATTATGGTTAGTCTCAGACTTATGTAACTGAAAAAAATAATGTATAAACCGGAAACCAAATGGAATAAGGATATCTGAAGCTACCAAAATGATTATATTTCAAAACATAGGTCTATTTACAGTTTTCTCACTTCTTCTTCAGGATTTTTTAATCGTTTAGATGTCATTTTACTGTTTTTGCCTTTCTAACAGAAAGGTTTGGTTATCGGTCGATTTGAGAGATCATTAATTATGGGTCTTAGACATACCTTTATAGGTACCTATCGACTCAGCTCGACGAGTTCTGTTGATGTCCGTGGATTTGTATGTGCCATTTTAAAAATGTCAAGAACGTTTTTGCAAAACTGGGCTGCACAATTAAAATGATTTTAGTCTCAAAAGAATGCATTTTTTTTTCTACACAACCCTTTCAAAAACGGGAAAAAAACAAAATAGTTGAAACCGTTTTCTTTACCAAATACATATCATACTTATTATGGCATAAAAAAAAGTTGCTAGTGGCGCCTCGAAGCAGCAGCACCAGCAATCATTTATAAATTGGAGATAATCAAAATAAAAAATTAAAATTTATTGACTCGGGAATCGAACCAAAAACCTTCAGATCCCAAGTCGCAAACGCTATCCAATAAACCATCGGCACGCTTGACTAAGAGTGGCTCAAACTCAAATAGGTAAAAGGCATTACTAAGACGCACCGTGGTCTGGGCAATTTCTCAGTCTGCTGGGGCAAATACGGCAACAGTGTTTATATCTTACACTTCTTGCTTTTCAATGCAGCAAATGGCGGATGGGCGTTTCCTTCAGAGTCCGCCATACCTATAGACACTATAATTTCATATATGAAATTATAGTGTCTATAGCCATGCCGGGTGTCAACAAAATGCAGAGCCGTACAGAAAACTGCGTTGGGGGGGAATTTATATGAAGATTTTATGACCCTCGTTTTTTAACCCGTGTTGAAGAATGAATTTATGTTTTTTTTTTCATTTCTACATACTCATACATAATTTAGATTCAATTTCAGATGCAGAATTCAGATTCAGTTTTCAAATTCAGAATACAGGTTTAGGAATCAGAATTCAGGATTCAGAATTCAGAATTCAAAATTCAGATTCAGAACTCATATTCAGATTCAGAATTCAGATTCAGAATTCAGATTCAGAATTCAGATTCAGAATTCAGATTCAGAATTCAGATTCAGAATTCAGATTCAGAATTCAGATTCAGAATTCAGAATTCAGATTCAGAATTCAGATTCAGAATTCAGAATTCAGAATTCAGAATTCAGAATTCAGATTCAGAATTCAGATTCAGAATTCAGATTCAGAATTCAGATTCAGAATTCAGATTTAAAATTCAGATTCAGAATTCAGATTCAGAATTCAGGTTCAGAATTCAGATTCAGAATTCAGATTCAGAATTCAGATTCAGAATTCAGATTCAGAATTCAGATTCAGAATTCAGATTCAGAATTCAGATTCAGAATTCAGATTCAGAATTCAGATTCAGAATTCAGATTCAGAATTCAGATTCAGAATTCAGATTCAGAATTCAGATTCAGAATTCAGATTCAGAATTCAGATTCAGAATTCAGATTCAGAATTCAGATTCAGAATTCAGATTCAGAATTCAGATTCAGAATTCAGATTCAGAATTGAGATTCAGAATTCAGATTCAGAATTCAGATTCAGAATTCAGATTCAGATTCAGAATTCAGATTCAGAATTCAGATTCAGAATTCAGATTCAGAATTCAGATTCAGAATTCAGATTCAGAATTCAGATTCAGAATTCAGATTCAGAATTCAGATTCAGAATTCAGATTCAGAATTCAGATTTTTTTTTTTATTTTTTTTTTTTCTCTTTTTTTTTCTTTTTTTTTATTAAATTAAAAAAAAAACCTTACAACTAATTTACAATATTTATCCAGCCTGACATCCTAAGCTTTTTCTTTACACATACAATTAAAAGCAATTCAAACGATCTCCAAATTCTTTTTCAAACACTTCTCGATTTTCCCATCTCAAATTGCGCATTTCTCTTTTTAATTGGTACAATGAAGCATTCGGAAAAAATTTAAAGCAATGCGTCATTGCTTTGCTACAAAACCACAGAGCAGCCTTTTCGTTCTTATTATTCGGATCCACTTCTTTTAAGAGAAGATCTTCTAGATTATTAATTTTCATTTTACACCTTTTCCAGATCATTTCTTTTATCCAATCTGACACTTTTTTAGATTCTGTGCATTCAGCAAGCCTGTGATAATTATTATCAGCCATGGAGCACCTTTGACAATTACCATCAACCAAATTTCCAACACCATAAACAAAAAGCTTCTCTCGATTTGGTACAATATCGTTACAGAATACAAAAATCCTAGCTCGGTCCTCAGATGAAAGATATTTTTGATGACAATTTTTCCAAACTATATCCCAGTTAATATGGGGATGATCTAATTTTACTTTTGGGACAATATTTTTTCTATTTAGTATATCTGTATATATCTGAGCACATTCTACTAAATCTGGGTTTGCAACTATAGTTTTAGCTACTTCAATACTGTTTCTTAAGGAGACAGGAAGTACGTGAGGTTTGGAATAACTTAGAATGTAATTTTCTGTCATTATGTTGTTTGCATCTTTAGTCTTCAAATTTTTCGCAAATAAAGCCATTATTTTAGACTCATGATCTACAAGACTCAAACCTCCGTCAGTACAGCTTAGATATAATTGATCCCTATTTACCTTAAAAATATATCCAGCCCACAAAAATTTTCCGACTTCTGATTTTATAACTGCTATATGTTTGTTGTTAGGAGGAAAGATTTGGGCCATATACCAGAGCTTGGATAACACAAAAGCGTTAATAAGCCAACATTTTTGATACAAATTAAGATTTCTCGATCCATGTAAATAGAAAAAATACTTTGGCCCTTATTCTGCGCCTCGCGTGACGTGACGATTGTAGAGTCACCCAAGTCACTCTATTCCAGCAGTCGGTTTAGGTGAGGAACGTCACTTTGGATGAACTTTGTGAGTTCTTACCCTATTCTCGTAGTCACCGTGAGTGAGAATCGTCGCATTCGGGTGACGATTTTAGGTGACAATTGTCGGTACCTTTTCAGGTGGCGACAAGATAGAAATTCAATGAAAAATTTATGAAACAGGGAATAATTTGGCTCTAAAAGTTCAGCACCATTAAATTATGACCATTTTAAAAACAATTTTCACGAACAAATCCATAGATTCGCTGAACTAATCGATGAGGATTGTCGGTACCTTTTCAGGTGGTGACGAAAAAGAAATTTAACAGAAAATTTATGTACATGGGAATGAAAGGCTCTAAATAGTTAATTGAATGATAAAAAATGAAAGTTTTGAAAAGATGGAAGCAAAAACGTATGGTTTTTTTTTTAGCAAAATCCGGCTTATTTCCGTTCTTGTGTCATGGCCTTTTCTTATCGGAAAGTTTCATTTGGTCGGTCGGTAGTTTGGGGATGTGGAAGGAAGTGATGCCTTCTAAGATACAGAAAAAAGGCTTCGATCGGGTTCTATAATAAAAAAAATCGGCTGAAGGCTTTTTCCACGGAATACCACGACTTTCCTGTGGCGCAGCCTCGAAGATGACGAAGTCATGTTGTAAGTTCTTATTCAGTTGCGACCACTTTTCCAAATCTAAAAAATAACAATAAAATCCATTAGTAAAGAATCAGTACGCCACAATCAATTAACGGTTCGGATCGGCAATTTCCGGCTTGCCACGGTGGTAACCTCGGTTGGGGAAAATATATAAACCGGCACATTCGGAGCCGTCGGCATCTGATTTTTTTTCGGCAATAATACCCAGATCCGAACCCAGCTTTAATGAGCGAAATTTCTACTTACGTCGCACAAATCGTCCGTTTATCATCCTCAAGCAGCTTGCTGTGACCGTACAATCCGATGATGGCCATTTTCGAACCGAAATTCTAACCCGTTACACAAAAAACTAATTCGGAAAATCCGAAGCGAGAGCAAAATCAAAACAGCACCAGCTTAATTCTACCGTTTTGACAGATGTGTTCATTCGGCCACTCACCTAGAATGAATCTCTGTCACTTTACCCACATCGACTCCGGGAATAAGGTGACAAATCTCACGGTGACTCCGAGGTGAGGTGACAATCATCACGTCACGCGCGGCGCAGAATAAGGGCCTTTATGTTTTTAATAATTCGATCATAATTTAAATTAATAATATCCAAAATTTTACAGCAAAATTCAACACCTAAAATTTTCAAAGAGTTAACTTCCTTAATCAGTTGGGGTCCTAGATTGCATTTGTTTAATCTAAGAAAAATTGATTTTTTCAAATTGATTTTAATCCTACCAAAAGTTTCAAAATTTACAAAACAGCGATTTAGCAAGTCAAATTCATTGTCATTTTTTATAAAAATGTTGATATCGTCAGCATAGGCCACAGTTTTAACAAACTTATTATATATCAAAATTCCCGAAATTTCTTTGTCTATTTGTCTTAGCAGTGGTTCAATATATAAAACGAATAGTAGCATACTCAAGGGGCACCCTTGTCGAACAGAACGCTTGATTCTAAACTCATTAGTCATAAATCCATTAAATAAAATTTTTGATAAAGCATCTTTATAAAGGTTTTTAATGCAATTGATAAGACTTAAAGGAAAACGAAATTTGTTTAAAACATCCCAAAGAAAATCATGGTTTACATTATCAAATGCTTTTTGTAGATCAATACTGACAATTGCTCCTTTTAATTTAGCCGTTTCATTTGCTTTCATAATAATCCTTCTTATATCCATTAAGTTACTTATACATGATCGATCTTTCCGACAAGCTGATTGCTCTGGGCCTAAAACAGAATCTGTGACTAAGGCTATTCTATTTGCAATGATCTTGGTGAATAATTTATAATCGCAGTTGAGAAGGCTTATTGGTCTGAAATTATCTAATTCATGTTTTGATCCTCCTTTATGAATCAAAGTAATCACACCGGATGCAAAACCATCAGGTGGTTGAACACTTCCTGATAAAAAATCATTATATATTTTAACCAAATCTTCTTCAATCAAATCGAAATACTTTAAATAAAATTCGTAACGTAAACCGTCAATTCCTGGCGTTTTTTTCTTAGCACATGTTTTCAAAGTATCAAAAATTTCTTCCTCTGTTATTAATTTTGTTAAATCTGACTGTTGTTCTTCGTTAAGGCATTTTGAAATATCGTTAACCGGATTTTCATTACTATTAAAGTTACAGGATGGATCATAATCAGCAAATTGCTTTGAATAGTGGGTAAAAATAATTTCTTTAAGAATGGATGGATTACTGGTAATTTCGTTGTTTTTTTAACAATTTTAAGAAACGAGAACTAGAATATTTTTGAATTTGTGCAGATATTTGATAAAGACCTATTTTTTCATTTTGGATAATTCCAAAAGCTTCAGATATATGACAAGAGTCTTTTATTCTTTTCGCTTCTAATTCCATTAATCTTGATTTGACAATATGAATGTCTTTGTCTACGATATGTCCCTCATTCTTACGAATTTGCAAAGTGTTCAAACTATTGATGAAGTAACTCTTCTCCTGATTAACTAATTGGTTCTGTTTCCAGTTTTCATTTTTGAAAATTTGTTTGATTTTAACTTTAACCAAGTTACACCACCATTCATAACGATTAGTACAATACAATGACCTTGATTTCAAATTTAAATATTGGCTTTCGATGATATCAGATATTTCTTCATTTCTCAACAAATTTCTATTAATTTTCCAGTAACTCCTGCCAATAATAGGTAAACAACTTTGGTTAATTTTTATCTTAATAATGACCGCACAGTGATCTGAGAAGGGAACTGGGATAGTTTCAGCATCAATCACTGATGGAACTAATTGAGAAGAAACATAGAATCTATCAAGTCTTGAAAGGGAAAAACCTCGGGTAAAAGTGTATGTATTCTTTTTTAAATGAACTAAAACATCCTTCATATCTAAAGCGTCAACGACTCGTTTCAAACTCACTGAGAAACATCGAGAGCTACTATTCGAATCAAATTGATTGATAATGCAGTTAAAGTCACCCCCAAGTACTGAGTAAAAGGCCCCAGGTTTACTGAAATGCACAGGTAAATCTTCAATGAACAATTTTTCTCTTTTTTTATACTTATTGTTTCCAGAAAAAGCGTAAACATTGACATAATTTATGCCATTAACAACCAGCGAAGATACTCTTCCATTAGGATCCAGAATAATATTGCTGTGCTCGAATGATTTTCGTACTAAAATACCGGTTCCCGTGTTTTGGTCATTAACATTCAAAATCGCAAAATGAGAAGGGATAAAAGAGAAGTTCTCATAGCTTAGCTCTTGTAGAAAAATTAAATCTATATCATTGTTCCAAATAAAGTCCCTTAAAAGATTTTGGTAAATAGCTGTTCTCGTGCTGTTTAAATTAACAGTTGCTACTTTTATGATAAAATTCATAGTAATTAAATTTAAATAAATCAAAAATATCACTAAACTAATTGATTGTTTAAAGAAAAAAATATCAACAAAAAAAAAATAAATAAATAAAAATAAAATAAAAATTGAAATAGAAAAGAAAAAAAACCTATCCATACTTTCTGAATTAATATTACCTAACTTTAAAAACAAAATCAAAAGAAAAATCAAACTAAGAAGAAAAACTTTAATAAAAATAAAAAAAAAATATCCTACTGCGACGAAGACGTTTTATTACTCGCTGCTATCTTCTGCTGCTTCGATCTACCACGTGTTATCATACTCTGAGACGATGATATTTTTGCCGTTGACTTACCAGGAGATGTACCAGAATCTGACTCGGTTGAGTTTTCGGATACAGTTGGCAAATTTCGAGTCTTCCTTTTCCTACCTTTGCTGTTTTTCGTTTCCTCCAAACCATCGGTCATCTCGGCATCGTTGGATTCCGACAACTCGCTATCAGAAACATCTTCGCTGTCTCGGCCACCATCATCCTCCCGTTGTTGTTCATCCTCCGTTTGTTGAGTGACCATTTGTTTTGTTGCACCGAACACTTCCGGTACAGCAGTTGTGGTCGGCACCATCATCTTCGGCTCCTCAACCGGCTTCGGCTCATCATTCGGCTTCGGTACATCTATCAGCTTCGGCTGGCTATTCGGGTTCGAATTTTTCTTCTCCAACACCTTCCCCAGAACGATCATACCATCACTTTGGTTATCCACGTTGGTTTTGCGGTTTGGAAACCAACGGCTGGTGCTAGCTGCGACATCACTATAGCGTGCTGGAGCATTTTGGTTCAAACGATCGTTGATGTTAATGCCTCGTTTGGGGCATTGTGCTTTGATATGGTCCTTGCCTCCGCATACGAAACACTTGTTCATCAGTCCCTCGTAGTAAATACGTGCCTGGAAATTTCGGACGTGCAAAGTTGCTGGAATTTCCTTCTGTATCTCCATATACACTCCCCTTACTGACGTCCATATTGGAAAGCCAGTGTCCGCGCCGTACTTTTCTTTCACCATCCGATGAATTGTTCCGTATTTAGATAGCACTTCCGAGATTTCTTGGTCCTCAACCTCCGGCGGAAGGTTAAAGATCCGGACATACTTAAAAATATTGGCCGCTTCAGATATGGTCACCTTTGTCGATTGACCATCATCATACCCAAACTGCATTGTAGATGGAAGCTGCAGTATGGTTTCCTTCAATTGCTTTTCCGTCTTGAATTTAATATACACGCTGTGCTCTTTGGGCTCTTTATACATGGCCAATAAACTGTCAGGGCTCAGCTTCATCTCAGACTTCATAAACTGGAAAATACCATTTACAGTTGGTTCGATTTTTCCGGGTCCGAAATGAACTCTAAGCGAGTTGGCACGGGCTTCCTCCATAATTTTCAAAGTTCCGATTAGTCACATACAACACAACGTTGTCGAACTTTCGACAGCACAAACTAGAAGTTTCAAGGCCAAACTACACACAGCCAAAACTTGCGAGCACCAATGTGATTCAGAGCACTATTAAAAAACACAACCTTATAGCTCGGCTGCTCAAGACGAACTGATTCAGAATTCAGATTCGGAATTCAGATTCAGAATTTAGATTCAGATTCAGAATTCAGATTCAGAATTCAAATTCAGAATTCACAATCAGAATTAAGATTTAGAATTCAGATTCAGAATTCAGATTTTTGTAAATTTATTTTCAGCATGTTGGTGAAAATTTAGATTCTTGAAGAAAGAATATCGGAATTGAAAATTTATAATGATTGATGTTGCGGGGTAAAGCATGGTGTGCGTTTATAAGTTTTCCTTGCAAAAATGTTCTTTTGCTCTTTTCTCTTCATTTTTCTATCCATCTTTATCAGATTCAGAATTCAGATTCAGAACCCAGAATTAGAATTCTGATTCAGATTTAGAATCCAGATTCCAGATTCAGATACAGAATTCAGATACAGAATACAGATTTAGAATATTGATTCAGAATTCAAATTAGGAATTCAAAATTCAAAATTCAGAATTTTGAATTTTGAATTCAGAATTCAGAATTCAGAATCCAGAATTCAGAATTCTGAATTCTGAATTTGAATTCTAAATTCTTAATTCTAAAATCTTAATTCTGAATTTGAATTCAGAATTCAGATTCATAATTCAAATTCTGAGTTCAGATTCAGAATTTAGATTCAGATTTAGAATTCTGATTAGGAATTCGGATTAAAGATCAACCTGGAATTTGAAATTGGAAATTATATTCAAATATTAGACTAAGTGTTGTAACTCAAAATTCAAACTTTAGAATCAGAATAAGATTTAGTTTCCAGAATGAGATTAATCATTTAATAGTCATATTACTTTCCCCTCCTTTTGTGAGAATTTTTTCTTTTATGCATGGTTGAGCTCTAAAAAAGGTACCATGCTAGGCCACGTGTCACGGCTATCCATCAATATTGTAGTTGGTTTTACTTATTCAGTAAAAAAAGCATAAAAAAACAGTAAGATTCGAACCGAGACCAGCATCGTGAAAGTTCTGGTTGCTACCACGGCACCATTTCAGCGTGTTATAAGTCTATGAAATTCAACTGTTTAAATACCATTCTTTCCATACATAAAATGAACTCCTTACATACCAGTTCGCTTTTCCCAAAAAAAAAAAAAACGTACTATGCATCATTTTTTTATATTGAGATCGGAATTTTTCGTGTTTGAATATCTGAAATCATACTTATATGATGCAGAGGGAAGGAATCTATCATGTGTATTCTATATTATTTTATATTTTTCCAAATATAACTTACACTCTGTTAGAAAGGCTCCAATCCACTGTTAAGTGTATTAAATCGGGTTTTTAGTTACAACAAATGGTTTTAATTGATTAAGAGTAGTTTATGTTTAAGTAAAAAATGGCTTAATTGATTAATTTGTTACGCTTCAATGGAATTTTAGATTCGATAATTTTGCTTATTAGCATCAGAACGAGACAAGCATTGTGAGGAAATTTCAATTTCTTTAATTTTTACACCCCTGGTGTTTTGGCTGCAAAAGCCAGAAATAGCAATAAAAATTTTGGAAGCTATCCATCCAGTCCTAAATAAGCGCAACGAGTTTTAATTTTGTTTGAAAATTTGTATGGAAAAACAAATTTTTTATTCAAAAATCGCCGGAGATGTACTGAAAGTTCCAAAAAGTTATATTTGGACGAAAAATATTTCTGGATTTTTGCAGTACAATTCATGTGAACAAAGCACGATTCTTACTTGTGTATTTTTTGTGTTTTTGACTGATTATTTGAAAGCTGTGTAACCGTTAGATGAGAATGAAAAAATCTCAAAAAACTACTTTGCATAGCCAGGGATTTTATTGATTAATCTAAGCTTTGCGAAAACATTTCATGAAATTATAAAAAGCTCTAGCTAGTAAAGTCCGCCAATTTTAAATACTTTTTAATGGATTTAGATTTTTTATGTTAAAATGGTTATAACTTTTACCATGAAATGCTTAGCTGCTTGTCCTGTTAGCAAAAATTTAAGCTTAAGAATAGTCAAAACCAAAAAACAGAGACCAACTTCATTTTAAGCTTATTTGAGTAGGGTAAATGTACCCGACCTTGGCACCTAAGGCATGGTTGACCCTTTTTTTCGACATTCAACCTTCCTGTTGAGTGTACCATATAACATCCTTTGAAGAATTTACTTGCTAACTTGCTTAGAGTTCAACAAAAATATGTGTTCTCTATGGAACTTTCATTAATGTGAGCAAAATGCATGCAAAGTACTCACTGCGGTGCTCCAATTACTTGGCCGCCGTACCAATTGTTTGCCGTTTCTATGATCCGATTCTTGGCCACCAGCAGAGTGCAATAGATCTTTACCAACAAGGCTCAATTGACAGTTAACAGAATCGTTGGCTATTCTGAATATAAGGCCACTGACAGAATGACGTCAGTTGGACGTAAAGTTCTATGCGACGATGGAACAACGGGCGCCACTCATACAACAAAAAGGCTTTTGAAAACATTGATGAACTTGGTTGAAAGGGAAGCACAAAATAAGCTTTCATTTCAAAAAGTCGGAAGTCCAGAAATTCCGCAATGCGATTGCGACACATAGGGTTATTTTCACTACCAAACAACTGTCTTCATATTGTGGAGTTTGGCTCCGTAAAGTAGGAAATTGAAAAATTCCTTGAATGGTATTTTAAAATTTTGCCCTTTTGAAATTGTTAGCTGAGATTATGGACTTCTAGCAAGAGCCATCTCGAATGCCCGGGGCGTTGCGCAGTGGATTGATACTCCAAAAAGATGTTATAATGTAAACTTTGCTAAAACATTTTTTAAATCGACTCACATATTTTAAGGAATAATTGGAAAGAAAACGATATTTTCCTGACCCTCTAGCTTCTGTTTCCAAGAAAAAAAATTAGAACAAAAATCCAAAAAATAAATTCTGAGTATATGGTTCCCAAGCAATAGAAAACGATTCCAAAACTCAATTAATTGTGTATTTTATATACTAAAGTCATAAATTGCCATCGATTTAACAATTTTTGGATAAGAAAAACATCTTAAGTCTTGTGATATGCTTAATTTAACTTAGTTTTTTTTATGTTTCAAACCACTGTGTTTTGTAGGAGACCACGTGGCTTTTGCTCGGTAGACTGCAATGCAAATGCTGTTCGCACGCACACCAACGTACCTTCGATTCATGGTTCCCAAATAGCGATTTTTGCATTTTCAATGCTTGGATATGACTTTTAGTTAGCCGAATTACTTATGTTCTTCAACTTATTTCAAAGCTTAAGATGGTAGAAACGGTCTTATCATACAACCCAATTAGTATGAAAACATTTATGCGTAGTTTTAAATGAAGTTTTGGGGAAAACATCAGCCCAAAAATACCTCTTTAATTAACATGTATTTTTTCCAGCTTCCAACACTGGTGGTGTATTTCGATTGAAGTTTCATGCCAAGAAAAGAAACAAAATAAGTTTTGAATTTTTATTCAAAACCTAAATAAATATTCACTCTTTAGTCTTTCTAGTATTTTTTGATTTTTTGCCGAGTTTAACTGTAAGCATGAGTATTTTTTGCAAATTTTTCAAATGAATGTCCGCGTTTGAAATCGCATGTAAATTTAACAGTTGCACTAGAAAGGTGAGTTCATCTGATTTTCATACGATGATTTTCAACATAATTTCCTCGGATGCAGATCGAAAAAAATTAACTTCTTTATTAAAGTACAAAGAATCAAAAAATTCGGTATGCACAGATTTGGAACAAATTATTCTCTTCGCAATGAAAATATATTCAAAATTTTTCAAGTTCAATTTGGACCTGAAAAACATGAAAAGACATGTTGGCATGCCAAGAAAAGGACCATGCCAAAATAGGGCTCACTTACCCTATCCAGTAAACTTTCATGTGACAAATTTCTTCTTCCATACAAATTTCCATACGAAATTGAAACGCATTGCGCTAACTCAGGAATCAACCTAATCATTTAATACTCACTCTGATGGTTGGTGACCCTAAAGGCATCGAAAAAACATATGGGAGCAAAAAGTCATTTTTTGCAGTCGTCTAAATGAGCATGCTTCGAAAATTAAAAATTTTCAGTTATTTCTGAAAAAAGTTAACAAGAATTATATAGAAATGTAGCATATGTAGTGTGTAAAATGACCCAGTTTGAAAACATTTCCAAATATAGGAAAAAAAAATCGATGTGTGTAAAAACTACAACCGGAATAGATCTGAAAGTTTTCAAGTGTAGTTATGCAATTTTAGTAAAACAGACAAAAAATCTCCGCAAAGATAAAGATTTGCGTTGAATAAAATTTGTCTTATACACAAAAACTAAGCTTCTGTGAATTTTCAGCAAAAAATGTGGAGTTTTGAAGGGATAATTTTCTCAAAAATATGATGAAAACATGAAACGAGGATTAAGTTACCCAACTCTTCCCTACAGTTTCACTTGATCTACTCTCCAAACTGTTATAATCCAAAACCAAATTTTTAAAAAATCTAAAGATTTCGCAATCTGAAGCAACCAAAATGGTTGAAATCGGTCGTTATTTGACGAAATGGCTAGCAAATCAAATCAAGTGTTCTGGTCGAGGCTTTTGAACATTTTGACATCTTATTAAAAATGATGAATATCATTCTTAAAAATGATAGCCCAATATTGAAGCCTAAGTTTTATTTTTATCTTAACTCTAACCAAAATGCCGACTTCGAATGAAATATTTGTCATAATTGAAGGTTGCAGGAAAACCATATTTAAAAGAAATCAGCCAATGAGAATCAAAGTTTTCGATGAAAAACTTGATTCTTATGTTCCTCTCAAACAAAATGTCTCAACATCCCATTTATCTGTTCCAAATTTGCCATGGCACTTTTTACTGGGTCTAGAATCAATATCAACCTACAGTGCCTAACATTTTTAAAAGTCGGATCACTCTGGGCACTGTAGTGTTTGTGCAAGACACTGCAGCTTTCCAATAGCTCTTTTCGAATTCAAGAAATACACAGTGTTATAAAATAAAATCCACTTTACATATTTTGTTTGTGATCTTTCGTGAGATTAAAAATAGAAAATTAAGACGTTAAATATCTTCTTATCTATCAATCAGCTTCAAAACTGTCTGAAAGATGATCAAAGTGATATCGGTTTTGTTTCAAAGAATATATGTACTAAAAAGTCATAGAATTTTTTTTAACTACATACATATTTTCTATAGAAGTCTGTAGCTTGATATCTGATATCTAGAAAACCACCTTGACGCTTTGAAAAAAATATCCTTAGATTCAGTCTTACTTGGCAGAAGACACCAAAATCTTTTTTTTGCAATACGACAAATGGTGCCGAATAGTTTTTGTGTTCTAAGAAGTACACTATTGTTTGTTTTAAACGAAGAACTATTCGACCCATTTGACAATGAATAGCTCCTTTGGTTGAACAGAAAGCAACTCTTTCAAAAGTCCTATTCTGCCCGTTGCCACCGTCTTCGTAATCTGTTTTCCAACATGTCAAAGATAAACGACCGAACATGAATAACTATATTAAACAATGCCTCCCAGAAGCCGAGATTTTGTTTTCCTCTCCTCTCCCGGTGTCCCCAAGTGGAAAGTCGGGCAACCGACTGCTCTCTGGAGCCATCATCTTCATCATCATCACCATCGCCATCGCCCTAGCCTTGGCCATCGTCTTCATCACCATTTTTGATAGTTGCTCTGGGGAACACTTTTTCCTGATTTCAGTGCCATTTCGGGAATTTCCGCCTCTTCCCTGATTGCCCTCCCCGGTTCCTAGACTCGGGACATTTTTAGGCAGGTGGCCTTGCCAGCAGGGATGTGGTGCGGTTTCTTTTGTGTGTCTTTCTTTTGGAGAGTCCCTCGGAATCCGGGTTGGACACCGCCCCAGAAAAGCCCCCAGAACGGCACTAAAGAAAACACCAACTATACGCAGCACACACTTTCAGATTTACCCAGACACTGACCCAAAAGGATAACATTCCGGGAAGCCACCGACGAAGAACAATCAGGTTGTTTAGCCCTTTTCCTTGGGATTTTGGGGAGGGGTTGAGTCGAATGAAATCAGAAGGATAAGCTGTAATATGGAAGTTGGAGTTCGGGGACTACTACCTTGTATTATGAGCTATAGTATAAGAATGATTGTGAAGCTGTGCGTAGAGACCAGTTTGCATCGAGGCAACTTTTCCGGCGGAAGTTGAGAAAAACATCCAGGGATGGACCAGCCCGATGGGAAATCTATTTGTGTTTTGGTCTTTGTGGGTGTATCAACCGGCAGAAGCAACTGAGATCGGGTCACTGTTCGGGGACTGTTCAGTAGGTATAATGACTTTTGGGATTCAGGTGGCAAAATTTAGACATGTGTCATGGAAGCATGTTGGGGCTTTCCCAAAACCTCGTTCCTTGAGCTACAGTAGCTTTATCCTTCCTAAAACGCCATTACTCATTTTGGTTAACATAAAGGATTTTTTTTTATCTCTGGAAGTGGAATTTTGATTCCGGAACCATCAGAGCTGTCTACCAAAATCTCCGTAGCTCGAAACTGTCCCACAGGACCCAAAAAGCTTAGCCAAAATCATCTGACAGCTGCTAGATTGCAGATTAGTGCAGTGGGCGTAAAATCATTTCACAAAGTAACGAATGCTGACGTCTAGAGCAACATGGATCGATCGCAAAACGCAAGCCAAGGTCCCCTTTGTTCGACGGAAAATACTATACCATCCCAAACCTTCCCGGGATCCAATCATCCACCCCCAATTATTTACCCTCATTGCTGCAGCAATCCTCCACACGTGATTCTGTGATGTCGATGGCCTCCGGGAAGCCACAATTCATCAAAACGAGCTTCCTCCCCCCTTGGAGAGTGGACTGGACGGACACACAGATATGGCAGCTGCTGTTCTCCGAATTAGTTCCCCCGAATTGCGAGGCTGGCTTTTCCGAACCTAGATACTTGACATGGCTCCAACATGAGCCATATTTCAGCAGCTATCATTTCTCTAACTTATTTATGCAGTTTATTGTTATCGTATCCTTCTTCGTTTGTTGTCGACCTACCGACTGCGGACGAATCCATCGATCGAAAATTCCTAACAGGGACCAGATAAATATTTCAAAAATTCATAATTCATCAGATTTACCTCCAGCGAATGGGAAAGCTGTATCTACAAAATTGTCGGCCAATCGAAAGAATTCACAGAGATTTTTAATTTTTGATTATTTTTTTCCCAACCAAAATAAACCAAATTTAACTGATTGACTCAATTTCATACAAATGCGCTCGTGGGTTTAATCCGTTCAAAAAATGGTAAATGAATCTTTTAGCTCTAAGAATAAGAAAAAAGGGTTATCTTTGGGCGGGATTAGACCAGATACAAAGCCTAAGATGAAATCATCCATGTATCGAAAGTTTATATGTAATACAGACGTCCGAATATTTTGTTTTGCGAAAATCGAACAGTTTGTTTTCAATTATTTTTTCACTTATCTATATATATAAAATGCAATTTCTGTATGTTTGTTTGTTTGTTTGTTTGTTTGTCCTCTATAGACTCAGCCGTCTTAAGGGCTAGAGAGCTAAAATTTGGCATGGATGCTCATTAGGACCAGGAAGGATGAAAAATGTTTTTAGATTTTCGGAAGACCCCTTCTGAAAGGGGTCGTCCATACAAGTCAAATATTGTTTTCGCGATATTGACGTTACTTTTCGTCGGATCGTGTTGAAAATTTGCACATGAGTGTTTTGAAAGACAAGCAATCGACTTCAGGTGTCACATTTTGTGTAAGGGGTCAGCCCAAGGGGTCGTCCATATTAACTGTTCGCTGTTTTTGCGATATTGATGTTATTATACATCGTATTCAGATGAAAATTGGTTCACGATAGTTTTGAGTTACGTGCAATCGATTTGAGGTATCAAATTCAGTGTAAAGGGCCGGCAGAAGGAGTCGTCCATATTAAATTTTCAGTATCTTAGTGATATTGACGTTTTTATACATCGGATTGGGATGAAAATTTGCACATAGGAGTTATTAGGGACAAACAACTGATTTCACTTATCCAAACTAAAATCAGGGATAGGAAAAAGGGGTCGTCCATATTAACTGTTCACTGTTGATGCGATATTGTCGTTATTATACATCGGATTCAGACGAAAATTGGTGCACGAGAGTTTTGAGAGATGAGCAATGGATTTCAGGTATTAAATTTAGTGTAAGGGGTTTAGCTTTTTGGCAATAATTGCGTTGTTATGCAATGATCGAGTCGAAATTTATACACGTGGTTTTTTGGTACGGTCAAAGGATTTCTGATTTCAAATTTAGTAGCAGACGACAGACAAAGTGATCGACCAATATTTTTGCAATTATTACTTAACAAACTGTTCATGACATATTCCAAGTTGAAAGCGAAACGGAGTTCGTATGGGATCAGCTAGTTTCTACAATAAAAACCATTATTATTATCATTACATTTACATATTTTTAAGTCAACTTTTAGTATTTTTGTATATTTTCTCATGATTTTTTTCATGCATTTAGCATTTTTTTTGTTTTTTTTCATAATGTTTGTTTTTTTTGTCAAATTTTCTATTTTCGTGAATCTTCATCATTTTTAGTTATTAGTTGTCATTTTTATTCTTTTGTTTTCGTTTGTTTATTATTGTTATGAAATTTTCAAATATTTTTTCATTTTTTAGTATTTTATATTTTTTTAAATTTTTTTTCTTGTCATTGAACATTGTCTTAACAATAAATTACATTACATTGAACATCATTGTATTCAACATTTAAAACCGTAAAAATGTATTTATAGTGTTTTTTCGAATAATTTTGGCTCAGTAATAGGCAGTTTGTTCTTGTTTGCCTTGTCAAACATATCCATTTAAAATTCTTCAGAAACATTAGACTAGTTTTCCGTTGATTTTATGAGTTGGTTCATGAATTAGGGAAGATTTGAGTCCAAAAAATGCGTACAAGATATCATTCACATCAAGACCTCAGCCCAGCTTCAAATTTGAAATCCAGTTCAATACTATATTCGTACAATCGTACATTAGACCGAACTTCACTTACAAAATATGGCGCAACAACTGAACTGAAAGCAGCTTTTTCTGTACAGAAACCAACTTTGTTGTAATTTTTTCCTCCAAATTTACCTCTTCGAAATTCTCACTGTACGCCTGCTTAAAATTAGCTCCGCATTTGTCAATGGGTCTTTGTTTCAGTGCTTTGGGAGAATTTAAGTTCTTGGATACAAAAGTGTCTTTTTTGGCTTTTTATTTCACTTGAGAGCATCTTTTGAATAATGAAATTGATAGAAATAAGTGTTAATGGCTGGCCAAAAAATACAAATAGAGGTTTAAAGATTAATAAATGTAATTCTAACAGTTCATAAAGTTTTTGTTAAAAACAAACATTACAATCAGGATATTTTGTATTTATTTTTAATTTCACGATTCCATCAAACAGATTAACAAAAAAGTTTTTTAGCACGATTTCAAGATGATATTTCTGATGAAAATTGGTCAAGTTGTTTTTCCAATGAAGCCAAAACTGTAAACCAATTTTCTTACGTTTTCTTTTTTTGATCCAGAAATTGGCTTGAATAACTTTCAAATGGTAGTAATACGTATTTCATGCTTTAAAAATTATATCTATGAAAATTTTTATCAAAATTCCAATGGAATATCATCAAAAATGTTAAAAAAAAGAAAACAGATTTGTTTAAATCTTTGTATGGAGTAATTCTCTAGTTTCCTGTGCGAAGTATGAATATTCTGCCTAAAACTTTGAGTACAGTTTTAGTCACTTGTAGGTCCTAACTACTGATAAAAATCAATCGTACCTCTAACCTTCTTCTGTTGATTCTCAGAACTGTTTCGTAACGTTAAATTACAAAATTCACAGTTGCAGCTTAGCTACAAGTTGTTTCCTAACGTCCCGTTTGAAGAATTAAGGGTTTTCCTTTAGTTTGTGGAAAATAAATTTGCCCCATTACTCTCTGATTGGCTCTATTTTTTCATTTTTGTAAATACAGTAAAATTTAAAAAATACAACGCAAATGGTACACTTTGACCTATTTTTTTTTAAATTTCAAAGCAATATTCCCATTGATTGATTTTCTACGGCGTTTGGAAAGTGATGCAATTTTATGTGGGACACCCATTAAAATGGAATGTAAAACATGTTTCGTTTGAAAAAAAAAAAGCATTTTTGTGTTTTCACGGTTTCCTGAAACTTTGGATTTGACTTTATTTTGACGAATATTTTTTAACAAAAAATTCTCATTTTTACTGAAAAGTTTAATACGTACTTTCAATGTAATTTTACGACTGGATTTGAACTTTTCTTTGTTTGTTGGCTTTTCAAGATAAAGAAGTCTAATATAAATAAAAATGTAACAATATTGTTTACATTACGTCCTACGTTTCAGGCTTGGGTCTTGGCCTTCTTCAAAGTACAGTATCATACTGTACTGTACTAGTTGGTATCGTCTGTGCTTAAAAGCTTCTGGATGGGTTGACCATCTTGATCGGTGATGAGAAACTGATTTTTAGAAAACTGCGTCCACTTAAAAATTTGATAATTTGCGAGAAACCTACTCTGAACAATTTTTAGTAATGGATTATTCATATTTTTAAGCACAGACGATACCACCTAGTACAGTACAGTATGATACAGAATTTCCTTTGAAGAAGGCCAAGACCCAAGGCCGAAACGTAGGACGTAATATAAACAATATTGTTACATTTTTATTTATATTAGACTGAAAAGCCAACAAACAAAGTTAAATTAGTACGGAATAAATTTCTGAAAGCATTTCGAGCTGAGTATAGAAACGTGGCTCCAGAGAGTGGCGCCAGGGGCGATGAGATGAATAACACCGCCACCTCACGCATGTTGGTATTTACTTAAATACTTTACCTAAATAGTTACACTAGTTTACAAAATTTAAAAAAAAACGTGATTTTTTATCATCAACACGAATTTTTAATGTAAAACGACAGGAACGGAATTCAAAAATTTTCAGTGAAACAGTTTTTGAGTTATGCTCTTAACATGAAATTCTGGAAAATTAAAAAAAAAAAAGTACTTGTACCGTGGCCGGTCCTAACTCCACGCAGCCCCAAACTCTGCGCATTTCCATATTTAAACAGAAATATTTCAAGATTTAATGGATAAAATATTCACAAAACAAACAGATTCTCTTCAGCCATTGTTTATTTTCCATTTGGTTCATTTGGTTCGCGAAGAATACAAAAAATCGAAATTAATATTGGAAGCATACTGCGAAAAATGGCCGCCGTTAGCAGTAAAGTTTGAGTATTTAGAAACAAAAATTTCTAGATAAACAATGAAACGCACAACTTTCTTATTGGAAGAACCTTAACTTAGAAAATTTGGTCATTTTGAACATGGCTGCTAACAATTTTTGAGAAAAAAATGTTTTTCAGAAATCATTTCTGGGATGCATTCTACAAAAATTGGAACTCAAAATAAAAAATATTATAAGGAGATTAAAAAACCAAGATTATTTCAAAGTTATCATAAAAATATGAAAAAAAAATCATTTTATTGTTCTTTTAAAATTATTTTCAACAGGACTTCATCCACAAAGGAATAAGTAATTGAACTTTCTTTCGCTTCATCTATTTTTTTAAACATATTTGTTGAAAATTTGTCACTTGATGACACCAAATAAGAATGGAAATTTCGACTGCAATTAAAATTTCTTACCATAAAGGACATTTACACTTAAAGTCTCTACGTCGTTTTCGCTTCTTTGAAGGAACAAGCAATATTAATCCTTAAAACATGGTTAAAATTTAAAAAAAATTAAAGAAAAAAGAAAATCACATGATTTTGTAAATAAAAGTTAACCGAGATCTTTTTGTTTTGTTCTATGTAAGCGAATACAAAATATTCTGCATGAAGATTTCTGCCTTCCTGTATGCCGTCAGCAGAAAAAAATTTCATGTATTTACGTCCATATTTGAGATTTTAAGATTTGTAATTCCGTTGAATTCAATATTTTTTAATTTATTTTCGAAATTTTGTTAAAAATGGAAATTTTTGGTGAAAAAATATCAGGATGTAAGATTGATAAAAATGAATAGAGAAGCAAGAAAAAAAAATTACAGATGTTGAAAAGAGCGAAAGAGCATTTGTGCGAGGAAAACTTTTCGACGTACACCATACTTTACCCCGCAACATTTCATTATTTAGGAATAGTAGGACCGGGATAGGGGTGGCACAACCTTAACCTTTACAATGAAATTTGGTTTGTCTGAAGCTTACATGTCGTGAACACGGGCCCGTCCGCGTGGATTCAGATGTCTTACCTTGAATGATCCTTAAAAAATGAAAATTCCAATATTTTCTTTTGGATTTCCAAGCAATCAAAAGTCACATATTTACTTGAGTGAAGGCTTTGAAAGTTACATGTTGGCTGACAAAGAGAATTAACTGTCTAATCCATGAGCGAACTTTATGTACTCATTAATGAACTTGAAAGTTGCAAGAGTGATTAATATGTACGTTGTTTGTGACTTATGTCACATAAAGGGCACAAAAATGCTCAAAACGGGCTTTACTAAGTCACAAAAAGCGCATTGAGGGCTTTCTTCCTGGCTGGCTGGCTGCCTGTCTGGTTGGGCGGGTGCGTCTGCAGGAATGCTACAAAATCATATCACCACTTTGAGCTATAGTTTCAGTTAGAACAACATCTAGGCGTGGTCTTTTCTCATTGCAAAGCCGGGGTTCGATCCCCAAACAAGGCAAGTTTTTTTTTTATTCAATAAGTAATTTGATACTTGAGTGACCATTAGACTGAATCGATTTGAGGTCATTTTTGAATTTCTCAAACCCTGTGGTCTTAAAAGCATCGTTTTGGTTAAAAATTTATCCGTGATTTTTTGCAGAATTTTTATGTAACGTTTACATGAGTAAATTTGATCTTTTAGGTTTGTATGGGAAAATTGAATATATTGTACTGAAAATCATTTCTTTTTCTTCCGTGGAACCGAGCCTGCTTATAGTTTTTGTGCCAACTTAAAAATTCTTCAAAGGAAATTTTCCGCTGAACAACTTTGTCAAAAATTCAATCGACATCACTTCTTGGTTTTTAGCGAGGTATTGCCTGACTACTTTTCATGCAATGCTTTACGAGGCGCATGCAGTAATGTCAATTAAAATTATTGTTTATCAATGCCAAAAGACATACCCCTGTTAAACAGCTAATAATTTTTTGCTTAATAAGATACAAAGTTGAGGTCTTCGACAAAGTTGTTCAGCGAAATTTCCTTTGAAGAATTTTTTAATTGGCACAAAACTATAAGCAGGCTCGGTTCCACGGAAGTAATCAAAATTATGTTGATTTTTAAGTACAAAAAACTCAATTTTCCCATACAAACTTAAAAGATCAAATTTACTCTTGTAAACGTAGATGGAGAGAGAATTTTTTGCTCATCTTATGATTTTTTGAACCTGAATCAAAAGGCCGCTGGAAGCTAAATAGGGTAATTTGCCAATCGTTGTCCCCTAACCCATTGTTGCACAGCATGACTTAAATTGTCAATATTTCAGCTGTTTTTCAACCTTTCCTCAAAAATAATACCGAATCGTGTAATTCGGAATGTTTTCTGATGAAATGAGGCTTTTGTGATATTTTCTGCTGTTAAGTGTATATCTTACGACAGTTTTAATTTTTCTTGTTTTTTTCGCGTGTTTTTTGTGCTAATTGTTAACAAAAACCTTAACATTCCTTCTACGGCAAATAAGGTTTTACGTCAGAACGAAACATTTTTCGTATCAGTTTTCTATACGAAACGTTTGTTGGACAATTTTAACACCATGATTTTGAAAAAAAAATTATGATTCATACTTAACCAGAAAATATGTTGGATCGTGCAACAATTGGTCCGCTCAATATCCTCCTGCCCCATTGTTGTACATAATTCCGCTGTAAAATTTGTTTGAAAATTTCAAATTTATTAATTCGTAAACCTCCAATAACTTTGTTTGGTTGTTTTTACAGCTAAAAATAGCAATAAAAATTTTGGAAGCGATTGATTAAGTCCTGAATTATAACAACGTGTTTTGAATTAATAAAGAGGCTTGTACGGAAAAATCCAAATTTTTATTCAAAAACCATCAGAGATGTAGATACTGAAAGTTCAAAAAACATATATTTGTATATTTAAAATATTTCTTGGTTCTTGCAATACATTGCATGTGAACAAAAACTAAACCTATCTTGTACCCCAGAAATGATATTCTTTGTAATACAAAATATTCAAAATAGGTAAATATTTTTTTTAATTTTAGGGTTTTGACAGCTAATTTTAAAACTGGTAGACCGGATGATAATAAGATTCGCATTATACTGCTTTGCATAGCTAATAAGTTGATGATTTTAAACTTTCGCAAAAACATGTCATGAAATTATTGAAAGCTTCAGAAAGCAAATCCTGCAATTTTACAATACTTTTCAATGAATCACGAATTTTTATTTCGAAATGCTTATTACTTTTTTCATGAAATACTTTGCTTCTTCTCATGCTGGCAAACAATTAATCTTAAGAAAGGGAAAAATCAATAATTTGAAACAAAATTCATTTCGAACTTATTTGAATTTCTTGTATATGCGAAAAGTTCTTCTTGCATACAAATTGTCATACAAAATTTAACACGTTCATTGACTACATGCAACTAAAACAACTCAAATTGTCTATTGACATGGCATGTTTTTTTCTGAATAAGTGGATATTCACGTCCACTTAGAATTTTCACATTTTTTGCACTCAATTTTGATTTTTAATAATTAATTCTATAATTCAAAGACACTTTATATATCCATAAACATATTTTTTTTCACCGTCAAATCTTAAAAATGAAGTATTGAAATTATTAAACTCGTTGAAAAAACTTATGCATGTATGAAAGTCGGGCAATTTGCATTGTCTGAAAAGTGTCAAAGTCAACTTAACTGCATTGGCTTTGAGAAACTACTTTTTTATCAGATTTATTTTGAAATCCTTTATCCCGAGCATTTACTCAAAATTTTATGTAAAGAATCTAAAAGCTGCTCTGAAAAAAATTGTTTCTCTAATTTCGTGACGACAAATCTAAAAGAATTTCATTCCATGTCAACAGCGATCCCCTTGATATTGTTATTAATATTGTCAGAATATTGTACAGGAGGAAAACTACGACCCTTAATCCCAAAAACTAGAAGTCGGAGGTTGGAAGACCCGAAATATTACTTATCTGACGTGCAATTTTCTCAGGAATTCGAATCTGCTGTCGAGTTGCCGTCACTGGACACATCTATGTTAAGCTTTATTTGGCCCTTATCATCCAGAAAAATAAACAGTCATAGCTTTGTGAAACTTAATTTAATCCAAAACAGTTTTTCAGCCGGATAACTCTTGGGAAGAATTTCTATGTGATGTGATTGTTTCCTGAAGATTGATGAAATGCTACAGAGGTTACATTAATTACAAATAAACCCACTTATATTAAAAAGATATTTAAATCAATTAACTTTTCGAAAACAAAATTCTTATACAAAATTGTATATCATGAGCATAAATCAGTCAAACGATCTGAAACTTTGGGCGTGATTGTGTCCATTTTCAAGTTTTAAATTGAGATTCATTATGTAAAAATCGATCGACTTCCAAGTGAGTCCTTAAACATTTGTTTTATAAAATCGCATCTTCTTCATAAGGGTAAAAGGGGGCAAAACAGTTCACGTTCTCTAATCTTTTCACCTGTTAATAGCCACTCAAAAATTCAGCATTAAATACCTTTCAGTTCATTCTATGGGATTTTAAAGACATAAAATTTTATGTCGGTAGGACATATAAAGAAAAAGGCTCAACACTGGACAAATTATGTTATTTAACCTCCACTCAAATGGCTTTGGGGAAATAAAGAGGTGGGTTTGAGTTTCTGAGAAAACTTCACGTGTGATAAATGCTATTCCAGACACTCAAACCGGTGGCTTTGGGTTTTTTTTGGACCCGAATTGGAATTGGAAAGTGCATTGGACGGTTTATATGGAAGACACCACCCCTCCCCCCCTCCCCCTCATAAGGGGCCGTCTAAAAATTAGATTGCATTTGAACTAGAAGTTCTCATAATAAGCTTCCGTAACAAATATCAGCCTATTCGACCTCATGGTGACTGTTTTCAAAAATGTGCAACCATTGGAAAAAATCGGACAACATTATGCACGACGCAAAATTTGCCAGTGCAACTATTGGGCAAAGACAAGCTGTTTTAAATGATTTTTTAAATTTTTATGTCACTTTTTTCAACCACTTGAACCTTTGGATCTTGTTGACCAATCCTGTATGAGTGCATTGACAAAAAAAATCGAGTGAATTTGGTTGAAATGACTAAAATACAGCATAAACACCAAAATCATGTGCTTAGCTGTGCAACGATTGGCAAATCACCCTAGATGGTTTTAAGACTTGTTTTGGAACATGAAATTATCAAAAAGATCTTAAATGTTGAGATGCATAGAAATAACATATCAATGACGGGGCTAAGTGCATTTCTAGTTATCTGATTTATGGGATGGGACTTTTTGTTGCTTGGGTTATACTTTATTTTAACTCATGGGCACTCTAATGACGTTTGAAATTTTTCAAATCCTTCCCCTAAACTACTTTTAATGTCATATGTTGATGTAGCTTATTTGAGCATTTCTTGTACGCAAAAGTCAAGTGAGACTGTAGAAGGATTAAGAAGTAAAATATGCAACCGAACATATTTGCATTTTTTTTAATATTCTTTAGCTTGAAATAAGCTCAGAAGGCAAACAACATTGATAAAGTCAGTAGGTGGGAAAATCCAAGCTATTCTCACATAAAACGATTCCTCCGAGAAAGTTCCTAGCTAAGAAAAAAAACCCGAATCGGTTCAAATCACAATGTTCGATTGAAGGCCCGGTATCCGTCAAACGAAAGTTCAATATCGCCACAGAGAATTTGCATCGCTAGGCACACAAATGCAAATGCGATTTTTCCGGACTGCTCTGAGGAAATTCACACCCTCAATTAGGATGTGTGTGCCCTACCCGGACATCCGTTTCGAATTCCGTTTCATTTCCGGCGTGCGCTTGCTAGCTTTTATTCGAGCACGCGGCGCAAGCTGCAAGCGAATAAATTTGAGCTCAAATTCGTCAACATCCGGGCGCTTCGAGGGGAAAAAAGAGTGCTGCAAAGTGAATGATTCAAGGCAAAAAAACCCAAATGCCGCCAACCCAATCGAATCCAGTCGGATCAAACCGTGATTTCCCGGCGACTTGCAGTCGGTTGTGAAATTGTGATCACACTTTTACGCTTTCACACTTTTCGGGCCCAAATTGGTTAAGAACTGGGCAGGGGAAAAAAGGAGGATAAAGCAGATGGGGTCCTGGCAGCTTTTAATTTGCCACAATGGCTTCCTCGAGTCGGGGCGTCCGCGGAAAAACAGCGCCACGAAGCGAACAGCAATTTGACCGAGCGTTAATTTCCATTTCATTGGTTTTATTTGAGGCACCTCGTCTCGTGTCCTACATGGGCCATGGTGACAAACATCAATCAATTTTGATTAAATTTTCGCGCTGATAAATGGTGAACGGCAACGTTCAGCTCGCTCACTGAATGGACCCGTTCCGTTTATCGAGGATTTTTTCTGGTCTTGATTTTTTATTCACTCAGCGTGTCCTGGCGCCAGGCGATTTTGACAAAGACAAGATAATGGTCAAATTTATTGGATCGTTTTGTTGAGTTCATCTCTCACTTTTTTTATGGATGATTTAATAATTTGTTGCCCTCCCATATGAAGCCATTGCAGTGAAAATTTGTTTAACATGTATTGATTGTTGTTCACTTACGTTAGTCACGCTTGAAAAGGTCTGTAGATTTTCTGGATTGAAACTCTTTTTTATTCGAATTAATTGTGATCAAATTGCGTTGAAACAATTTCTTAAAAAAAAATGTTCAGAAACATCATGATTGCAAAAACTAAGGTATAAACACCTTCTCCATCAAACAACATATTCCATTCTTTTTAAGTATGCTATCAAATCAAAACTTTTGGGATCGTTGGTGATGTTTTGAAACTGTTCTATTCTGGAGTTGAACGAAGTGAGGGGCATCTCTTCGGACCAAAATCGGGGTGGTGCTTAAACGATGTCAATTTCAGCAGCAGCAGCAGCACTGGGACATCTTCACCCGGCTCGGTTATTTGACGAAGGTTGAAACTTTACCACTTTGCTTGATGATTTGTGACGTTTATAGGAGTTTTGAAAGAATTTGAGCAGATATTTAAGAATGATATGAGACGACTTTGGATTTAGAAATCAACATGACATCATAACCGACAGACATGGCAACAGGAAAGAAAGGGGAGGGGGGGACCCTCTTCTCTAGCGAAAAATTTCAAATTCTCAATCAAATTTTGATAAATGACTAAAATGATTCAAGAGTTCTAGTCTCGACTCAGAACTAAAGCCAAAACCTCGAAATCTTATTCCAGGTCCACAATTCTTCTACAGTTTTTCAAAAAAAAAAACTAACTTGCTGAGGAAATTGAGACCCGAACACTATTCAATAAGATAAGACTTAGCTTGCCAGATTGCTCGGATGCTTAAATCTGAATCTGTTCACTTTTAACTGTTACCTTCGATCTGAATTCTTGAATCATGAATATTTAAATTTATTTCAAAATCTTTCCAAAAACATCACTATGATCATAATTTGTTTCATATTAAATTCTGTCAAAGATTTCAATTGTACTTTCTGGTTCTCTTCACCATTTGAAATAACTTTTATAATCAAATGCATCAGAACATAATTGAAGCTATCCAAATCAAAATGGTTCACAACCCTCTCATCTGCCAGATCACATAAATGAGCAAATATTTCCATTACAAACTATAATTTTCAACAGCCCCAACTTCAGCTGAGATTAGGTTTCAGTTTTTGTTTGAGCTCGTTTTCCAACAAAGGCAACTATTATTATTCGCCTGGATGAATGGTTTTGATCACCGACATCAAAACAGCTTAAAAGCTAATCCCACCCAACGAACGTTCATTCATACATATAACTATTGAGAGGGGCTCTTAAATCTCCCCACTCTCCAAATCCACGGACTATCCGTGTTTTCGTTCACTGAAACTTTTGTCCAAACAAACACAAGCGAAACGGAAGCTGCTTTAATTATGTCAACTTTAGTTGTCCACAGTTTTTCCGAAAATCCTAAACCGGTAGCTATAGGCACTGTGTGGTGTGGAACATTTTCCATCGAACATCGACACTTCATTTCGTTGCTCATCATCATCCCCCCTTTCCCGATGTACTCTTTTCTCCAAAAATCTTCTCAACATCGGCACAAATTGGTTGAGGACATGTTTTCCTCCAACCGGATTGCCATTGTCGCCAACATCATCAGCATTATCATCATCATCATCATCATCATCATCGAAACCAATGGTGCGTGAGGTTTACCAATTTTCAAAACCATTTTTCTGATCACCCCCCGAATTCCGCAATCCCCTCCCACGTTTCATAATGAATCAAATCTTTTTGAAGCCCCATTCAGGCTAACGCGGAGGACAATTGGCGAGCTTTGGATGATTTGTTGGATTCTGGGATCCCTTTGATCCACCGTGTCGGACAGATTGTTGTTTTCTGCTTTTGTGGACAGGCGCGTGTGGATGAAAGATGGGTGTGACAGACACGTGTGAGTGAAATCGTTGTTTGAAGCATGATGAGCATATGAACATGGTAGCAGCACTTCATCGGAGTGGGGGTAAAAATAATAATTTTTTGTGCTATGTGTTTGTTTTGAATTGAATAATATGGGTGAAATTTTTACAAATTTATTCACAAGTGAAAAGGCAAACAAACAAACAGGCAAAAGGCAAAAGGCAAAAGGCAAAAGGCAAAAGGCAAAAGGCAAAAGGCAAAAGGCAAAAGGCAAAAGGCAAAAGGCAAAAGGCAAAAGGCAAAAGGCAAAAGGCAAAAGGCAAAAGGCAAAAGGCAAAAGGCAAAAGGCAAAAGGCAAAAGGCAAAAGGCAAAAGGCAAAAGGCAAAAGGCAAAAGGCAAAAGGCAAAAGGCAAAAGGCAAAAGGCAAAAGGCAAAAGGCAAAAGGCAAAAGGCAAAAGGCAAAAGGCAAAAGGCAAAAGGCAAAAGGCCAAAGGCAAAAGGCAAAAGGCAAAAGGCAAAAGGCAAAAGGCAAAAGGCAAAAGGCAAAAGGCAAAAGGCAAAAGGCAAAAGGCAAAAGGCAAAAGGCAAAAGGCAAAAGGCAAAAGGCAAAAGGCAAAAGGCAAAAGGCAAAAGGCAAAAGGCAAAAGGCAAAAGGCAAAAGGCAAAAGGCAAAAGGCAAAAGGCAAAAGGCAAAAGGCAAAAGGCAAAAGGCAAAAGGCAAAAGGCAAAAGGCAAAAGGCAAAAGGCAAAAGGCAAAAGGCAAAAGGCAAAAGGCAAAAGGCAAAAGGCAAAAGGCAAAAGGCAAAAGGCAAAAGGCAAAAGGCAAAAGGCAAAAGGCAAAAGGCAAAAGGCAAAAGGCAAAAGGCAAAAGGCAAAAGGCAAAAGGCAAAAGGCAAAAGGCAAAAGGCAAAAGGCAAAAGGCAAAAGGCAAAAGGCAAAAGGCAAAAGGCAAAAGGCAAAAGGCAAAAGGCAAAAGGCAAAAGGCAAAAGGCAAAAGGCAAAAGGCAAAAGGCAAAAGGCAAAAGGCAAAAGGCAAAAGGCAAAAGGCAAAAGGCAAAAGGCAAAAGGCAAAAGGCAAAAGGCAAAAGGCAAAAGGCAAAAGGCAAAAGGCAAAAGGCAAAAGGCAAAAGGCAAAAGGCAAAAGGCAAAAGGCAAAAGGCAAAAGGCAAAAGGCAAAAGGCAAAAGGCAAAAGGCAAAAGGCAAAAGGCAAAAGGCAAAAGGCAAAAGGCAAAAGGCAAAAGGCAAAAGGCAAAAGGCAAAAGGCAAAAGGCAAAAGGCAAAAGGCAAAAGGCAAAAGGCAAAAGGCAAAAGGCAAAAGGCAAAAGGCAAAAGGCAAAAGGCAAAAGGCAAAAGGCAAAAGGCAAAAAGCAAAAGGCAAAAGGCAAAAGGCAAAAGGCAAAAGGCAAAAGGCAAAAGGCAAAAGGCAAAAGGCAAAAGGCAAAAGGCAAAAGGCAAAAGGCAAAAGGCAAAAGGCAAAAGGCAAAAGGCAAAAGGCAAAAGGCAAAAGGCAAAAGGCAAAAGGCAAAAGGCAAAAGGCAAAAGGCAAAAGGCAAAAGGCAAAAGGCAAAAGGCAAAAGGCAAAAGGCAAAAGGCAAAAGGCAAAAGGCAAAAGGCAAAAGGCAAAAGGCAAAAGGCAAAAGGCAAAAGGCAAAAGGCAAAAGGCAAAAGGCAAAAGGCAAAAGGCAAAAGGCAAAAGGCAAAAGGCAAAAGGCAAAAGGCAAAAGGCAAAAGGCAAAAGGCAAAAGGCAAAAGGCAAAAGGCAAAAGGCAAAAGGCAAAAGGCAAAAGGCAAAAGGCAAAAGGCAAAAGGCAAAAGGCAAAAGGCAAAAGGCAAAAGGCAAAAGGCAAAAGGCAAAAGGCAAAAGGCAAAAGGCAAAAGGCAAAAGGCAAAAGGCAAAAGGCAAAAGGCAAAAGGCAAAAGGCAAAAGGCAAAAGGCAAAAGGCAAAAGGCAAAAGGCAAAAGGCAAAAGGCAAAAGGCAAAAGGCAAAAGGCAAAAGGCAAAAGGCAAAAGGCAAAAGGCAAAAGGCAAAAGGCAAAAGGCAAAAGGCAAAAGGCAAAAGGCAAAAGGCAAAAGGCAAAAGGCAAAAGGCAAACAGGCAAAAGGCAAACAGGCAAACAGGCAAACAGGCAAATAGGCAAATAGGCAAATAGGCAAATAGGCAAATAGGCAAATAGGCAAATAGGCAAATAGGCAAATAGGCAAATAGGCAAATAGGCAAATAGGCAAATAGGCAAATAGGCAAATAGGCAAATAGGCAAATAGGCAAATAGGCAAATAGGCAAATAGGCAAATAGGCAAATAGGCAAATAGGCAAATAGGCAAATAGGCAAATAGGCAAATAGGCAAATAGGCAAATAGGCAAATAGGCAAATAGGCAAATAGGCAAATAGGCAAATAGGCAAATAGGCAAATAGGCAAATAGGCAAATAGGCAAATAGGCAAATAGGCAAATAGGCAAATAGGCAAATAGGCAAATAGGCAAATAGGCAAATAGGCAAATAGGCAAATAGGCAAATAGGCAAATAGGCAAATAGGCAAATAGGCAAATAGGCAAATAGGCAAATAGGCAAATAGGCAAATAGGCAAACAGGCAAATAGGCAAATAGGCAAATAGGCAAATAGGCAAATAGGCAAATAGGCAAATAGGCAAATAGGCAAATAGGCAAATAGGCAAATAGGCAAATAGGCAAATAGGCAAATAGGCAAATAGGCAAATAGGCAAATAGGCAAATAGGCAAATAGGCAAATAGGCAAATAGGCAAATAGGCAAATAGGCAAATAGGCAAATAGGCAAATAGGCAAATAGGCAAATAGGCAAATAGGCAAATAGGCAAATAGGTAAATAGGCAAATAGGCAAATAGGCAAATAGGCAAACAGGCAAATAGGCAAATAGGCAAATAGGCAAATAGGCAAATAGGCAAATAGGCAAATAGGCAAATAGGCAAATAGGCAAATAGGCAAATAGGCAAATAGGCAAATAGGCAAATAGGCAAACAGGCAAATAGGCAAATAGGCAAATAGGCAAAAAGGCAAATAGGCAAACAGGCAAATAGGCAAATAGGCAAATAGGCAAATAGGCAAATAGGCAAATAGGCAAATAGGCAAATAGGCAAATAGGCAAATAGGCAAAAGGCAAAAGGCAAAAGGCAAAAGGCAAAAGACAAAAGACAAAAGGCAAAAGGCAAACAGGCAAACAGGCAAACAGGCAAACAGGCAAACAGGCAAACAGGCAAATAGGCAAACCGGCAAATAGGCAAACAGGCAAATAGGCAAACAGGCAAATAGGCAAACAGGCAAATAGGCAAACAGGCAAATAGGCAAACAGGCAAATAGGCAAACAGGCAAACAGGCAAATAGGCAAATAGGCAAATAGGCAAATAGGCAAATAGGCAAATATGCAAACCGGCAAATAGGCAAACAGGCAAATAGGCAAACAGGCAAATAGGCAAACAGGCAAATAGGCAAACAGGCAAATAGGCAAACAGGCAAATAAGCAAACAGGCAAATAGGCAAACAGGCAAATAGGCAAACAGGCAAATAGGCAAACAGGCAACAAGGGAAACAGGCAAATAGGCAAACAGGTAAATAAGCAAACAGGCAAATAGGCAAACAGGCAAACAGGAAAATAGGCAAACAGGCATGTAGGCAAAAGGCAAACAGGCAAACAAACAAACAGACAAACAGGAAAACAATCAAACAGGCAAACAGGCAACGAGGCCAATAAGAAAACAGGCAAACAGACAAACAGGCAATCAGGCAAAAAAACAAACAGACAAACAGGCAAACAGGCAAACTGGCAAAGAGGCAAAGAGGCAAAAGGCAAACAGGCAAACAGAAAAACAGGCAAAACCGCTAACAGAAAAGTGTGAAATTTAAAAAAAAAATTAGGAAGAATATGCGTGAAAGAAAAAGTTTAAAATGTTTAAAAGATACTAAAAATCGAAAAATGGAAGTAAGAAAAACAACGGAATGCTTCAGACAATGAAGCACAAAATTTTCCAGTCCATTTATTTGGCGTAACTGTCTACAGACTGACCCTTTCCTCAACTGGTGTTTTTTGGCAAATTTTCGGTAAACAACTAAAACTTTTCAAACCAACCACATTGTTGAAAGAAACAGATCGTAACAGTTTACTTGTGATGTTTTGCCAGAGCGCTATCAATTCTCAGATACTCAATTTCAGTTTTTTCTTCATCCCTATTCTTTTGCATGGTAGCACACAATCCAGTAAAAGCAAGTTTTATAGTATAGTTCAAAACAATGTCAAGCAGACCGAAATTTCTTGCCCGGAAAATAACGCAAGAATGAACTGAACCGGACTGGAGGGATTTGTAACGTTTAGCAAAACTTTCGTCCCGGGCAGGAAGAAAACGAAATTTGTATCCCTTTCTTCTTGCGAATTTGGTCGCAAAGTTGAAACAAAGTTTCAATTTATGGTTGGGCGCCAGAAGTTTTTTGCTCACAGTTGCCTAAATTACCGGAACCGAATGGGATGTGGCCGAAGCTGTGTGGTTAATTGGTGGTATTTTTGTTTTTCAGTAAGGTTTCCAATATATTTGCCCTTATAGATAAAACTTACCACTACTTAGCTTCATCTTCAAATATGATAGGAAACTCGATTTTTTCAAAGCGATTTCCTTCAAACGGACGTTATGGATTAATATGCTTTCCCTTCAGGCTGAAACATCCTCAGCAGAACATTCATAATCGACTTTCAAGATCTCGTCAAACGAATGCCGGTCGGCTTATGGGTAGAGCTCTAACGATCTCAAAATGGTCTGTAATGCTAATCCGCTTACAAACACTTAAATTATTGCATGCACATTTCATCCCGAGTAGGAAGGTATCTCGAGGCAGACGAATGTGGAAGAATCTGGAAGCAAACGCAAAACCATCGCAATCATCTGTCTTCTTCCGTTCAGAGATGGAGATCCCAGCTTTGGTTGACCAAATTCGAGGAAGAACCGTCGTTTCTTGAATCAAATGGAAGAACAATCTTGGACCGTCCGTCGTCGTCGTCCGTTGGTTGCTAGAAATCTTTCGGCCGAAAATAATCCGGGCTTGATGCAATAATTCTTCCTATGTCGGCATCTTCTTCTCGATGAATGTTCCTAGCAGAAATGCTTCATAGGTAAGATGTCCATATGTTAAAAAAGTTTTCTTGGAGATGTTTGTTTAAAATAGTTTTTTTTATTTAATAAACATTATGAACTAGTTTTTCATAATATTAAAGGTACCTTATATGAAAAGAATTGAAGTTGAGACTTTCATCTCAAAATATATCCAATATACACACGCTTTGAGAAGAATCCAATCTCAAGCAAAATTACACTTTACTTGTTCTTTCGAATGCCCCTTCTTTGAAGAACTACAAGTTGTAGTTTTATTGGAAGTGCAATGAAAATATTTTCAGGCTTAACTTGCCTAATCAAGTAGTAGAAGTCAACTTTTAGTTGCGACAGCAAATTTCTGTTGCTTTTGTTCTGTTCTTTTGCACTGGAAAACAAAAAAAAATCCGCTTTTGAATGACAAAATCTTTAAAGAAATGCTTGCTCTACTATTGATGACCAAAGAGTTATTATTATCAACATTATTCATTCCGTTGTGAAAAATTATCAACCAAAGTGATATTCTTAAAAACGTAATTTCTTGAGAATTTCTTTAATTTTTCAATGATTTAAATCAGATTTTAATTTTTTTACATTCAAAATCACAATAAATTTTTTTAACAATTGTCTTCTACATATATTTTCCACATTATATGTTGACGCCCAAAAAAATTGGAGATATCGGGCAAAATGAGACGTTTAGCGTCATTTTATCAAAAAGCGGTGTAGACCATTCGATTCCTCGTGTTTTTTTTACATACAGAAAGGTTGTTTTTTCGAGCAAGACGTCCTTGCCTGAATTGGGTACCAGTTTTGGCTCGAAAATCCCCACTGTGAAGCTGTTAGAGAATATTTTTTAATCATCACCTCAAAATAAGTTTGGGTTTGCAAATTTGGTAAAAAACCAAATCGCCTTTTCTGAGCATTTTTAAAATCATAGCTCCCCATGTTTAGGCCAAATCCAATTTCATAAAGAGGAGAGGCATAGAAAAACATAATCCTATTTTTGAATAAATTTGAACAAATTGAACAAAAGCTTGTATGCAACAAACTTGCAAAAAATCGACATTGTCCAAAATTGAAAAATCGAGTTATTTTATATCGAAAATTGAAAAAATCTCAAATGGAAAATGTGAAACAATTACTATCTTCAGCAGATTGAAATTCGCTCTGGCGAATTTTTAAATTTTAGAAAAAAATTTGATGATTTTTTATAAAATGTCTTAACCTTATTAGTTCTTCCCTTTGAGATTCTCGGAAAAGTCGGAAGGAGGTGGGTGACTGATAAAAGGATTTGATATTTTTTCCGGCCTTATTTTTAAATGAAAACCATAATTATAAATGTGATATCATTTATTCAACCCATAAATGTTTTACCTAGTGATAAAAGATAGTAATGATAAGCTAGCAATATTCTTTAGTTTTACCAGAACCTTTGGGGAAATTTTATGCAAAAATGGTTAAACATTGGATTTTATGAAAAATGGTTTTTTGTTCTACAACTTTGTGTTAAAGTGAATAACGATGAAACCAAAAAGCAAAATCAAAAATTCCAATAAGGATTTTCAACTCTTGAATACTCGATACATTCGGATTTTAGTTTAAATCTTTGTTTTAAAAGTATCAAACCAACAAAATATAATTCCCGCTTAATGTTTCTGAACCTGAAAATTCAATACAAATTATTTTATCAACAAAAAATTGAGATTGTTATTTCATATCATTTTTGAAATCCTGTTAAAAAGAAATGAAATTTAGACCTTTCAAAGCACGCAATTATTTGATGGTAGTGGTTTTGTGTTTTTTGTTTGAATTGTAGTTCTAAATCTGAATTCTGCCTTCTGAACCTGAATTAAAGTTCTGAATTCCTAATTTGAAATCGATTTTGAATCTGAAATTACAAACAAAAATTCCCAAGAATTAAGAACCGAAACTAATTTTTTGACCGAATTCTGAACCAGAAATTTCTTATATGAATTATTAATCTTTGATGTTCTATGTTTTATTCTTCATTTATTTTTTCGTCATTCAACTAGTGAATCTGATTAAATAATCCGAATGATGTAACTGAGATATATCAATTCTGGATCACCGTTATAGAAGTTTTGAACTTAGGAAACCAAAATTTGAATCAGGATTTTCTTCCAATGAAGATATTAAAAATATAAACTTAATTCAGATTCCATAATACGATCACAGGCAACAATTTTTTTTTTTAAATTTTGAACCAGAACATCGGAAGTGATTCAAAAATAAGCTTACCAGATATTTTTCCACACTTTTCCGGGCAGGGCAAATCCGGGCAATTGTATCCAAAAACTTAGCGAAATCGATGCATTCGATTCCAAATTTTACAACCCAAAATCTAGGCAATATTCATAAAAATTTTGAAATTATTCAATTATAATCAAAAAGTAAAAAAATCGAAAAGCAGCACCCATGACCCGAAAAGAACTGCGTCAGGTAGAAGTTGACCTCTCCATACTTCCGATTTACCCAGTCTGAAAGTCTCGGGATTAGCCTATGCGTCCATCTTGCGTTGTTCGATGCGTCCCATTCGTCCTGCCACTTGAGCATTGACGCTGCTCGTTGAGTTTTACGCACTCCTCTAACAGCTATGTCGATGGGAATCATGCCCGCGATGACAAAAGCTGCATCTGTTGATATGGTCCTGTACGCACAGGAAACTCGCATGGCAATCAACCGATGTGTGCTCCGTAATTTGGATCTGTTGCGCTCTACCTCTATCGCGGAGCTCCAGGCCGCTCCTCCGTATCGTAGTTTCGACAGTGCTATGCTCGGAAGGAGACGTCTCTTGCTACTCATTGGACCATGGCAGTTCGGCGTAATCCAGGCCAATGAATCTATGACTTTCGATGCACTTTCACAACAGTATTTGACATGCGCACCAAAACTTAAGCGATGGTCTACCATTACTCCAAGGTATTTCAGCTGCTGTTTCGAAGATGTCGTGTGCCCTCCAACAGTAATCTCCATGTGCGGCACAACTCTTTTATTGGTCACGAGCAGAACTTCAGTTTTATGGTGAGCTATCTGAAGCTTAACTACCTCCATCCAGATGCCAACCCTTTCTACGGACACCGTTGCAAGGTCTTCTACCTCCTCGATTGTTTCGCCGGTAATCATGAACACGATATCGTCAGCAAATCCAACTATCTGCACGCCTGCTGGTAGTTTCAGCGTTAACAGCTCATTAAACATGGCATTCCAAAGCACAGGTCCGAGTATGGAACCCTGTGGAACACCCGCTGTTAAGGCAGTAGATCGTAACCCAGTTTCGTACTCTGTCACCATACGGATGGCGTCCACCGTAGATCTCCCTTTCCGAAAACCGAATTGTCTGTCTGACAGTCCACTTCCGCCTTCTGTGTAGATAATAAGTATGTTTAATATTATCCTCTCCAGTAGCTTACCAAGGGTGTCCAGCAGACAAATGGGTCTATATGATGATAGATGCCCTGGGGGTTTCCCAGGTTTCAGTAGTAGCACCAACTTCGCCGTTTTCCACGAGTTGGGAGTTGGGAGAAGATCCCTCGTCGAGACACTTTTGTAGCACCACTCTGAAGGTATCCGGAATGGTCTGTACCGCCACCTTCAGCACTGCATTTGGGATTCCGTCCGGACCAGGGGCCTTATTCACCGCAAGTTTCTTAGAGATAGCCACAAGTTCTTCGTTCGTTACTGGCTCGATGTCGTGGGCACCCGTCGGGCACTGCGTCGGGCCATGCTGCGGGATAAGATGTGCAACGATCTCTCTCAGTTTTTCCGGACACTTTTCGGTCGGCGAACTTGGGCCACCGAATTTCGCCAGTGCAAATCTATAGGCTTGGCCCCATGGGCTATCATCTACGCTATGGCATAACGCTCTGTAGCAGTTTTCTTTGCTTTTTTAATAGCTCGCTTAAGTGCCACCCTGGCTGATCGGTAAACGGCACCTCTCGTTTCTCTATCGGCTTCGTTTCTCGCCCGTTGAGCTCGACGCCTGGGTTTTAGACAGCTAGTACGAAGCTCAGTTATTTCTGAGGTCCACCAGTAAGCTGGTCGTCACCACCACTTCGGTGTATTCCTTCTGGGCATGGTCATGTCGCACACCGCTACCATCATTTTTGTCAGCTGCTCAGCATTACGGACCTGCGATGCTTCCTGCATGTTAATAGCTTCGGTGCACACTTCCTTATCGAAAACTTTGGTCTTCCATCTCCGCTCATGGACTGGCCGTTGCCTTACTGTTACCGGATTTCGGTCTCCTACGCTATAACGTATCGCCTGGTGGTCGCTGTGCGTATAATCGTCACACACTCTCCAATTCATGTCAGTTTTTAGTGATGGGCTCGCAAAGGTGATATCTATCACTGACGTTCTGTATGGCATTCCATGCTTGTGATAGGTGCTGGTAGATCCAGTGTTGCAAAGCTCAACCTCCAGTCTCGCGAAGGACTCTAGCAGACTGTGGCCCCTAGGATTGTTGCCCCTACTACTCCAGTTAACCGCCCAAGCGTTGAAGTCTCCTGCTATCACTACAGGGGCCCTTCCTGTCAGTTCGTGAGTGAGTTCATCCAACATTGTGTTGAACACCCGATCGTCCTTCTGGTGGAGCGTAGCAGCTGCAAAAGAAGATCCCGTTGATTTTAGCAATCACAAATCCGTCCCGAGAATTTACCACTATCTCCTGGATAGGAAAACGTCCCGTGGCGTAGATAGCAGCTAAGCCGGACCTGTCCGCTGTCCACTTACCGTTTCCAGACGGAATTCTGTATGGTTCTGATAAAAGCGCCACGTCGCACTTTCTTTCGCCTACCATTTGCTCCAGCAGAAGCTGTTCGACCTCGCTATGGTTGAGGTTTAGCTGGATTACATCCAATTTTACTGGCTTGCCTTTGCCTTTTCGTATGTCTGGCAGTCTAAGCCACCAGTTTCGTGAGCATTGTCATCCGCCTGCTTGCACTGCATGCATTTCGGTTGATTTTTGCAAACTCTAGCGAAATGTCCTTCTTCACCACATCTTCGGCAACATCGTGACCGGTCGGGTCCGTTGCAGTTTCGGGATTGGTGACCGAAGTCCCAGCAATTAAAGCAGCGTTGCATTTGTTTTGGTATCCTGGGTGCGGTTCTAAAGTGGCCCACTGACCATCCAACTCTTACACTCCCTGCCGTCAGTAGAATGTTGGCCGCTGTTGGCGTGAGACGAATCGTCGCAATCTGCATTCCACCATACGCCTTTCTCAGTTTTGTAGCTACTGATTCGTTGCTCATATCAGGTATGCTGGAGAGTGCTTTCTCGAGCTCCTCTGCAGTGGTAAACTCTTCCAAGTCCTTGCATTCAATAGATGCGACCTGCGATAGCGCGCGAACAGTCGCTTCTTCGCCCAGGGTGCTTTCGAAAAGCTCCTTGAAATCGGCGCTCTTTACTGTCGGGTCTTTTTTTAGCTCGAAGAGCAGATCACCTTTTTGGGTGCGTCTTGTTTTAGTGACGCTCTCGCCAAGAGCAGATAATTTTGGCTCTGCGCGTAGCTTCCGGAACAAGTCCGCATACGTTGTGCCTTCTTTCGCTTCCACGATAAGGGCATCACCCCTGGACAACACCCGTTGAGGTTTTGGTTTTGGGGGTGGTTCTGGCTTCATGACGACCTTTCTTTTCGTGTTCTCCTTCCTATTACGAACCATTCGCCAGCCTCCTGCACTACTTTCGCCGTCTTCATCCTCGTAGTCCGTACCCCTCCTTTTTTTTAGAGGAATCGTTTACGACGGGGGAGTCGCGATCCAAGAGAAGCAACTAATTTTACTTCCTCCAATCCCTTCTCCTCAGCCTCGGCTTTCCGCACCAGCTCTTTTCGTTCCTTGACGGCACTCTGCAGATGCACCATTAGTTTCGGCACCCAGGTCTTGATATGCGTGTGCACGTTGTTGGTACTTCGCACAAACTCCTGCATCTTGTCGACCATGTCGGCTGCCTCCAAAAGGCCACATTTTTTGATGCCCCTTGGTGCTCCTCTTCCAACGACTGGGACCTGCTCCTCTTGCTGGGAACTACTGAGGTTTTCAGTGGACCCATCTGCGGCCGGGCTTCTCCCCGCTTCCTTGGCAACCTCCCTGCCAATCTCCTTTCCTAGCTCCTTTACTACTTTGCATAGTAGAGGAGACCTAAGGAGTCCTCTCTTAGCAAAGACCTCTGTCTGCGTTCTTCTACCTTCTCCTCCTTCGTCCGAGCTAACGTCAGTTGTCTCGTAATTCCTTCTGTTTTTGGTGTTGTTGTTGTTTTGGTTCATGTTTAGTCCCACGAGTAGCTAGGGAAATATACGGTCCACTGCGCCAGTGCCCTGCTTTAGCGCAGTAAGGACTTCATTACTGTGGGGTGCGTCCTGGTGCCCCACAGGCTACCGTTTGCGACTGACACATTTTCGACCCGCCAGCCTTCCACCTCATCTGCACGGTCTTTCGCATGGAGGCGTTTTCGCGCCTCCATGAGCGGCACACTTTGGGCAACCTTGGGTCGTTGTATCCAATAAGTTCCAATAGAAAAGTCCGAGTTTATTGCGTATTTCTTCATCTATAGAGGGGTTCCGTCAGTTCCGTTTGCGTAGTCCATATCCATTGCATTTGTCTTTATAAGATGGGTTTCAGTTCCGTTTTCATAGTCCATTTCCGTTGCATGTGTTATCATTAGAAGGAGGGATGGTTCCAATCTATTCCGAGTCAAAAGTCCGAGTTCGTTTGCGTAGGTCAATTAGTGGGAGGAGCATTGCTGAATTTAGTCGTCTCTTACGACATGGGACAGTGACCCCGGGGTAGTATTCTGATGCCGCTACCCCACAGCATAAGACGTGAACGCTATCCTCGGTCCGGTTCGGGTACGGTCGGTGGTTAAAATGCTGTTTTTTTAATGGAAATGTGTGCAGTAGTTTCGATTCTATAACCGAAACAGTGATCCGAGTCTATATGACCTTAAAAAGTTTATTGTTTTCAACGACAACTTTTTAAATCTAAAATAAGAAATGTTGATGCTTTTCTGTTGAAATGAAAGATAGAACGTAAGTTTCAGTGGAGGAATAAAGTTATCTTTATTCACATTTTGTTTATCACGTCGTATCTTAAGGGGGGGGGGTCTAACGGCTTTAAAAAAACACCTTTTTCACGATTTTTTTCTAGAGCTATCGTTCAAACAAATGTATTCAAATTTTTTGCATTATACAAAGCATTGTTATAAGCACATTTAGTAATTTTTTCGTAGAGAAATATTGAAAAATGAGCTGGTGACCGAGCAAGTTCGAGGATGCCTTTTAGAAAACAGGATTTGCGGTGGACACTGTATCTCAGCACAGAATCATCTGAAGTCAAAAAATCAGAGCAAAATATTTTTAATAGATGTTTTTCTGGACCCCAACGTTTTTATTTCACTTAAAGAAAACTTTATGAAATTTTTGTGGCTGTTTGAAGTAAAAACTACGATTTTTCACGAAAAAATCCGTCATTTTTCACCTGTAAAATCTCCCCAAAGTAAAAAAACAAAAAACAAAAACGTTGGGGTCTGGTATTTTATATGTAGAAAACATGTTCCAAATTTGAAAAGAATCAGATAAGTAGTTTTCAAATGACGATGTCCACGGACTTTTAAAATGTGCTTTCGAGAAAAACGCGTTTGAAGTTTCTGCTCTTGCTTTCTTGCAGTATTAGATAGGAGGAGATAAAGGCCTATAATTTCTATAGTTTTGCTTCGATTGACTTGAAAATTTGACACAACATTCTTGAAATGTTTTACAATAAGAAAATAGAAAAATAAAAAAATCGATTTTTTGAAAATGTTAGACCCTACCCCCCCCCCTTAACTCAGAAATATATAAGCCAAAACTTGCTCGTCACTAATCAAACTCCCAATTCTGTGTAATTCATTCTGAGCTAACCACTCAGAATATCAGACAACATTGCTATATTATCACGAACCTAACTTGAGTACTCTCGTTTTACCGTGTGATGATGTAAACATTTATACTGTCATTATGATCACTATTCTATTGTTTTGCAATCAACAATTGCGAATAAATCCATGTTTTAGTTCCATGCGGCAATCCGCAAAACGTGTATCTCCAGAGGATCCTTAATCGGACAGGTGAATTTCAACATTCTCGTTATAGGAAAGATCAAAGATTTTTCTATATTTAATCTTTAAATATTCCGCATTAAAAAAAATTTCGCTCTTAAATTCTGAGGTTTGAAAAGTATCGATTTCTATCAATAAATTACTAGATTTTTTTCATTTATCAAATCGATCACGTTTGTAAAAAAAATTCTGCAACCAAGTTGTCGGTCCACAATGGCAAAAGGACAAAGTAGGAAAAAACGCTTTGTAACCACTAAAATAATTACTCCCAATGTGTGTAAACGTTGAAAATTGAAGATAAACTCACGTTTCCCTCTCGTTTCTCTGACTCTGACTCTGAATCGCTCTGTTTCTTGTTTTTCTTTCCCGGTACCTCCCTCAACTTGCCAACTTGCCGGAACAGGTGCCATTTTCGAGCAGGGCACGGACGAAATCCAGTCGGCGTTCAAATTTGCCATGCTGAACCACAACCTGAACGTGTCGGCGAGGCGCTTCGAGCTGCAGGCCTACGTGGACGTCATCAACACGGCGGACGCTTTCAAACTGTCACGGCTCAGTAAGTATTTCGAAAATTGGGAGTGGTGGGTGGGGGAGGTTTTCATTGGAGCGGGTAGAAACGAGATGTGGTGGTGGGTGGTGGAGTCACAAACACATGCTCTGGTGAGCAAATGCAAACAGCAATTTGTGAGATGGTTCGCCATTAGGGTGGCACTGAAGAGGATTTTTTTTTGGGAGTCTTTTCCAGAACGATTTTAATTTAAACATAAAAATCTGCATCCATGAAAATTCGCCCTTTTAATAGAAAAGACTCTCTCCTCCAAATACACTTTTCACGAAAAAGAAATCTATCGGAGGGTATCAAACTAATTTTTTCTCAGGTTTTTAAACAAAATTAACGCGAAAGTTTTGGGAATTTATAAAATAATCACAAATCATAAAACTTCAAACTTTTCAAAGAATTCGTAGAGACTCTTTCATGAATGAAAAATGACTAATAATATTATGATTTAATAAATCCTAAAATGTTGAGAATAAATAAAATATTTTGAAGAAAATTAAAAAATAAATAAAAGAAATTTTAAAAAGGCATTGTAATGAGAGTGTTTTATTTTTGTCTATGTTTATTTTTAAGGAATACAGAGTGCAACTAAGAGTAACGTAAAGAAAGAAAAAACTTATTTCTCAGGATTATATTATTCTTCTTTCAAAACTCATTAATACTTTGGATACCTCTGAGTTCGAATCTTTGGAATCAATAATTGAAAGTTAATTGTTTTTTAAAAAAATAAACAAATAAATAATTGTGAACCTTTCAGATAGTTTGGTTTTACTCGGGCTTACCCAGTTATTCAGTAAAAAATTCGAAAAGGCTCAGTCTAGATGCCCGATTTTTGTGAAAAACTACCTGACAATAATCCAGAATTTCTAACATTTTAGCTAAATTGAGCAAAAAACTCAAATTGAGTGGATGGTTTGTTCAATTTAAGGGTCCAAACGAATTTTTAGATGTATTCACTACAAACTAAACAGATTTTTTTAAGTTTTGTATACGGTTTGACTCCATATGTAGTTCGATGAAAAAATTGAAATTTGAGGTTATTCTTTTATCATGTTCCTCTTGTCATTGTTTTTCGCATATTGCTCAGATTGAAATGCCGGTTATCGCGCGATTATTGATTTTAAAAATTTAAAGTCAGATGCTTGGCCACAAATACGTTGTTAAGCAGTGTTTTCATGGAAATTGTTTCTCATTAAGGCTAAAATAGCTTACCATTTGAAGAATATTTTAAGCAAACTGTTTCTGAAAATCTTATGATTAAGCCTTGTGACGTGACATTTTCAACTTCAAAACAAGCTTAAGCTTACAGTTATCAACTGCATTTGATCTTTAATCAAATAAAAGGGAAAGATAAAGAAAATTGAAATTCTATAACTTAATCAAAGCGCTTTTGACTTCTGTAATTTCCGATAGTGTTGCTAATATGTCTAATCTTCACTATATTGTGGTATATTTTCAAAAATGTCAAAAATTTCATTTTGAAGTTAAATGATAAAAAAAACCTATTCTGTCACAAAGATGTGTAATGAAGATTAATGTTGCAAAGGATGTTTCGAAAAAATTTCATGATCGAATTTCGAAAACCGACCGTAAAAATACATTTAGTAGATTGGCCCAAAAAGTTACCCTCTGCTAAATTTCAGCTCAATCGGACTTGTTTTAGGGGTGGCTCAAAGAATTAAAAATTGCATTTGGTTAACCTCAAAATCCTAAAAAGAAGACTGGAGATAATCGGGAAAATCGATATTTTTAATTTTATGCCAAATTGATCAAAATATATAAAACCTATCATGGCAAACAATTTTCGAGATCTGGGGTTATCTCGAAAAAAAACTTTAATTTCAAAAATCAGCAAAGGGGGAACCAGAGGAAATTCGGAAATTCAAAAAACTTATTTTTGATGCCAAGTGTCTTAAGAATGCACGAACCAATAATGGAGTAATTTTGTTATTTTTCAAATTGTGGTCCCAGAAAGTCGATTTTTTACCAATTTTTTTAGGGATCCAGACCTCGATGTTTCATGCATTTTTAAAACTTTTGGTTTTAAAATGATAATTTCCAATTTTCGTTTTTTTTTTCTTGGTTTTTGATTTTTGAAGCTTAAAAGTCTATGTTTTACGATTTTTTTTCCGAGTTAACTCTAGATTTGAAAGTTTCATGAATTTATAGGCAATTTGGTATAAAAATAGAAATTTGAATTTTCGATTTCCTTCTGTCCCATCTTTGATGATTTTTTAGGATTAAAAGTTCTTAATCTGAACGTTTTATCCATAAATCATTGAATCAAAAATTAGGTTGCCAGAATTCTTTCAGCATCTGGGAAATATTTGGACAAATTTTCTCTAAACCCAGAAATTACTCAACCAAAATCAAGAAAAAAATTTAAAAAAATGTTTATTCATCAATACTTATCGACAAATTTTGAATCGTATTTTAGTCTTTCAAAAAACCTTTCAAGATTTTTTTATGCTTGAAAAATATAGTTTTGTTTGTTGTTTATCAATTTGTTTGTTTAATTTCATTTTTCAAGGAAATCTTTTAACATAAAAAACCCTCTTGATATAACCTAAGCTTGCCAGATTGCCCGGTTTTATCCGGGTTTGCCCGGATATTTGATGCAAAATTTCGAGAAAGTCCGGTCCGGCCCGGTTACCCGGATATCGTGAAAAAAGTCCGGATATTGCCCGGATTTTTTCACAATTTTCACAAAGGAAATTAAAATTTTTGAGTAAGTTTCAGCAAACCGATTATCAGTATGGAAATTTTCAACGGGTGTTTCAAATAATTTCGCTGATTTACTTTTATAAACCTTTAAATATTGAAGTGTTCCAAAAAGTTGTTTGAAGTCTGCAATTACATTAATAAAATATTAATTTCGTTTTTTTTTTGCATTTTTTCTTTGCTTTTATATATAATAACACCTGAATTTTGCCCGGTTTTGCCCGGTTTTTGGGTTTGAAAAATTGAAATCCATGCCCGGATTTTGCCAGGTTTTTTTGAAAAAATGCCCGGAATTGCTAGGCCCGGATGGTAGTGAAAAAAATTCTGGCAACCTTAATATAACCACTATGGTGGCAGCGAATAGAATGGTAACGAATTTTGAAAACAGACCAAAAAACTTATGAAGATTGGAACAAAAAACTGTCTTGTGCAATATTTCAGCTCACAACGCAGAGACATCTGGAACACAGAAACAGGAAGAAAAATGGGCAGTGTCGTTGGAATCATGCTTAGAAAAATGATCCTTAAGGAAGAAACCAGGTTTCGAGGTTCTTCCAAAAATTTCAAGTTTCAAATTTCACATTCATTAAAGTGGTTGTTTTAAAGCAAGAATATTTCAATTTGAAGCTTCCTCAGAATCCAATTAAAAAATTCATAGTTTTGTAACTGATCTACTTGGAACCTTCAACAAAGTTTCAAAATAGGTTCATCAAATTCCTCAAAGATACTTATCTTTACGGGGCTTCAATATTTAACCCTCTGTTGTTTTTCAAAGAACACAATTTCCATTTTAAAAACAAGAGTAGTTGCAGCAGCATAAAACAAGCATCACATGTGGGGAAACCAACCAAAAATTTACTGATGGTTAAGGATCATTCACCCAAATCACAACAAACATATATTGCTTTTCAGAGCTAATACGGACTTTGACTTGAAAAGAGCTGCCTAAGCAACCAAAATGCACGTTTTTACTTTAGAATGGAACCCCAAAGTTCACATTTGTCTGAAAAAATGTGTTACGGAAGCTTTAGGTGACTCTTGCCTCGTAAAAGCTACTCAGGAACTTCCATCGCCCTTTGAAAGGTTAAATTAACGATAACGGAACTTCTAAGCGTATTTGTTCCAACTTCTTTCAAGAAGGTCGATAACGTTCGCTTAACACTTTCTAACGCATCGTTAAGATACTAAGGTGGAAACCTTTATGGAAATTCTAAGCGACATATAAAAAATGTCTGTCAATTTCATGTTATGGTATTTGTTTTGTTTATATTAGCACTGATATTTTCAAATGGAAATCAAGAATATTCCGAATTTTGTTTATCAATATCGATATTCGAATAAATTGTTGATGATGAGAAATTTTGATATTATGTATTAAATGTACTGAAAGTCCTTTTAACGAAATTAGGTACAATCAATTGACCAACCTATTCAATCATCTCAAATGACATAAAGTTTAAAAACAAATTATTACAGTGGCAATGAACTATTGCTGGATTGGTCGAGAGGTTGGTGATTTTCATTGAAACCTAGAGAGCAGCGTTTAAATTCTTTAGGCTTAAGTAGCTTTTGTGATCAAAACAATATAATTAAAATCAATGAGATAAACCATGATAGACCGGCAACATAGCAATCTGACCTCTGGTTGTCAGAGCAATCTGTCAACCGGATATTTTCGGCGCGAAGAAGTTTTTTGACATTCTCTTAGAAGCTGAATAGCATTCTCTTCAGCAAGGTGGCCGAAAAAAATTTTGTGTTGTTGAGAAAAATAATTCTGATTTTCTGTGAGTTAACCCAAAAATTCTGTAATAAATTTCTGTGATGCTATGTTTTTGAGTTTCATAAAAAATTCATGATAAATTGGGTATTTTTTACATTGTTGTTAGGCAAAATCAATTACCATTACTTATCTTATCATTCTTTTCTAATCCACAGTAAAAAATCTAAATTTAATACTGTCCAAAAAATAGTAATTTCAGAAATCCATTCAAAATAAAAAAATTCTGTGAAATCTGTGAAAATTCCAAAATTCTGTGTTCTGTGACACAGATTCTGTGATGAAAATTTGCTCCAAATTATGTGAAATTACAGATTTTTCTGTGATTTCGGTAACCTTGCTCTTCAGCCACCTAAACGAACTAGAAAGTAGCTTTAAGAACTTAAATTTTGGGCTGATTAGAATTCTCTTCAGACAGAAACGAGAGCTGATTAGGCTTCTAAGAAACCTTTTTAAGGGAATTATGGTTGCTTGGGTTGTGCTCAAACAATTTACTATAACTCATTCCTTGTGTCAAGCCAACTTTCCTACGTAGTACAACGTGTTTTTATTTTCCAAATCACAGTAGGTTAGCTTTGACACAAACGTCGTCTACACTGAGGAAATACATCGTATGAGGTTCATGAGAAAGTCTTATGAAATTTCAACATAAGAAAAAACATTGGAATTCATAAGACGTTTTTTGGCTTACATAAGATAAGTCTTATGAAATGATGTCAGTAGCGTTCTCACGATTTTCATAAGATGGTCTTATGATTTTTCATAAGATGGTCTTATGATTTTTCATAATATAATGTTATGAAAACGACCTTAAACATCTTATGAATTTCATAAGACACGCTTATGAATTATTATGCGGAATTCAACCCGGACACTAAGGTTATTCTTTTCGTCAACTCTCTCTTCACATTCTCACAGCGGTTTAAAAAAACTTCAAACTATTTTCAATGCACATATATTGTTTATAGAACTGAACATTGAAAAAAGCAAAAAAATATTTTTGGGCGACCGTGGGAATGAAAACAGAGAGCCAACAAAGAGAATAACTTTAAGATTGGATAAAGCAGTCTACCGTAATTAGTGACAATACCGAACCAAAACTACGTTTCTATGCTGATTTAGATCGCTGTCAATGACATGTCTTCTGAGTTTCATAAGATCGCTTATGGAATGACAATAAGGAATGTTTTGAAAACGATACTCATCATATGAGTGGCATGAGCAATCTTATGAAATCATAAAAAAATGATAGAAAATCGTTTCATAAGACCGATCTTATGAATTTCATACGAGATTTTTTCCTCGGTGTAGGTTCAAAAGTTAAGATAACCGACAATAAAAAATGTCTAAACCTGTTCTTTAAATATTCTGTATTCAATCATTTTTACAACCGCACTAGACAAATTGATTTATTCCCTCCAAGCACCCATTTAAATTTTAAAATTTAAAATTATTTTCTTGTTTTCAACTACAGCACTAAAAAGTAAAACTCCGACCAGAGATTCCTTCACAATTGTTGGGGACTGGTTCCCGGTAGAGCTTCGGAAAGTAAAATTTAATCACTAGAGAAGCGCTAACAATTCTCTTTCCAGTTGCTCATGATCAAACTGAATTCAAGCCTTTTTTAGTTATATTTCGGTTATGTTCATAGAAAATTTTTTGGTATCTATAACCAAAATACACAAATTTCCAAAAATTACCGCGAACAAAAAACGCGTGTGTTCGCGTGGCTCAACGCCTACTTCTCTCAGGGATATTTATAAGGTGCTCATATTAAACTAAACTTGTTGCCCTGAAAGATTTACTCTGCAAAAAAATTCATCTTAAACCTTTTTGAGCGTTTCAAAAGTGCTTTTAAAGATATTATAAAACTTTTCAGTATTTTACCAGATATTTTTAACCTTCTCCTGCTGCTTCTTTAACCAACATAGAAAAAGCATGTAAGCATCCTGGGAAATGAAAGACTTGCATTCTTAATTCTTCTTTTCAACGTAATCTCTATTAGGTACTTTTAAATATGCATGGTAAAGATTACTACGGCCAGTCCAACCTTGTGGTAAATATCGCAAAAGATACTGGGACAAGGAGAGAGATAAAATGTGGAGTTCCCTACCAAACTCTAAATAAACAATGCTTAAGTTTAAAATCTAGAAAAACAGGTTGTATCTCACCAAATAGGTTATCGTCGACGTTCGGAACCGTGCATCTTAAGTTCTTCAGCAAACTTCACAATTTTGTACATTTTTGCGATTATTTTCAAATGGATTTGGTACTGATGATTCCTTGTTTTCCTAAAATTTGAATCTTGATGCCGAAAAAAATTAAGACACAAAAAACCTTTCTAGGAAACGTATGAGTTCCGAAAAGAGTTCAAGAAAGTTGATTTTCGTATGAAAAAAAATGGTTTATGATATCACCACATCTCGACGAGAAATGCATAATTGAATCATTTTAATTTGCATCAAGATGTACACACGCACACACATTTAAGAGATTTATTCTCATCAGGAATTGAATTTAAAAAAGCTTTCAAAATTACACTTGTTTATCATAACAGAACTTGTCTCTCTCCTTACTAGCTCAGTAAACTAAAAAAAAACATATTTTTGGGGTAGATATTCCCATGAGCGCACTTCATATTTTATTTAGAAAATATTGGAATTTTAAATTAAAAAAGCAAAAACTGTTAAGGTATATTAATAATTTGTTGGAGTACCTGTTATCAAAAAGACGACAAATATTTGGTTTGACATTGAGTCAATTGAATTATCTTCTAGCCGACTAAAACTTGTAAATCATTAAGCAACTTCGTATCTTTAACATGTGTGCAACTCATGGACTGATCCGAAGGTCTGATAACAACTTGGATACATCTGTTGAGAAATTGCTAAGTTTTAAAATAGGATTTAGAACTTAAATTGTGACCTGGCCACTCCTGAATATTACCAGGATAATCGTCAACTTTTAACCATTTGGATTTATTTCATTAACAAATCCATCAACTCCCTTAAGCATTTCAATATAAAACTATTTCAATGCATAGAAAACAGATTTTTGTTTGCAGGTTTATTGTTTTCAAAATCACCTTTTTTGTCGAAAATAAGAGTGTTTTCATGTATTTAATTTCCATAAGTAAAATTCGAACTACACAGAACAAATTTTTGACTATTACGTGTCACTGGAAACTGCAACCTTTAAAATAAATCACCTGATATTAACAAAACCTGTAATTTTAAATTGTTTTCCTTGAAAGTTAACGAATATTCATTTATTATGACAGCAAATGTCCTGTAAAAAAGTTGTACACTAAAAACCAGATGTCACGAAATCATGTTTTCGACCTGTAAAATTACGGTAAATGTCCTGCTCCTTTTTGTTACAGGACATTTACGTATTTTTACAGGAAATAATTTTTGCTGTGTATGTTCTTATTAAATCTATATATATAAAAATGAATTTCTGTCTGTCTGTCTGTCTGTCTGTCTGTCTGTTCCCTATAGACTCGGAAAATACTGAACCGATTTGCGTGAAACTTGGCAGGTGGGGGTATTGGAGGCAGGGGAAGGTTCCTATTGTGGTTTGAGACCCCTCCCTCTCTCATGAAGGGGGGGAGGGGCCTCCCAAACAAAAGACAGTTTTTAGCATAACTCGAGAACCCATCAAGCAAATGGTATCATATTTGGCATGGGGTGGTATTTGGGAACGAGGAATATTTCTATGAATATTTGGTACCCCTCCCTCCTTTCAGTGGCGTGATAGGAAGGGGGGAGGGGGGCTACCTTACAATTTTTCATATAACTCGAGAACTAATCAAGATATTGGATCCAAATTTGGCATGGGAAGGTATTTGGATACGAAAAATATTTCAATGATTATTTGAGACCCCTCTCTTTTTTCAGTTGAAAGGGGGAGGGGCCTCTTGCATATTTTTTTATATAGTTCAAAAACTAATAAAGCAAATGGAACCAAATTTGGCATGGGAGGGTATTTGGATACGAAAAATATTTCTATGATTATTTGAGACCCCTTCCTCTTTCCAGTAGGGAGATAAAAAGGGGGAGGGGCCTCTTTTATAGTTTTCAACATAACTCAGAAAGTAATTAAGCAAATGGAACCAAACTTGGCATGGGCGGGTATTTGGGAACGTGACATGTTCTAATGATTTTTTGAGACCCCTTCCTTCTTACAGTGGGGAGGAAGGAAAGAGGGAGGGGAGTTTCATACAATTTTTACTGCATAACTCAAGAACTACAACAGCAAATGGAATCAAATTTGGCATTGAACGATATTTGGGTACTAGAAATGCTTCTATGAATATTTGGTATCCCTCACTCTTTCGAAGAGGTGGATGAAAAGGGGGAGGCGAGGTCTCCCTTACAATTTTCAGTATAACTGGAGAGCTGATCAAGCAAATTGAACCATATTTGATATGTGAGTGTATTTGGATACGAGAAATGTTTCTATTATAAATTGAAGCCGTACCTTTTAAGCGGTAAGATATAAAGGAAGAAGGGGGGGTTCCCTTTTTTTGTTTTTTTTTGTGCATAACTCGAGAATTAATCGAGCAAATGAAACCAAATTTCATCATAATCATCAAAAAGTATTTGAGTACGAAAAATACTTTTATGAATATTAAGTTATCACCCCTCTATTGAGAGAAGAGAACGGAAAGGGGGATGGTACTCCCTTTCAAATTTTTACATAACTCAAAAATTTACTATTTAAATAAAACCAAATTTGGCATGGCATGGAATATAGGAAGGGAAGAGGGAAGCTTACATTTAACTTTTATTTTACAAAATCCAAGAAATGGACAATACTTAACATGGAAAATCATTTTGGTATGACTTTATGATTATTTGACACATCATCCTCCTTTCAGTGAGAAGGTACATGGGAGGAGGGAGGTGAGCCCAATACAATTTTGTTTGCATATGTTCTCAATTTATGCTTACGAAGCCAACAAATGGAAACAAATATGGCATGGAAAGGTACTTGGTTACGAGATATGTTTCTACGATTGTTATAGACTCTTATGCTTTACAGTGTAGAGAGGGAAAGAAAGAAAGGGGCTCCATACAATTTTTGTTGTAAAGCTTAAATACTTATCAACCAATGGAACTATATTTGATATAAGAGGATTTTTGGGAACGAAATAAAAGTTTGTTAAAGATTACAATCTCCATTCAGCAGGGGGTGAAGGGAAGGACAGGGGGGGATCTCTAATCAGTTGTTTAGCATAAATCCAGAACATATCAAGCAAAAACAACCATACTTTATAAGTTAGATTATTTGCGAACGATTAATTTGGGACCCTTCTTTTTAGGGTGAAACTTAAGGAAAAAGATGAAAATTATCAGATCTTTAAAACAAATTTATAAATCAAAATTCAGAATATAAGTTATGGTTTGTGTTGCAATTTGAAACTCCAGCTTAAGCTCTCAGTGGTTGCTTATTAATTTCAGCATAATTTGATTTAAAATAATACCAAAAACAATAAAAATTTGAATGATTTCTGAAAATATAATTTGATTCTGAAAGGTGTAGCAAAGCACACCGGGTCAGCTAGTTTCCAATAAATTTCAAAGGTCTGGCTTGAAAACGCTTTATTCTAGCACATATTTTCTACACATTTTTTCACACTATTTTTACACTAGACGGGATGACCGGGGACTTTTCAAGAGCCGCACTATTAAAAAATGAAATCAATTAACGCGCATTCCCTTGTTATGGTTTTCTTTTAAATTTTTCACTTTTTTGAAAGATTGTTCAATACAAACTTAAAGGTCTTCGATACTCGCTTTTCAGTTTTCCGAATGGATTAGAATTTTGTCAGTAAAGTTTTGGAGCAAGGTCTACAAATAAGCTTGAAAATAAGAGCCACCCTACTCGGCGTTCTCGGCTCCGCAAATTGAACGGAAATGGAAATGGAGCTGTGGGGGTGGGAGGACAGGATCCTGTTCTGTGATTCAACCTAATACAATGTCGTGGCTGCCCCAGTCTTTAATGATGCTGATAGAACTTGATTATCGTCATCATCGGCGAGATAATACTTCCGATTACACAACTTCTTGTCATGTCCTGTGGCCGGTAGCAATTACGTCGATCAGATGCAATTTGGTGACTGTTAGTTTCCGGTCAGTCATCTGCGTTAAGATGTGTGGATGTTTGTCTATCGAACGTCTCAGATGGACGAAGGACAGCCACAGGCTCAGGTCATTTCATTGATTGATACCCAACCGACAGACCAAACGGTGCAAACAAGTAAACAGGACGTAATCAATCTACTAACCTCTTACGGTGGGTTCCTTTAAATTTGAATGAATTGCGTTTAGAGGAAATCCAGGCCTGACATCCATTTCATCAGAGAGAGAAAGATTAATAGTAACCTAAAATAAGCGTATTCGAACTCCATATCATAATTGCATTGAATCTTTATTGTTGAAAAAAAAGTATGACACCAATTTTTTTTCTTCCATATCCTCCTAAGGGCCACAAAAGTTCCATCAATCAAGAAGAAAATAAATGTCTTTCGTTTTGGTAGTTGGACGAAATGACATGGCGTATTTCTACAAACAATCAGTTCATTTGCCAACATTGACCGCACTTTTATCTGCCAGTAAACTATGAGATGGCAATTCTAAAGCAAGTCCACTCTGTGGGTTTTTTTTTTTCTTAATAATCATGCTTTTCATGCTTTTTTTGAGCAAATTATATGATGCGTCATACAATTGTTATTAAATCTGTTTTCTCCCTACATTGTTGAAACTTTTTCCTGAAAAACGAAAATTATGCATAACTTTCAAAAAATAAATTAAAACAATTTTGTTTATGTTGAGAATTAGAATTTAACCAAAAAATTTGTCAATAAGTCAAAATGGAGCTAATTGAGTTCTTCAATATGAACCATTTTCCATAATGAGTACATCAAAACAAAGATTATGAGGCGAAAAATTACAAAAATTAATTTGTCATTTCCAGCAATTTTGCGTAGAAATGGTGGTAATCCCCTTTCGAAATGATTTCATTATTGTGTTCCACACCAAATAAAATCTGGGTATTGAATCCTCCGACCATAAATGGAAAGCTCGCACTTGAATAATTGAATAAAAATTCCTCACAACACCCAATGAGCCAGCCTGCCAGTTGTTGATGTTCGGCGCTGGAAATACCACTTCGAGCAGCTGTTTTAATAAACCAAAAACCAAATTCGCGTAAGCATACCCGGAACCCATTCCCATCACCAGAGTAGAGCAGCTGACTGACAACTCCATAATCGCATAACGTGCTACCCCACTTGCTACGCCACGCCACGTGGATCCTACGCGTGTAAACCGCACCTCCAAACAAACCACGCGCAAACATTCACATTCAGCATAAATGAAAAATGGAGATAACATGAGCAAAAAAAATGGAGTGGCACTGCAAAGTAAAACCACTCCTGTCCCTTTCCACTCTCGGGAGGTTTCAAATAAACCTCAAACAACATCAGCGATATTTTTTAAATCACAACATAATCACCAAAGGGGTATTTTGCTCGTTAAGCCCTTCGGAAAACAAAACCGTCAACATGAGGTGGAAAACAGGCAAATTTTCCCGATAAGAAGTGAAGACCGAAAGATTGAAGAAAAAAGAATAGCAAAATGACAGAATTAAAAAATGCAAAAACATGAAAAAATTAAAAAAAAATTAAAAAACAATAAAAAAAACAAAGTTGCAGAAAATAAAATTTATGCAAAAATGACAAAAATGACAAAAAAGACAAAAAAGACAAAAAAGACAAAAAAGACAAAAAAGACAAAAAAGACAAAAAAGACAAAAAAGACAAAAAAGACAAAAAAGACAAAAAAGACAAAAAAGACAAAAAAGACAAAAAAGACAAAAAAGACAAAAAAGACAAAAAAGACAAAAAAGACAAAAAAGACAAAAAAGACAAAAAAGACAAAAAAGACAAAAAAGACAAAAAAGACAAAAAAGACAAAAAAGACAAAAAAGACAAAAAAGACAAAAAAGACAAAAAAGACAAAAAAGACAAAAAAGACAAAAAAGACAAAAAAGACAAAAAAGACAAAAAAGACAAAAAAGACAAAAAAGACAAAAAAGACAAAAAAGACAAAAAAGACAAAAAAGACAAAAAAGACAAAAAAGACAAAAAAGACAAAAAAGACAAAAAAGACAAAAAAGACAAAAAAGACAAAAAAGACAAAAAAGACAAAAAAGACAAAAAAGACAAAAAAGACAAAAAAGACAAAAAAGACAAAAAAGACAAAAAAGACAAAAAAGACAAAAAAGACAAAAAAGACAAAAAAGACAAAAAAGACAAAAAAGACAAAAAAGACAAAAAAGACAAAAAAGACAAAAAAGACAAAAAAGACAAAAAAGACAAAAAAGACAAAAAAGACAAAAAAGACAAAAAAGACAAAAAAGACAAAAAAGACAAAAAAGACAAAAAAGACAAAAAAGACAAAAAAGACAAAAAAGACAAAAAAGACAAAAAAGACAAAAAAGACAAAAAAGACAAAAAAGACAAAAAAGACAAAAAAGACAAAAAAGACAAAAAAGACAAAAAAGACAAAAAAGACAAAAAAGACAAAAAAGACAAAAAAGACAAAAAAGACAAAAAAGACAAAAAAGACAAAAAAGACAAAAAAGACAAAAAAGACAAAAAAGACAAAAAAGACAAAAAAGACAAAAAAGACAAAAAAGACAAAAAAGACAAAAAAGACAAAAAAGACAAAAAAGACAAAAAAGACAAAAAAGACAAAAAAGACAAAAAAGACAAAAAAGACAAAAAAGACAAAAAAGACAAAAAAGACAAAAAAGACAAAAAAGACAAAAAAGACAAAAAAGACAAAAAAGACAAAAAAGACAAAAAAGACAAAAAAGACAAAAAAGACAAAAAAGACAAAAAAGACAAAAAAGACAAAAAAGACAAAAAAGACAAAAAAGACAAAAAAGACAAAAAAGACAAAAAAGACAAAAAAGACAAAAAAGACAAAAAAGACAAAAAAGACAAAAAAGACAAAAAAGACAAAAAAGACAAAAAAGACAAAAAAGACAAAAAAGACAAAAAAGACAAAAAAGACAAAAAAGACAAAAAAGACAAAAAAGACAAAAAAGACAAAAAAGACAAAAAAGACAAAAAAGACAAAAAAGACAAAAAAGACAAAAAAGACAAAAAAGACAAAAAAGACAAAAAAGACAAAAAAGACAAAAAAGACAAAAAAGACAAAAAAGACAAAAAAGACAAAAAAGACAAAAAAGACAAAAAAGACAAAAAAGACAAAAAAGACAAAAAAGACAAAAAAGACAAAAAAGACAAAAAAGACAAAAAAGACAAAAAAGACAAAAAAGACAAAAAAGACAAAAAAGACAAAAAAGACAAAAAAGACAAAAAAGACAAAAAAGACAAAAAAGACAAAAAAGACAAAAAAGACAAAAAAGACAAAAAAGACAAAAAAGACAAAAAAGACAAAAAAGACAAAAAAGACAAAAAAGACAAAAAAGACAAAAAAGACAAAAAAGACAAAAAAGACAAAAAAGACAAAAAAGACAAAAAAGACAAAAAAGACAAAAAAGACAAAAAAGACAAAAAAGACAAAAAAGACAAAAAAGACAAAAAAGACAAAAAAGACAAAAAAGACAAAAAAGACAAAAAAGACAAAAAAGACAAAAAAGACAAAAAAGACAAAAAAGACAAAAAAGACAAAAAAGACAAAAAAGACAAAAAAGACAAAAAAGACAAAAAAGACAAAAAAGACAAAAAAGACAAAAAAGACAAAAAAGACAAAAAAGACAAAAAAGACAAAAAAGACAAAAAAGACAAAAAAGACAAAAAAGACAAAAAAGACAAAAAAGACAAAAAAGACAAAAAAGACAAAAAAGACAAAAAAGACAAAAAAGACAAAAAAGACAAAAAAGACAAAAAAGACAAAAAAGACAAAAAAGACAAAAAAGACAAAAAAGACAAAAAAGACAAAAAAGACAAAAAAGACAAAAAAGACAAAAAAGACAAAAAAGACAAAAAAGACAAAAAAGACAAAAAAGACAAAAAAGACAAAAAAGACAAAAAAGACAAAAAAGACAAAAAAGACAAAAAAGACAAAAAAGACAAAAAAGACAAAAAAGACAAAAAAGACAAAAAAGACAAAAAAGACAAAAAAGACAAAAAAGACAAAAAAGACAAAAAAGACAAAAAAGACAAAAAAGACAAAAAAGACAAAAAAGACAAAAAAGACAAAAAAGACAAAAAAGACAAAAAAGACAAAAAAGACAAAAAAGACAAAAAAGACAAAAAAGACAAAAAAGACAAAAAAGACAAAAAAGACAAAAAAGACAAAAAAGACAAAAAAGACAAAAAAGACAAAAAAGACAAAAAAGACAAAAAAGACAAAAAAGACAAAAAAGACAAAAAAGACAAAAAAGACAAAAAAGACAAAAAAGACAAAAAAGACAAAAAAGACAAAAAAGACAAAAAAGACAAAAAAGACAAAAAAGACAAAAAAGACAAAAAAGACAAAAAAGACAAAAAAGACAAAAAAGACAAAAAAGACAAAAAAGACAAAAAAGACAAAAAAGACAAAAAAGACAAAAAAGACAAAAAAGACAAAAAAGACAAAAAAGACAAAAAAGACAAAAAAGACAAAAAAGACAAAAAAGACAAAAAAGACAAAAAAGACAAAAAAGACAAAAAAGACAAAAAAGACAAAAAAGACAAAAAAGACAAAAAAGACAAAAAAGACAAAAAAGACAAAAAAGACAAAAAAGACAAAAAAGACAAAAAAGACAAAAAAGACAAAAAAGACAAAAAAGACAAAAAAGACAAAAAAGACAAAAAAGACAAAAAAGACAAAAAGACAAAAAAGACAAAAAAGACAAAAAAGACAAAAAAGACAAAAAAGACAAAAAAGACAAAAAAGACAAAAAAGACAAAAAAGACAAAAAAGACAAAAAAGACAAAAAAGACAAAAAAGACAAAAAAGACAAAAAAGACAAAAAAGACAAAAAAGACAAAAAAGACAAAAAAGACAAAAAAGACAAAAAAGACAAAAAAGACAAAAAAGACAAAAAAGACAAAAAAGACAAAAAAGACAAAAAAGACAAAAAAGACAAAAAAGACAAAAAAGACAAAAAAGACAAAAAAGACAAAAAAGACAAAAAAGACAAAAAAGACAAAAAAGACAAAAAAGACAAAAAAGACAAAAAAGACAAAAAAGACAAAAAAGACAAAAAAGACAAAAAAGACAAAAAAGACAAAAAAGACAAAAAAGACAAAAAAGACAAAAAAGACAAAAAAGACAAAAAAGACAAAAAAGACAAAAAAGACAAAAAAGACAAAAAAGACAAAAAAGACAAAAAAGACAAAAAAGACAAAAAAGACAAAAAAGACAAAAAAGACAAAAAAGACAAAAAAGACAAAAAAGACAAAAAAGACAAAAAAGACAAAAAAGACAAAAAAGACAAAAAAGACAAAAAAGACAAAAAAGACAAAAAAGACAAAAAAGACAAAAAAGACAAAAAAGACAAAAAAGACAAAAAAGACAAAAAAGACAAAAAAGACAAAAAAGACAAAAAAGACAAAAAAGACAAAAAAGACAAAAAAGACAAAAAAGACAAAAAAGACAAAAAAGACAAAAAAGACAAAAAAGACAAAAAAGACAAAAAAGACAAAAAAGACAAAAAAGACAAAAAAGACAAAAAAGACAAAAAAGACAAAAAAGACAAAAAAGACAAAAAAGACAAAAAAGACAAAAAAGACAAAAAAGACAAAAAAGACAAAAAAGACAAAAAAGACAAAAAAGACAAAAAAGACAAAAAAGACAAAAAAGACAAAAAAGACAAAAAAGACAAAAAAGACAAAAAAGACAAAAAAGACAAAAAAGACAAAAAAGACAAAAAAGACAAAAAAGACAAAAAAGACAAAAAAGACAAAAAAGACAAAAAAGACAAAAAAGACAAAAAAGACAAAAAAGACAAAAAAGACAAAAAAAGACAAAAAAGACAAAAAAGACAAAAAAGACAAAAAAGACAAAAAAGACAAAAAAGACAAAAAAGACAAAAAAGACAAAAAAGACAAAAAAGACAAAAAAGACAAAAAAGACAAAAAAGACAAAAAAGACAAAAAAGACAAAAAAGACAAAAAAGACAAAAAAGACAAAAAAGACAAAAAAGACAAAAAAGACAAAAAAGACAAAAAAGACAAAAAAGACAAAAAAGACAAAAAAGACAAAAAAGACAAAAAAGACAAAAAAGACAAAAAAGACAAAAAAGACAAAAAAGACAAAAAAGACAAAAAAGACAAAAAAGACAAAAAAGACAAAAAAGACAAAAAAGACAAAAAAGACAAAAAAGACAAAAAAGACAAAAAAGACAAAAAAGACAAAAAAGACAAAAAAGACAAAAAAGACAAAAAAGACAAAAAAGACAAAAAAGACAAAAAAGACAAAAAAGACAAAAAAGACAAAAAAGACAAAAAAGACAAAAAAGACAAAAAAGACAAAAAAGACAAAAAAGACAAAAAAGACAAAAAAGACAAAAAAGACAAAAAAGACAAAAAAGACAAAAAAGACAAAAAAGACAAAAAAGACAAAAAAGACAAAAAAGACAAAAAAGACAAAAAAGACAAAAAAGACAAAAAAGACAAAAAAGACAAAAAAGACAAAAAAGACAAAAAAGACAAAAAAGACAAAAAAGACAAAAAAGACAAAAAAGACAAAAAAGACAAAAAAGACAAAAAAGACAAAAAAGACAAAAAAGACAAAAAAGACAAAAAAGACAAAAAAGACAAAAAAGACAAAAAAGACAAAAAAGACAAAAAAGACAAAAAAGACAAAAAAGACAAAAAAGACAAAAAAGACAAAAAAGACAAAAAAGACAAAAAAGACAAAAAAGACAAAAAAGACAAAAAAGACAAAAAAGACAAAAAAGACAAAAAAGACAAAAAAGACAAAAAAGACAAAAAAGACAAAAAAGACAAAAAAGACAAAAAAGACAAAAAAGACAAAAAAGACAAAAAAGACAAAAAAGACAAAAAAGACAAAAAAGACAAAAAAGACAAAAAAGACAAAAAAGACAAAAAAGACAAAAAAGACAAAAAAGACAAAAAAGACAAAAAAGACAAAAAAGACAAAAAAGACAAAAAAGACAAAAAAGACAAAAAAGACAAAAAAGACAAAAAAGACAAAAAAGACAAAAAAGACAAAAAAGACAAAAAAGACAAAAAAGACAAAAAAGACAAAAAAGACAAAAAAGACAAAAAAGACAAAAAAGACAAAAAAGACAAAAAAGACAAAAAAGACAAAAAAGACAAAAAAGACAAAAAAGACAAAAAAGACAAAAAAGACAAAAAAGACAAAAAAGACAAAAAAGACAAAAAAGACAAAAAAGACAAAAAAGACAAAAAAGACAAAAAAGACAAAAAAGACAAAAAAGACAAAAAAGACAAAAAAGACAAAAAAGACAAAAAAGACAAAAAAGACAAAAAAGACAAAAAAGACAAAAAAGACAAAAAAGACAAAAAAGACAAAAAAGACAAAAAAGACAAAAAAGACAAAAAAGACAAAAAAGACAAAAAAGACAAAAAAGACAAAAAAGACAAAAAAGACAAAAAAGACAAAAAAGACAAAAAAGACAAAAAAGACAAAAAAGACAAAAAAGACAAAAAAGACAAAAAAGACAAAAAAGACAAAAAAGACAAAAAAGACAAAAAAGACAAAAAAGACAAAAAAGACAAAAAAGACAAAAAAGACAAAAAAGACAAAAAAGACAAAAAAGACAAAAAAGACAAAAAAGACAAAAAAGACAAAAAAGACAAAAAAGACAAAAAAGACAAAAAAGACAAAAAAGACAAAAAAGACAAAAAAGACAAAAAAGACAAAAAAGACAAAAAAGACAAAAAAGACAAAAAAGACAAAAAAGACAAAAAAGACAAAAAAGACAAAAAAGACAAAAAAGACAAAAAAGACAAAAAAGACAAAAAAGACAAAAAAGACAAAAAAGACAAAAAAGACAAAAAAGACAAAAAAGACAAAAAAGACAAAAAAGACAAAAAAGACAAAAAAGACAAAAAAGACAAAAAAGACAAAAAAGACAAAAAAGACAAAAAAGACAAAAAAGACAAAAAAGACAAAAAAGACAAAAAAGACAAAAAAGACAAAAAAGACAAAAAAGACAAAAAAGACAAAAAAGACAAAAAAGACAAAAAAGACAAAAAAGACAAAAAAGACAAAAAAGACAAAAAAGACAAAAAAGACAAAAAAGACAAAAAAGACAAAAAAGACAAAAAAGACAAAAAAGACAAAAAAGACAAAAAAGACAAAAAAGACAAAAAAGACAAAAAAGACAAAAAAGACAAAAAAGACAAAAAAGACAAAAAAGACAAAAAAGACAAAAAAGACAAAAAAGACAAAAAAGACAAAAAAGACAAAAAAGACAAAAAAGACAAAAAAGACAAAAAAGACAAAAAAGACAAAAAAGACAAAAAAGACAAAAAAGACAAAAAAGACAAAAAAGACAAAAAAGACAAAAAAGACAAAAAAGACAAAAAAGACAAAAAAGACAAAAAAGACAAAAAAGACAAAAAAGACAAAAAAGACAAAAAAGACAAAAAAGACAAAAAAGACAAAAAAGACAAAAAAGACAAAAAAGACAAAAAAGACAAAAAAGACAAAAAAGACAAAAAAGACAAAAAAGACAAAAAAGACAAAAAAGACAAAAAAGACAAAAAAGACAAAAAAGACAAAAAAGACAAAAAAGACAAAAAAGACAAAAAAGACAAAAAAGACAAAAAAGACAAAAAAGACAAAAAAGACAAAAAAGACAAAAAAGACAAAAAAGACAAAAAAGACAAAAAAGACAAAAAAGACAAAAAAGACAAAAAAGACAAAAAAGACAAAAAAGACAAAAAAGACAAAAAAGACAAAAAAGACAAAAAAGACAAAAAAGACAAAAAAGACAAAAAAGACAAAAAAGACAAAAAAGACAAAAAAGACAAAAAAGACAAAAAAGACAAAAAAGACAAAAAAGACAAAAAAGACAAAAAAGACAAAAAAGACAAAAAAGACAAAAAAGACAAAAAAGACAAAAAAGACAAAAAAGACAAAAAAGACAAAAAAGACAAAAAAGACAAAAAAGACAAAAAAGACAAAAAAGACAAAAAAGACAAAAAAGACAAAAAAGACAAAAAAGACAAAAAAGACAAAAAAGACAAAAAAGACAAAAAAGACAAAAAAGACAAAAAAGACAAAAAAGACAAAAAAGACAAAAAAGACAAAAAAGACAAAAAAGACAAAAAAGACAAAAAAGACAAAAAAGACAAAAAAGACAAAAAAGACAAAAAAGACAAAAAAGACAAAAAAGACAAAAAAGACAAAAAAGACAAAAAAGACAAAAAAGACAAAAAAGACAAAAAAGACAAAAAAGACAAAAAAGACAAAAAAGACAAAAAAGACAAAAAAGACAAAAAAGACAAAAAAGACAAAAAAGACAAAAAAGACAAAAAAGACAAAAAAGACAAAAAAGACAAAAAAGACAAAAAAGACAAAAAAGACAAAAAAGACAAAAAAGACAAAAAAGACAAAAAAGACAAAAAAGACAAAAAAGACAAAAAAGACAAAAAAGACAAAAAAGACAAAAAAGACAAAAAAGACAAAAAAGACAAAAAAGACAAAAAAGACAAAAAAGACAAAAAAGACAAAAAAGACAAAAAAGACAAAAAAGACAAAAAAGACAAAAAAGACAAAAAAGACAAAAAAGACAAAAAAGACAAAAAAGACAAAAAAGACAAAAAAGACAAAAAAGACAAAAAAGACAAAAAAGACAAAAAAGACAAAAAAGACAAAAAAGACAAAAAAGACAAAAAAGACAAAAAAGACAAAAAAGACAAAAAAGACAAAAAAGACAAAAAAGACAAAAAAGACAAAAAAGACAAAAAAGACAAAAAAGACAAAAAAGACAAAAAAGACAAAAAAGACAAAAAAGACAAAAAAGACAAAAAAGACAAAAAAGACAAAAAAGACAAAAAAGACAAAAAAGACAAAAAAGACAAAAAAGACAAAAAAGACAAAAAAGACAAAAAAGACAAAAAAGACAAAAAAGACAAAAATGACAAAAAAACAAAAAAACAAAAATAAAATAATTGACACAAATGACAAAAAGAGACAAAAGACAAAAATAAAATAAATAACAAAAATTACCTACTAAAATTACAAAAAGTACAAAAATTACAAAAATGACAAAAATTACAAAAATGACAAAAATTACAAAAATTACAAAAAATACAAAAATTACAAAAATTACAAAAATTACAAAAATTACAAAAATGACAAAAATGACAAAAATTACAAAAATTACAAAAATTACAAAAATTACAAAAATTACAAAAATTACAAAAATTACAAAAATTACAAAAATTACAAAAATTACAAAAATTACAAAAATTACAAAAATTACAAAAATTACAAAAATTACAAAAATTACAAAAATTACAAAAATTACAAAAATTACAAAAATTACAAAAATTACAAAAATTACAAAAATTACAAAAATTACAAAAATTACAAAAATTACAAAAATTACAAAAATTACAAAAATTACAAAAATTACAAAAATTACAAAAATTACAAAAATTACAAAAATTACAAAAATTACAAAAATTACAAAAATTACAAAAATTACAAAAATTACAAAAATTACAAAAATTACAAAAATTACAAAAATTACAAAAATTACAAAAATTACAAAAGTTACAAAAATTACAAAAATTACAAAAATGACAAAAATTACAAAAATTACAAAAATTACAAAAATTACAAAAATTACAAAAATTACAAAAATTACAAAAATTACAAAAATTACAAAAATTACAAAAATTACAAAAATTACAAAAATTACAAAAATTACAAAAATTACAAAAATTACAAAAATTACAAAAATTACAAAAATTACAAAAATTACAAAAATTACAAAAATTACAAAAATTACAAAAATTACCAAAATTACAAAAATTACAAAAATTACAAAAAATACAAAAATTACAAAAATTACAAAAATTACAAAAATTACAAAAATTACAAAAATTACAAAAATTACAAAAATTACAAAAATTACAAAAATTACAAAAATTACAAAAATTACAAAAATTACAAAAATGACAAAAATTTAAAAAATGACAAAAATTACAAAAATTACAAAAATGACAAAAATGACAAAAATTACAAAAATTACAAAAATTACAAAAATTACAAAAATTACAAAAATTACAAAAATTACAAAAATTACAAAAATTACAAAAATGACATAAATTACAAAAATTACAAAAATTACAAAAATTACAAAAATTACAAAAATTACAAAAATTACAAAAATTACAAAAATTACAAAAATTACAAAAATTACAAAAATTACAAAAATTACAAAAATTACAAAAATTACAAAAATTACAAAAATTACAAAAATTACAAAAATTACAAAAATTACAAAATTTACAAAAATTACAAAAATTAAAAAATTTACAAAAACGACAAAAATTACAAAAATTACAAAAATTACAAAAATTACAAAAATTACAAAAATTACAAAAATGACAAAAATTACAAAAATGACAAAAATTACAAAAATAACAAAAATTTCAAAAATAACAAAAATAAAAAAAATTACAAAAATTACAAAAATTACAAAAATTACAAAAATTACAAAAATTACAAAAATTACAAAAATTACAAAAATTACAAAAATAACAAAAATTACAAAAATTACAAAATTTACAAAACTTACAAAAATTACAAAAATTACAAAAATTACAAAAATTACAAAAATTACAAAAATTACAAAAATTACAAAAATTACAAAAATTACAAAAATTACAAAAATTACAAAAATTACAAAAATTACAAAAATTACAAAAATTACAAAAATTACAAAAATTACAAAAATTACAAAAATTACAAAAATTACAAAAATTACAAAAAATACAAAAATCATAAAATTTACAAAAATTACAAAAATTACAAAAATGACAAAAATTACAAAAAGTACAAAAATTACAAAAATTACAAAAATTACAAAAATGACAAAAATTACAAAAATTACAAAAATTACAAAAATTACAAAAATTACAAAAATTACAAAAATTACAAAAATTACAAAAATGACAAAAATTACAAAAATGAAAAAAATAACAAAAAATACAAATATTACAAAAATTACAAAAATTAAAAATTACAAAAATTACAAAAATTACAAAAATAACAAAAATTACAAAAATTACAAAAATTACAAAAATTACAAAAATTACAAAAATTACAAAAATTACAAAAATTACAAAAATTACAAAAATTACAAAAATTACAAAAATTACAAAAATGAAAAAAATTACAAAAATTACAAAAATTACAAAAATTACAAAAATAACAAAATTTACAAAAATTACAAAAATTACAAAATTTACAAAAATTACAAAAATTACAAAAATAACAAAAATGACAAAAATTACAAAAATTACAAAAATTACAAAAATTACAAAAATTACAAAAATTTCAAAAATTTCAAAAATTACAAAAATTACAAAAATTACAAAAATTACAAAAATTACAAAAATTACAAAAATTACAAAAATTACAAAAATTACAAAAATTACAAAAATTACAAAAATTACAAAAATTACAAAAATTACAAAAATTACAAAAATTACAAAAATTACAAAAATTACAAAAATTACAAAAATTACAAAAATTACAAAAATTACTAAAATTACAAAAATTACAAAAATTAAAAAAATTACAAAAATTACAAAAATTACAAAAATTACAAAAAATACAAAAATAACAAAAAAAAATCAAAAAACACAAAAATTACTAAAATCACAAAAATTACATAATTCCAATAATAACTAAAACTACAAAAATTACAAAAATAACTTAAAAAATGAGAATTGAGAATTGAGAATTGAGAATTGAGAATTGAGAATTGAGAATTGAGAATTGAGAATTGAGAATTGAGAATTGAGAATTGAGAATTGAGAATTGAGAATTGAGAATTGAGAATTGAGAATTGAGAATTGAGAATTGAGAATTGAGAATTGAGAATTGAGAATTGAGAATTGAGAATTGAGAATTGAGAACTGAGAATTGTGAATTGAGAATTGAGAATTTAGAATTCAGAATTGGTCAAGAGACAAATAAGGGAGTTCCAAAGAATTTTGTCACCTTCATACAGTCGAGAGCCTTCAAATCTGCTTGTTACACACCTGAGCTGTTTACGGGATGATTTCCATTTTTTCTCTGTTTTGTTTGGAGGATGGTTTTTTTTTTTGCTAACCTGCTCCTCCCTACTTGTTCCGGAGTAGATTCCAAATTCTGCTGACCGATGTACATAGGTGGTAGTGGATGTTGTCATCAGATGGGAAAACTTGAATATTAACGGGTATTAACATTTTCTCCCGTTCCATGCGTTGTTTTTGTCGTCGTCAGAATAAAACTCACGTAAATGTTAATCCACCATTTTGGTTGAAAAGGAGTAGAAGGAGGATGAATTTTGAAATGGTAATTTGCAAGCGGAATCCAACCATAAAATCGAAGTGTGTCCGTTGAAAAAGAGACAAATTTTTCGGGTTTGGAATATATTTTAATTTTCATCCTTTTTGAAATGTAGATGACATTTATCTATTTAAAATGAAAAATAGTCAATTATAAAGTTTGACTTTGAACAAACTTTAATTTATTGATCATAAAGAATTGGATGAAACGAATCCAACTTTTTCTGACGCTGTGTTGTGAAATCGTTTACCCGTTTTTTCTGTTTTTTTTTTAAACTACGAATCATCCCTCTCCGTTGATCGAAACTAACCAGAGCAAAGTTCAGTGAAGCCAATTTGCATCCGACCAAAAGCTGGAAGTAAACGAATGAAGAGAAAAAAAAAATCAAACATGAACAAATAAAACAAGGAAAAAAACAACAAATCCCAAACTTTTTTCCTCACCCTCTTTCCGGGCCAAGGAAAATTCTTTTGAGGAAAATTTTTGCCACGATTTCAGAGAAGCATCTTCAAAGATCTACCCCTGCGAGTGAACGAAGAATGGCTGGTGAATCATTATGCGAGAAGAAAGCTCCAAGAGAGGAACTTCTCGAAGACAAGTAGAATTTGCGTATTTTGCAGTTTTCACCCCTTTTCTTCATCCCGTTCCGAGGCGATCGAAAAGTGGGATTTCATTATAAATGAACTTGTTTAAGCTTTTCATTTTAATGAGGCAGAATAAACATGGTTAGAAATGGCGGCGGCAGAACGAGACAGGCCAAGAAAACAAGACAAAAAGTCCGTAAGTGGAAAGTGCCGGGCAAAATAAATATCTTGCAAGTTGAAGCTGAAGCCAAAAGATTGGGCGTTTTTATTATTGTCGTTTACCCCGATTTGTTGACATTTGAACTTTTCAACTCGCGAGAGAAAGTAAACAGCAATCGATTGCAGCCCCTTTTTGAGAAGTTGTTCGGGCATTCTCGAAAGTAAACGGATTGAAGAACGCCAGAATAAATACCAAACAGATTTCGACCCCCCATCTCTTAATTTATGAAAGCAGGAGATCAATCCTACATCAACAAACGAATCTGTTTCTTTCAATTTATCGGAACCGTTTAGAACTGGGGTTGCAAAAAAAAAACGCAAAACAAGAAATCAAATCAATCTACCCCGCACCAGCTTAAGAAACGTTGCTTAATGGAAATGTGCACTACCTGGAAGGATAATCCATCGCGAAAGGAACGTTCCACAATTAATGAGAAATAATTTGTTTCCTCTCATTCGAGTTTCTTGTTCTTGGAAAGCAAAAGTAATTTGCGTTTTGCACTGCTGAAAAATAAATGATGTTTGTAGATTCAGCGTTTCGATCAAAATATTTGCTGAGCACAAACAGCTAAATACAGGAATATTTAACTTTACTTGGTTAAAAAAAAATATTCCCTTAGTCTTAATCACTGATTTCAAATTAAAATTTTCTAAAATAATTTTTTTTTTCAAAGCTGAGTTAATTAAAAATCCTTGGGGAACGATGCAAAAGCTTGCTGTTCAGAATATCTTCGACAATTTTTTTAAATTAAAAATAACATTTATTAAAAAAATAAACAAATTCACATCCATTATTATTGGTTTTATGGTTAAGACATGTAAAGTCTTGAGATATATAAATGAATGCCAATTTTTTTTCAATAATTTTAAATTTATTTTTAAAGAAGGTAACAGAAGTAAGGATACGATATCAAAATTTTTGATGATTCTACAAAAAAATTAATGATATAGTTTGAAACAAAATTCCAAAACGATTCCAAATCTGTTGATTTCTTTTATTATAAAAAACGGTATGCTTTTTGAATATAAGATTATAATCTTGTATGTAAAAGATATAGTATTACAATCATATAATTTTGGCTGCGTTCAATACGTATAACTAGCAGTTAAAAGTGATTTTTAGCAAACTTCTGGATAAAACAAAAAACAATTCGTAAAAAAGCGGTTTGCAGTTTAGGCTCAAACTGCAAAACTACTGCACAATTAACACCACAAATACCATTTTGGAAATGCTTTAATATCTTCTTTATCATATTTGGGAGAATGTAAAATTGAAGATAAATTCGAAATGGTCCGGTTCAGAAGCTTGTATTAAACAAAAACTCGATTTTCTGTTAAAAATACTGTTAAAGGTCTCTGCAGCTGGATTTACTTTCTTTGATAAGTTAAATGCCCATAATAAGCTGTAGGGTGGTCTTCTGCACCATTTTGACTTATTTCGTAATTATATGAAGCCAAAACGGTTAATTTTGTATCCAATAACATAAATTTTCTCAAAACACTAGACCCATCGAAAAGTGCTTAGCTATTTTGAAGCAAGCGTTCAGTGAGAATTTCAGAGTAGTAAATTTTGAGGAATATATGGCAGAAAAGTTGATTTATGTAGATGCTTTCAGATGTTTCGCAAAATCTTTTGCGTAGAGTCGGGCCTAATACAGGATTGTATGAATATGGTTTAAAGCTTATAGTTTGAACATTTAAAAAAAAAAAATTGGTCAACTTTTACAGCGTTTTTACTGGAAGGCAATTTGATTTAGGACAACCTTTATAAGGTATCCTTCAATTGATTTAAATTTATTTTTTTAAATATTAAGAATGAACTCAGTTATACACATAACACAAGACGTATTTTACAGGACACGACAGATAACGTCCTTACTTTACGGAAAATGGATATAAAGTTACATTTTTTTCGACTGGTTTCGGGCTTGATGTTGCCCATCTACAAGACGATGTCCGACTGATTACACAAAGGATATTTACAGCTCCAGTTTCATACTTGATGTAGTATTTGTCGAACGCAATTGGCATTATGCGGATGTTTGGTTGATCAGGTTGAAGAGAAGTGAAATGATCGGCGGATCATCTTCCACCATCAACGGTTTTTCGGCGGTGCTGATGAACATCGACTTCCAAGCATTCAGATGTGATGTTTTTCGTACAAACTTCCTAAATTTGACCTTTTTCCAATCGCCCACACAACAGAGTTTGACCATTCCATCGATTGGAAAAAGGTCAAATTTAGAAAGTTTGTACGAAAAACATCACATCTGAATGCTTGGGAGACGATGTTCATCAGCACCGCCGAAAAACCGTTGATGAACGAAGATGATCCGCCGATCATTTCACCTCTCTTCAACTTGATCAACCAAAAATCCGCATAATGCTACATACTACATCAAGTATGAAACTGAAGCTGTAATTATCCTTTGTGTAATTAGTCGGACATCGTCCTGTAGATGGGCAACATCGAGCCCGAAACCGGTCGATAAAAAGGTAACTTTATATCTATCCTTTTTCCGTAAAGTAAGAACGTTATGTGTCGTGTCCTGTAATACGTCGTGTGTTATGTGTATAGTTTAAGTTCTTACGTAAGCACAAATCATATAAAAATGAGTGTATTCAGTTAGTTTTAGAAAAGAATGGTATCAACTTTGTGATACCATGAGAATGTTATAATTAAAAAAAATACAATTAGAAAATAAGGATGTGATAAAAATTTGGATGAATAATTTCAATGATCGATTATTTATTCTAATTTATTTAACTAATAAAATATTTTAACTTGGCTAGGATTCATTTGAGAGAAATCACCCACGGAGCTAAAACCCAGTGATTTTTTGAGTTAATTTTCTGCTTCTTACTTACTTACTTAATGTTCCTGCGCCGATCCTCCGGTACATAGGAACGTGGTAAAAGACCTCCACTGTTGACGATCCGGAGCCAGCGTCTTCGCTTGGTCCCTGTTAAGGTTCTCGTCACCGCATATGTGCACAAAGTGTTTACCCGTACAGTAGTACGGATTTGACGTTTGAGTAGAACATTTGAATTTTCGTTTGTAGAAAGTTGACTGGCAGATGTTTCGAAACTCTCAAACGTCAATCGGGCCTTTCTGATCCGGCTTTCGATGTCTTTCCTGGTACCACCATCTGGCTACCAAGATACTGGAAGCACTCCACTTTCTCAACCTGTTGCCCAGCTACCATAAAACTGGAGGGATTTCCTGTGTTGATCTCCATTGACTTGGTCTTTCCGACATTGACTTTGAGACCTGCTGCCTTGGAACTTTCGGTGAGTTCGTCGAGTTTGCTCTGCATATTCGGTTGTGTTTGGGCAAGCAAAACAATATCGTCTGCCAGGTCAAGGTCGTTCAGTTTCTCCATTGTTGAAGGATTCCACGGCAATCGTCTCGGTTCGGTGCACAGTCGATCGATCCAGTCAGAATCTCATCCATTACGATTAGAAAGAGTAGCGGTGATAAGATGAATCTCTGTCTCACTCCAGCAGTTACCGGGATTGGTTCGGACAAGACACCATTGTGCAATACCTGGCACGAAAATGCCTCGTATTGTGCTTCGATGAGATGGACTAGTTTCTCTGGAACTCCTCGTCGCCTTAGAGCCTTCCAGATGTTTTCATGGTTAAGTCGGTTGAATGCTTTTCCGAAATCAACGAACACCAGCAGAAGCGAGTTCTGGAATTCGTTGATTCGTTCCAGTATGATTCGTAGCGTTGTGATGTGGTCCACATATGATCGTCCGGATCGGAATCCAGCTTGTTGCCGTCGGAGTGTAGCGTCGATTTTCTCCTGGATCCTGTTCAGGATAGCTTTGCAGAGCACTTTGAGGGCTGAACAGATCAAAGTTATGCCACGCCAGCTACCGCACTCTGTCAGGTCTCCTTTCTTCGGGACCTTTACGAGGATACCCTGCATCCAGTCGGCCGGCATCTTCGCCGCGAAATAAAAGCGGAGATGGTATTTCGGAAATGATACAAAGTTGTCGCGGAGTGAACGCGACCCTCGAGTGAGTGCCTTGTGATTCATCCGAAAGCAAAAGAAACGCCTCTCCGGGCATCGTACCAGAGCACGATGCCCGAAGTTTCCATATACGCTTGGGATGTGATCTTTGGATCCGAGCTGCGCTGTACTGGTTTTTGTTGAGAACTGGGTGCACTGCTCCTGCAAAGGGCGCATCCGAGAATACGCGACTACAACTAATTCTGACAACTGACAGAACAGCAGACGGCATACGGGTGTTTATATGAGTTTCTCCCTATTTCTCAGCTTAACCTCTTGAACGTTGCTGACGATCGACGTGGTTTAATAAGTGATTGGTGAAAGTGATTATAAAGATCTTTATTTGAAAGTTAAACAAATCATTTAAAAAATGTCCCTTCTTTGCTATATTAGATTCATTCAAGGCGTGCAGGCTGCAATTATAATTTATCCGAATAAGCCTGAGTTTCTTCTAAAAAGGTAAGATTTTATTGCCACTATGTCACGTTGTATTAACCATAACCTCAATTTAAAGATATCGAATCCTTTCCCGAAGAATTAGCAGAATAACCGTTGAATTAGTTGCGAGGAAACACTATAAATGTAAGTTTAAGATTGAACGCTTTGAATACCCACTGAAAACATGTTTATAATAAATTACAGTTTTAAGCGTTTACCTTCCGAAATTGGTTTATTACTCTAATAAATAACAGTATTTCATCGTTTTATTCTGTACTTTTCTTCTGAGCTTATTGAAAATAATTTTAACCGTTTGAAATATTTTTATAAATAAACTAGCTGACCCGGCAAACTTCGTTAAGCCTTTGAATTTCGCAAAAATAATGAATATGTAAATAAGCCATAAATAAATATAGCCATAAATAAAATAGGTAAGTAATTATTTACGCTCATGAAACTGGATTGTTACCTTCAAACGGAGTGAATAGTTTTTTGAATATTTTCGTAATACTTCTGTCATATTACGGTACTGCCTTCCTCCAGGGACAAAAATTTTCGAAGAAGATTGACTTTCAACAAAACTGGAAAGCGAATATATTCATTTACAGAGGATCCTTGACACCGATAGTTTCAATTTCTATTAACCAGAAGTTCAGAAAATAAGTGCCAAAAATTGTTTTGTTGAAATGTGTCGTCATTTTGAGCAGCTTTGATCAACTGTCTTCCTTTTTCGCCAAAACCATGTTTGAAATTTTCTTTATCGTATAGTTTTCTTTATCGTAAACTTGTAGAAATGGCGCAACACTTTTCATGGCATGAAATTTCGCGATTTTTTTTTATGCTGCAAATATATAAATATCAATAAATTTCCATATATCATTCTGTTTTTTGTTATCTATCATGCATTTGATATGTTCTCTGTATTAGATAATCTCCTCTTAATTTTTAAAATCATCTTTTTTATATCGACTTTAACTTTATCAAATTTATCAAGAAATGAATGCTTAAGCACTGAACAAATTATATAAAAACATTCAATATATGTGTATGTACATGGAATTTTTATTCACAGCGATTTCAAATCAAACGGTTATGAAATCTTTTTTTTTACTTTGAGATCTTGAATTCAAAATCAGAAATGAAATTCAAAAAAGTCTTTGCAAATCTAATTCAGTTTTCATTATCTCTGTTTTGGATCTTGAATCATATTTTCGTCGAGACTAAAATTTTTATTTTCCAAGCTTCTTGTATTTGAAGATGTTATTGAACCAATTATCTGTTCCTGATTTCTGATACTGAGTGTTGGATCAAATTATGAACTTTATTTTTACAAAGTCAACCCTATTTATATCCTTAATTTTGTTCAGTTTTTAAGCACCTTAGTATGAAAGGAAGAAGTGGATAGTACCTAACATTTCCCTGGTTTTCTGATGAAATTCACATAGAATTACAAAGTTAATATCATTCTATTCTCGAACTAACTCATTACATTCTTGACGTTTACAAAAACCAAGTAAATCAATTTATGGTCGTCTTTTTCTAAAAATCAAAAATAAGACTTCTCTTGGTGTTATACCATAAATATTTCATTGTTATCTGTTCAGTTGTTTTGGATATGTCAAAACTTCCACAGTCATACGTAGAATATTATTTTTCTTAAATAATATGACAGTCTTTCATTTAACCGGAAAACAAACAAAACAAAATAACGGAGTAAATAAAAGAGAGAATTTTTTACGAGCGTATCCTGGTCAGGCAAATTTATTTGATCTAAAAACCTAACAATATCCGGGCATTTGATTTCAAAATTGTCAATCCAAAATTCGGGCAATACCAAGCAAATTTGGGCTACATTCAGAAACTACTCAAAAAAAAAATATATATAAAAACGAAAAGCACTTTAATAATGTTTTTTCTTCGAAATACATCAGAAATTTTGAATCGTATTTTAAGCATCCAGAAACCGTGCATGATTATTATGTTAAAAGTTGCTCAAAAAATTCCGTTTTAGTACACAAAATTTAAAAAATAATTACTTAATAAGAGTTTTTTTATTTGGCAAATGAAATGACTAAATCCGGAAAATTCAAGTTTTTGTTTTATCAAAATCCGTACAACCGGGCTGGACAACTTAACCGGGCCCTTTAAATTTTGTTTTATCAATTACCCGGCCAAGTCCGGGAAAACCGGGCAATCCGGCTAGTTTTGGATAAATCAGCTTTAAAAATGTTAAAGTTGCCTTGATGCTGAAGCAAAAATGACAATTTTCGATAATAGATATACTCCATGCCGGTTTATTGCCTTTTTTTTCACCCCATACGGAAGGTGAACAATTTCATCCAAGTATCCATTTTACTGACGCAACGTGAAAAGTACACTTGCAACGAAAATGGGCGCCAAAACTGCCTATAGAGAGATGGATGAACATCAGTAAGCCTTGATTGCTTTTGGCGCCTTCCTACTCTGGGTGATTCGAATGAAAAAAATGGAAATTGGGTGCCATAACTTTATTTGATACGAATAAAAACTAAAAATTATTTTTCAAATTTTACAAAAACATTTTCGAAATTATCTCTCCGTTGTGTTATTCTTCGCGTTTCATTCAGATCCTTTAAATGTTTGTGTTATTCTTCCGCACCACCATGGCCGCTGGATCCTCTGGTGTTAGCATATTCACGCCTTTTTCTGTTCGAGCCAACTTGGTCTATCTATGAAATAGGGGAAAGGTTTCCTAAATGGGCCTATCGGGTTAAATGACCCTACGGCTGTTTGGCGAAATGGCTGACTAGACAGCATATCTGACCAATGCATTTTGAGGGTGATACGCTTAGAACCTAAGGCAAGAAAGAATTTTATGAATTTATAAACTCAAAAAAAATTTAAAAATTCATACAAGGTTTTGATACATTTTTATGTAATATTTCGACTTTTAAAAATTATACGTAAAGAAGTTTAAAACAAAAACTAGGATGGTTTTTGTTTCTTACTCAAATGAACTTAAGAAATTAAACATATTTCAGCTTTTGTGGACGTTTAATAATGATTATTAAGTGGAATAATAGAGTGTTTTTGTATGCCCCCATCATGTTTGTAAAATGCCTCCATCTGAAAATAACAGGTTAAATAGAATGAATAAATGATTTTTATCACTGAACCTTCAAATCTAAGCTCTGAATGACATCTTAAGAATGAATTTAAGATCTATAGACAGATTTGATAAAGTTTTTCTCATGGATGAACTGCCTCCATAGTATGATAACCCTAACTTTTGTTTTATTCCACAAAATTATAATATACATAGAATTTTATATAACTTCAGCTTTGTCGTATGGAAATTAATATTTTCTAGCAGTTTCAATGAAATTATACGGAAATATTGCCCAAAAAACAGAAATTTTGTTCAAAACATAAATAGTTTGGCATTTTAGACAACACTTACAAAAAAATCGTTTTCTTGGAAACAGAAGAAAATTTTAACATAAAAATTGCTCCATTGTATAGATAACAGATGCCTGCACACGTGTATATAGTTTTTGTACACATATTCGACGTGGTATTTGATTAAATCAGTGTTCTGCTTAATAGGCGCATATAGCCCGCTCCTCCCCTAAACATGAATCATTAATAGAAGCTTGCATATTGCGCACCAATTCTAAACTTGTTTCTGGATTGAAAATTGCTTATCTGTCTTAAGCGGCTCCGGCAAAAGTAGAGCTTTTTCTTCAGCTTAATTAAGGTAGAACTCAACGCGATACGAAGTAAGCTTTATCTCGGAGAGGTTAAAGGTACCTTTTTTGGATTACCAATTTTTTTAAGGTGAATTGTACCTTTTTACTTAGCTCAATTCAGGTGAACTTCACTTCAGGGTTCAGATTTTCCTTGATGTTATAATTAAAAAAAAAACAATACTTACAGAGATACCGATAAATAGAGCTCCAATCTTTAAATAGGAAAAAAACAGAAAGAGTGTTCTACATAAATGAATGACATTTTTTTGATATTTTTTCTCATAATTAAACAACATTGTCCGCAAACGGTTTTGCTTCATGTTTTCTTTTTTTTATGCTTATGAAATAAAAATTTCATCTGAATTCTCAATTGAAAGGCGAAGAAACAAACTAAAACAAACCTAAAGAAAAAACAAACAATCAAACGAAATTTATGGACAAAATTTATTAATCCACTTGAACTAAATCTCATTAATGAAACTATTTGCAACATAGTTCCGCCACATGTACGATGTCATTATTTCTTCTTTTCAGACATTTTTTCAAAGTGTTGACTGTTATCCTGAAAGAAGAAACATGACCGAACTCGAGCGTAACAACATGAAAAATTGATTTGCATAAACAGCGGCTGGGACAACTGTTTGAACTTCATTCCTCAAAAGTGCAAATAACTGAAAGAGATAAAAATTTGATAAGTAATGGTGTGTCTCTTCATCAGTTTTAAATCAATCACACAAGCTCTCCGAATAATTTTAATTCCTGTCACTAGCGGCCATCAGCCTGTAACTTTACATTTTTTTACGAGAAGTAACTGAAATTCCGTATCAATTGTATTGAAATCAACCCTCAAATAGTCCCTTTAAATTAAAATCTTTAATGATGAATCCCAGTTTCCTTCTATTTTGTGGTTGCACTTTTCACCATTTCACTTTTATTTATGTATTCAAAAATTTATAATAAAAATAAAAAAATTACGTACGTAGAAAAAACCACGTGCGGCTCGCACAATGCACTCCTCTCTTTAGAGTAATATTGCCAGGTTGCTCGGTTAAATCCGGATTTTCCCGGATATTCCATACAAAAATAGGGAAAAGTCCGGTCCGGCCCGGATGCCCGGATTTCGTTGAAAAAGTCCGGATTCGAATAGTTCCAGAATTTTTGATGACAGTTTTGAAATCAAACTCCCTAATTTTGCTAGATTTTTTGATGAAATAGCCCGGATAAGTTCAGCCCAGACAAGTGTTGAAAACGTTCTGGAAACCTTACTATAACAGTTAAGAGATCTTCTGCATTGAAAAAAGAGTTGAGTTAATCCCAAACGAGAAACACATCGGCATCAAAACTTCTGGTAATCCTCGTTTTCTCACTCACCCACTATAAAAATAATCCACCTTGTCTGAACAATGCAACGGCGAAAATGTTTTATATCTCCAAGATGCAAATTTACAGCCACTTACAGCGGCAAAATTGCTTTTGCACTGCATTCTTCATTAAATCCAATATTCATTCGCGTTGCAACCAGTCGTTTCTGCAAGAAAAGGGTTGGCGGGCTCCGTTGTTTATTCTGCTTAGTTTGCTGCAAATTGTGCTCAACCTTTTTTTTTGTTATACTGGGAGCTTCAGCCAACCGGCTGGTGACTTTTTACTTCAACCGGAAGACTTCCGGTTTGGTTTGGCGGAAGCTTTTCATTGTTACTTTTGTTGTTCCATGGTAGGGCGCGGCTGAAGCCAGAAATGAATGGTGTTCATAAACAAATGCTCATAAACTATTCAATGTGCTCTCCCGAGCCCCAGGATATCGCCACCCAAGGTTTATACCTTTTTTCGTCGTCGTCTTCCTTTGCCCCAAAAACACCTGGCCAATCAACCTGGCCAATGGCTGAGGGAAGGGGAAAGTGGCAAATTTACACCTTCTGATGGTGCGAAGTAACGAAAAAAAGTGAACGTTTGTTACCTGGGGTAATACATTTCTTACCCGGAGTTTTGTGAGCCCTTTGAAAAGGCAATGGGTCCAAAGTCTTGAGTAGGACATGTCGACGAAAGAAGAATATCTAATTTTAAATTCGAAAGATCTCACTTAAGGTCACCAGAATTTTTTTCAAAACGTATCCGGTCCAGACAAATCCAGGTGGTTTTATCTAAAAACCTGGCAAAATCTGACAACTCGATTCGTTGAAGTTTGGCGCATAAACCCTTTTCAAAAAACTATACAGATTTGTTTGCATTCAAACGATCTTCATGTGTTCTCGCATTAAGAAAAAAAACCACTAAAATGAAAATCTGAAATAAAACTCTTGTAAAGGTTGCTGCCCGTTAAATTTATATGCTTTTAAAATTATTTGAGCTTAAAAAAAACAGATTTCTTGAATCAACAAGTTCTCATTCATTCTCTTGTTCCGAAGCGGGTGGGCGGCTCCAGATAGTTCTACCTTAGACCGTAAGAAAGTGAACAATCTTTTCTTAAAAAAAATCTCCACCTACCCCGTATAGGACACAAAAGTTCTCACTGTGAAGCGATACTTTTCGCCAACCGGCCGTAGTGAGGCGAGCTTATTTTCCACCCGAAAGCTTCCGAAATAAAAGATGAACTACGATTACATCGGTTTTGCTTCTTCTTCGTTGTAGCGACTTCTTGGAGGTCTTTTTTCGTTCGTCGAAAGAGAAGTATGAGATGGTAGGAAAAAAACAGGAAGAAAACCGAGTTTCGATCCCGGCTCCAAGGAATTCGATGCAGCTTGGGTCGAAGGTCGAGGAAAACGTCTCAAGGAAAAGAAGGAATAGTGGAAGAAAGCGCCAGGAAGTAGGAAGGTTGGGAAACTATTTGCTATATTTTTAATGACTTGTCCGCCCCCTTCCTTCTAGTTTTGCCCCCCAGGGGGACGGCCGGGTGAAAATGGAAAATAAATGGCTTGGTTGGTTGGTTCTTTGCTCTCTGGTCGGTTTCTTTAGTGGGTATCCTCGGTCGGATCGTTGGATGGATGGTTAAACCTTTCGCTGTAATTGGTTTCCATGGTGGTGCCATTTCGCGCCCGAGAGCATTGTTGAGCGAAGGTTTAATAACAGCTGTAATTTGAGACGTTTGAGCTTTCGATGTAAAGGAGATCAGCCAGCTCCCGAGAAGAACCATGTTTGGACAAGGTTGATGGAGTGCTACGCTACAGTATTTCCGGCGCTATTTGGTCTTGTAATCCGCTTCAAAATTGGTTCAACTTAAATGCGCGCATTTTCTTTTCCTCTTCTGCTAGTAATTGCTAACCAGAGAAGAGGTAATTAGGGAGGGAAACTTTGTGTGAACATTATATGATGCTTCAAGACCGCGACATGGAGCAATTTCCAGCATCAGATAGAATGTAAAAGCAAAACTTATTTTATGTGAATTTCTCACATAAATTTTGACAAGTTTGACAATTTTGACAATTTTTAAAAATTTTGATAATTTTAACAATTTTGAAAATTGTGACAATTTTGACCATTTTGACAATTTTGACAATTTTGACAATTTTGACAATTTTGACAATTTTGACAATTTTGACAATTTTGACAATTTTGACAATTTTGACAATTTTGACAATTTTGACAATTTTGACAATTTTGACAATTTTGACAATTTTGACAATTTTGACAATTTTGACAATTTTGAAAATTTTGACAATTTTGACAATTTTGACAGTTTTGACAATTTTGACAATTTTGACGATTTTGACAATTTTGACAATTTTGACAATTTTGACAATTTTGAAAATTTTGAAAATTTTGACATCTTTGACAATTTTGACAATTTTGACAATTTTGACAATTTTGACAATTTTGACAATTTTGACAATTTTGACAATTTTGACAATTTTGACAATTTTGACAATTTTGACAATTTTGACAATTTTGACAATTTTGACAATTTTGACAATTTTGACAATTTTGACAATTTTGACAATTTTGACAATTTTGACAATTTTGACAATTTTGACAATTTTGACAATTTTGACAATTTTGACAATTTTGACAATTTTGACAATTTTGACAATTTTGACAATTTTGAAAATTTTAAAAATTTTGACAATTTTGACAATTTTGACAATTTTGACAATTTTGACAATTTTGACAATTTTGACAATTTTGACAATTTTGACAATTTTGACAATTTTGACAATTTTGACAATTTTGACAATTTTGACAATTTTGACAATTTTGACAATTTTGACAATTTTGACAATTTTGACAATTTTGAAAATTTTGAAAATTTTGACAATTTTGACAATTTTGACAATTTTGACAATTTTGACGATTTTGACAATTTTGACAATTTTGACAATTTTGACAATTTTGACAATTTTGACAATTTTGACAATTTTGACAATTTTGACAATTTTGACAATTTTGACAATTTTGACAATTTTGACAATTTTGACAATTTTGACAATTTTGACAATTTTGACAATTTTGACAATTTTGACAATTTTGACAATTTTGACAATTTTGACAATTTTGACAATTTTGACAATTTTGACAATTTTGACAATTTTGACAATTTTGACAATTTTGACAATTTTGACAATTTTGACAATTTTGACAATTTTGACAATTTTGACAATTTTGACAATTTTGACAATTTTGACAATTTTGACAATTTTGATAATTTTGACAATTTTGACAATTTTGACAATTTTGACAATTTTGACAATTTTGACAATTTTGACAATTTTGACAATTTTGACAATTTTGACAATTTTGACAATTTTGACAATTTTGACAATTTTGACAATTTTGACAATTTTGACAATTTTGACAATTTTGACAATTTTGACAATTTTGACAATTTTGACAATTTTGACAATTTTGACAATTTTGACAATTTTGACAATTTTGACAATTTTGACAATTTTGACAATTTTGACAATTTTGACAATTTTGACAATTTTGACAATTTTGACAATTTTGACAATTTTGACAATTTTGACAATTTTGACAATTTTGACAATTTTGACAATTTTGACAATTTTGACAATTTTGACAATTTTGACAATTTTGACAATTTTGACAATTTTGACAATTTTGAAAATTTTGAAAATTTTGACAATTTTGACAATTTTGACAATTTTGACGATTTTGACAATTTTGACAATTTTGACAATTTTGACAATTTTGACAATTTTGACAATTTTGACAATTTTGACAATTTTGACAATTTTGACAATTTTGACAATTTTGACAATTTTGACAATTTTGACAATTTTGACAATTTTGACAATTTTGACAATTTTGACAATTTTGACAATTTTGACAATTTTGACAATTTTGACAATTTTGACAATTTTGACAATTTTGACAATTTTGACAATTTTGACAATTTTGACAATTTTGACAATTTTGACAATTTTGACAATTTTGACAATTTTGACAATTTTAACAATTTTGACAATTTTGACAATTTTGACAATTTTGACAATTTTGACAATTTTGAAAATTTTGACAATTTTGACAATTTTGACAGTTTTGACAATTTTGACAATTTTGACGATTTTGACAATTTTGACAATTTTGACAATTTTGACAATTTTGAAAATTTTGAAAATTTTGACATCTTTGACAATTTTGACAATTTTGACAATTTTGACAATTTTGACAATTTTGACAATTTTGACAATTTTGACAATTTTGACAATTTTGACAATTTTGACAATTTTGACAATTTTGACAATTTTGACAATTTTGACAATTTTGACAATTTTGACAATTTTGACAATTTTGACAATTTTGACAATTTTGACAATTTTGACAATTTTGACAATTTTGACAATTTTGACAATTTTGAAAATTTTAAAAATTTTGACAATTTTGACAATTTTGACAATTTTGACAATTTTGACAATTTTGACAATTTTGACAATTTTGACAATTTTGACAATTTTGACAATTTTGACAATTTTGACAATTTTGACAATTTTGACAATTTTGACAATTTTGACAATTTTGACAATTTTGACAATTTTGACAATTTTGACAATTTTGACAATTTTGACAATTTTGACAATTTTGACAATTTTGACAATTTTGACAATTTTGACAATTTTGACAATTTTGACAATTTTGACAATTTTGACAATTTTGACAATTTTGACAATTTTGACAATTTTGACAATTTTGACAATTTTGACAATTTTGAAAATTTTGACAATTTTGAAAATTTTGAAAATTTTGACAATTTTGGCAATTTTGACAATTTTGACAATTTTGACAATTTTGACAATTTTGACAATTTTGACAATTTTGACAATTTTGACAATTTTGACAATTTTGACAATTTTGACAATTTTGACAATTTTGACAATTTTGACAATTTTGACAATTTTGACAATTTTGACAATTTTGACAATTTTGACAATTTTGACAATTTTGACAATTTTGACAATTTTGACAATTTTGACAATTTTGACAATTTTGACAATTTTGACAATTTTGACAATTTTGACAATTTTGACAATTTTGACAATTTTGACAATTTTGACAATTTTGACAATTTTTACAATTTTTAAAAATTTTGACAATTTTGACAATTTTGACAATTTTGACAATTTTGACAATTTTGACAATTTTGACAATTTTGACAATTTTGACAATTTTGACAATTTTGACAATTTTGACAATTTTGACAATTTTGACAATTTTGACAATTTTGACAATTTTGACAATTTTGACAATTTTGACAATTTTGACAATTTTGACAATTTTGACAAATATGACAATTTTGACAATTTTGACAATTTTGACAATTTTGACGATTTTGACAATTTTGACAATTTTGACAATTTTGACAATTTTGACAATTTTGACAATTTTGACAATTTTGACAATTTTGACAATTTTGACAATTTTGACAATTTTGACAATTTTGACAATTTTGACAATTTTGACAATTTTGACAATTTTGACAATTTTGACAATTTTGACAATTTTGACAATTTTGACAATTATGACAATTTTGACAATTTTGACAATTTTGACAATTTTGACAATTTTGACAATTTTGACAATTTTGACAATTTTGACAATTTTGACAATTTTGACAATTTTGACAATTTTGACAATTTTGACAATTTTGACAATTTTGACAATTTTGACAATTTTGACAATTTTGACAATTTTGACAATTTTGACAATTTTGTCAATTTTGACAATTTTGACAATTTTGACAATTTTGACAATTTTTAAAAAATTTGACAATTTTGACAATTTTGACAATTTTGACAATTTTGACAATTTTGACAATTTTGACAATTTTGACAATTTTGACAATTTTGACAATTTTGACAATTTTGACAATTTTGACAATTTTGACAATTTTGACAATTTTGACAATTTTGACAATTTTGACAATTTTGACAATTTTGACAATTTTGACAATTTTGACAATTTCGACAATTTTGACAATTTTGACAATTTTGACAATTTTGACAATTTTGACAATTTTGACAATTTTGACAATTTTGACAATTTTGACAATTTTGACAATTTTGACAATTTTGACAATTTTGACAATTTTGACAATTTTGACAATTTGACAATTTTGACAATTTTGACAATTTTGACAATTTTGACAATTTTGACAATTTTGACAATTTTCTTAATTTTGACAATTTTGACAATTTTCACAATTTTGACAATTTTGCTCATTATGACTATTTTGACAATTTCGTTGTGTTGCAATTTTTTTAAATTAAGCTTGATGTTCTAGTCAATAGACTTTTTGTTTTTTTTTTCAGTTTGTTTTCCGATAGAGGTTAGATACTAACTTTTTTCCTGGTTTGGTGAACTCTGTTTGTTATGGTTAATCATCTCCAAAAAGCATTCGTTCTGTTGCGTTCTTTCTGAGCAATGGAGCTCGTAATTTGATGAAATTGGATTAAGATCGTGGTACGCAAAAGCATAAAAGCACATGTTTTATTTTTGCTTTTTCTTTCATTCTCGCTTTGTGCCAAAGCTGATGTTCTGATTTCTCCTCTGGTGACAAAACGTTGCAATCCATTGTCGGAGCGTGAAATGTGATTTTATCATGCTGCTTCATCTGTTAACAACGACGTGGATTTCGATGTGCCGTCGATGAACGAATACTGGGGTATGTTGTGTCGAATTTAAAGAATTTTGCTCTTTTCGATAGATTTTTTTTTAAATTTCTACCATTGTGATTGTTTTTTTTATTTAAGGGATACGCTTCAAAATTCAGTTTTTTGCACACTTTCACAATTCTTTCGAAATTTCTTACGATCCAACCTAATGTGAGCATCTCGACAACCATCATCATCCCAAGGTCGATTGCTTCTTGTTAAATGTCACTGGGACTCTGTACCGAGAAATCGTTGCTCCCATGGAGCTTTCTTGAGATCAGGACAGCAGCAACAACATCAACATCCACAAACAAACGAGCTAGCAAGCGAGTGAGCGCAGATAACACTCGACTCGAAGACTAGGGCAGAAAAAAAAATCGGAAAGACGCTACACGTGTACATCATGGGAAGATTCGAATCAGACGTCAAAGCGAGCATTTCGTGTCTGTGTCTCTGTCTTCCAGATTTTCTCACATCTGGGGAAGGGAAAGCAGGGGAAGGAACTGTAAGTCATGTTCCCGGGCCATGTATCCGAGAGTTACGTTCCAACATACGTCTTCCCAAGGATGAAGATGCCAGTGTCGAGAGTGAACGAAATACAACTAGCTAGGGGTAGGGTATAGCAACTCCCAAACAAGATTTCGATTTTCGATTACAACCGCAAAGGTCGCACTAGGGTACGTTGTAGATACCTGAAGCTTCGAATAAATGGTAGAAATGGTGGATCCAATCTGCTTTTCGAACCTCCCATTTCTTACCCCATCTTCAATCTTTGGAAAGCGGGCGGCGACGTCTTCAGATAGCTAGCTAGCTAGTGACGAAGGTAATGTGGTTTGAATGATTGATTCTTAATTTTCATGTCACATGACACGAGACGAGCGAGGGATGCGCAAACTAAGGTTTTCCATTTACGGGATTGCCATAGAAAGTGGTGCATTATTTAGCATCCTAATTTTATGCTGCTGTGCTGCTTTGGATGAGATATTCATTTTAAAATGTTTTTTTCTCATGGTTTTTCACTGATTTGAGTCCAGTGTATGAGCACATTAAAAGTCATTACATATGTTGAAGACTATCAAGTCTTCACTTTGAGTTTCTGAGCAACCAGGTTCGCATCAAAAGTGGTTATTCAACAAAAACAACAAATTTTTAACTTTAAATAAGCATCTTTTTAAAGGAACTTTTGTGTTTTGGATTTACATGGCGACCGTCAACAATATTTTCAAAAATGTTTCAATATAATCCCTAAGTGAGTTTTCATAGACCAAGTGATTTTTATCGAGATCCAGAATCGACTTTGACAAATAGTAAAACCTGGAGTGTTTTAAAGAAAAACAGTGACCCATTGCTGCAAAGTGGGGAAAATGTAACTTGACGTTTAGCAACGACGAAAAAACTGCGAACCCTTAAGGCCAATCTAGTGAAGACCTCTCTCTGATACTCACATCCCAGCTCATTTCGAAAAACCCTGTCGAACGAATGGCAAAAAGCACTCATTTGGTGCAACTTTTTACTGCTCCAGCGAAGATAAATCTACATTAGATCGTAAAATAAGCACCGAAGCCCGAGTGGCCCATAATGTACATATACTTCTCACTTTACTCGGGGGCCACTTTGCTGCTCCTGAAACTTCCGGGTTAAAGGTCTTCCAGCAAATGGCAGCAACTGCTACCTTCTATTTGGGTTTCGAAAATTCCGAGACAAGCTACCACGCGAGCACAACCACCAACTTTTCGCTACCATTCCCTGCCAGATGCTACCGACTACCATTTGGATGTTGCAAATTTTAGCGCTGATGTTTGACCTAGTTAATGTTTTTACTCTCAAATGACATGCAGCACCGTTTAAGATCGACACTTGATTTTGTTTGGAATTGATAAAACGAGGAATTTTCAGTTCATAAATATCAACAAAAGGAAATCAATTCAAGGGGGATCAAATGTCAAAATTGTCAAAACTGTCAAAATTGTCAAAATTGTCAAAATTGTCAAAATTGTCAAAATTGTCAAAATTGTCAAAATTGTCAAAATTGTCAAAATTGTCAAAATTGTCAAAATTGTCAAAATTGTCAAAATTGTCAAAATTGTCAAAATTGTCAAAATTGTCAAAATTGTCAAAATTGTCAAAATTGTCAAAATTGTCAAAATTGTCAAAATTGTCAAAATTGTCAAAATTGTCAAAATTGTCAAAATTGTCAAAATTGTCAAAATTGTCAAAAGTGTCAAAATTGTCAAAATTTTCAAAATTGTTTCAATTTTCAAAATTGTCAAAATTTTCAAAATTGTCAAAATTGTCAAAATTATCTCAAATAATAAATATCGATGTTAAGTTCAATACTTATTAGAGTAATTTTTTTTAAAGTATCTTCGAAAACTTCAATTGCCATTTCTTGGCTGGAATCAACTGTTGCTCATCAAAATTAGCTAAATAATTTATGAATCTTATGTAACATATATTCTCCTCACAAAAAGGCATATTGCTTCAACCAGAGGAACGTGATTGATTAAATAAAAAAAACAACCTGCTCGACTTGACTGGCCACGACACCCTGTCAATTTCCCAAGTCAGCAGTAGCAATTTGGCACTACATCGGGGAAAGATGTTTCCCACAATTGAACCAACTTTTGGCTTGACTGACGCGGCTGGCAACAATCCAAAACCATAAGGCAAGTTTTCTGCCGCGTGATGTGATTTGTATGAGCTTTCTGTGATTCCACTACTATTTTGCCTACCCCTGGCCGATGATAACGGGTTTGGGGAACATGGTGTAAGGTATGTTTAAAAAAAATAAAAATCTACTTTTGAAGTTGTGAGCAGCAAAAAAAATCGGGAAGACGTCTTTCCGCGAAACAACATTCAGGGGCTGGTGTTATTCGGTTTGGCAGCCAGAAAGCTTTTAAATCCGGACGTACTTCGATGCAGCCCGACTTTTCCTTCGCCTTGAAAGGGAAAAATGGAGACAGCTCCTCGAGGGAAAAGCACCCTTCCTACCAATGGGCAGGAAGGGGATCCGGGTCTTTGGCAGCTTTGAAAGTGGGTGCAAAAATTCAATTTGCCGCTACTTCAGAACGGAAAGAGGCAGCCGTAGAACATGTTTTACATTTTGAACCGAAAAAAAGAAAACACCAAGAAATGACGACTCCTTTCATGATAATTCACCGTAGACATTTTATTGCACGTGGATTCTCGGTAGTGATGCAACTGTGGGCTGATTTTTGATTACTTGCATGAAAAAATATATTTTATTTTGTTAATTTTTATTTAATATTTATCCGATATGCTAGTTTCATTGGTGAGAACAAATATAAAATTCTTATTTTGACTTCCCAAGTAACACAGATTATGCCAACTAGCATTAGGAAGTTTTATCATGGTTTAATTATGGCATTTTTTTGTGCAGCTCGCTTTATGGCGGTTTTATTATGGTCATGCAGAATGCTTATAATTTTTTTTCGACCATATGTTTTCAGATGGTTTTGAAAACGTTAAAAAAACTTTTATTAAACATGCTGTTTTAGTTATTTTGAAAGAGTTGTGAATGCTTTTTTTAAACTATAATAAAACACAAACCTAGAAGTTTGCTCCAAGCTTTTTTTTGCATGTTTTATAATAGCACTCAGTGCATGATTATTAAACCGCCATAAAACTTAGTGACAGTTCTCAATCAAGATGTCAAAACAGGACACGCTCAGATAAGATAGCACATATTTGAATTGGAACTCCCATTTTTACACATTTTTGGTAAGTTATGCGTGTTGGTTTTGAGTTAAAATTAAAAAAATACATCTTTGAAAACTTGAAATCACCGAAAGTGGTATGAATATCTTTACAATATGAGTATTGAGTGAAAGGGCCCAAATAGTAGGAAAAAAATTGTTGCTTGACGCCATCATTAATTCAAGATGGCGGCTTCCGCTTTTATTTTCAAAGCTGTAAATTACTGAAAATATCGTGAAACCTTCACAATATGGTTATTAGGTGAAACTAATAAGAGAGTAGAATAAGAGTAGAAGTCAAATTTCGTTGCCCGTCGCCATCTTAAATCCAAGATGGCGGCTACCACTCAACTTGAAAATCTGTAAATGACTGAAAATCGCATTAAACCTATATTATAGGGGCAGGGCCGTAGGAAGAACCAACTCATGGGGGGGGTTTTGATGACTAATTTTTACTTATGATTTTTTGTCTAACAACACACGAATAAACAAAAATTAAAACAAATTATGTTTATAACTATATGATTATTCATTTTGAAGTACTCATGAATAGTTTTCGTATGAAATTGTAACTTAAGAAAAGACACGAATGCCACAAGGATGATAAAGTGTCATTAATAAAACCTTTAAAAAAATAACTTTAGAAAAGTGGTCCTTAGCCTAGAGGGTGATCTAAATTTTTTTAATGAAACCTAGAAACAAAATATGAAATTTGCTTTCATCGATGGTTAAAAGTTTTGAATTTGTTCAAAAGTCTGATAGATCAAACTCATTTGCAAATTACAAGATTCTTACCTTTGATAAAAATAAATAAAATCTCAAAAAAAAAAAAATAGTTAGAGATAAAAAAATTTCGAATCAAATTTGCTTAATTCCAACTTAAACTAAACTTATGATTTCAGTTTGAAATTTGGCTTTAAAAAAGTTGAAAATGTTAAACAATACACAGAAAAAAATGCAGACTTTTTAGGTGAAGACATTTTACATGTTTCTTAAGCAGGAAATATTTTTCATGAAGAATGAATTCCGTGTTTAAAGTACTGTGATTTATATTTTTTAATATAATTTGGTATATTTTGCATGAATCAAAACTTAGAAAATTTACGCAAATTCTACTTATATGTAAATGTGATTTTCAGCTGAATTGTGTGTACAAATTATCTGATTAAAAACTTTGAAATCTGGTAATTGAATTAACAAGCAAATTTTTAAGTTTATGTTCTCTTGAATTTCTCAACAATTTTAAGTTGATTGAAAAAATTAATTTACAAGCTATATCTTTTTCTCAATTTTAAATCTGAATCCTAAACCTGAGTTCAAAAATTTAACTTTTAATCTGTTTCCGAATTTCTATGCGATTTCCGAAATGTACAAAAAATACGATTTCCGAGCACAAATCTCAGAGCCCTCATTCATGAATCTATAATTTAAATTCTGTAGTGCAGTTTAAATCTTAATTCATCATTTCAATTATTTATTTTTAATCTGTTTTGTGAATCTGTTTTAAAATGTGAATTTCGAATGATGAATATGAATCTGGTTTTCAATTTTGGATCGCCACTTAGAAGCTTTAAATGTTTAAGTTTTGTGTTAGAATCAAGTTTAAGAACTTAGAATTTGAATATAAAACAAATTTCTTCTTTTTCCATATTCAGAAAACTATTATCAAACAAAATATTGAAATGTCATTTGATTTTCGAAAAACATGATTCAAATTTGATATTAAATGCAAAACCAAATTCGAACAAGGATTTCAAAGCAGCTTTTCATTCCTACTTTCTTATGACTATTCGAACTGAAAATCAAGAATCCGAAACTTGATACAAAATCAGAAATACGAAAATATGGAAAAATACAATTTTGGTTATAGGAATATGGAACCAGATCCTCCAAAATGGGTTTAATTTAAAATTTAATATTCAGACCTGAATTTCTATGATAAGGTTGCCATATTGCTCGGTTTTAACCGGATTGATCCGGTTTGTTCTCATTCTCATTCTTAAGTCAATTTAAAAAAAAAACAAAAAGTGTGTTGTAATTTTTTTTATTTATGCGTCGAAATTTTTTAAGCAACTTTCAAAAAATTATCATGAAAGGTTTTTATAGTTTATTTTTTATTTTTTATGAGCTATTCCTAGGTTTTGACAAAAATTGCCCGGTTTTGCCTAGATTTTGTCGACAGTTTTGAAGTCAAATACCCGGATTTTGCCCGGTTTTTATATAAAACAGCCCGGATACGTGCTGAAAAAAAAACTGACAACCTTATTCTATGAACAGGTGAGAAAATTTTGAACAACTGTTCAAGAATTTTGAACTTGAAATGGGTTTTTTAGGTTTCTGTATTAGTTTTTGGTTCAGATAGTTACTATTGAATATCTTTGTTCTCTCATCATAATTTGATTATGAATTTAAAATTTTGAGTGTAGATTAGAATACTTCGCCTGTTTTTTTGGATCCTCATGGGGGGGGTTTAACCCCCAAAACCCCCCCCGTTCCTACGGCCATGTATAGGGGTATAAGTTGAAAGAAATTAACCGGTAGAAGTTGTATTTCGCTATCTGACGCCATCTTGAAATCCAAGATGGCGGCTTCCGCTAAACTTTAAAATGTAGTAAATGACTTAAAATGACATGAAACCCAGGACATGGGTGGAAGGGCTTATCGAGTAGAAGTCGAATATTGCTATCTTACGCCATCTTGAAATCCAAGATGGCAGCTTTCTATAAACTTTAAAAATGCTCTAAATCATTGAATATCGCATGAAACCTCCAAAATATGGGTGTTTGTCAATTGGGATAAGCTATAAAAAGTTTATTTTTGCATTCTGACGCTATCTTGAAATCCAAGATGGTGGCTTCAGCTGAACTTAAAAATACTGTAAATGAATGAAAATAGCATGAAACTCCAAAATATTTTGTATTGGGTGCTAAGGCTAAATGATAGAAGTCAAATATCTGTTTTCGCGTTTCTCTGAAAATCTGTAAGTGACTGAAAATCCCACAAAAACCACCACAATACAGACCCCGTTCATTTTTGGCAACATTCGATTTTGACAACATCGAATTTGGCACATGTGCCTAAATCAGACGGTTAACAGAAACAACATAACCCTATAGTTTTCGCAAGAATAAGACCAATACAATTTAAACATAATAGCATGATAGGAATAATAGAATTACATAAATGGCAAAAAAAAACAAAAACTATAAACAAAACAAGAAAAGTGCTAAATGCATTAGAAACATAATGAAAAAATAATAAAAGTGATTTAAAATGATCTAAATTGTCTTGAAATAGTAGTTTTTATGTAGTATTACGTGAAAAAAGTAGTATTCAAGCGATTTTCATTGATTAACAGTATTTTAAATTCAGTGGAAGCTGCCATCTTGGATTTCAAGATGGTGTCGGATAGAAAAAAATCGACTTCTAGTTTAGCCCTTTCACCCAATACCCGTATAGTGGTGGTTTAATGCGACTTTTTGTCAGCATTAAGCATTAAAAGTTGAGCGGATGCCGCCATCTTGGATTTCAAGATGGCGTCTGATAGCAAAATTCAACTTCTACTCGTTAAGCCCTTTCACCCGATACCCATTTTGTTGGGGTTTCATGCGATTTCAAGTCATTTACACCATTTTAAAGTTCAGCGGAAGCCGCCATCTTGGATTTCAAGATGGCGTCAGACAACGAAATTTGACTTCAACTCATGATTTATTCCACGGGTCATTCAAAACCAATCCCTTTTCATTCAAAAAGTCTGTCCTCATTTACTGTACTAATGATTAACAACTCAGAAATGAGGAACTCAACCTTAGCGTGTAATTGGTTGGCTTGCGAGAGAAACGTCAAATCGTAGCTTTTTTTGGGGTCATCATTAAACCATAATAAAACTATGAATTGACTCACGCCATGTTGGTTGCAAAATCGAAGGGCACAAAATGACGCCATGTTGATGGATTCACAATGCAAGCATTGGAAAAATTTTTTTCAGGCCTTTTTCCATCAATTCCATCATGATTGACCATCAGATTTGACGAGGCGCATTTATTTTAAGATACTATTTCATATACATTTTACCTAAAATCTTGACTGGCAGTAGAAAAGAAGCTCAATATATGGTTAAAACATTGATTTTTTTAGCTATTAATTTTACCAGATCATATCTGAATAATGCAATCATCATTCATCAACCATTATGGTTGCTGGGAAAAATAAAAAAAAACTCCGAGAACTGACAGAACCGAAAAAAACAAAAATTTCTAACATGTTTTATAATAGCTTTTTAAAAGCTTTGGTGACCAAAATTGATGACCAACAATTATATGTCTTGATGACGTATCTAGGGTAGGGCCAAATAGCCTGATTTTGGCTTTATTAGAGTCCAGGTGATGTTATAGAATGCGCTTTAGCTTTTTATGAAGATTAATGCGATAGTCCAAACGATATTTTGCTGACCATAATAAAGCTAAAATTGTTACTTGGGTTTCCTTCTGTAGTTATCCATATTAAGCAATGAGAGAAATTTGTTGTTAGAGTTTATCGCATCCCATTAAAAGCTTTTCTCGTTCCACATAACTTTTGGAGGAACATTTAATTTGAATTTAAAAAGCGTTATTTTCTATAGTTTCTACAAAAATAGATTTGATTGATACAACTGTTATCAGGGAATTAGAAAATTAATATTATTCGTTACTTTGATTTATCGGCCTAGCGGTGAAAAGTGATGTCCTTTTTAGTAGGGACATCTAAAGATTATGAAATTTTTTATATAGATGGATAGAAGGTTAGAAGAAATGAAAGATGGTGAAAATGAGCGGGTAGAATTTGTCTAGAAGCATTACCATCACATACCAAATTTTTGTTCCTCACGAGCCTACTACTATGAAGTGGTAGATACAGATAGAGTTGCATCTACCACCACACATTAGTAGGCTTAGCGTGGTCCGCCCCACAAGCGAGAACTTGTAGTGCGGACGAACCGCACTACAAGTTCTCGCTTGTGGGGCGGACCACGCTAAGCCTACTAATGTGTGGTGGTAGATGCAACTCTATCTGTATCTACCACTTCATAGTAGTAGGCTCGTGAGGAACAAAAATTTGGTATGTGATGGTAATGCTTCTAGACAAATTCTACCCGCTCATTTTCACCATCTTTCATTTCTTCTAACCTTCTATCCATCTATATAAAAAATTTCATAATCTTTAGATGTCCTTACTAAAAAGGACATCACTTTTCACCGCTAGGCCGATAAATCAAAGTAACAAACAAAAATTACGGTGGTTAATCTCTTCATAAAATTAATATTATTCGTTAGAAATTTCAAATAAAAACACTCGTGAGGGAGATTTTTATCTATCAGTACAGTGTACTCATACTTAACACTAACAAACTTGTTTTCAATTTGTATTTAATTTCGATTTAAACTTAACGTTAAGGATAAGTTTTTTTCTTCCTCGCATGTAGTAACTAGAGAAAATAGCTCACTTTTTTGCATTCAGATTTCAATTATGAAATTTAATGGATGGTTCGTTTAGTTAAGCTCCGATTTTAACTTGACTTGACTACTTGACTTGAAGGTGACGAAAATTAGTTTCGCGAGTTCGCTAGTACAAGCTTTTAGTGTTTGTACCGCTAGATACTAGTGTGAGAAACCTTAATTCCCCAGTTCCACCTCCACCTCCAGGAACCGACTCGATTTGATAACGATCGTACTCCAAAACCCGAGTGACCACGAATGGACCTTTGTATCGTGGCTCCAGCTTTCGACTTCCACCCGGCGTAAACTGATCTTTGATCACCCATACCAGGTCACCAATATTGTATTTTGCCGCTTCCTTCCGCCATTGATCGAAGTACTTTTTCTGTTGTAGCTGCTGCTGTGTGATCATCTCGGACGCCATTGCTCTAGCCTCTTCGGAACTCAGGACTGGTTCGGCATGTTCGTTGTAGTGTGATCAGCAGCTCGTTGTAAATATAATCTCTCGGCTTGTACGACAGCACCAATGATGTAGGTGACACCATCGTTGTCGAACTCGGCGCTTTGTTGATCCCCCACTGAATACGCTGTATGTATTCGTCCCCAGGCTTCCGAAAAGTACTGGCGAACGACAGTACTCTTGCGAAAGTCGCACATGCACCTCGATGAAAGCTTCCCAAATATTTCTTCCCCGACAGTTTTAAAAGGAGCGGTCGTGTGATGTACAGCGAGGCCTCATTTTACCCCATGCGAGAGTTTGTTCGTGGGTATGAAAGTTTTTTAAGCTTCGTGACAGTTTTGGGAATATCTTCGTGACAGTTTTCAATGCGTTGAATTTCGCATGACAGTACTACTTACTCCGTCCGACTGTAGCCGAGATTCACTCGGGCCGAGTTAATTTCGAACGAACGTATGAATTTTCCTTTTGCTTGAAGCTACTGCGGGTGGTGATCACCCCAATCACCCTCCCCTTCCCTTTTCGCCTAACCTGCACCGGCACCACAGATCGCGTTACGCGCCGATCGTATGCTGCTGCTCGGTGCGAATAGATGGCTCGTTCGATCTATTCGAAACCGAGCAGCAGCGCATACGATCGGGTATGGGTACGGCATGGGCAAGACAGTCACCCGTGACAGTCCTGCAAAAACTGTCACGCCCTGCAGCCGACAGTTAGGATGAGATTATTTTCGAAACAGTGGGCATGAAGGGATGAAAACCGAACTGTCGGTTGGGTTCGCTACAGCTTAAAACACAACATTTTTAGTAACGCATGCTTTGAGCCGATTGTTCAGATACAGCCTGGGTTCTCGCACGTGTGCGATGTAGACGAAGCGTTTCTTTTCGTTACCGATGGTACAGCAGCGAACCGAGTGGTAAGGAAAACCGAGACAGTTTGTTTGGCAAGAAAAAGGCTGTCATAGCAAAGCTGTACTTTTCGGAAGCCTGTTCGTCCCAATTGCGATCGTTTCCATCCACCATTCTACGGACCGACGCACGTCAATAGCGTTTTGTTGCTCTTCTCCACCTGTCCGTTCCCGCGAGGGGTTCCAACAGCGATTCGATTATGATCGACACCATTACCTTGGCAATAATCACGAAACGCATTAGAGGTGAAAGCGGTACCCCGATCTGTAATGGCCCGCGCAGGAAGGCCAAACACTGATGCAATTACATCCAAAAATTTCAATACTGGTGATGTTTGCGTTGATTTCAACGGCGTCATCATTAAAAATTTCGTTAATCCACAAATCACTACCAGAAGATGCTTGTTTCCCTTCGTCGATTTCACAAAAGGCCCCAGATGATCCAGATGTATGGTGTGAAACGGGATCGGTACCTTCGAAATTGAATTCAAAAATCCTTTTTCACGCCCCACTTTTCCTTTATTAATCGCATATTTCGGGCATGCAGCTATGTAAGCTCGAGTATACTTTCGCATCTAGGGAAACCAAAACTGCTCCTGTACCATTCGAAACACTTTTTCTTCGCCAAAGTGGCCTCGCTCGTCATGGCAGTTTTTAATCACTTGCCAACTTATTTTTACAGGCACTCCCAACGTTTAGCTCCATTCACTAATCGAAACAGTTGATTTTTATCCACCACATAATTCTGCTGCATTTGGCGTTCTTCATCCGACATTGGATCACGAGAAAGGGTCTCCACAATTACTGCCAGACTAGGATCCTGACGCTGCATTGAAACGAGAAAATTTTAATTGCTGATTTCTATCGACAAGATTCTCTCAGCAAAAACTTCTTCCCCCGACGAATTTTCATCCGCCCTCGAAGGGAAACAATCCGCTACTACCTCGATCGTACTTGGTTCCTCTACAGGACATCTATTCAAGGCATCCACGTGTCGCATACTGGAACCACTACGATCATCTAGTCAAAAATCGTATTCCTGTAACTTCAGGAAATATCGCGCGATTCGACTATCCATCTCCTTCTTCGCAAAAGTATCGCGCACTGCGGTGCAATCAATTCTGATCACAAAAAATCGGCCCAACAAATAATGACGAAATCGTTCCACGCTCGTTACCACAGCTAACACTTCGAGATCGTAGCTGTGGTATCTCGCTTCAATTTCGCTGGTTTTCCGGCAGTAATAGACGATCAGTTTCAATCCTCCGTCCCTCTTTGTGAGCAAGATCCCAGCTTAACCCACACTTGAAGCATCAGTATGAAGTTCTAGCTCATCATCAGGATCGTACAATGCTAGAAGTGGACGTGAAATAAGCATACGTTGAATCTCACTTAAAGCACTCATCTGCTGTTCGGCCCACACAAACGTCGCATTTTTCTTCAATAACAATTACAGTGGAGCCGCGATCACATTGAAATTGCGCACAAATCTTCGGAAAAAGCCTGTTAATCCTAGAAACTGCTGGACTTTACGAACACTCTTGGGTATAGGAAACCGTTTCACTGCCAAAATTTTAGCTTCTCCCGGCCGGATTCCTGCCGACGACACTTCGAAGCCGAGAAACTCTACTTTTCGCACAAAAAAGTTACTTTTGTTCAGGTTGATTGTAAATCCTTCCTCTTTCAAGATCAGCAACAACACTTCGAATTTTTCAAGCACTTCTATTTCGCTTTTTCCGGTCACAATAAGATCGTCTATGTAAGCCACGATCACTCTACCTTGTTGACGTGCTCTATTTACAATTTTGTTGACCGCTTGCTGGAACACTGCACACCCGTTGGCCAATCCGAACGCCATCCGAAGAAAACGATAATGACCATCCGGTGTCGAAAACGCAGTATACTGTTGGCAATTTTCATCCAGCGGGATCTGGTAGTACCCGCAGTACAAATCCACCGCAATGAATACTTCCGCTCCTGATAGCTTATTTAGACACGTTTCAATATCGGGCATCGGGAATCGATCTTTCACGGCTTTGTTGTTCAGAAGCCGGTAATCGATTGCCATGCGGTACTGGTTATTCTTCTTGGGCACCAACACAACGCGGCTGTTATACGAAGATTCGGTTTCTGCCCGATTTCTGCCAGTGCGGCTTCTTTCGCGTACTCCATTCGTCTGGGTTTCACAAATACAGGATCATTATCCACCAGCTGAATTTTCATTTCGGTCGACGATTCCTTTTCCATCTCTCTCATACGCAACGCAAAGCACTCACGATAACGATTAAGAGCACTCAACAAACTTCGGGTACTTTCGGGAGAACCCTCGGTATGTACTTGATCTAGCTTGATAGGTTCTCGAGGTTCTGTCTCCACGATCTTGTACATGGACAACACTTCAGCGTCAACTTCCGATTGATTCACATCTGAGGGATTTTTCGAAATCGGCTTATCCCACATGAATCTCACTTCGTTTCTTTTTTTAAGCATCATGATACCATCGCGTTCGATAATGTGTTTCCCGATGATCACCGACACGTCCTGTGCCCAATCTGGTACCACCGCTAGCGATACCTTTAGCTCGATGTCGTCAACTTTTAGCTCCGTCTCCATCAGCTCACTGATTTCCACTTTTTCACCTCGGCCAAAACATTGCAGAAATAAATGGCAAGTTTTAATCCTCCCAACTTAATCTTTAAACTTTTCAGATATCGTTGATCGATCTGTACCAAAATCAATGTGTGCTTCAAATTTGCCAATTGGTTAGATTTCAGGAACAAACTTTTTCTATCCACCAGTCGCATTAGGTTTGCACTATTATTCATTTACTTCTGGGGGTTTTCTTTTTCAACTTGGGCCTTGCAATCTCGTTTAGCTTGCCCTTTTTCGTTGCACCGAAAACATCTCATCTCAGGATAGGGGAGAGGCGGGCTATATGCGCATATTAAGGAAAGCACTCATTTTCTCCCATATTATAATAGATAGGAGTCTGAAAACTATATACACATGAGCGGACATCTGTTTTATATACGTTAGAGCAATTTTTCTGTTGAAATCTCTTACAGTTTTTGTGAAAATAGTTTTATTATAAAAGAAGTCAAAATAGCCGATTTCCGAAACTGGCGGGCTAAATGCGCATATTCATGTTTTTAGCTATATTTCATTAACACTTGCAATATTTTGATGTTATTTAATTGAAAATGGTAGAAACGGATGTTAAGCATACGTCAAGGCTGAAATTTCGGTGAAATTTTTTACATCACTAGTTCTTTTGCATGAAACATAGTTAAGTATGCCATATGGCCATATTTCATGGTAATATTTTGTTCATATCGTATTTTTATCGGATCAGTATGAAGTTCTTATTTTTTCGCTGTAAGATCGTGATTTGGGCCTAGATTTAATGTTTAAATGATAAAATGTAAAAAAATTTATAAAACTAATCTATTTTTCTTAATATAGGCATTTAACCTGCTTTGATATGGGCATTCAGAACCTGTCTCTTATTCCAATATCTTATCATTTACAACTTTGCCAAAAGCTTCAATTTGTTGAATTTCCGATTTCCAGATGAATGAGAAAGAAAAACCATCAAAACATTTGTTCCCGGAATCTGTACGCACGATAATTAAAGTTCCATATATTCTAACAAAACTGACAAAAATCTTGTTGGAATTTTTAATTTTTTTCGACTTTATATAACAATTTAGTTTTTTCATGCCATGTGTTAAAAGCGTATAACCCTCAAACTGCACTGATTAGATATGATGAATCTCCAGCCATATCGTCAACCGGCTGTATGCGCATATTACCCAACATGCGCATTTAGGAACACTTCCCCCTACCTCCTCGCTAAATGCCCCGGCTCTTTGCACAAAAAGCAAACGGATTCTCTTGCTTCCTGCGTGCCCCTTTTATCTCCACTTTGAAGGGTCTTCTCCAGCCCGCTACTACCACTCGTAGATGGCGAGACTGATTCCACATTATCAAACCAGCGCAACTGATCTAGCAATTCAGGCACTGTAGTGGTTTTTCCAATCGCCAAACCAGACCTCTGGATAAATCGCTTGAGTCCACTCATGATGTAAGTGACGATTAATTCTTCCTCGAACCCTTCCTTGCGCCCCATGGCCACCATCTCGTAGACGTATTCTTCGATAACTTCACCGGGTTTCAATTTTCGTGCCGACATCCAATTGTGGTAATACACTGGATTCTTCTTCGTGGGAAATCCTTTCACAATTTCTTCTTTAAAACTTTCCCTGCTATGGGCTGCAATAGGGTTGCCCTTTAGCCAGATTTTAGCGCAACCCCCGATATGTAGTCCGGCGCAGTGCAATCTCATTGACTCGGACCATCCATAATTATTTCCAGTGTCATCAATAGACCTAATCCACGTTTCGGCCCCAGGAAAAACTGGCACTTTAGGGTCAAACACTGACACATAATCGCGTAATTCTCGGAAATCAGAAGCACGTGGCACAGACTCGCTTCTGTTAACCACCCGATTTTCGGTCAAAAGATCCAACTGAACTTTTAGAGCAGCAATTTGCGCTCTTAGTTCTTCCTCCATTTTGCTTTCGACCACAGTTGTCTTCACTTTGCGATCAGCAACTTTGCAAGTGGCTTCTGAATCTGATATGTCGTAATAGTTTTTATCGTCAGATTCGGACATTACCAGGTTCCACTAAATTGGCAAAGGAACCACATTCAACCAAGGCCCTTCGACTCGAAAATTTCCCGACGATGAAATTTTCTAATCCGGCAACTACTAGACTAGTTCCCCGACGGTGAAACTATCTACTCTAGAACTACTCAGTGCAACCCCCGACGATGGGATGCCTTACTCCGCCAGAATGAAAGCCCAGACGATGACTTTATTCTTCGATCACGTATCGCGCACCGTTTTGCCTGGTTGAACATGAATTACTCCGGTATCTCTAACTCACCAAGATACTTTACACACCAAACTTGCACGTACGGTTCTACCCGGTATTTTGGTTATTCCGGGCAATCTGCGGTATCCGTAGTGCGAATCCTGTCTACAGCTGTGAGAAACCTTAATTCCCCAGTTCCCTAATCACATGGGATGTTTCGGATTCTAAAGGATAAGTGTCTAGCTTCTTCGTGTGTAGGATTAAGACTAAGTGTATTGAACAGGTATAAGTTAAAGAGTATTGCTCACTGCGGAAGTTCATGATCGTAGTGAACTGGATTCATAAACGTCAAAAATCCATTGCCTTATTGGCCAAATTTTTACACTAGTTTAGCTCTAATTTTAACTTGTGACCAGTCAAGTGTCATGATTCAACTTAAAGGTGACGATAATAAGTGTCGTGGTCGTGAGTTCTATTGTTAGTACCGCAAGACTTGAAGGTGATGAAAATTAATGACGCGGGTTCACTTGTTCAAGCTACAAGTGTTTACACCACTTGAAATTAGTTTTGCTACGATATCAACTTGAGAACCTTCAAGTGAAAGATTTGACTTTAAAAGGTGACGAAAATCAGTGTCACGAGTTCTATAGTACAAGCTTCTAGTGTTTGTATTGCTAGATATTAGTTTAGCTCCGATTTCAACTTGCGACCATGTCAAATTCAAGGGTTGAACTGGAAGGGTGATCAAAATACTAACACTTGTAACTTGTACTATCGAACTCGTGACTTTAATTTTCGTCACCTGCAACACAATGCCTTACACTTGACTGGTCGTGGTCTTCGCTTCAGTAAAACGGCGCGTAAGCCAATTACACCACGTTGAACGTGATTGAATCGACCAACGGTTAGTAGTTTTCAGGTATCATAGGATTTGATTTGAAAGATACTAGTTTTCGGATCCTTGGAATGAAATTTGATTTAATATTCAGTTATAGTTAAGAGCACTTTGACTTTGACGTCTTATGGGCTTCTTTTTTAATCTATAATAAGATTCCTTATGGGAAATATGTAGTCTACAAACAAGTTTGCTAAAAACAGAAAAAAAAATTATAACACCATAGCTTCAATACTAAATAGCGAAGACTAACATGAAACCAATATAAAATTCGTCATATACCCATTGTAAAAAGTATCTTACAGCTGTTCTACGAAGCGTCATGCCGCCGCGCCAGCCGTGGATCTGTTGAATAGAAGGACATTTCTTTTGGAATGGCTCACGTGAACCATATCTGGTTACGTTCCAGTGGGAAATGAAGCCTCGTACAACGACAACAGCAGCAGCCATATAATATGTATAAACGAATCCCAATATTGCCCGACCGAGAGCAGAGTTGTTTCGTTGCTGCTGCTGCTGCCTTTTGGAAATATGGGCCAAAATTGCGAGACGTGTGTTGAACCGTAATGGTCTCGGGCCCCGAAAAGTTTTTGCTAGCCTTCCATCAGAAACTCCCACCGGAAGAGGAACAACCAGAAAGCGCAAAATAAACGGGAATTTCGAAATTGGGTAAATTGCTCAATTGGTTACCCAAGCGAGGTGGAATTGAACGACTTTTCTGCGATCGGCAAGGTTCATTTCCGGCTGCCGTCACGTCACGTTGTGGAATTTTAATGTCGCCTCCGTTCTGGGGGGAAGAAGCCAAGTTGCAATTGATTTTGGAAGCGTGGCTCCAGAGAGAGAAAAAAGAAAGATTTGTTTTGATGATGCTTACAATTTTGGGCATCGTTATTATAATTTTTTTTCTCTGAAACATCGAATTGAAAAAAACATGATGAACAAAACACGATTTTGACAATTTTGACATTTTTGACAATTTTGACATTTTTAACAATTTTTACAATTTCGACAATTTTGAAAATTTTGAAAATTTTGACAATTTTGACAATTTTGGAAATTTTGACAATTTTGACAATTTTGACAATTTTGACAATTTTGACAATTTTGACAATTTTGACAATTTTGACAATTTTGACAATTTTGACAATTTTGACAATTTTGACAATTTTGACAATTTTGACAATTTTGACAATTTTGACAATTTTGACAATTTTGACAATTTTGACAATTTTGACAATTACTACAAGAATTTTTTTTTTCTTAACCGAGTATGTGATAATACCTATGTTTTCAGAAATGCCATCTTCAACAGAATAACCTGACTTGCAATTTCATCGCCTTTGAACAAAACCTTCCCACAACCAATTACTCGAAATTCCGTTGCCAACCAATGGAATCCTTCGTCCGGATTGTGTTTAGTAAAATCGCGTGCTGTCTTCAGTTTAGCCACCAAGCTCTCTCAAGCAATACGGAAGCTGGCATGTTCATTTCTTCCGTCTTGAAGATAATTTAATTTGTCAACTACAACGCCACCGCACCAGAACTGCGACGAGAAGAGGAAAACTGTCATCTCCTCTTCACAGCATCGCGCCTCTCGATTCTCCTGCCCGGCATCTTGTATGGCTCTGAAATTTGTCATGCCATATCTAATCTGATTAAACAATTCTTAACTTACCCGTTCCATTCATTGTTTCTCACTGTCTCTGTCTCATTCTCTCTCCCACTCTCTTTCTCACGCCCACGCAGTTTGTAACCAGTTTTCCCGGGGCGTCTTTGCCATGCTCGGGGCCGTTTCGCCCGATTCCTTCGACACGCTGCACTCCTACAGCAACACCTTCCAGATGCCATTCGTGACGCCCTGGTTCCCGGAGAAGGTTCTGGCGCCGTCGTCCGGATTTCTGGATTTCGCCATCAGCATGCGACCCGACTACTACCAGGCCATCATCGACACAGTGCGCTACTATGGCTGGGATCGGATCATCTACATGTACGACTCGCACGATGGTAAGTAGGAGGGACACTTAAGTGGCAATCAGGGTGCGGAGGATTTCAGAAGTTTTATAAGGTTGATAAGAGAATTTGGTTTGACGTTTTCCTGTTATGGTGTATTGTATCTCAATATTTAAATCAGAAAATAACAAATTCCTTGAACATTTTGTCATTGACCAAAAATAAGGTAGCAAGTTTTATAAATTTTCTTCTTTCTTTTGAAGTGATCAAAAACACTTCCAAAAATAAGAGGAAACCCAAGGTTTTTGAATATTCATTTCAAGGCGTTTAATTCATTGGTCTTTTTATCTTGTTCTTCGTTCTAGTTCTAAGTAGGTATATACTCTAATTCTATTTTATTCACAAGCGATGTATATGAAATTCCAATATATGGAGCAGGATGGAAATCTTTTTATCTATGTACAAATTTACCAAAATTTGTCAAATCGTTAAGAGTAGCGAGAAAATAGTTTACGTTTAAAACAGGGCATTTTTACATTCATGAATAGAATTGAGCATCACTGCAACATTTTCCGTCCAGCACGTATTCAGGACAGACAAAACCTGGCAAAATCCAGGATTTGGATTTGGAAATTGACGACCATAAATCCAGGCAATATCCAGGAAAATTCTGTCAAAACCTAAAATTGCTCTTTAAAAATGAAGAAATGAATTGTTTTGCAAAACTTGTTCATAAAATTTGGAGTTTCGGAGTCATAATAAAAAAAAAATTCCAACACAAGGATCGATTTGCCAAACAAAATGAATAAATCTTTACACAATCCGGGGATTTTTCGATGAAATCTGGGCAAGTTTGCCGTGTCGAATTGTTCCTAAATTTTGTATTAAATATACGGGCAAAACCTGATAAACTTACCTTAACCTTAACCTTAATCTAGAGTAAGCATGCCAGATTGCCGTTTGACGAAAAACTAAAAAAAAACATAATAACTCACCTCCAGTATTTTGTTTGGTTTTGCATATATTGTCAATACGATCTTTCCAAAATTTGGCATTTTTTTAGATTTTTGGCTCGATGGGCCGGAATGCAACATTTCTAAATTTTAATTTAAGATACTCGGAAAGGTCCTGATAAAACTAAACAATCTGACAAGCCTAATCTAAAGTCTTGACATATACTACGGTTTGCAGAATTTTTCCAGTACGAAATCCGTTTTTTCAAAATTGTCGATCAAAAACCGGGTAGTATCCGGGCAAATTAGAATAAATCCCAGGAATTACTTAACAAAGATTAAGAATTAAAACTAAAAAATTGTTTTCATCAAAACATATCAGCAGATTTTTTTATCGCTTTTTGGTTTTCATAAAACCATTCAAGATTTTTTTTTAAATTTACTTAAAAAACTTATTTACTTATTTGTTTCTTTTTCGTTTGATTTGGCAAATAAGATTAATGAATCTGGGAAAAATCCGGGCTTTTTCCAACGAAATCCGAGCGACCGGGCCAGACTGGACTTTTCACAAATTCGGTATTAAATATCCGGGCAGTCTGGCAAGCTTGAAATATACTGATGAAATAAATAAGGGTATCAAGAGATTTATAGAAATTATAGAATTATAGAAATTATAGAAATAAAATCTAAACAACGTTAAACTGTTTTTTTTTCTTATTTTAATTGGGAGCAAATAAATAAACTCGGAATGAATTGTACAAAAAACAATTTGATATAAGTTTGGACATTTCCAAACGCGGATGTTGTTTTGATCGAACAAATTCATAGGTTTTTTTTAAAGGAGTAACTCTTGTCTGAAACCCGATTTCTTAGCTATGTCAAGGTCAGTTTGGTAATTTTATATTGTTCATTTAAAATCGCTTTATTTCATCAGTTTTTAATAAACATGTAAGTGATGTCTTAGGCAAAGTTGAAGCCAGAGAATTTTCAGGAATGCTCCATATATTGAAATTTCATGTGTATACCTCAAGATCAACATATTAAAGAAGAACTTTAACAAATGACATTCTTTTTGCGTTTTTTCAAACAAATTTTAAATGAAAACTTGAGTACCTAGTTTTAATTTAAAAAACCTCTGTCGCTTTTTTTTGACCAAATAATTTCTGGACTACATGCGTTTTGAAATGTGGAAAAATTCCATACAACACACCTTAATGCATATTTTACAAACAATAGCTGCAAATTTATGCGCCTTAGAAGAATGTTTTTGTCAGTCGGTTGTTTAACATTTATAAGATGCTAATAAGAATCCCCTCAAGCTATTAGGTATTTTTAAAGCAATAATTTTACTGCTCCCGCCAGTAAATATCAATATTTTTTTATCAAGATATCAATCTTTGAGAATTTTCACTTTGAAAGGACAACTCGGAAGCGCCCTCAAACACCTTGAAATTATAAAATTCTGAATAAAATGAACAATTTCCATTGATAAAATAATAATTATTTCTGGCAACGATGTTAACATCTTAAACCCTTATTTAAATAAAAAAATTAAGTTAAGGAATAACTTTTCACAAGACAACAAGTAGTATTGATCTCATCGAAAAAAGTTATAGACCTTTTGGTTTGTATTTTCCAATCTATTTTGTATGGGTATATATGAGAAATTAAAAATTAAACAAAAGGATCTGCAACTTTTTTCTTTTAGTTTTAGACTATTCTTCTTCAAAAAACTTTTTTCTGACCTAAAAATTTCAAACATGAATCATGTTTAAAAGTGTTTTTTTGGGAAAATTAAAGTTATTTTAATACAAATTATTTCATAGCTCTTTTCAATTCAGATGCATTGCTGAGTCAATGAATTGACTTAGGCTTATTTAATCAAGCTTTCTACCCTTGCATTGAAGCCCTTGCATCAAAGCTGAGCCCATAAGTTGGTGCGCTGCTCTTGAATTTGAACTGCGCTCTGGCTTTACGTCCTTACATCAGAACTCCGCCCTTGTTTTAGAACTTTTTCACTTGGAAGCTCTGCCCTTGCGTCAGAGCTTTGTCATCAAAATATCGCTCGATATTGCAGACAATCGAAACAATGTCTTTTTATTGTCTCACTTCTTCGTTTTACATTTATTTATATTTTATTTCTTCTGACAGTCACTTTTCAATGCCACCATTATTGATGTTTTCATAAATCTGCCTTTGTATCAGAGTTTTCCAATTTCTATCTAACTGCATTTAGAACTCCATTACCTGTTTTCATAAATTCTCTTATTAGCTCACCTGGGAGAGGAGCCTCAACCGCGCCATTGTCGAATCCGCTAGAAAAGTCCATCTTTTCTTAGTCAAACCTTACACAGCCGAATATAATTTCACTTTGATTCTAAAATCCCAATTTGACGTTTAATTGCTCTCTTTTTGGAAGCACGAAAATTTCAAATCAAGGAAGAATGATCTTAATGGGTTGAATTCCTATAAAAAAGAAAAACAAGGAAATTTTAAATTACTATCTGGGCATATTCATTTAAATATATTTATAAAATAAAAATTCAAACTTTATTATTTATTTCCCTACTTCAATAATCTTCAAAAACCACTTCACTCATTTGTATTTTTTTTTGTTTCGATTATAGTCGTTTTACCATCTTTATGGCATTCGCGACTTTATCAACGTTGCAATTGGCGGATCGTTATTGAAAAACTTATCCGGTACAACTGTGTTCGATGTTTACTCTTGGGCTCGAACTCGCGGACATCGGCTCAGGAGACAACAGACTTGCCAACTGAGCTATATCACAAGCCCACACACATTTGTATGATTGATGCTAGATGATCCTGTACGAACTTCGATTCGCTGTTAGCTTTAAATTAAGGAGTTTGAATTTGAATAGTAATTGGGACGCATTTTCACAACAAAATTTCTGAAAGTATTTAACAGTATTTATAAGCTTTCTATCTGTCTTCTAAACTGAAATTAAAAATAAGATATCGATTGACCGTGAAACACCCGTGAACAAACTTTCGTCTTGTTTGGATGTATAATAATGAAATTATTTCTTAAACATACAAAAAAATTTATATGAACGGCCCTATTGGGAGAAATAAATCCTTAGAGCAGCGTTTTGATGATAGCAGCTTAAAGCTAAAATTATAGTTTTCTTTAGCCTGTTTTCAAATTTAAAGAAAATGTAACTTACATTTGGTCTATCACCACCGATTTATAGAATTACTCAACTTGGGTCTGAATAACAATGCGGAGTGCAATTTATGTCGTTCTAATATTACAGTGCCTAATTAATTCAGTAATATATGATTACAGGACTGCGTAAGAATTAATTTAGAGTTGATAACTCACGTGATGTATGGAAACTGATTGTTGATTATATCTGCCTGCATGGGATGTTGATTTACTGGGACTGGCTTTACCTGAGGAACAAGTAAACTTTAGTTTCAAAGAAGAATTACATCCTTTCAATCAGCAACTCACATCCAGTAATCTAATCTTTTTCACTTTAATCCACTATCTAGCGTGAAAAATATAATTACTGGAGTAACTTTAAATTATACTATGTGGAATGGTATTCGAAGCCTAAACTTTGAACAATTTCGCGTGGTGGTTCGCTTTACACGATTTTCTTCTCCTTCTCACTTCCATTCGTTATTTAAATTACGAGTTCTTGTCACCTCTCCGCAGCTGGTCAATCTCGCCAGGGCTTCGTAATGCGTTACACTTGCCAGTGCTCCCAACAGACCCCTTTTTCTGTCGTTTGATACAAAATTTGAAATCAGCCATAGATCGAAATTAGGAATCGATTTCTCGTTCTGTAAATCTCTCGTGATTGAATTTTTGCTTCATACGTAATTACTGCAAAAACATGGAAAAATTATCATGGAAAACCCCTTTCCTTGTCAAAATATGCCACCTGAAATCAATTATCTGTGCTGTTAAACTCACTTGCGCAAATTTTAATTAAAATTCTAGCATAATCAAGACAATATCCCAAAAACAGTCAGCAAATAATACGGACGACCCCTTTTGCTTATCCCTGACCCACAATTTTATCCATTAGAACGTTCCTCAAAGCTCCTCTGTAAAAATTTTCACTTTAATCCAACGTATAATTACGTCGAAATAGCAAAAACATTAAACAGTTGCTATGGACGACTCTTATCGCCGACCACTGACTTGAAATTTTACTCACAAAATTAATAACCCGTCGCATTTAGGTCCCATGTGCAAATTTCTTTCACAATCCAATGTAATTTAGCGTTAATATCGCAAAAACATTGAAAAGTTTATATTAACAACCCATTTGAACGATCCCTAATCCTCAATTTGATACCCAGAATCAATTATTCGTCCCTTAAAAAACTCATGGACAAATTCCATGATTACTAACGTCAAAATCGCATACCCTAAATGCATACACCCCTGCAAAAAATATTTTAGATTTTTGTAATTTTTGTAATTTTCGTAATCTTTGTAATTTATGTAAATTTTACCATTTTTGCATTTTTGTATTTTTGTCAGTTTTGATAGCTGTCATTTTTGTAATTTTTGTAATTTTTGTAATTTTTGTAATTTTTATGATTTTTGTCATGTTTGTCATTTTTGTCATTTTTGTCATTTTTGTCATTTTTGTCATTTTTGTCATTTTTGTCATTTTTGTCATTTTTGTCATTTTTGTCATTTTTGTCATTTTTGTCATTTTTGTCATTTTTGTCATTTTTGTCATTTTTGTCATTTTTGTCATTTTTGTCATTTTTGTCATTTTTGTTATTTTTGTTATTTTTGTTATTTTTGTTATTTTTGTTATTTTTGTCATTTTTGTCATTTTCGTCATTTTTGTCATTTTTGTCATTTTTGTCATTTTTGTCATTTTTGTCATTTTTGTCATTTTTGTCATTTTTGTCATTTTTGTCATTTTTGTCATTTTTGTCATTTTTGTCATTTTTGTCATTTTTGTCATTTTTGTCATTTTTGTCATTTTTGTCATTTTTGTCATTTTTGTCATTTTTGTAATTTTTGTCATTTTTGTCATTTTTGTCATTTTTGTCATTTTTGTCATTTTTGTCATTTTTGTCATTTTTGTCATTTTTGTCATTTTTGTCATTTTTGTCATTTTTGTCATTTTTGTCATTTTTGTCATTTTTGTCATTTTTGTCATTTTTGTCATTTTTGTCATTTTTGTCATTTTTGTCATTTTTGTCATTTCTGTCATTTCTGTCATTTTTGTCATTTTTGTCATTTTTGTCATTTTTGTCATTTTTGTCATTTTTGTTATTTTTGTCATTTTCTTCATTTTTGTCATTTTTGTCATTTTTGTCATTTTTGTCATTTTTGTCATTTTTGTCATTTTTGTCATTTTTTTCATTTTTGTCATTTTTGTCATTTTAATCATTTTTGTCATTTTTGTCATTTTTGTCATTTTTGTCATTTTTGTCATTTTTGTCATTTTTGTCATTTTTGTCATTTTTGTCATTTTTGTCATTTTTGTCATTTTTGTCATTTTTGTCATTTTTGTCATTTTTGTCATTTTTGTCATTTTTGTCATTTTTGTCATTTTTGTCATTTTTGTCATTTTTGTCATTTTTGTCATTTTTGTCATTTTTGTCATTTTTGTCATTATTGTCATTTTTGTCATTTTTGTCATTTTTGTCATTTTTGTCATTTTTGTCATTTTTGTCATTTTTGTCATTTTTGTCATTTTTGTCATTTTTGTCATTTTTGTCATTTTTGTCATTTTTGTCATTTTTGTCATTTTTGTCATTTTTGTCATTTTTGTCATTTTTGTCATTTTTGTCATTTTTGTCATTTTTGTCATTTTTGTCATTTTTGTCATTTTTGTCATTTTTGTCATTTTTGTCATTTTTGTCATTTTTGTCATTTTTGTCATTTTTGTCATTTTTGTCATTTTTGTCATTTTTGTCATTTTTGTCATTTTTGTCATTTTTGTCATTTTTGTCATTTTTGTCATTTTTGTCATTTTTGTCATTTTTTGAGTTCATGAAAGTTTTTGAAGAATTTTACTCATTTTAAATTTATATCACTTATTCATTTTTTAGATGCATTATTAAGTTTAAGTTTTGAAATTTAACATTTCAATCATTTTTTTTTAGCTTTTCTTGGTTGACATTGAAACATTTGAACGATGTTTTATTCCTTTTCTGAAGAATGGAAAAATTCAGAGAAAGTATCTATAAAATATTTCAATCAATTTAGGTTCAGGGATACACTTTTGTGTAATATGTTGCTCTTGATGTTGTTCCAGATGATCAAAGCTTCCAATCCTTGCATTTTTTGCAAAAATCTAAACATTTCTCTAGAATTCCGCTCAACTGTTTTATCGAACGCATGCATACTATTGAATAAATAAATGAAGTTTATGTTCTCGAATGCATCAAATTGGTTATCTTGGACAAACTGTTGCGCTGATTTCACTTATTCAGCGAAAAACTATCGCAAGCTGGATAATCGATCATATCGGCGAATAATGTTGTTTAGACAGTATTGCTCCAATAAACTTTTGCCGCGTGCCCAGCCAAGCCAAGTTGTAAAGCGGCAGCAGTGCAGAGATATGTTGAGGGTTTACGTCATCTAATGAAAATTGAAAAATATATTTTAAACAAAACTTTCTGATGTCGTCAGACGCACTGAATCCCATCCATCATTTATGAGGGAATGACAATTTCCCCGAACTGAATAATTTCTTAAGCAGAACAAAAAATGTTTGTTATCTCATTCGCGGCCTCCCATTCGCTAAAATCCTCGGTGACGCTTCCGGTAGATTGCGGTATTCCCACGGCCTGACAGAATGCTGGCAACATGTTTTCTCCATCCGGGTGCGTACGTATTTACACATGGAAAGCAGCAGCCGCGTATCAGCTCGAGCGCACCCACACCAAAGGTATACATAGGACTTTTGCCACTAAAATCGGCAGGCGGCTCCTAGCCCAATGGAAAAACCGTCGGGTGATAAAATATTAAATTAAATTCTCGCCTGAGTAATCCATCACATCAGCATCAGCGCTCGGAAAACTGAAAGCGCGCCTCTGTCCCAGAACTCTTTGCAGAGAAGGAGCGAAATTCACGCTTAGCTTTTCCGGGTTTTCCGGCACTGCGACGCTCTATTTGTATATTGGTGTATGCGTGTTTTTGTAAGTCTGTGTGTTTTCAGCCGTCAACGAATGAATGCGAATGTTTTTGTGTCTGTTTGTTCCGACAAATTCAGGCTGCCGGTTTGACTTTTCGCTGCCACCGAACCACATTCGCGTAGCCAAAACCGGTACGGGCTTCCATTTTTGTTTGGCGGTGGGGAAGGATTTATGAATTTTTCTCTCATTCCCAAAAACTTTCTACAAGCCAAAGTGAGAAGAAACCGAAAGCTGAGGGAGTGGGATGTTTGTGACAAACATTCTACTCTGTTGTAAACTAAACCAACAACGACGGGCTAGCTCAAGCGAGGCGTTATGGCACTTCATCCAAAACCGTGTCAATGGATGGCATTCATGTTTCATTCATTGCCATTGGAATTGTTAAATTTTTAAACCATTTTTGGACAAGTTTTTTGGATCAAAAATGTTCCTGTTGCAAAGTGCTATATGGGTACCCAGACCCATTTTTCAACAAATTTTGACCACACTCAGTGGAAAAAATAATTGCAAATTAGGGGTAATCCGATAATTGGGCAGTCATCATTCAATCGAAATTAAACGATTCTACAAGAACCGCTTTTTAAACGGTTATCAGAAATGCCACTTGTACCATGAAAAGTGAATTTAAATGCATTCAGTACATACTCAGAAGCTAAAAATAGATTTACCTCAAATTGGGTGCACAAAATTAAAATATTTACTCGGTCTTGAAATTTCGATACAAGTAGTAACTTCACTCTCTGGAGCCTTCTTTTGCAATATTAAGTTTGTATTTTTCTTACGTTCATATTCTTGGTTAGTAAAATTTTCTAATGAATTAGAACAACCACTTGTAATCGGTTGATGTGCTGCTTTTGACTACCCAGAAAAAGAGCGCAGAATTTCCAAGTGGCTCCAGAGATTATTGATATCATGATTCATAAACAAATGCGAAACATTATTGCAGTCTCTCTGATGATTTATGAAGATTTTTTTGGTGTGTGCATTCGCTCTTATCTTCATCTGTCAATTAACTTTTACAATGAAAGTAATTTAGTATACGCTATATCGACAAGATTGACACAAAGGAGATAGTGACCAGTTTGAGTTCTCGCCCAAAAACCTCCCAAGCAAATTGCGAACATGTCCACGGAAACCGGGAAGTGAAAATTCTCAGTCTGCCCGCTCTACAAAAAAGATAAAATTTACCAAGACGAAGGTGAAGCGGAATCCAGTAAGATCAATCCAGAGGCTGCCTAAGGAAACGAATATCTCGAATTCTTCCATACAAGGATTGGTCAAAGATATTCAGAATGCATCATCAAAGCGCCATTTGATAACAGAACGAATCAAAACATTGCGACTTGTGAGCTTGAAGCAATTGCTATCTAAGTTGAACAAGAAGCAGCTTATCGTAGTTTTCTCAGGCAAACAACTTTTTTCGGTTGATCCGGTGTCCAATTCACGTACGGATTGTTATGTGAAGGCTAAGGATGTTCCAGAGAATGAGAAATTTAAGTTTACTACCAAGTATCAACCGGAGTCATGGTATTTGGAGCGGTTGTCTTAAATAGATTAAAGATGACTTCTTTATTTATAAAAGCTGGAGTTAAAATTAATATTGAAATTTACATGGAAATTTTAAAAAAAATCAGGTGCTTCCGTGGATTTAAGTTGACTTCGGTAAAATAAATATTTAACACAAATTTCAGTAGAGGAATAGAGTAAATCTTTATTTGCTATCTCAATTAGGCCACAAGGTTAAAAGACTACACTCAAAACTAGCGATTGCAAGTTCCACCAACAATCGTCAATAATGATAACTCCTTGTTAATACTTTTTGATTTTCTTATGCCGTATTGCTCTGTGCTTGTCAGCTGATAGTCTTTCGAAACTTCATTTTGTTCAAGAAGCAAATTGTTATGCAATAATTTATAAAGTAGAATTGAGTTCTTGTCGGTCAAATATTTGATTTTCCAACGGTTATTGCACGGGATTTTATTACAAACATAATACAGCTAAACCAGCTAGAAAATTTAACTTTGCAGAATATGCTTAGCTCACCATTCCCCTGCGAAAATTACATGACATCAAAACAACTGCGATTAAAATAAAAAATCTTTAAGAAATTCTTAGTATACCCCTATGTTATAATTACAGGTTACAGGTTACAATTCGTAAAATTCGAGTTTACTCCCGAGCTACTGACCAAAAACAGGATAAGTATCTGGATTCAAAATCAGGATAAGTTCCTTGATCTATGTAGTTTAGAATCAAAATACAATTTACGATAAGTTTGTTAATCTAGATCTCCAGTGACCGGCAAAAATATAAATCAACCCATCATTTTATTCTTAAAATACCAATATTTTCAGTTTCTCAAAATCTATTAAAATTTCTATGAGTTTGTTGGAAAGCTTGTAACTTCATGATCATTTTAAAATAAATTTTTTATCTTTTTTCTTAACTCAGTAGCAATCAGTTTACTGAATTTTGGCTTGTGATATAGTTCAGTTGGCAAGTCAGTTGCTCCCTGAGCAGATGTCCGTGAGTTCGAGCCCAAGAGTAAACATCGATAACAGTTGTACCGGATAAATTTTTCAATGACTTGTCCGCCAACTTCATCGTTGATATAAGTCGCGAATGACATAAAGATGTTAAAACGACTATAATCGAAACTTTACGGGTATGATATTAAAAATCCACTTTGTGTTTTATTTGATAAAAACGAAACAAAAAATTAACCATTAGTTAAAATCACCGTTATTAGCCTTGCTTATTTACTGACCATGCTGGTGTATACTTTTTTGTAAGGTTTTGGTGATATTTCGGGTGTGGGGGTCCACCCAAAGCTTTAAGCAGAAATATAGCTCTTTTTTTTGAATCTTAGCTTCATTTTTGTTTACCACTAACTTTCGCTAAAAAACGTTAGTTGACAACGATATACGCATATCACAGACTCGAAAGAGCGTATGGCCCGAGGGAGAGTTGCGCTCACCATTATCGGTTAAACATCTTCACTCTACACTAAAAATAAAGCAGAAGCCTTCTTTCTGCTTAAAAGCCTCATGAAATTCTTCCCACTTATAAATATTTATCTAAGCCAACAGGTTTACTTCTGGGCTTAAAAACGGAATAAATATTCCCACATCGTCGTTTTCTAGTATTCGATACGTCTTTTCAACAAAGATGTCAATAATATTCAAAATTTCGCATTGCAATCATCGCAGCACTTTTTTTATCTCGTTAAACTCAACTCACAAACTTTAAAATTTAAATTAAATCATCACGAGTTTACATCGAGCTGTAGAACATATTCAGTAAAAGATAATATCTACGAACTCCAACTCATAACATTTGGCACTCAAACTAACTGCTCAGAGAGCACATCGACCATGGCTGAAAGTCGTAAAGACAATACAAAAATAGTCGAATAGAGGCAATGATCACCCAGTTTTTCATGAATAGAATGTTTGAACCCAAATCTCCTCTGATCCAAAAAAAAATCACTTCCATGTACATATGTACATCAATCTATGGATCTTTCGGTCATCTTCCTCCGTCGTATCGGATGAATGTATTACTTACTACGACACTTGTTAAAAACTATTGAACATCCAGTTCTAGACAGTTGGTTCCACCGGGAATTTAAATTTGTACTTTCAGAACACTTTTTATGTTGGTCTTCCCGATCCAACAAAGTTCATAAAATGAACCTTCAGAGCAGTCATGCAGTCGTAATGTTGGTCCTCCCGATCCAACGAAATTCATTAAGTGACTTTTCAGAACAATCTTCATGTTGATTCCGAGAACACTCGTCGTTTGTCCTCCCAATTCAACAAAAATTAATAAATTCAACCTTCAGAACACTTTTCATGTTGGTTCTTCTTATCCGAAAAAAATCATAAAGTGAACCTTCAGAGCACTCTTCATGACGGTTATTCCGATCCTACCGAAATAAAAAAGTTAACTTTCAGAACACTCGTCATGTTGGTCCTCCCGATCCAACGAAATTGATAAAGGGGACCTTCAAAACACTTTTGTGTTGGTCCTCCCGATCCAACGAAAATTAATTTAGTGACCCTTCAGAACACTTTCCATGTTGTTCCTCCTGATCCAACGAAATCCATAAAGTTAAACTTCAGAACATTTTTCTTGTTGGTCCTTCCGATCCAAGGAAAACTATTTAAGTGATGCTTTAGAACACCAGTCACGTTGGTCCTCCCGATCTAACGAAGTTCACAGAGTGAACCTTCAAAAAACTCTTCATGTTGGTCCTCCCGATCCAATGAAATTCAGAAAGTGAACCTTCAGTACACTTTTCTTGTCGGTCCTCTCGATCCAACGAATATTTATAAAAAAAAGCCTTCAGAACACTCTTCATGATGGTTGTCCCGGTTCAACGAAAACTTATTGAAAGCTCTTCATGTTGGTCCTCACGATCCAAAGAAATCCATAACGCTATCCTCCAGAAAACAAATTGTATTGGTCCTCCCAATCTACTAGTATTAATTGAGTAACCCTTCAGAACACTCTTCATATTGGTCCTCACGATCCAACGAAATTCATAAAGTAAACCTTAAAACACTTTTCTCGTTGATTCACCTGATCCAACGAAAACTTATTAAGTGACGCATGCTGGTCTTCATGATGCAATGAAATTCATAACGCTAAACATCAGAAAACTCTTCATATTGGTTCTCCCGATCCTACGAAAATGTACAAAGTCAGCTTTCAGAACACTCTTCATGTTGGTCCTCCCGATTAAACGAAATTTATAAAGTAAAGATTACTTTTTTTGCCCTCCCGATCCAACGAAAATTAATTTAGTGACCCTTCAGAAAACTCTTCATATTGGTCCTCACGATCCAACGAATTCCATTTAGTGAACCTTCAGAAAACTTTTCACGTTTTTCCTCCTGATCAAATGAAAATTATTAAATGACCCTTTAGAACACTCGTCACGTTGGTCCTCTCGATCCAACGAAAATTAGTAAAGTGAATCTTCAGACCATTTTTCTGATTGGTCCTCCCGATCCAACGAAAATTCATCAGAAAAGCCTTCAGAACACTTTTCATGATGGTTCTCTCGATTCAACGAAATTCTTTCTTATTTACAATAAATGTTTGCATTATTTATGGGACTTTTTTGCTATAAACTTATAGCGAGTTTGCATCACTCCGGGGGAATCCTTAGCTTACGGTCAGATTGTGCAAAGTTAATGTTTTGACGATTGTTTTTGCAGACCTACCGTCTGAACTTTTTTTTGTGCAATGGACCACCCGTCTTTGCACTAATTCAGACCTTGGTTGGAAAACTCGTTTCAACCGAGTCAAAAATATTTCGACGGCTCTGATTTCATCATCACCAATTACGTTTCAAACAAACGATCCAACACAATATGTGTGTTTTCATAGAACAATGATCAATTTGAAAAGCCTGTCATAGTTCGAAGTCTGATTTCCGATTCGTTCGTTTTTTGGCTTATTTTTAACTTCTTTTTTTTTAACAATTTCTTGAAATTGTTAATATATTTAGGATTTGAGGAGCCTAACTTTTTTATGTATATTATTCCAACTATGCATCTTTGTTGATAATCTTCATTTGAAGAAAAAAAGTCAATTAAAATTGGAATTCGTGGAAAAAAAGAACAATAAGCAATTTTGTATTCCAATTCTGATGTCGCACACAAAGTTTTCTTACCGCCGTTACTAATTTGAAATAATTGGATTTTTGGTTTTATCATCGCGATTGTTTATACTTCGAAGTTATCGACGTTTTTCGGTGAGTAAACCGAAAAACGTCGATAACTTCGAAGTATAATTTGAAATAATTGAAACCAAGTTTTAAATTTGATTTTAAAAATAGTGCTGATTTGCCACAATGCGCAATGCGTATTAATTGAGTTCAATATTAAGTTTATGCGAAAAAACCAACGTATCATTTGAGTTAACGCGATTAATTTGTATCGTCATTTAAAACTGAAATTTTGAAAATATATTGACAAAATATATTGGTTTATATGATTATTTTGGTATTCATTCGTTCTAAAGTTTTTGTAAATATCTTTTATATCATTTTTAAGATTGATTCTATACAACATCCTCTGCAGTTGTGTGGAATTACTGTTCAATAGAAATGTTCGAAAATTCTTAATCACACTGAGAAACGAGAACCAAATTCTGCCAAGAGAGAACTGCGCTCACCTTTACCGGCTACACATGTAGGTTCAAAAGTGGAAATCCTGATCATCCATATCTTTGTTAAACTTAGTAATTAATCAAAACGAAAAACCTGAATGGCATACAACATTCTATGGATCCTTGGCAACAACATCAAATGAAACAAATTTCGAGATTGTATCAAAATTTCCTCCCACGACCTCAATACATTTCTTCAGTCAGTTGCTCCGACGATGCTCGCTGGCACAATTTCCGTAAATGCCGTTTTAGACCCTATCAGTGCCAGTTTTTCCTATAGTAAGTATAACATGGAATGTTCCATTAATTAGGTATAGATATGTGAGTTTGACAGGCTAGTGTTCTTGGCTAAGATTGCCAAAAAAAGGCGTTTTTGCTAAAAAAAATTTCGGACTTTTTGTGATTTTACCCAAAAATTCTGTGATGGAAATTGCAAAAAATTTTTTTAAGAAATCATGAAAAATTTAGTTTTTTTTACATTTTTTTTAAAAGAAAAATCAATTAAAATTACCAATATTATCATGTTTTTCTTTAAATCAAATTGAAAATTAAAATTTATGTTGGCATAAAAATTATAATTTTGGAAATACGTACATTACTAACTTGTTTTATGCCTCATTAATTCAATAAGCAATTAGAAAACCTAAGACCCAAAAACTAAGTAACTGAACCGAAAAACTTGAGTGATTTTTGCTGCAATATTTGAATCAATTGAGAAAAAGTTTTCACTATCGGTTGAAGTAGGTTAGCTAAACTTCAGGTTATTCATCAAATCTCGTAAATTTTAAGATAACTATCCTTTTGTTTCCAAATTTGCCATTTCTTTGCCGTTGATTTGGTAACTGTCAACAGTTTAAGAAACGGAAGTTCTAAATGATGAGTGTTGCAAAATAGAACATTCAGATTCTTTTCGTGGCGTTTCTTTATTGGAACTGTTTGGTTTTAGAGATTCGATGCGTTTCCTATCTCAATCTGATCCTTTTTTTTTCAAATTGAATCGTGCAAATTTTTAGTAATTTAACACTTTCTATGAGCTTCGGGAATTCCTGGGATATTTTAAACGTTTGCTGGGATTAGGGAATTCCCGATTTTTTTATATTCCCCGAAATTCATGGTCGGGAAATCTTGGGTAGGACTCTTTAGTTTAAAGCAATATTGCTCTTGAAGTCACGCTCAAAAAACAGCACAAGGATCCTTCCAGGATCCTAGGTTTTACCTTCTCTACAGTAAAAGTCGAAAACTTTTTAAGGAATTTATTTGGCTCAAGAAAGACCTTCTTTGAGCAATATGGGGGTAATTAAGTGGCTCAATTGTGAAAATCTTAGGTTGGTGAAGAAAACATTGTGAAAAATTGCAGTAGCTAGCATAAGGTTGCCAGATTGTCCGGTTTTATCCGGGATTGCCCGGATTTTTGATACAAAATTTGGAAAGAGTCCGGTCCGGCCCGGTTGCCCGGATTTCATTGAATAAAGCCCGGATTTTGCAGGGGTTTTTCAGTATATTTGGCAAATAAAAGAAAAAAAAACAAATTGTCCCTTTTTCAATTTTTGCCTCAAAAACGAAATTCTTTGATCAAGTTTTGCAAAAAAATAATGGTTTTTTGGAAGCCTAAAATAAAATTTAAAATCTGTCTGTACATTTTGATTAAAAATTATGTTTTTCAATTTACTTTTTTTTATTTCTGATGAGTGATTTCTGGGTTTGACTAAATTTGCCCGAACATTGTCCGGATTTTTGGCCGTCAGTTTAGAAATGAAATGCCTGGATTTTATCAGGTTTTTACATAAAATTTGTCGGTTTGTCCAGCCCGGATAGATACGTGCTGAAAAAAATCTGGCAACCTTAAGCTAGCAGCGTCGAAGGATTATTCCACTTACTGAAAAAATGTTTGGAAGCCTAAAGAAGGTATTTCGAGCGTGTCTTGTGTTTTTTCGATTCAATTTGATAGCCATGATTCCTAAGAATGTTACTATTGTTTGATTGATACGATTTGGTTGAATAAAAAAAAGTTCCAGGTTGCTGAAGTATTTATAAAAAAGTACGAGAACTTTGTTGTCACCCTGTACATGGTTTTAAAGAAATCTCCGAAGTTCATCCCAACAAATACTTTTTAGTAGCTTAGGACCCTCGTCGACAAAAGTTGTTATTTTGCTCTCTTCTTCGTATGAACCAGAGAAAAACACTCGACCAGCATCAAGTTTCCATACGGTAATCCCCCAGCTCAGCTGGACCAGAAACATGAACCAGGGTTTTGTGTAGCTTTCCAGCAATTTCTGAAGGCTGCGCTGCTCGTTATTATCAAGCGACAACGCACTCGTGCCCTGAATTCTGTGTAAGAGAAAAAAAAAGATTTTCAAAACCCGGTCAAATATAATAAAATCAGAAAAAAACAAGCCCTCCACTCAGATGAGCGCTCGTTGTTTGTTTTCCATTCGACAGAAAGCTTTCCCGGAGAGGCTTAACTGAAGGGGGCTGTACAATATTTTTTCTGCTCATACTCAGTCTTTTTCGTACTTTTTTTTTCCTCAATGGAGGGCAAATAAAGACGTGCGATCAGCCCATGCGTTCCGGTGAACAAATACGCGCTACATTCTTCGGATTCCTTAGAAGTTGTCATGTTGAGTGAATTTTCCATTAGCAAGATTTGTTCCCTCGCTTATTATAGGAGAAAGCTTTTAAATTTCAAGAAACGGTATGCTTTGTTGTTTGAGTTTGTTCACATTGAAGTCTCAATTATAAAATGTTTTCTTGATGATTCATTGTATGAATCATAGAGCATTCTAATGAGACTTCCAAAGTATAGTTATTGCAATAGAAAATAAAAAGACAACTCTTGCTCTTGGGGCAACTTTCTACAGTCTTCAACATTGAATCAACTCATCTATCAAGCAGTGCTAATGTCCCGAGAAATTTATCATCAAAAATTATTGCTGCCAACATGAGCTGTTAACATCATCGCATCACGATGACGATAACTGCACGAAAGCAGTGGTTTTGCCACTCACCGGTGAAATGCATAAACACTCTGCTTCTTCGGGTTCCATTTTCCTTCTCAGAGTTTGAGTTTCCTTCTTCAGCCCCTGACTTACTACTGTTTAGAGTAGGTATCTAGCAAGCAGCAACTCAAAGGAAGCATGAAAAATCTTGATGAAACTAAATGTTTCCCTAAGATTTACGGCACAACGCCAAAGAAGAATGTGTTTGTGTGTGTGCTTGGTGTGAATGTGTATGTTCCTTCTAACTTCCAAGTTAATGTGTTTGTGTTTGAGTGCGCTGGTATGTGCTGCTGGAATGTAGCAATATGCTTCTTCGAAAGGACCTTCCGGAGGAATGTCATCCGCCACAAGAAAGCTAAGAACAGAAGAATTGTCGTATTCCTCGTCGTTGGGAGGGAAAAGCCATGCATCTATGTCACCCGATGTGGAGAAACCTCAATGTTGCCAGCTTACACCAAAATTGACAGGTCCTCATTTAAGGAGGAATCCAAGGGGTTGAAACAATTAAAAGTTTTAGGAAGGACTCCATACGATCGATTAACTGTTTAAATTCTCAAATATATCAAACATGTCAATTAGTTTTTTTTTTATGTTAATAGACGAGAAAAATATAAGCCACATTTTTTTTAGGTTTTATTTTTGACACTTTACCAGCATTATGGTATTGGTGTCTAATATAAGCCAGATTCGTTAAAAAAGTTTTTAAGCATTTAAAAACATTACTGCTTTATAACCTTCAAAAATGGATAAGACAAAGAAAAAAAGAATCAAAAGTGAAGAAATAAAACCTGAGCAACAAAATGTAATAAAAAATTTAATAAGGAATGAATAGACAATAATCACAATTGACACATTCCACCGTGACGTGAAAAGGCTTTTCCGGACTTTTCTGCACTGTTATCATTCTAGAAGTCAACCAATTGACCTGAACATGAAAAAAAAATTCGCAAACGGTGGCAAATTGATTTTCCTTCAACATGAATATAATGTGGTCATTTAAAAATTTAAGTTGTTTTTGTTGTGATCGATTACTTTTGTGACGTGAATTCACGCTAGAATTAACCATTTCGGACTTTAGATATCATCATCATAGACTTTGATTTCCTGTTCTCTCTGTGGAAATAGAATATCGGTGTCTTCGAATGAGTTGTAAAGAAAATAATTACCCACAACTTGATGTACGTAACTTCTCGATTGAATAACAACGAACGAAGTCATGTTTATTTGAAGTTGTGGCGTGAATTCACTCAGTTCAAACAGAACAGGGTAGTTGACTGAATTCACGTCACGAATATAAAGTTATACCTGTGGTTATACTGAACCATTCTTTGGAGCCTTCAAATTTCATGTACACTTTCAAAACGATGTTCTGTTGTTCCGACTTTTACAATCATACATTTTCAGTATCTGCACCTAACTTTTTCCTTATTTCGATTGGCACTTGAATAGCAACATATTGAGGGATCATATGTTAAAATTACTAATGTCTTCATTTAAAGTTTCACCAACTAAATTGTGCTCGATTAGTAAAAATCCGACCATCTGGAGGGTAAAACTTTCAGAGCTTTCAAAGCATATTTTTAATATGAAATTTAAAAAAAATCGAATTTTGTGACGTGAATTCACTCATTCGCGCTGTTGTAATTCAGCTAGATTCCAACCGATTTCTATAAATTTAAGAGTTTTAGAATCGTCTTATCATTTTCAAAGAAAATCTTATTTTTTTGTTTTAAAAAAAAGTCAGAGTTTTCTCTAAAAATTTAAACTTTCCCTTTTTTGTGACGTGATTTCACTCTCACTTGCGACTGTTTTTGTTCGCTTTTCAAACCAACTTCATTGGATATAAACAAATTCTTTTTTTTTACAAAATAAAGCCGTGTTTTTGGTTTCTGAACATACTAAAAATATTTCCAAAAAAAAATCATCCATATTCACTATGTTGTGGTATGAGCCTACTTGGTTGAATGATTCAACTGAATCAAATCAATCGAAAGATTCCTTTTAATGAAAAGTTCATATACCAGTATTTCGATAGCAACTTACTACCTTCTTCAGTGAACGTTTTCGATTGATGAATGTGTATCGTTTCCCTCCCTTATATTGTCCGAGTTAGGTAAGCTACTACTAGGTAGCAGAAACTTCCGAATGCTCGGCAGTTGTGCCGTTGTCTGTTTTTTGGGTCTACCTACCCTATTCTGGGTGTTTTCTGGTAGTGCTAAATTATTTTCTACCCGGTTTTGGACATTGTCAGGTAAATTATTGTATTTCTTTTTACCTAAGAATTTGAACAACCAAGTGTGCCCTGGTCCGGTGTCTCCGTTTAAGAGATGAACTGATTTTTCATTGAAGATTTCAATGCTTTCAGCAACATCCAATTTAAGCGAATTACTTTTCAAAGACCGGATCAGCGAGACATTTCCTCGATCAATAGAGTGACCAGAATCACACATGTGTAAAGCTACTGCAGATCTAGGATTCTGTGAAAGAAGAATTTTCTTCTTTGAGTCAGATCTAGCTATAGCCATGTGTTCCTCGAATCTATCAATCAACTTCCTTTTAGTTTGTCCAATGTACACCTTATCACAGTCGGAACAACTGATTTTGTACACACCAGATCTATGAAGGAGCTCCACTGGTTTTTTTGTCGATCCTAAGATGGATTTCAGTTGATTATTTGAGCTAGTGAACACTAGTTCAATATCAAACTTTGTCAACTTGTGTCGCAATTCGACTGCGTTGACACTGTTGAACTCCATGGACCTTCGTTGGAACTCCTTCTGAATAGGAGTTAAAGTAGTGAAAGATTTCCGTTGAAGCAATCTTTCTTTTTTCCTTATAATGCCTCGAATGGATCTACTTTGGTATCCATTTTTATTAGCCGTTTGGAAAATATATTGAAGTTCCTTTTCTCTTTCTTCAGTTGATAGGGGGATGGAGTTCATCCGATGGATCATGTGGTGGAACGCCGCCATCTTATGCTGGAACGAGTGGTTCGAGGTGCTCGGTATTACCCTCATGGTGTTTGTGGGCTTTCTGTAGACTTCGAATTGGAATAGGCCATCATCTCTCCTTACCAAAACATCCAGGAAAGGTAATTTCCTGTCTTCTTCTATCTCGCAAGTGAATTTAATATTCTTATGCAAACTGAAGAAGGTAGTAAGTTGCTATCGAAATACTGGTATATGAACTTTTCATTTACCGTGGTTGAATTAAAAGGAATCTTTCGATTGATTTGATTCAGCATCATCCATATATTAAAATGATTGATTTTGAAAAAGTTGTCAAAAAAAGTTGAAAACTCTATGTTGCATATAAAAATGTCTAAAAATATAAATGTTGTAAATATTAGTTGACAAACAAGAGAGTTTTAGCGAAAAAGGTTTTAGAGGTCATTTGATCCCCGGTGGTATAAATGGCTACCACATCCGTCTTTCGAAATCTACAAACTTAAAACAAAATATTTTAATAATAATAAAAATGTTCATTTTGAAAATAAAAACAGTCATGAAGAAAAATTTGAGAAAAAACAATAATTATAAGGGTTCTAGTCATTTGAAGTTCAAGAAATCTCATTTGGCACCATCCGGTACAAATAGTGTTAACAATGAAATAAATCATGAATGATAATTTATTGTTGAAAAATTAACTCGTACTTAAAAAAAATTCAGCTGAAAATATATTCTATTTGTTTGTTATTTAACATTAATTGTATTCAAGATACTTTAAAAACAGAAATTTAAACTGAAATCTGAATGTATCGAAATTAAAAGTGATGAAATAAAATATGATTTAAACCCCAAACAAGTTTTAGGACTTATTTTCAAAATTTAAACACTTTTAGGACTTATTTTCAAAAGTAATGATTTTAAATGAATAACAATTTAAACGAACACAAATACATACAGGATCTCAATGAAACTTGATGTTTCTTCGAAGAGATTCCTTTTTCTTATCTTTAAGCGCACATCTTTCGAGGAAATAATGGCTTGCAACTGACAAACGCTAAAACATCCAACCCATTGAAAGCGGAATATGTATGCCGTGACCGGGATTCGATCTAATGCCCGCTAGCTTAGAAGTCTTGAAGGCTGCCCTCTATGCCACGGGCTGCGGTAATATAAATGAACATTATTCCAAATAATGACTCTAAGTATGACTTTTTTTTTAAAAATATTTTTTATGCATGCATTTTGAAAGAAAAAATTTATAGGAAAAAAAGTATGGTAGTTCTTTCTACGGCCCTGCCTAGGCTTGCTTAGTAAAAAATAATTTTAAAAAATCCTTGAGTCAATTTTATTTTAATACAACCAAACAGTGATTCAAGTGAACTTTACTACCTACTTTTTTCCAAAAAAAAAATATCATAAAAATCGCAGAATGTAAATGCAGGTTAGTTTATTTTCAAACACTGAATGAAAGGTACTTTGTTTTCATGGATGTACTTATTTCTTGTTTTTTTTTTTAAATTTATCTATATTTTCCATTGATACGATTGGAATAAAAAAAAGTTATATAACCATTGAGCTGCCTTCCTGGCCGATCGTTATGTATCTTAGATAAGTCTCTATGAATCCACTAGGAACTGAAAACTTCTGTCTATTCAATTGAATATATGCGTGAATTTAGTAAATCAAGATTTGAAATCGATTTTATTGAATGCCTTACAAATGACAAATGGAGGAAAAAACAATGATGATAAAACGGTAAATTTAATCAATGGCTTCAAAGATATGTCTTGTTTCAATGCAAAAGTCCTCCATTTGTTTCTCCTCAATAGGTAGTTTCTGAATGTTCTCAACTAATTCAAAAGCTTTATGATAGTGTTGGTTATAGTAAAGGTTGAAGTTCAAATTAGTTTGAATCCTTCTTAAAATCTTCTAAAACAAAAAATATTCAATTACGAACATTTTTAAATCATTGGACAATTAATATCTTTTCATGTTCTTTATTTTTGTTTTGAACTGTCATTTTTCGATTTTTTAAAAGTATTGAACAACAAACTCTTTGCACATACACTATGCTGTTAATAAACACACGGAATAACACTTAAGTAAACTTTATCTCTAGTTCAGAAACTTGATGATGAATTTGATGTTATTTTTTCTAGAAAATTTAAACTATCTCAAAGTGACTTCAACTAGAAGAAACAAACCTGCTTTTTAGAACTTTAAAACTTATGCTTATATTCATAAAATACTACGCACATCCATCTGAATTTTTAAATATTAGGAATTTGATTAATGAGTAGGAAATGTTTCTGAACCTCTGGTTTTGATAAATAAACATCAGTATTAACCAGCCGTTAAAAGTAGCAATCCACATGAAATTTGATTATCAAATTGGCTCATGCGTGGTCCTATAGGGGATTGATTTCTTACATTTTCTTTAAATCAAAAATTGTATAACCACATGGGCTCAATAATTTAATTTCAGTACTTTTTCGGTTGCAAATATTGATCATATAAGTCGATTCGTTGTCGTTTTCCGAACTCCGCCTTAGACGGAGTTCTATTTTTTTCTATTCTACCTTACATATAATCATTTAAAAAAAAAACTCCAGAATGGTGCTTGGTTTAAAACCTAAGTGCCAATAGCCATTTCAGATAAAAAAAAAACTCATGGACCAAGGATATCGGACACTGCATAAATAATAATTCATAGGAATTTTCAGATTATTCATGTTTTGAAGGTTGAGCGTAAATGTATCTTTCAAAGTTTTTAAAAACTGCTTGTCAAATAGGTATCATCAGTATGGAATATTTGATTAACATATTTTAAAACATCCTACACAAAAAGTTAGATGAAATGACGATTGGATTTAAAGATGTTTAATAAAATTCAATTTTTGACTTCTTTTTTTTTTAAAGTAACAAATTGAAATCAGACATGTATAACAAAGAGAGGCAAAAGCATTTTCCTAAATATTTCTTCGCTAAAGTATATCATTGCCTGTTAGACATAATTTAGATAGAAAAATTTTAAACTTTTAAAGGAAGTGTTTTTTTTTGTGATAACCTGCAAACGAATTTCAATTCTTAATTTTATGATTCACTTTTAATTTTAAGTTCCTATTTGGAAAAATGCATCTCAAACTCCCATTCTTGATCTAAATGAAATAAAAGTAATTAGAAAATTTCAAAGAAGATGCATTTAATTTAAGTATTACAGAAGTAGTAAAAATGTCCACAACCCAAAAACCCGTGCTCTCATTTTTCATTAACATGAATAAAATTAGCACCAATTGAACGTGTATGGTTTTTTTTAAATTTTTAAAAGAAACCTCCTACCACATAAAAAAGAATAACTTTCCTTGTGGTGCAACTGATTTTGGAACATTTTCCAATGGAGAAATAGAAATTTATTTGCACTGACCATTTATTTCTCTTCTGTACCTTACATTTTAGTGTTACAATGATGGAATTATAATATTATTTCCGTTTGAATTTTTTTCGCTTTTTAATACGTTTAATCCCGTTTAACTTGCAAACTCTTTTTTGTTTATGTAACAGAATGTCTTATCCAAAATTCCGAACATCAATTTATGAAGCATGTTATTGCAATGAACTTATGTATATGAAGTGAAGTCAGAGATTCGTCGTTTACTTTCTTTAGAGAGATTTATAGATTCTTTGATTCTTTAAATAATGAAACGAAAAACAATTCGTTAAATGAACTTATTAGAGATGTACCGAATAGTGGTATTCGGCGAACGGCCGAATACCGAATACTGACCTTTTCAACTATTCGGCCAAACGAATATTCGGCCGAATACTCGGTCGAATATTCTTTTGAGTTTTCAATAGAAATACTTCCATTTCTACTTCTATTTGTAATAGAAATTCTCTATATATGTCATCTGAATGCTCCTCATGTTTTAAAGTCGATTATTCCCCACCAGATGAATCAGATCTTTTTTAAGAAGAGGTCTTTTTGATTTCCAAAATGTAACCATTAGGTGATGACTTTGTCGCTTCTTGGACGTTTATTACAAAAGTAATTGGGTCCCAGTGAAATCTGGGACAAAACATTTCAAAATAGGTTCCAAGCTATTTGAACTAACTTTTTACGTCGAATCAGATGAATGTCTAATTTTTGCTAGATGTCATCAAAATAGTTGCCAAGAATAACAATCTTTTACCTTAAGCATACAATACTTCCTACGACACGTATCCATACGGTCGGGTCGGAACGATTTTATGAAAAACTTGTAAAAAAAGAGAAAATCTTAACAGAAACAAGGCATTATTCTCAAACAAACAAGAGGAAAAAGAAATAAAATAACTTGAAATTTAAAGTTTTCATCGAATTATAACAACAGTGTTCAAATCGTATCCAACGAAAAATTTACTTTAGAAAATCGTTACCAAAAATTTTATAAAATGTTGAAGATCCATTTGTTTTTTTTATTAAATTTTGCAAAAAATCTTAATAAATCTGCGTGAAATCCGGAAAGCTAAAAAAGAATGTGGCCTATACGGTCAGATTTAACGTTTCTAGAATTGTTTATCTTGTTTATGGGCAAACCTGTTTATATTTAGAAAATTTTGAATAAACGATAATCTAAGCATAAAAGCTATCTACAATGAAAAATACACGGATACATCAAAAATGTTTTCCTAAAAATATAAGTTTTTGATGGTTTTGAAGTTTTTCAACATTTCTTTTGGATATTTTATAAATTTTCCAACATCAGTTAAAAAATTTGACAAATGTGATCTTGTTTACATATAAAAAATTAAATATTCGGCCTATTCGAGCGAATACCTAGCTCAACTATTCGGTGAGCCGAATATTCGGCTTAACGGTTTTTTGGCGGTATTCGGCGCCGAATATTCGGTCAACCGAATATTCGGTACATCTCTAGAACTTACTTTCTACAAAGGCGTAGTCTAGTTACGAGTTTGAGGGCCTATTTTCTATGCTTGTTGGAATTTAAAGTATAGAATCTTTAGTGAACATTTTAACGAATATTTTGTTGGGCTTGACCAGGCAAACTAAGCGTCATAACCATTAAAAGAATTGATACAACAGAATTTGAATCTCATTTACAATACCAACAAAGCAACTATGAGTGACAGAAATTTGTTTCGGATCAAAAATTACTAATTCTGGTTTTTCGGTATAAAACAAATACTCAGAAAATCTTTTCAGATTAAATATTAAGCAAAAAGGAATGGAATTTTTGGTATCATTGTAGTTTTTTGGAATAAAATAAATGAGGAATACATAGCTTAATTTCTAATCAAAATTCACACAATATACTCAAACAGTTTTCGACTGAGTTGAGGCCATGATAATAAATCAATTTCCTTGAAAATCATAGGGTTTTGGAAAGTTTGAAACAATCATACTCTCAAGGTTTGTGAAATAAAAAGCACAAAATTTCAACAGAAAAATCTTCTTTGCGACTTAAATTTACTTATTTGCGGCTGTTTTGAAACATTTATACGAAACGGGCTATTAAATGAAAATGAATTTAACTATCAAACTCTTTTTTATGATATTCATACTTAAAGTATCTAAGCATCTCCGATTAAACAAAATCCTTACATTTTTTTTCTTGAAAACTATAAAAATTATATATTACCCAAATCGGTTCCATTTCTGTTAAGCTCCAAACTTTGCGATTTTTTTGGTTTGGCTGAATCAAATGTTCTTATTTTTATTTGCAGTTAGTTTTCTTGTTAGAAAGATTTGAAAATACGCAGAAATTGGGTCGGTAACAAAAAAAATTTTAAAAGTGGAAGCTTCTAAGATATGCTAGGGTTTTTGGGTGCAGCAAAAAATATCAAAATTAAGGAAGAAAACCAGTAGTATTTTGTGAGACCAAGCGGAAAAACTTCGAAAAAAAAAATGCGGAAATAAAAATCAAAATTGAATGGCTTCCTTGAGTGTGTTAAAGTTTTGGGTAATAAAACTGCGGAAAGGAGTTTAGATAATCTGGCGAAAAAAGAAATTATTTTTTTTTTCAAGTATATAGCGTTTAAATTCGACATATTTTTCATATATGTCATATCTTACAAGAGTTTCCATTTCCCGGCAATTTAAGAATCCTCGGGAATCGCGAAATCTGACGATTCTTTTCCCGGGAATTCTCGGAATCCCTGGAAGAATTTAAAATCTCAATTTCAACTCTATTCTGCATACAAAACCTCATCAATATGGAATTTTTTTTATTTTTAGGTAGTAATATTGCAAAACATTTCGAACTTTTTTAATGCCTCGAAATTTCGATTAGCAATTATTAAACAAGTACCAAAATTGACAAACTATGCTGGTTCTTGATGCAAAAATATGAAATCTTTTTTTTTTTTTAAATATGTCATTTCCTTGCCGATTTTTCGCCATAATTGACAATTTTCGAAGTTCTAAGTTGCAAAACAGAACATTCAAATTCGTAGTGTTTCATTATTGAATATGTTTGGTTTTATAGGTTCTTAGTCTTTTTCCACTTCCACAAATAGTTTTCGAACAAAAAAGCGTTTTTTATTAAATTCAATGTTTTGTATTCAGAATTTAAGGCTTCTATAAAATAAACAAAACAAACAAACAAGTTTTTAGAAAAAAAAAAAAAGAAAGGAATAAGCCATACATCAAGTTAATACAACAAATATTCTTGCACAATCTGATCCATTTTTCCCAACTCGATCGTGTTATTTTTAAGTATTTTAGCCCTGTTTAGTGACTTTGAGAATTCCCGCGAAATTTTTGCGTTTCCCGGGATTCGGGAATTTCCGATTGTTTTTATTTCCCGGAAATTCCCGGCGAGGAATCTCGAGTAGGACACTCTTTATCTTACACAAAAGATGAATTTTAATAAATGTTTCGAACGGATCCATTTATTTTCAACAGTCTACATTCCCCGGCAATTGAATGAAGAGAATGAAGAATGTTTGCCACAATTTAAATTTCAATTTTTTTATGCTACCAAATCGCGAAAAACATAATCTGTGAGCTGCCTTTCTGCTGATTTTTCACCATAATTATATGCATTTCAATGGAGCCACTCAAAATTGATCACAAAATTCTTTCTTTATAATTCAATTTATGCGTGTATGGTATTTGATATCTTTTTTATTGAATGTCTTACAAATTGTAAATTTAGGGAGAAAATAATGGTATCCAAACGGTCGATTTAAACAGTGGCAATATTATATGAAAACATGGCATAATCCGGGAATTTGGTTTCAAAATTGAGGACCAATAATCCGGACAATACCCGGTCAAATTTTTTACAAAACCCCGAAAATTACTCAACACAAATCAAGAAAAAAAACTTGAAAAATACGCAAATGCATCTTAATATTTAATTTTTTATGAATTTAATTTATGAGTTTGAAATGGTTCCAAACGTCTGGTTTTGAATATTTAGTGTTTCATCGAAAACTTATAAGTTTTAATTGTTGTTGTTGATTTTTTTCGACGTTTTTCGGCGAGTTTTACAAATTAAAGTCGTTTTTTACCATTTATCCAGAAGTTTCGAGCTACTGTGGTATTTGCTTCTTTTTAGTGAACAAAATTACTGGGTTTCGTCTGTACTAATTTGTTAAGGTTTTTTTTATTTGTAAAACTCGCCGAAAAACGTCGATAAAATTCAACAACACTTATTAGTTTCAGTAAAATCAGCCTTTAATGGATGCTTTTCTTAGGTTGCCAGAATTTTGTTTAGCAGATATCCGGGTCAGACAAATCCGAGCAATTATATTTAAAAACCTGACAAAATCTGGGCATTTCTGGAAATATCCAGGAAATATTGTTCAAAATCCAAATTGTTTTTAAGGCTTCCAAAAAACCTTCAATGATTATTTTTGTAAAACTCTTTCAAAAAAATCGTTTTCGAGGCATAAATGAAACATTTTAAAAATTCAACTTGTTTGTAATAAATCCGGGAAAAATCCGGGCATTTGAAATCTGGGCAACGGGACCGGGCCGGACTGTTCCCAAATTTTATATTATATATCTGGAAAAACTAAGATAAAACAGAATAACTTGACAACCTTAAGCTATCCACAATAAATCGGATTATGAAATTTTGAAAATTGAAATCTGCAATATGTTTCTCGTGATTGAAATAATAGTTATCTAAAAGCCAATGTTCATGAGAACAAATCTCGATACATGGTATTTTGTCTGTCGGATGGTGTATTCAGAATTTGTGAAATGCTAGCCATCAAAACATTGAAAGTTGTATCCTTTTTGTTAAAGAAAATGATCTCTTCATTAATTTCTACTGATATCCTATAGAGGTTTTGAGAAAGCTTATATTTCATTTAAGGATATGCACATTAAAATTACTAACTTGCTTTCAACAGTGTAGCCAAAAAGTCAAGTTCTGGATATTTTCTAAAATTATGTTTGAAACTTAACTCTTGGAATCCCTGTCATTGCTAAAACGAACTTTTTTTTTCTTATTTTTCATACGGAGCTTTTCATTACCCAGAAGATTTTAAGCTCTACAAGATTAAAACTACAACTTCTAAATTTATATTTCATTTGGATATCATTTTTCCATCCCAAAGTTTACGCAAATTTGGCCCTGTTCCCAATTCCGATGAAGGTAGCAACGAGGTTGATCATCAAAAATTATGGCTTTGCTACCGCACAAAGGAGCTGACTGTTCAAATGATACATCGCCATTTATGCCAGCCAGCCAGCCAGCCAGCCAAAACCCAGCAAATTTCTCTGTTTGAAACCGAGAGCAGCAAGCGACATCTGAATATTATTTCTATCGTCATCGCCACATCATCCGAACCATTTCGTTGTCGCCAAAAAGCTGTAAAAGGGCAAGATTTCTATCTTTCGCTCCGGTAAGTGGCACTGCTGGTTGTAGCTAGAGGTTCCTATACGGTATATCATGAAAAGCCAGCGAATGGAGACAGAAACCATTGCATCCAGTAGTGGCGGTAGCTAATAACTGAAAATTCCTCCATCCTCAGACTGCTCTTCCTTCAGAGAAAAACTAAGACTGCAACCAAGAGTAGCCGGCTAGTTTGCTGGAAAAGTGATCATTTTTACGCTCCGCTTCCAAGGAGAAATATGACAGGCAGCCAACAGAATAGTGCTTCGAAGCAGCAGCGAAACCATAAGGCCATCACTATGACTATGACTTTGACTATTTTCCCGAGACTGAGACTGAGACTGAGACTGGGGCTGCTGGCTGCTGCTGCTGCTAATTAAAAATGGAACCCATTTGCTTCACCGGCTCACGAGGAAACTAATTGGCTGAGATGGATTACTCCCGGGGTCTCTGCCAACAACTCTTCTGGTTCTACCCTGACTGGAATAGGAGACGAAAAAGTCATCCCAACCAGACCGTCACACAGGAAGAACAGCACAGATCGGACGCACTATCGCCGAGACGGTTGATGGTCTGGTGCAGCGATTTATCACTGTTATAGTTATCAGATTTAAAGATTCTTCTCGTACCTATCGGGCTAACGAGAACGGAATGGAAGCTCGTCATTAGGCAGGGGAAAAGGGGGACGTTTAAAAAACCACGGTGTCTGCCGTTTTAGTTACCTTCCTATTAAATTATTCATTGATCCATTATGCACCCAAAGTCATATCTGTGTGAAGAAAAGTTACAGTTACAGAAGATCAAATTGTTGTTTTTAAACTTTTCATCATTATCATAAAAAAAATTTTGATAGCTAAAGAAGATGAATCTGAACTGTTCTTGATGAGTCAAATTTAAAACTTCCAAGTTCATGACAATGATTTTAATTTTTCAACATTTATGTAGATTAATCATGAAAAGTTGGTTTGATTTCACTTTTAAAAACTACGGGGTGTTCAATAAGTTCGAATAAACTTTTTATTCTATTGTTGTGATAAACCCGCAACACAAAGGGACATCAAAAATATTTTCAAGCAATTTTATTTTGTTCTCAGACAAACTTTTCTTGGCGTTAAAGAATTTCTTTTCAATCTCGGATCACTTGTAAAACCTTGTTGAACAAACGATTTATTTCCTTTTAACTATACTTTTTATAACGTGTTTTGAGATTATTGATATCTTCGATTTATGTCAATGAGCAGTTCTGTGTCCTTTCTGAACGATAAAAAGAAAATAACTAATATTGACGCTCTCTGGAGCCACGACTGTAAATATAAAAGGTATCATTCTAACTTCTTCATATTCACATGAAAGAGTTCTTGTTGAATTGGCTAACGCATCCAGTGGCTGATTACGAAACTGCAAAGAGAAAAATTAAGCATGTGGTGACAGCTTCAACTACTCTCTGGAGCCACGATTTACACACTTCATCGTTTGGAGCCACTTTTTTCACGTTTTTCATCACGGGGCTTATGCAATAAAAGTTGGTTATTAGCACTCAGAACGTTTCCCAAAACTACAAATGATAACTAATTAAGTAACTAAGCAATCAAGCAACGCGAGCATCAAACCTAAGTTCAATCGCATAAAAGGAATGCGAAACGGATTACATCTTCTCTAGATGTGAGCAATATTGCTCGATGTTCGCCTAAAGCCTTTCTTCGGCTGATCCAGTCCTAGAAATTCTTCATCTGCAGGATTTCACTGCGTCCCATCATGACTCTCATGTGCCACAAATGTTTTTGGCTTAATTTTTCAAAGTAAGGAACCATCTTGAGGCATCATTAATAATTTCACTGCATTTGAACAAGGCCATTGATTTTTTTTCTTATTTCATTCAGCATTCTTATCGATTACACATATCAAAATTCGAAATGCTAACGTAAAATATAATATTTCCAAAAAATTATAGTAGATATTTGTATTCACCGATATTCATTGAATCAGATGATGCAAAATAGAATGACTGATGAAAAAAAATAACAAATCTAGAAGTTTCTCGACGAAACTCGCCAACTTCACTCTTTTAGTAAGAACTTTCCCCATAGGATGGTACTTGTCGTGAACGGCCAGCCAGGTTTCTTTTGAGCCGCAGGCCGATTTCTTCCATAGGCATATTTTTATCACAACCCACACTAAATGAACCGTCGTTTTTAAGCTCTCCTTGTTAACTGGTTACTCTCGACTTTTCAAAGATCTCTCACTCTTTCAGGAAACCGTCTTGTTTCTCAATATTTTTCAAACTCTCGCTCTCTGTTTTTGTGTATGTTCATTGATACTCAGAATGATATTGTTGCGGCCTCAACTCACTGCCGGGGCACCATATCGTGCCGCACCAGCCTCTGAAAAACAGACCTTGGGGAGGCTGCAAATCGTGATACCACCACACTTCAAAATATCACCAAAACCTACCTTTTTTGTATTTTTTAGCCTGTTCCTTCTAGGTAGGCCCACCCTAGCACTAAGCATAGTCATGTTAGCTAAAATAAACAGAGAAAAACATGTATAAACACAAAAATTCAGGAAAGACAAATTGTTACTTACCGGTGATTCCAAAACATTATGCGATTTGTTGACATGTTGGAGCACGTTCATATTCATTTCAGTCTGACAGCATAAGAACGAACGTGTTTTTAGTAGGGAAATCCGGGGTGCCAATAAGACTGGAAAGTAGGATCTCAGCTCCACTCACTTTCCACGCGGTAAAGTAAGCGTCGCGAAGCTTCGAGATTGAATAGGTAGAAAAGGGATCTCATCAGACCCTAAAGTTTACAAAGGAAAGGAGACCCAGCACCTCTGGAGTCTGGACGACCAAACTGAGACCTAGAACATTTATGAAAGTAGAGTCTGGACGAAAATGAATATAAAAGGCCAGAAAATGAAATGTAATGCATCAGTTCAAAATAAATCAAGTTCGTGAAAACAGCAAAAGCTAACCAGCTGATCTCAAAATAATCCCGAAAACCTCAGAAGTCCTAAATATATTACCTCTTTAACCCCTGCGGTAACAGATATTTATAATTCAGAACGAAAAGAATACTGCAAGATTGAACGTTCAATAATTTAAACATTAGCGTTTTCGGTGATCCAATCATTGAATACTCTGTTTTTTTCTTACAATTAAAAAAAAAAATACAAAAATTTAAAGCTTCCAGAAATCATCTCAAAAGACATGTTTGAAAACATTCATAACATTATCATCTGAATGAAAACTTTCCGGCGGGCCGCACTCAAATAAATTTTGCCCCTGGAGTTAGGCATCATAAGTAACATTTCTTCGAATATAAGTGTGGGTGATGAAAACGGTGATTACTGGGGTTTGGAAAAATCAATAAATATCTGCAAAGCGGAAAAAATATTCTCTGATTTGCTTTTAAATAATAAAAGCTAGAATCAACGCTCTGAGCTAAAGAGTTCTCAATTGATAAGGATATTTCTCAATAAACTTCAACTGTGCCGATGGGGTGAACAAAAATTACTTTAAAAAAAATTCATGTTTAGTATGAAACCTTTTCTTATTTTTCCTTCGATTCAGTACGATTTAAGCTGCCCGAGAGCTTAAAAAGCTGTTTCGACTGATACATTACGAAAATAGTTTAAAAATTGTCCATAACTACCCCGTTTTATAGTTTCGCTGCAAGGTGAATAGTGAGTAGGTACATCACAAAATTTTGATCAATTTCGCGTTATTTAGAATTTTGAATTGATTTAAACTTTTTCGCGGGTATTGAGAAAAAGTTGAAGGTCTTTTCATGGTTTGTAAAACCCGTTTCCATTTTTAACAGATTTCTAGGAAAAATTCAGCTATGCTCGAATTGATGGTAGGTACTTACTATTCGTCATCACTTCATAAAATAGTGTTAAGTAGCTAAATTAAAGCAATAACTTATATTGAGAAAATATATTTTTAGGAAATAACTGTTTTCTCAGGTTGGAGGTTGAATTGTTATTGAAATTTATAGACTAAAAATGCACATTTTCAAAAAGTTCTATCACAATTTACTATTTACCCTCGACCAATTGATTGTTTTTTCTAAAAACGGTGGAACAACTATTTTTCATTTGAGATTCCGTATAATGTCATACCATTGTTGCATGTTGAGCAAGATTGTCAGAATTACGTGACAATTCATAATTTATCAATATTTTCAAGACAACTTCGTCAAAGCTCCAGTTTACATACTTGATTCGAGGATTTTTTATACAGATTATATTTATTTTCTTAATTTAAAGAGGATACCATTGGAAAAGGTTTTCAAAAGCATATCTATTCATTAAAATCAAAAGGCTGTGGTAACGTCGATTGCTTATTAAAAAAAACAACGATATTTGGCATGATTTTTCGATGATTTCTTTTTTAAAAATAACAGACAGCTAAACGTCACAAACATTCTGGGTCAAATATCAAATTTTTTGATATAGTCCTTGTCAAAAATCCAGGTTTTTGTCTTCGGAACCTTTGATACTAACTCATGTTGATAAGAAATCTAAATCCGTTTATCCAGTCTTCCTTATTTTGCTTCCCTCACTGCCGTCAATATTGAAGAACGAAAATATTTCACTTGTTTCTGGTGTTTTGTCTTTTTTCTTTTTTGTTTAGAATTAGCCTTTTTTCTGAATTGGATGGAATAATAAAATTTCCAAGAATTTGAATTTTAAAATGGTACATAAATAATTATGAAAAAACACCAATATAACTTTTTGCCAATAAATGATATTGCATGTATGCCTTTAAAAGAACTCATGAAAATATAAAATATTTCTCATCTAAAAAATGGGAAATTTCAATGGCTCGATTCACTCTGGCTCAACGAAAAATGCAATTTTTCGATAATCAGTAAAACTAATTGGGTGCTGGATAAAGCGCCTATCTTAGGCTTCTAGGGGTACGAACACAGGGAGCGCGAAATGAACTGCGAAGCAAAATGTTCATTCACCGAATGAATTTCGCAAGTTCGTTTTCCGAGGCCGGCCACAGTGCACAAAAATTGCGAAGCTTTCAACACAGATGAAAAACTTTTGCAAAAAATGTTCAGACGTGAAAAAATATTTCCTGATTTATTTGCAGAATCAAAAAACCCCTAGCGAATTCCAGGATCGCAAGGATTATGAAAATGAACCTTAAGGAAAAGAATCCTCGGTGTCTGGACTTTGTGAGGATGTCGGAAAATAAATTTTTACGCAATTTTGAAATCCAATATGATGGCTTTCACTTAATTGAAAATTACATTTAATGACTGAAAACCGCATCAAACATCAACGATATGGGTATAAGGTGAACGGAATCAATTAGTAGAAGTCGAATTTCGCTGTCTGACGATGACTAAATCGCAAAATTTATCAAAACTATGATTAAAATATCACAACAAAAAAATTAAAACCTCTACAAAAAAATGAGAATAATATGACATATGTAACAAAAATATGACAAACATGTGAGGAAAATTTATCAAAAATGTGATGTATTTTGTAATAACCTGACAGAGTCATAATAATAAAAAAACAGATGGCAGTAATTTTAAAACAAAATGGCAAAAAATACAAAATGAAAAAAACTCGAAAAAAAAACTTTGACAAAATTTTTTCAACATTATGGAAAATAGGACAAATGTGATAAAAGTATAACAACTATAAGAACTAATGAGAGATGATAAATTTGTCAAAATTTTGCAGTAAAACAACAAAAAAAGAATACATCAGTTTTTTATAATTTTATTATCAGTTTTTATTATCTTTTCATTTGTCGTATGTCGTATTTATTGGTTGTTCTGTCACATTTTTTTATTTGATTGATGATTACTCGTGGATTTGAACTCACAAACATCGGCTCAGGATGCAACTAACTTGCCTTCTAAGCTACATATATCACAAACTCATAAGTTTTGAATGAATTAAATAATTGAGTTAATTTCGTCAAATAAGGTCCTTTTTTCGACAAACATACATCATATTTTTCGTATGTTTGTCAATTACTTTTAACAATTTTTTTTATTTCTGTATTTTTTTGTGTAACTTTTTAAATTCACTGTCGTATTTGTCATCATTCTGTAATTTATTTGACATATTTTTGTCAGAAATTTGTCATATTTTTATCTCATTCTTAATAATGTTTTATTTTTGACTAATTTTCGGTCTTGGATTTCAAGCAAACAACTTTCATTTTGAAATGCCCGACGTTTCGACCATTTTTGGTGGACTTTCTCAAGAGTCTTACGGTTGTTATTGTCAGATTTCGTTTTTTTCCAACGTTCAGGTGTCCAGTCTTCGCTGCTCTTTTTTTTTTAATAGGGATTTTAAATCAAATTCTCACCCGATTTGCGATGGCGCACTGTAAATTGAAATTGATTTATAATCCCTATAAAAAAAATAAAAAAAAGAGCAGCGAAGACTGGACACCTGAACGCTGAAAAAAAAAACGAAATTTTTCAATTACAACCGTTACACAATATCTTTGAGGAAAACCACCAAAAATGGTCGAAACGTCGGGCATTTCAAAAAGAAAGTTGTTTACTTAAAATCCAAGACTGAGAAATAGCCAAAAATAAAACAATAAACAGCAAAAACGATCAATAAAGTATACCTTATTCTTCATACTTTTTCAGATTTTTTAAATTAATTTGTCATATTTTTGTCATTATTTTGTCACTTTTTTGTTGAAACTTTGTCATACGATAGCTAATATGTCTTATTTTTCCATATTAATGTCAATTTGTTGCCATTTTTTTTTATAAAATTTGCCATAATGTTTGTCAGATTTTATTATTTTATTGTTAATAGTATAATTAAACTGGGTGACAGCCAAAAAATAGTCTGGGGTTTCTCAGCTGATTTAGACTAATTTTTGTGTCCTGAGTTAGAATATCACATTGTATCAGGTCAACTTTTTCAGATACATCCATATGGCTATATACGATTCAATATGCTAGTAATAGGGGTTTTGACCTGATTGAACAAAACCATGGTCATTTTCGGACTCAGGGCGTCAATATTAGTCTAATTCAGTTGGAAAACCCTGGACTATTTTCAAAAAATCTTTTTTTGTTACTCAGTGTTATTATTATGTTATATTTAAAAAAAAACTTTCTTGTATTGTATTGTATTGTTAATTTTAGGTCATAATTGTATCACATTTGTCAAAATTTTGTCAAATTGTTTTCATAATATTGATAGATGAACGGCTTTTCAGTCAATTTTTGTAATCAAAACGACTGTTTTTTACAACTGTCCAGACGTTTCGGCTATTTGTTGTGGCTTTCTTCAGTGAAAAAGTGTAATTTTATTGTAAATTTAGTAATATTGTCATTTGGTTAGTTTTGTTTTGCAAATTTCTACTAACTGATTGTCAGGTTTGTTTCTTGTCTAGTTTCTATTGTAGCTAAAAACTAATAGTTGAATTTTCTGAATAAAAACTGTAGAAATTTTTTTGTTCACAAAACAGAATAGATTCGATTTTTTGAACTAACATATCACATCTATCAATACTACAAAAATTACAAAAACTCATTCGAATATCAAAACCAATTATTTTTATATTTGTCATAGTTTTGCCATTTTAACGAAATTATTGGTAAATTTTTACTATATTTTTGTCATATTTTGTAATATGTGTCATATTTTTGGTATTTTTTTAACACATTTGTCATATTTTATTCAATGTTTTGTCATTTGTCACAGTTTCATTTGTCAAATTTGTGTCATAGTTCTTTCAGATTTTTGTCATTTGATTGTAAAATTTAAGTTATAGTTTTTCATATTTTTATCACAGTTTTGTTATATTTTTGTCATTATCTTGTCTTATTTTTATAACGCTGGTCCTATTTTTGTAGATTTCTTTCAGTGCTTTTTTAGTTTCATTACATTTTCGTGAAATTTTGATCAATCATTTTTCATTTACTTTCTGAGTCCTTTTACTTGATACCCATTTTCCAGATGGTTCATCCAATTTTCAGTTCTTTATTGTCACTGAATCTCCAAACCGAAGTTTATGTCAACATCAGCGATGGCAACATCACTGACGACATTCCATGTTGACCAGACATTTATCAAACATCTTCCAAGTGTCGGAACAAACAAAAAAGGATTGTCGATTGCCGAAGTGTTTGATGAGTTTCTCATCGTCACTGTTTTGCAAGGTTTACAATCACCAGCGCAAAAACTTCTGATTTCATTTTCAATTTACAATACCGCATTTTAAATTTAAGCGAAAGCCGCCATCTTGTATTCCAAGATAGCGTCTGATAGCGAAATTCGTCTTTTGCTTGAAAATTTCCCGGAAATATGTTGGATTAAAACTCCAATTAATAAAATCAATCAAATTATTTTTTCCGTGCTTGGTTATAAATTTTTAGATTCAAGATTTATTTTAAGTTGACAACACCCCAATTCATGATAGTTTTTTATTCTCGAAAAAGATGCCATTTAAATCATTTAAAATCAAGCCTTGAACTAAAATGTTTGTGTCAAAAAGTTTTCTGATAACAAAATTATAAACAAAAATTCAGTGGTTATAATTATCCACGACAAATACAAAGATACTACGATGTTTACTAATCTGTTTTCTTTCTTTTCCAGGTATGTTCAAAAATTCTGTTAATAAAATGATAGAATGATTTGGTATGTAAATAAAAACATTTACTCTCACCATTATAAAACTGACTTTAAAAAGTGATCCAATTTAAGAAGATTTTTATTGGAATAAAAAAATCGGAATTTTTAAATGGACTTGCCGTCAATCACACCAGGTTTTTGAACTCTAACAGCAATAAAAAAAAACCTTCCAAATAATCTGTATTTAGCCTGTCACATTCCACTGACTCATGTGTGCGTGTGCCTAAACGTCGATTTCCGGTTCCCGTTTGTCGACGAATGTTACGGCACATAAACAAGCTGCTAAACATATGAGGTCTGTCTACGCACGTACCCCCATTCAAATACACTAGCAAGCAAGCAAGCAAACAAACACCTTCCCACACCCGAAACACATCTCATTCAGGCACAATCATCCACGAAGCAAGCAGCCATTCATTAATCACCGCACGAAATCCGCCATTGTCCGCTCCCGAAAACGGTGAAGGCAGCGGCGGGGGAGTGATGACTTGCCGAATGCTGGCGATGAAAGCCGATCAATCAACGTCGCCAAACTGCTCAGCAGCACCAAACTCTCAAAGAAGCGCCGCGGCGCGGCAAAGGAATATTTAGTGGGACCCACAGAACGCCGGTGGATGAGTGAGAGATCCGGCAGTTTTGGCTTCAGCTACAGCAGCAGACAGGAAGGAGATTCCTGGAAGATAAATCGAGATTCGGGACCGATTTCCGGTTGGGGAAGGTTCCGGCCACCATGGTGGATTCATGCTGGGTCCCCGGTAATCAACGAAATGAGGCTTTCTGCTTGGTCCTAAGAATTGCCTGTTTCGGGTGCGGGATAACCTGTTAGAAGCAGCAGTTTTTGTTGTTTCGAATTTTAGGAAAAGCATCTTAATCCTTCGGTTGCAGTTGATTGAATTAGATTAAGTCCTCTGAAGCGTTGAAAGTTTTTGAGGTCATGGGTTGGTGTCTTTTTTTTTACAAAACTGAATGATCCGTTTTAGATTTATGTATGAAAATTTAAAGTACAATGTTGAAAGAATGGAATCTTCGATTGTTAAATTGAAAGTTTTTTTATGCAATGAACCAAAAAAATTTTTTTAATGGATTTCTTACGCTCTTAACTTGAGAAAAATAATTAACTGTCAGCTCAACAGAATAAATTTCATAATGGCATAAGGGTACAATTTGAACGATGAAAAAAACATCGTCGATGTGTCGAACCGCGTTGACTTTCACTTTCGGCTTACAAAGGCTCATCATTGGAAGCCATCTTCAGCTCAGTCAGACACATATGTGGGATCGACCATTATTCCCAGGTCATGTTAAGAGCAGTGCCACAGGAAAACACGCGTCATTCATGCCAAAGCGATAATCAGAATGGGTACAGAGATCAATCAAGAAATCAAACAAATTAAAACGGAAGGAAACATTTTTGTTAAAAAAAACCAACAGTTTTGATGATTCCAAGCTTTTTTTTTATATATATTGTGGGTGTGAGTGCTCCGACTGTGGACCTAGAGGCTACATTAGTTCTTAAATGCTTAAAAATGTAAATAATTCATTTTTCTAGCATATGATTAAGATACTTCTATGCACACAATGAACTCTACCTACCTACCTAAGGGTCCAGCGCCCTTAGGTAGGAACTCTAATTCTGTCTAAATCCTACAATACCGATTTTGGTCATAGAAAGTTTTTCTGACAAAATTTATAACGAAAATATTTGAATACATAAATTAAAGTCTTTTGAATCGTTTAAAAGCTGTATGTAATACTTTTTTATGATAATAACATATTTTATTCAAGGTAACATTCTTAATGAGTTTGTTTATTTGTTTTTGCAAAATCATACCTTTAATATTAATTTTAGTTCTAGGTCCAATGAAGATACCAGTTCTGTACCAAAATAGAAACAGTAGGTTGAAAGTAAGAAAATTTTGATCATCCATATCTCTGCAGATCTTTCATTAACGATGAAATGTACGTTGAAAATTTCCATTGAAACTTGCAGATATGTACATGGACTATAAATATATTTCCTGATAGATACAAACCTCCCGTCCATTTTTGTGAATATCCTAATTATTTCATAACACCGCTTAAATGGTCAAAAGTAGGAAAACTAATCATATATATTTTCAAATAAATATTTTTTTTTAATTTTCATGGGTTCCAAATTGTCCAGATAACAAGAATTTCAATACACAGAGAATAAATAAGTTAGCAGGTGACGATAGTTCTTATAAACCGTTTTATTAAAAGTTTAATTTAGAAGGTTTAGACCAAAAAAATAAATTTCCTTATATGTATAATAAGGTTGCAAGAATTTTTTCCACTGTCATCCGGGTCTAGCAATCCCGAGCATTTAAAAAAAAACCTGGCAAAATCCGGGCATGGATTTCAATTTTTCAAATCTAAAAACCGGGCAAAAAGCAGGCAAAATTTAGGTGTTATTTTATATAAAAGCAAAGAAAAAATGCAAAAAAAAATAAATTAATATTTTATTAATGTAATTGCAGACTTCCAAAAACTTTTTGGAACACTTAAATATTTAATGGTTTAAAAAAGTAAATCAGCGAAATTATTTGAAACAACCGTTGAAAATTTCCATACCGTTAATCGATTTTTCTAAAACTTACTCAAAACCTTGATTTTTTTGGTTTCTTTGTGAAAATTGTGGAAAAATCCGGGCAATATCCGGACTTTTTTCACGATATCCGGGCAACCGGGCCGGACCGGACTTTCTCGAAATTTTGCATCAAATGTCCGGGCAAACCCGGATAAAACCGTGCAATCTGGCAAGCTTATGATATAATGTTTTTCAACATGTTTTCTGACACAATAAGCTGGAAATGCTGTACAGTTATCATTCTAGCAATGTCAGTTTTTGATTTTTTTTTTCGAATTATTCAATATGCCCCCCTCCCCATTTGTGATTTTTGAAATTTTAAACTTCATGTTGGGCCAGAATTTTTTACTCGAGATGACACCAGATCTCGACGTTTCATGCATTTTTTTTTGTCATTTGGCATGAAATTTAAATTTCAATTTTTCCGATTTTATTTGGTGATTTTTGAGGGTAAAAAAACGAAAACTTTGAGCGCTTTTAGGTGCCCCTAAATGAAGCTGGTTGCCACCCTAAATCACAGTGGTTCAAATCACGAAAAACGTGATCATGGGCTTTTTGAAGGCTTAGAAGTCAAAACAGCTTGATGATATGTTCTACAATATTTCATGATTTTGAAATGCGCGTCGCGAGTAACCAGTAATAAAATAGTTTTTTTTTTATCTTGTTCGTTTATTTTTTTTTAACGAACAAAAGTGCCTGATTTGAACTTCTGAACAAACATAAAAAGTCTAAACAAGAAGCATAAAACATTTTGGTGCGATCGAAGTACCTTAAAAAATCATATGGCCTATCGTGCTTTGCTACGACCTTGTTACGAACTTTTTTGGTTCCATGTATTAATTTCTTTGAACTTGTTGGTTCCATATGGAACTTCTATGAAACTTTAATACGAATTGATCTTCTTAATAATAACATTTGAAGTAATGAATGTTAATTCTACTAAGGTTAGGAAAATTCCTGCTTTGAAATTTAAGTGTTTCAATGTATCTAATACCTAATTGTGAAAAAATGATTTTTTTTAAACAAAAATCAAATAGATGGGCTTCAACAAATTTGTTTAATAAAATAAAACCATTTTTAAAACATTTTTAGTAGTGTCTGAAATACTTGTAATAATATTTTTTTTTTTTTAAACAGTAGGATCAAACTATAAGACCACTGTATCTCTTTATTGTATCTAAGACCAAGTTATTTCGTATTATTCCTTGGTTGAATGAAGTACAATAAACCAATTCAGAATCACTTTTTCACTATCATGTAGGTTTGTAAGTTTTTCAGTTATCAGTGATTTATTTGACTCCAACATACTTCATTTTAAAAATTCAAAATCCATATAAGCAAATCTAGAAGTGATAGTCATCAATCAAACATAGGCACGAAAAATGAATTCCATTCCTTTGAATTATCAATAAATTTTTATAAATGAGTTTTCAAAATGGCAACAGGTTTCTATTCAAAGAAATTCAATCGAAAATATTATAAATCTAGTCTATTGTATATTTATATTTTGTTTTAATTTTCTAATAAATTAACCGAATTTCAAAGGTTTTTGATTCCTAAATGAGTTTACCGAATTTAAGCCAATAGATAAAGAATAAATTTTTTAATAAAAACTGCTTTAATTGCACGTTTTGTATATTCATTTACGGCGACAAAATTTTCAGAGTTTCAAATTTTAAACATACATATGAAAATTTAAAAACATTTGACTAATTTTACTTTATGGAATCATCTATTTGCAAAGATATGATTATTCAATGAATCTATTTGAAGTTCAAAACATAATTTAAAAATTAACTTTTTTTGTAGAGAAATGAATCCAACTGTGTAAGATGAAGTTTCAGGGACTAGATAAGAGAAAATCGATGTTGAAAAACATGGAAAAAAAATCGCCTTGTCTCCCGGTAGGACTTGAACCCAAAAAAAAAATAAATAAAAAAAAAAAAATAAAAATTAACATTAAAGCTTAATTTGAATGTCCAAATTAAACTTGTTTAGTGTTTGCTTTGTACACTCAAAAATTACCTACAACAAAAAATTAAACTTCCCTATTTCTTCAGTTAATTTTTTTTCTGTATCGAAACTTTACATTTCAAATCGTTTTAAAATATTTTTTTCAAATTCAAGATAATACCGCGGAGTTTTTCTACAACTTTTCTGGATTTGTTCAAAATTTTTTAATTGTTTTCGTTTTCCGGTATTTGAAAATATTGGTTTAAAATTATTTGACTAGACTGCTAAAAATTTATGTTTAAGCTGATCTCTGAATTAAAAATAAGGATAATATTTTTAAATTATTTTTAATTGGCTAATCGGAAACACCATTAATTTGATACTTTGATTCTGATTTATTTTGATTCGTATAAGTTATGTTTACATTTGATTAAATTTTATGTGATGCCCATTAGTGGAAAAATGATTTAAATAATCAATTTCCGTAGCTTTTGTGCATTTTTGGTATTATTGATATTTCTTGCTATATTTGAATACGAAATGAATTTGAACTCCGCATGAAACAATCCTTCGCACGGGCCTTAGGCGGACAGTACTTTCAGACACCATTTAAAGCTTATTCACATTTTTTCATTTTAAATGTTATTGCTTCAAATTTTTTATATTAATAGAATAAGAAATTTAATATAACTTAATTGCGTTTTGATGTACTGTTTCATGATGTCCGTTGAAAAATAACAAAGTTATGAAACAAAAATAATATATTCCAAGATTCCTAGCTCTTTAAATTTTTCATTAAATGTCAACGAACAATCTTTTGACAAACCTTGATACCATCTACTGACAGAAAAGGTCATCATTTCTCGATAATTGAATTTTTCACTTGTACCCCTCGTTCCGGGGGGTTCAAATGCACTCTAATTTGTTTTTGTTCAAATTTGGAATACATTTGCTAAACGCACTCTGACATACTTTCACCAATTTTTGGAGAAAAGCTATGCCACTGACGCAATTCAATTAAAAACCTGAATCGTTTTTGCGCATTCAGAATACTCAATAAAAATAATAATCTTCAATTAAAACAGATAACTTATTTGTATTGCATATCTCGTTGAGCCTGATTATTGATTCCAAATTCCACAGAACAGTGCTGAGGATATTGCAATTAAGGGTTTTGATGACTTGGCCAAGTATTTATTTTGATTGGGATCCTGATTTATGTTATAGTTCAGATTTTTTTACCAAGGTCTTAATTTAATTTAGTCTTATTAATTCAGATGAAGATAAATTCTATCTAGTTTTATTAAGATGTTTAATTCAAAATCTTAAAATTGCAAATTTTTCCAGTTTAAGTTTAAACAACTAGTAGCCACTTGAAAGCAAGTGATAAATATCATAATTTTGAAATTTAAAATTTTAAAAATTATTTCATAACAGGAAATCAGCCATTTATATAACAAAAAACAGAAAGTAGTGTTTGCTAACTGTCAAATTAGATTAAGAAAAAAAAAATTAAACCTGTCCACGTGGACATCCGGGGACGGGGTAGGGGTTTGCCAAACGTCCACGCTTGTCCACGCAGGGGGTAGAGGGGGTCTAAAATCCCATTTTTTCTATTCACGTGGTATCTAAACAGCCACCAAGGAAAAAAAGCTTTGAATAGCGAATGACGACTCTGATACCGAATAATCGTGCCAATTCTGGAGAGCCAAGACCACGTAGAGAAATACCTCAGTGTGTTTGTTGTGCAAATGAACCCTCAAACTGCTAGTTATTTCCGACCGTGAAGGATATAAACTGGTTTTTTTTCCCTTAGCGTGTTTCACTAAATAGTTGCATTTCTGCCGCCACCAGCATTTGATGGTGGCGCTTTTTGATTTTGTCCGTCGATTTCCGCTAGAGTTCCGAATCTTGTAATGGATAATTTATATTTAAAGGATGCTTATAGTTTAGAAGTATCCAGGCATTAAATCAAGAAAAAAATCTCATTTCTTATTTTATTGAAATGTATAGAGCGATTGAAAAATCATTGATTACCATTTGTTATAAATATCTTGACTAAGAAAATCCCCAATTTGTTTTGTCTAGCAAACGACATGTTGAAGGGGTATCTTAATAGCATTTATTTCTTTTTATAAGTAAACACAAGTAACATCATGCAAAACACGAAAACATACTACATTACTTATTTAAGCCATGAAAAAAATCATATTCAATAAAAATTGGTAAACAAAAAATTTAAAAACGAAATTTCCAAAATCTGCTGAGGCCGGAAACATATGATGAGAAGTGATATAGGATTTTAGCATTTAGGTAAGTGTACTTAACGCTAAGTACATTTCCACTGGGTCTATAAGGATTAGACCGGCGAAGTTTTGTCTTGAGTCCAACGATTTTTTCGAACTTTCTGCAAAAAAAAGATTATTGGATTTAATAATTAAAGGTTGACTAACAAATCATGAATTTCTGAACCATCCCAAATTTTAGCGGTTCAATAAACAAGTGGCTATACAGAAAACCTTAAACCTAATATTAGAGAATGCAGTAGACAAGTTCATTCGCCAACGATCGGTTTGTTCTAAACACACTTCTAAGATCCCGAAAACTGCTTAACACAGATGAAAAAAAACTGTTTGTTTACAATTTTTGTAACATCACAATATCATAGGTTACCTGGTTATTTTAAATATGCAAAAGTGATTGGTAGGTAATGTCGACACTATGTGGCAGAGTGATCCCTTGAGAAAAATCTCATCATTTTTCCACTAAGTGTCCTGTCTGTTTGCCTGTGGTTAAAGGGTCATCAGTTGAGGAACATAACTTTTTTTTTTTCAGCTAAGTTTAAAGTCTGTATTATTTTGTGTTTTTCGTTCTATGGCAATCGTCAAAAAATATTCCAAGATTTAGTTAAACGATGTAACATCCCGTTTTTTCGATAACCCACTCCCAGATGACTCCAAAAGAATGAAAGCCAAATCCAAAAAAGACTGTAACGGAATGGAAATTACCATATTCTGTAATCAATTTTCAACGTTCAAGCTGCTGACCACAACCCGTACATAAAACCTTTAAAGGTGACAACTTCAAAGCTCCAACTGCAACTCCCAGCGGTGATTACAGTTTCAACAAAAGAGTGTCGGTTGTAATTCCGTTGATTAAATTTAATGGTTTTTTTACAATCTGCAACATTTGCTGTGACCCGTTCCGTTACCGGAGCACATCAGGATGGCTGACTGAATCCAGCATCCACCCTCTTCTAAGCAGGAGAAATAGTGAAAACAGCTGAATTAGAAAGCGAGATTATTTCTGCTCCCGCTGCATCTGTACCTAAATCTTCTTGGACCGTGCAAAGGGAGTGAAAATGTTCAAGCACAACCATAAAAGAGAGTGAGCTGCCACACGGGTTCCTCTGCAGGCACTTTCCTACATTTTCCCATTGATAAACACACAAACAAACAGGCAGACAGAAAGACGGACGGACAGACAGACAGACGAATGAACGAAAGAACGAACACATTCATAACATGCACGAGATATGGGATAAGGGGTTGAAAGTTATCCCGAATGTGGAATGTTTGTTTCCACCAGTAAATGCGACTTTAGCTTTCGGGGAATGTTGTTAGTTACGTGAAAGGCGAGTGGCATGTATGAAGGTTGCCAAACTAGGGTGTTTGAATCTTTTTCTAGGTTGAATTTCAAAATTTTCATTCTGAAGAAATTTTAGACATCAATATCCATAAAAAGTCCTTTGAAAATTTTAGGAAATTCTCAAGATTTATCAAAAATATTTCATGGGATCTGACACCTTAAGAAAGAGGTACTTTACACAAGCATTCCATGTTTAAAGGATCCGAAAACAAACAGACGATGAAAAGGATGCTAGAATGGCCAACAGAAAAAAACGCGAAAAAACCAGCACTACTTCCAAAGTTTCTTCCTGTCACTTGAACGGACAGCTCTTTGAAAACAGTAGATATAGTCGCGCGACGTTTGTGTTTGCGAAGACCTTGGGCGGTGAAACCTGAAGGACGATGCTGTGGTTACAATCTAGGTTTCAAACCAAGATAACCAGTAATTACAGAGCGTCTGGGAAGAATCTGGGACGCAATTCCGACCTCAAGTTGTCGTCTTCGTCGTTGGTTTTAAAAGAGCTGAGATCGTTTCAGCTTTGGGGGAACAAATTGCTTGACAGATGTGGAAAAGCTTTAGGGAAGCAAAATTTCGCACGTTTTATAAATATGTATAGAATACTAAAATAAAAAATTTCAGATCCCTAAATTTAAATACCATTAATCAAATTTTAAACTAATGAACTCTCTCAAACAAAAACTCTCTCTTACTCTCTCTTTTTTTAATTTGTTAATAATAGAGTGAAAATTTACGAGGATCAGAGAAAATGAGAAGAACAGAGTAAAAGAGTAAGAGATCAAGAGAGTAAGAGATCAAGAGAGTAAGAGAGTAAGAGAGTAAGAGAGTAAGTGGAGTGAGAGAGTAAGACAGTAAAAGAGTAAGAGAGTAAGAAAGTAAAACTAAAGAGAGAAAGAGAGAAAGAGAGTAAGAGAGTAAGAGAGTAAGAGAGTAAGAGAGTAAGAGAATAAGAGAGTAAGAGAAAAAGAGAGTTGGAGCGTAAGAGAGTAGGAGATTAAGAGAGTAAGAGAGTAAGAGAGTAAAAGAGTAAGAGAGTAAGAGAATAAGAGAGTAAGAGAGTAAGAGAGTAAGAGAGTAAGAGAGTAAGAGAGTAAGAGAGTGAGAGAGTAAGAGAGTAAGAGAGTAAGAGAGTAAGAGAGTAAGAGAAAGAAAGTCAGAGAGTAAGAGAGTAAGAGAGTAAAAGAGTAAGAGAGTAAGAGAGTAAAAGAGTAAGAGAGTAAGAGAGTAAGAGAGTAAGAGTGTTAAAAAGTAAAATAGTAAGAGAATAAAAGAGTAAGAGAGTGAGAGAGTTAAAGAGCAAGAGAGTAAGAGAGTAAAAGAGTAAGTGAGTAAGAGAGTTGGAGAGTTGGAGAGTAAGAGAGTAAAAGAGTGAGAGAGTAAGAGAGTAAGAGAGTAAGAGAGTAAGAGAGTAAGAGAGTAAGAGAGTAAGAGAGTAAGAGAGTAAGAGAGTAAGAGAGTAAGAGAGTAAGAGAGTAAAAGAGTAAGAGAGTAAGAGAGAAAGAGAGTAAGAGAGTAAGAGAGTAAGAGAGTAAGAGAGTAAGAGAGTAAAAGAGTAAGAGAGTAAGAGAGTAAAAGAGTAAGAATGTTAAAAAGTAAAATAGTAAGAGAGAAAAAGAGTAAGAGAGTGAGAAAGTTAAAGAGCAAGAAAGTAAGAGAGTAAGAGAGTAAGTGAGTAAGAGAGTTGGAGAGTAAGAGAGTAAGAGAGTAAGAGAGTAAAAGAGTAAGAGAGTAAGAGAGTAAGAGAGTAAGAGAGTAAGAGAGTAAGAGAGTAAGAGAGTAAGAGAGTAAGAGAGTAAGAGAGTAAGAGAGTAAGAGAGTAAGAGAGTAAGAGAGTAAGAGAGTAAGAGAGTAAGAGAGTAAGAGAGTAAGAAAGTAAGAAAGTAAGAGAGTAAGAGAGTTAGAGAGTAAGAGAGTTAGAGAGAAATAGAGTAAGAAAGTAAGAGAGCAAGAGAGTTAGAGAGTAAGAGAGTAAGAGAGTAAGAAAGTAAGAAAGCAAGAGAGTAAGAAAGTAAGAGAGTAAGAGAGTTAGAGAGAAATAGAGTAAGAAAGTAAGAGAGCAAGAGAGTAAGAGAGTAAGAGAGTAAGAGAGTAAGAGAGTAAGATAATAAGAGAGTAAGAGAGTAACAGAGTAAGAGAGTAAGAGGGTAAGAGGGTAAGAGAGTTTCTTACTCTCTCACTTTCTTACTCTCTAACTCTTTTACTCTCTTACTCTCTTCCTCTCTTACTCTCTTACTCTCTTACTCTCTTACTCTCTTACTCTCTTTCTCTCTTAATCCCTTACTCTCTTACTCTCTTACTCTCTTACTCTCTTACTCTCTTACTCTCTTACTCTCTTACTCTCTTACTCTCTTACTCTTTTACTCTCTTACTCTCTTACTCTCTGACTTTCTTTCTCTTACTCTCTTACTCTCTTACTCTCTTACTCTCTTACTCTCTTACTCTCTTACTCTCTTACTCTCTTACTCTCTTACTCTCTTACTCTCTTACTCTTTCACTCTCTCACTCTCTTACGCTCCAACTCTCCAACTCTCTTACTCACTTACTCTCTTACTCTCTTACTCTCTTACTCTATTACTCTCTTACACTCTTATTCTTTTACTCTCTTACTCTCTTACTCTCTTACTCTCCAACTCTCTTACTCACTTACTCTCTTACTCTCTTACTCTCTTGCTCTCTAACTCTCTCACTCTCTTACTCTTTTTCTCTCTTACTATTTTATTTTTCAACATTCTTACTCTTTTACTCTCTTACTCTCTTACTCTTTTACTCTCTTACTCTCCAACTCTCCTACTCTCTTACTCTCTTACTCTCTTACTCTCTTACTCTCTCACTCTCTTACTCTCTCACTCTCTCACTATCTTACCCTCTTACTCTCTTACTCTCTTACTCTCTTACTCCCTTACTCTCTTACTCTCTTACTCTCTTACCCTCTTACTCTCTTACTCTCTTACTCTCTAACTCTCTTTCTCTCTTACTCTCTCACTCCCTTACTCTCTTACTCTCTTACACTCTTACTCTCTTACTCTCTTACTCTCTTACTCTTTTACTCTCTTTTTCTCCTATTCTCTTACTCCACTACTCTCTTACTTTCTTGCACTCCTACTCTCTTACTCTTTTACTTTCTAACTCTTTCACCCTCTTACTCTCTCCTAATCTCTTACTCTCTTGCTTATCTATATGATGAATTTGTTTTTTATTTTTATTTTATTTTTTTCTCGTTTATAACGAAAATATTTATTTTTAATTTTTTTCATAATTGTAATGTTTTTTTCAGTTTTCAAACTTTTCATCAAAATAAACGGAGTTTACCCTCTTGAAAGTTATCGAGATGTTTATGACAAGTATTAAACCTCACTGTCATGCATTCCAGCTGAATTCTTAATTTCTCTCATTAAAATTTATCAACTGCTGTGGCGAAACGGTTCCACCCTAACTTTGCGCAAACAGCTTCGTTTCGTTGGCCCAGGAGCAGCGCCATGTTGCAAATAATGTGCCCCATTGCTGCTGCATAACTTGTAAACGTGTGCTTTCTCCTGTCCCGGTAATCCATGACCCGGTCTCAACTTACGGGATAAAATGGTATTTTTTAAACGAAAACATACTTTTTTCCCAGCCTGAAGTCGAGCTGCCGCTCTGCATTTTCACGGTCTGCTTCCGGGGAGAAAACTTTCGGCGAACGCAAGCAAGCATGGAAAATAACCTGCCAGACTGACCTCGTTTTAGGAAAAACCACCAAAAGAGCACTGGGTGTTGTTTTTGCTTTCCATTTTCTTTTGATGAAACCGCGAAGTTTGATACGGGAGAAAAGTTAATGCAAAACACGTTAGTGGTGTTATTTTTCCTCAAGAACATTTTTTTTTCACTTTCTATGCTTAATTTTAATGCCTTCCTGTAATCTCCTAACACTGCAGTGTATGGGTTAGTCAAAGTCAGTAAAAGGTGATAAACTCAATTATAATAGCAGAGAAGAGAACTAAAAACATCTGCATTAAATTCTGTATACAGCCACTGGCAGAGACAAGATAATGTTGATTTTATGAGGAAATTAGCTCATATGAGCAGCTTTTTCTGGATGCAGTGTGAAGTATAAAGCTGCTGAGGAAGTTTTGTTTCCCCACTTCAGTAGCGCAGGGTATTTTTGCAACTAACGAAATTTAGACTCAAATTTAGATTCTGTTATTTCTTGAACATGGTTGATCAGTTGATCAGTTTTCAGAAAATACTCACAAGTTACGTTCTCCCATACTTATTAAGTTTGCTGTTTTGAACAATCCTAAACTCATCAATAGGCTCTGCCACTATGAGAGTAAAGTGTTACGTTCAAGAGTTCAAATTGTAAAATGGCAGAAGCTTCTGAGAAGCCTTATTTTGAAAGTTGTTGACCAATCAAACCGTTCACTGTTTTATAAACATGTTTTTTGTAGATATATAATCGATATTTTTTCACAAAATTCGCAACATTCATAAGGTTTTTGGCTCTTAGTGCTCCTTAAATCAACATATTTTCTCACTTGATTTTTTGTTCAACAACAAAGAAGAAATGAATAGAAAATAACTTTAATATCAATTTGTTTGAATATTTTTGTTCATATTTTTTTGGGTAAATAAACAATTGTAATATTTTCGGTTTCTCTACAATTGTTTTAATTTTTTTCTATTTCGTTCAATTTTAATTTCATTTTCAATTTTTTTCAAATTATTATCAGTCTTTAGGCATTTTTTAAGAGTAACAAAGATAAAATTTTAAATTTATAGGCATTAATTTCCAAAACACATCTGCCTAAAACAAACAGGAATAACTAATTATCATAGTAAGAAAATTTAGCCTAAATTAAATTTTTAACAAGTCAGTTTAACTTCAAGTAAACTTAAATTTACTTTTTTTATCCTTGCGAAAATTTAAGAGATAGCATACTGAGAAAATTAACAAAAGGAATCTGGAATTCAGTTTCGGATCGGAGATCAGGGATTCAACTCAAAATTCAAAATTCACAATCATAATTTTAATTTCCAAGTCAGAATTCAACAGTTAAAAAATGTGGAAGATGAATAAGGTTGCCAGATTGGCCGGTTTTATCCGGATTTGACCAGATGTTTAAAACAAAATTTGGGAACAGTCTTACCCGGTCCGGTTGCCCAGATTTCATTGAAAAATGCTCGGAATGTGCCTGGATTTATTCACTTTATTTGGAAAACTTAACAAAAAAAATACAAATTGTGTTGTAAGATTTTTTTTATTGATGCCTACAAAACGATTTTTTTATATCAAGTTTTATAAAAATAAGCATTCAACGTTTTCTGGAAGCCTAAACACATTTTAAAATCTGTCAATGAGGAAAAAAAAAATTAAATTTTTTTCTCGATTTTTGTTCAGTAATTTCTGGTTTTTGACAAAATTTACCCGGATATTGCCCGGATTTTTGGTTGCCAATGAAGAAATCAAATGCTCGGATTTCGCCAGGATTTTATTTAAAATTGGCCGGATTTGCTTGATAGGAGCTAAAAAAATTCTGGCAACCTTAAAGTATAATATCATAAGTTCTTATCTTTCTTCAATTAATTCTTCAATTACTTCCTAAACTGACAAAAAAACTCACAATTTTCAATAGAACCTTGAGTTTAATTCTGCCTCGAATAATGAGATGAGAAATTCAGAAAGACCTTTAAAATTTGTTCAAGTATCGCACATCATTACAATCATTAAAAAATTATCAATCATATAAAAACAAGTTATTTGAAGGTAAATTCTGATTTCAGAACTGTTTGTTGCAAATTTTTAAATATAATATTAAATTAATATTAATATTTTTTTAATATTTTAAAGCTTCCAAACGTTAAGATTCCTTTGAAAATTTGGGAAAATATCGAATGAACTGATTTCTAAACTGATCCGTAATGAAAATTTAAATGAAATTTGAAAAATTCAAGTGATTTTTTTTCCTTTTTTTCATGATTCTATTTTTATGTCAATAGAAGACACTATGTAAATTCTTTAAAATATTAATATGATTCAACATTGCATTGTATTTTCCTCAAAATATACACATTTGTGTTTTGAGCAAGGATGGAAAAATTCATTCACCAGCATGAACGCTAATGATTCTCAATCATCTCTCCGTTTACGATGGTAGCATCGGCGATGCGAACGTGAACAGACAATTGCCGATTGGTCGGATTGGCAATCCGAATGAATTAACTTTTAATAGGTTCGGGTGAACCAACCGATTCCCGAAACATTCGCCGCAGTTAACTGGATCGTTTTTGATTCGCAAGTGAATGTCGAATCACAAAACTTTTGAGTGATGCATTTTTGAAAAAAAAAAATCTTTGAATTAGAATGTTAAAAAAGACCCATGGTTACAAACAAAATTATGGCTATTGATTTAATTATTTTTGCTTATTTCTTTTTGAAGACACAAGGCAACAATTTATACGTTTTTCGTTTTCGGGGGGGCTGAGAGGTGATTTTGACTTATTAGAGGGTGACATATTGCAATATGCAGTTTCGTTTTTTTCTGCTAGCTCTAGCCTTTGAGACTCAAGGGTTAACCTAAGAAATTTTTTTAGCAACATTTTGGAACGTTTCTAAAATACTCAAATCGAAGGTTTCGAGTCAATGATTAACTGTTTCGAAGAACGTGAGTAGTTTAAGTTTCTAAATAAAATGAAGCGTCATTTAAAACTAAATATTACAGTCTTGTGAAATATGAGAATTGAAGGATATTTTGGAAAAAAAATTTAAAAGAAAATCAATCACTTTTAAAGCATAATTTGAAAAAAATCGCAGTCTTCAACGAAGATATCGAATATTCATCTTTAAAATCAAAAACTCATAAATGTTTTTCAATGTTTATAGTATGCATTCCAAGATTTCCCGATCGGAAATTCCAGGAAATTAAGAAAATTTGGGATTTCTCGTATCCCAGGAAAAGGATGGAGAATCCCGGGAATTAACGAATGCAACAAATGAAACTAATTTTAGTTCAAATTCAAATTACCTAAATTGCAAAAATTGTCAGGTTCAAGAAAGAAAATGATTGTAAGATTCCGATAGATTTTCTAAAAAAAAAAACGCGAAGCAGGAAGGATTGGGTTGATGATTAATACATCCAAGACGAAGTACATGCTGGCCTGCGGATCCGAGACCGACTGAACCCGCTTGTCCAGTAATAACAAGGCCACGATCGACGGCGACGAGCTGGAGATAGTCGAAGATTTTGTCTATCTCGGATCACTGGTGACCGCAGACAATGACACCAGCCGTGAGATCCGGAGGCGAAATATCAGCGGAAGTCGTGCCTACTATGGACTCCACAAGCAACTGCGGTCGAGAAGACTTAGCCCTTGCACAAAGTGTAACCTGTATATGACGCTCGAGAAGGACCTGCGTACACTCGGAGTATTCGAGCGACGAGTGTTTAAAACCATCTTTGGCGGCGCACAGCAGAACGGAGTGTGGAGCTCGCGCTACGCTGGGCGGGACATGTTGCGAGAATGCCGGACGACTGTCGTGCAAAACAGGTGTTCGCTACGAATCCGGTAGGAACAAGACGAGCGGGGGCGCAACGAGCAAGGTGGTTAGACCAAGTGGAGCGTGATCTGGCGAACGTGGGGTGCCCGAGAAATCGGAGAACGGTTGCTATGAACCGAGTGAATTTTAGGGATTATGTTCGTCAAGTTATGTCGTGAGACGGAATACTATGTAAATAAATAAATTCTGTATTTTTGTAGCAACTAGTTTTTGCATGTATCAGTTTTTAATCTGACTTGCGATTCGAATTACAATATGAATTCCGAATGATGAATCTGATTCTGATTTTTGAATTCTGGTTGGTCATTTTGTAGATTTGTGATGTTCAAATTCTGCATAAGAATTGAGACATAAAAAATCGAATCTGGATATGAAACAAAAACTCTGGATGGTTTCTAGTTTAAAATAACTCCATTTTCGGGATATTGTTATCTTAATACAGACCTCGTTCGATTTCGGCAACATCCGATTGTGGCACATGTGCCAAAATCGAACTGTTTTTTGGAATGATAGTACCTTATAGTTTTCGCAATAACAGGATTAGTATAATTTTTCAAAACACCAATAAAATCCAATTTACCATTTTTTTTCAATGTTTTTCAACGTTGCTAACGTTGCTTATTAAAAACAAAACTAATAGAAGTTTTAGAATAAAATTTAAAAGTTTTTAAAAATGCAAAAAAATGACAACTTCAAAAAAATAAAAAAATAAACAAATACAAACAAAGGACTAAAAATTACAAAAAAAAACTCAATTGTGAAAAATGACGAAAATGTGATAAAAAACAACCATTGCAAACAAAACAAAACAAGTGCTAAATGCATCAACAATATGATAAAAATAAATTAAAAAATTACTAAAAAGGTCGGATATTGAATAAAAGATTCGTTTATGATAAAAATAATACTTTTTTTTAATAATTGAAAAAAGTTAGGAAAAAAACCCGTTTGATTCTTACAACATTCGATTTTGGCAACACAAAATGTTCGGGCGTGTAGAGAAAATTTAACAGGTTTCTGTACTGCAATTGCTTATGATTTTTGAAAAACTTGATTCAAATATGAGCTACGATAACAAAACAGATACTCCTTTTTTTCTTGTGGTGATTTTTTTTCAATTTTTTTTTTGATGATTCGAACTAAAAATGAAGTATCCTTAACTGGATACAGAATCCGAAACATGGAAACAGAAATACAATTTTGATTTTGAAAATATAATTCACTAAAATTAGTTTAATCTTATTCAAAATTTATTTCGAAAAACTGTATCACAATTCCACATATTGAATTCTGAATATAAGAAATCTTAATTCTAAAGTTTCCTAGGTTTCGTCTTCCTGAGGTTTTGATCATCGAAATTTGATTAATAATTTAAATATTTTAGTGTCGAGTAGTAAATTTAACAAGCTATTTCTGAAACCTTATGGGGGAAGGGGGAGGAGTTTACAACCAAAATCCTCCACGTTCCTTTGCCACGACATAGAGTAATTAGTTTTTTTTTATTTTAAAAAAATTGCTGAATCAGGATCATGATCCGAATTTTGAGATTTGCTTTAAATCAACTGAATATACATTTGACTTTTTGAAATTGTAAAGTTCCTTTGAAAAACAAGACAATTCTTCAACACAGTCTTCGATAAAATTTCTTTCAAATTATTGAAAATTTTTAAAACCATCTGTTTATCAATCGAAGAATTTGATCCATCGTGTTTCTTTAATCCAGAAAAAAAACTATGATTGAAAATTATTTGAACAAAATCAGTCTAAAACAAAATCAGTGGTTCAAAAAATATGATTTTTTTTTGAAATTTCTGTTCTTTTCTTTGATGAAACAAATTGATTTTTAATGGCAAAAATTAATTTTGATAATAAAAACTTTCAAAATTTATTAAAGCCATTCAAAATCGTTTTTTATTCTGTATCTGTATTTTTTTTCAAACTCACTAAAATTGAAATAGGTAATTTTTTTTTTCAACTGTTCTCTTATACGGTTATGCATTTTGAAAACATTTGTTTTATTTTTTTAACTTTAAACACAGATCCTAGCTGACAGAATAGAAAATCAATGCAAAACAACAATGAATGCTCAATAAGCTTCAAGTTTATTATATTGACTACTCACATTCACCAGAAATTATTGAACCAGAAATGATACATGAATTATTTTAAATAATGTATGATCCGATGCCCTTAGAATTTATTATAGATTTTTTTTCAATTAAGGTTAAGGGATCCCGGGAAAAAAATGATCATAAAGATTTTATTTCTCTTCTACATATGAAACCTTATCTAAATTTTTAAACTTTTAGGCACTAGTATTGCAAAACATTTTAAACTTCTTTAATGCCATAAAAATTCAATTAGCAATTATAATATTCATACTGGCTGTCAAATAAAAATAAAAATCGAGATAAATTATTCCTTATCGATCGACGTTGGATAGCTAGACTGCAGGTTATTCATCCAATCGCGTAAATTTTCACATAACTATCCTGATATTTCAAAATATATTATTTCTTTGCCGATGAAATGGAAGTTTTGAATGACGAGTGTCGCAAAATAAATCATTCAGATTCTTTTCGTAGCGTTTCTTTATTGAAATTATTTGGTTTTACAGATTATTTATCTATTTCACTTTCTCTAAGTTATTGAATGGAAATTTTTTTTATCAAACTCAATGTTTTAACCAGTTTAAGAAAAAAATAGGGTTAAGCCATATATTAAAGTTAAACTTTAATTTTCCTTTCTCAATCTGATCCTTTTCTCCATTTAAGATCGTGAACATTTCTAGCATATTACACCTTCTTATTGGATTCGGGAATTCCCAATTTTATCTTCTGGCCCGGGAATTCCCGGTCGGGAAATCCTGGAGGTTGGATACTCTAAAACTAGCGTCTGTCATTAAATATTTTGAAAAATATAGAATGGGATGATAAATAAATGTTGTGGGTTAGAACCGGGTCACCTTTGCATAAAAGCAAGCGGAAATTGTTGTTGGAAGTTTGGGTGAAAGGGTAATATCAGAATGCACTTTTGACTAATGCCATCATCTCAAAACTAATAACTTTTTCCAAATTTCCAGTGAATTATTAGTGGAACACCAATATTTATAGTTAAGCATAGGTTTTCTGCTTTAAATTTTTGATCATTTTATCTTAAACTACTGCAAAAAAAGTATTTCGCTTTTTCATACAAAAAATGTTACAAACTTACGTGTTATACGATGGAGCGAAGGGTTAAAATTTAAATAAAACGACAAGTAAACAAGTTATATTTGTAGAATCTTATACTGTGAAAGATGTAAACTAGATTCAGCTATTGTTTCAACCAAAAAGTAAAGTTTTGAACCTTGTTTTAATATTTTTTTAAAATGTGAAAAAAAAACTGAACAATACATTCAAAATATCTCCCACCAAAACAAAAAATAAAAGGAACGGACTTACCAATTTCTCAAATAAGATTGAGAACCCCTTAGGTTCATAAGATTTAAATCCTTTAATAGTGCTACGAGCTGCAGTCAGGAAATGTTTTTTTTTCCTGCGCAAAACAAACACACTCGTCGCTACTGAGCATAGCCTACCGAGTCAGATTTTACACTCTTTTCGGTTTTCAATACAATGGTACAATCAATGAAGACTATTTTGAACCGAATAATCTTTAAAGTCGAGTTTTACTTTCCAATAAATATCCAATACAAAAAAGGAAGTAAAATCTTAAATACTCACTCTTAATTAGCGATTTTTAAAATATGAATAACATAGGTTTTACTAACGCACAAAATCTAATTTCGTGAAGAAATTTCTAAAAGCGAATAAATTTAATAGTCAACTTAATCAAAATTTATCTCAAGAGAAAGTTTTAGTTCGAGTTTTGAACAAAAACATAAAATTTTTGAGCCTCGAAAAAAAAATTCTTCAAAAATTTTTCTCCGAAATGCATTTTTTTCCCGTTTTTAATCTTTTCATCCTTTTTTAGATGCTTGAACAAAACTAGGTAGAGTTAATCAGTTATATTTCAAAAACATATCGTGTTACCAAAAGAAAATTTCTAACAAAATTTTATCATGGAAATAATTGTAAATAGCTTGGACCACCGCCATTTTAATAGTTGGTTGAAAGATGCAAGTTGCACAGAAGCCAATACGAAAAATTGGAGATTGGTTGCCAAATCAAGTCTTTATCAAGATTATGATAAATACATACATTTTATTCGTGAATGTAATATGTTATAGGTGCTTAGCAATTTTGAGTTCAAAATTCTCTAGAACTGAATATAAGAAACTATTTTTGGCTTTTGAAAATTCATCGAATTCAATTTTTTTTTAAATTAAATTTGCATACATCAACCCCAATAGAATTTCGATACAAAAAAAACATCCATTGAAACTTTCAAGTCTTTCGTAGGCTGGTATGATTTGACTACATGGAACTGTACTTAAAAGAGCTTTTTTTTAACCATCTAACTTTTTTAAGCTAGTTCAGAAAAATTTCCGCGAGGAACAGCGTTTTCCGTTCGGACGCCCTTGGTCTATTTAGAGCTGAGTCCAGACAAAAAAAAGGAAGTGAGCTACTCATTTTCAACGTATGTTTATTCGGGGTGGAAGGAATTATCTCGCCGGTTCCTGACTAGCTCTATTCCCTAACCAAACCTACATACACATTCACAGCCATTCACAAACAGTTTTCCAGAAACGTTGGCAAAACGGGCGAGCGGTAAAAACGCGATAATTTCGTATGCAGACCAAGTAGCGCGCTTTAAAAGGATTCTTATTGCATCTCGTTATGCAACCTCACCGTCCGCCGTTTGGAGATTCTCCTCTATGTTTTTATTTTAAGTTTGTTTTTTTTTTCGGTTGTTGTCTCAGCTTCATATTTCGACCCCCCACCATTTATGCTAACCAGTATCCGGCTGACGTCTCTCAATTCGTTTATTTGTATTATTTTTTCGTGTTCCACGGAAAAAAGTGTATGGGAAAATGGTTCGTTGTTTTCTGACTTGCCGGTTGGGTGAAGTTGTGATGCTTTGTAAATATGCCAGTGCTGGTATTTTTCTCCAGTTTTATACTCATGCAAGCGAAAAGGAAGATTCTCCTGGGAAGGCTAGTAACGAAAAGGGGTAAGAATCTGGGGTGAAATCCGAAGGGTGCCGCAGTTTAAGCATCAGAAGCAGAATCAGAAGCAGCAGCAGCATCCAAGTAGAGTTAGTAGAGAGCGAAGAACAATTGCGGATGCCCCACGGGGACGCTTAATGTAAAGTAGGTTCTGATTAAAGCGGAAATTATGTTTTCAGTAGTTTGTACAAGAAGTGCTCTTTGGCGGAGTATTTATGAATGTTTCTCAACTGCGGGATTTTGTTTCTGCTGCTTCTTGTTGAGGATTGCTGGCAATTTAAAAGCGGAATTAAATTTTACATAACTTTATTCCCGAGCGAAACGTCATTGCCAGGCGCTTTGGATTTGGATTGCAGAGAGAGAACTTGAATCGTAAAGTTATTCAAAAACCTTGTTTGGAAGGTAAATTGAAAAATGATAAAATAAGAACTCAGCGCTTGGAAAGTGCAAAACAATTTTTTAATCAGCGAGAAAATGATAAAAATGAGAAAAGACAAAAATGACAAAAATGACAAAAATGACAAAAATGACAAAAATGACAAAAATGACAAAAATGACAAAAATGACAAAAATGACAAAAATGACAAAAATGACAAAAATGACAAAAATGACAAAAATGACAAAAATGACAAAAATGACAAAAATGACAAAAATGACAAAAATGACAAAAATGATAAAAATGACAAAAATGACAAAAATGACAAAAAATGACAAAAATGACAAAAATGACAAAAATGACAAAAATGACAAAAATGACAAAAATGACAAAAATGACAAAAATGACAAAAATGACAAAAATGACAAAAATGACAAAAATGACAAAAATGACAAAAATGACAAAAATGACAAAAATGACAAAAATGACAAAAATGACACAAATGACAAAAATGACAAAAATGACAAAAATGACAAAAATGACAAAAATGACAAAAATGACAAAAATGACAAAAATGACAAAAATGACAGAAATGACAAAAATGACAAAAATGACAAAAATGACAAAAATGACAAAAATGACAAAAATGACAAAAATGACAAAAATGACAAAAATGACAAAAATGACAAAAATGACAAAAATGACAAAAATGACAAAAATGACAAAAATGACAAAAATGACAAAAATGACAAAAATGACAAAAATGACAAAAATGACAAAAATGACAAAAATGACAAAAATGACAAAAATGACAAAAATGACAAAAATGACAAAAATGACAAAAATGACAAAAATGACAAAAATGACAAAAATGACAAAAATGACAAAAATGACAAAAAATGACAAAAATGACAAAAATGACAAAAATGACAAAAATGACAAAAATGACAAAAATGACAAAAATGACAAAAATGACAAAAATGACAAAAATGACAAAAATGACAAAAATGACAAAAATGACAAAAATGACAAAAATGACAAAAATGACAAAAATGACAAAAATGACAAAAATGACAAAAATGACAAAAATGACAAAAATGACAAAAATGACAAAAATGACAAAAATGACAAGAATGACAAAAATGACAAAAATGACAAAAATGACAAAAATGACAAAAATGACAAAAATGACAAAAATGACAAAAATGACAAAAATGACAAAAATGACAAAAATGACAAAAATGACAAAAATGACAAAAATGACAAAAATGACAAAAATGACAAAAATGACAAAAATGACAAAAATGACAAAAATGACAAAAATGACAAAAATGACAAAAATGACAAAAATGACAAAAATGACAAAAATGACAAAAATGACAAAAATGACAAAAATGACAAAAATGACAAAAATGACAAAAATGACAAAAATGACAAAAATGACAAAAATGACAAAAATGACAAAAATGACAAAAATGACAAAAATGACAAAAATGACAAAAATGACAAAAATGACAAAAATGACACAAATGACAAAAATGACAAAAATGACAAAAATGACAAAAATGACAAAAATGACAAAAATGACAAAAATGACAAAAATGACAGAAATGACAAAAATGACAAAAATGACAAAAATGACAAAAATGACAAAAATGACAAAAATGACAAAAATGACAAAAATGACAAAAATTACAAAAATGACAAAAATGACAAAAATGACAAAAATGACAAAAATGACAAAAATGACAAAAATGACAAAAATGACAAAAATGACAAAAATGACAAAAATGACAAAAATGACAAAAATGACAAAAATGACAAAAATGACAAAAATGACAAAAATGACAAAAATGACAAAAATGACAAAAATGACAAAAATGACAAAAATGACAAAAATGACAAAAATGACAAAAATGACAAAAATGACAAAAATGACAAAAATGACAAAAATGACAAAAATGACAAAAATGACAAAAAATGACAAAAATGACAAAAATGACAAAAATGACAAAAATGACAAAAATGACAAAAATGACAAAAATGACAAAAATGACAAAAATGACAAAAATGACAAAAATGACAAAAATGACAAAAATGACAAAAATGACAAAAATGACAAAAATGACAAAAATGACAAAAATGACAAAAATGACAAAAATGACAAAAATGACAAGAATGACAAAAATGACAAAAATGACAAAAATGACAAAAATGACAAAAATGACAAAAATGACAAAAATGACAAAAATGACAAAAATGACAAAAATGACAAAAATGACAAAAATGACAAAAATGACAAAAATGACAAAAATGACAAAAATGACAAAAATGACAAAAATGACAAAAATGACAAAAATGACAAAAATGACAAAAATGACAAAAATGACAAAAATGACAAAAATGACAAAAATGACAAAAATGACACAAATGACAAAAGTTACAAAAACTACAAAAAAGTAAAAAAAGTCAAAAATAACAAAAAAATTCACAAAACAATTTAAAAATGACGCAGAAAAACTGCGAAAAATTCTAAGAAAAACACCGAAAAAAAAATTTTTTAAAAAGGATTCCAAAAAATTTAAAAACTTATCAAATTTTGTTGAAAATAATAAAAAAATTCAAATTGTCAAATCGGAGAATTTTAAACATCGAAACTTATTTTGTCCCCATCAAAGGCCTTCATCGACCTTCTGGTATAATTGAATGTATCTTCAAAACAGGACGACTAGACAATGTTGGCACCGTATGAAGTTTTTACCAAACGAGCTTCTTTCCGCTTTTTTTTAATTCGATGCACCCTAACCTGAGTTTGGTTCTTTGCATGGTTTCGTTCAAAGGGTTAGAGCTATGAACGTTGGTTGCGTTTCCTAAATTGGATATCCGTCCGGATCGGATAGTTCCAGGACAATGTCCTGATTGCCGAAAAATTCATTTTAGCCATCTACGTACGTATGGATCAGTTCCAGTTTAGAATGGAGGAGACGAGCTCTGTCAGCAAGGATTTCGATGATAAAGCTGATTGTTATGCTGGAATCTTTCGTTGGAACGAGCTGTTGATTAGTGCTATCTTTGGGATAGATTGTTGGAAGATTTTACAATTTTTCTTAAAGAACGTACAATGAAAAATTGTTTGAGGAAAGCTTATTGAACTGCAAGCATCTGGTTTCTCTGAAGCAAATATCAGATAAAATTGTGACAAAGCATCGTCATAAATTCTGAGTATTGGTTCATATATCCTTCGAGATTGAGTCGTAAAGTCAACCATCTTTATCGAGAGACCAGTACAGTGCATCATATTTTCCACCCTATCAATTCGATACTGCAGCCGCTGTTTGAAATCCAAAGTTTTCAAAGGATGTTTTTTCGAATTCCAGAAAAAAAACCAGTGACAAAAAAGAAACCAGTGACAAAAAAAAACCTTACAAAGATTCAAAATTGAAGCCCGTTCCGTTCCAGGGAAACAAATGAGGATACTTTTTACGTGGAGGGACGTGAAAGTGACAGGAAGCTGGCAGAAAAACTGTGCCAACGGCGTGCAGGAAAACGGAAATGAAACTGCCAGAGTGTGTGATGTCATCGTCGTCCTCGTTGGTGGCCGTTCTGTATGCAAAAGCTGTTTCCCCCAAATGGGGCCATGCGAAGGGATGAAAATATGACAGTGGGAGAACTGTCTTGGGGGACAAAGAAGGGGAAAAACTGCACCCGGCAGAAGTGGAGAGAAGAGCAAAAATCATATACAATTTTATGATGCAAAACGCAAGCACTAGAAACGAAGGAAAGAACTGCACCGCACAAATCCAGTCACATGCGAAGGGATTATGTCAGTGGTTCTCATTTTTATGCTTTTGGCTGTGAGACATGAATAATACCCCCAATAAAAAAAAATTATTCCTTTTATTTTGAAAACTTCTATTAACACATTAAAATTTTAAAATTTACTCTATTTAACAAAAAAAAGATTTATTTTTCAAAATATCAAATGATTTACTCAAATGATAGCAAAACATGATGATAGCATAAGTATTTATTTTTTTTGCATAAATACTTTAACTTTTAGAAGCCTTTAAACTATGGTTTCCAGATTGTCCGGATTTATTCGGGTTTGCCCGGATATTTAATATAAAATTTGGGAAAAGTCCGGTCCGGTCCGGTTGCCCGGATTTTGTTTAAAAAGCCCGGATTTTGCGCGGATTTGCACATTCTGAAATTAAACTTTAAAAAACAAATGACGTTGAAAAATTTTTTTTATTCATGCGTCCAAAACGAGAATTTTTGTGAAAATGTCTTAAAAATAATCATGAAAGTTTTTTTGCAGCCTAATATACGTTCTAAAATCTGCGAATAAAAAAAATCGATAAAGACATTTTTTTCAATTTTGTTCTTATTTTTGATATTGCCCGGATTTCGGTTGACAATTTTGGAATCAAATGCCCGGATTTTGCAAGGTTTAAGATAAATTAGCATGAATTTTTCCGGTCCGAATCAGGTGTCTCGATAACCCGTGTTTCCATAATCCGTGTGTTTTGACTCGATTATCCGGACATCATGGGCAAACAAGTGCGTGAACTGCGAAGAATTTCAATATCTTCCCTCCAAGACGAACCAAAATCTATGAATCTTTTGGATATAACTTCGAACGCCTCATGAGTTTACGAAATGAAATCTTTTTTACCCCAAATTCCCCTATATTCGTTACATAATCCAGGAAGAAGCTTATTTGGACTTAAATATTTTGAACAAAAATAAACCTATCTTGTGTATCCAAAAAATCTTATGATGGCTGTTTGAGCCACCGCAAGCTTCGGAAAATGAGATCATTGCTGATTTTACCCTCAATTCCCCTACATTATTCAATTGATTCAGAAAAAGGTAGGTACAGACTCAATGTTTTTGAACCAAATGAGACTTATCATGTGTAATGTTTTTTCGAGAAATCGGCTGTTTTGGTACGGTTCGAATATGTGGGTTGTGACTGTTTTACCCTAGATTTTCCAATTGTTCAGAGAAAACATGTTCGGACTTGGAAATTATGAACTAAATAAGACCTAGAATTATGACTGTTTTAACTGTTAATTCCTCTACATTTTTCTATTAAGAAAATCACGTTGGGATATGAAAAGGAGGAATCGAACGAAGGTTGTTTCAGCCTTCGCACAATGGAGTTATGGCAGTTTTACCCTCAATTACCTACTTTTTTCAAATAATTCAGAGAAAACATGTTCGACTAGAAAATAATGAACAATATGAGATCGATCTTGTATGTGTGTTTTTTTTTCGGGGAAAAGAATGATAGCTGATAGCACTATACGCATTTAAAAATGGAATAATCGTTGATTTTCCCCAACATTTATAACACTACATATCAATGCTTCGGTATTTCAGGCAATTCAACAACGACAGATGGAAATTTTTAGCTGTGGCTTAATTTTGCCGTATTATACATGACACTTCTATCGGAAGTCTGACGGTTCCTACAAAAACCGTGATCTTGGGATCAAACACCTTCGAAGAGTGTGTACAAGTCATCCACGCGTTTTAAGCGTATTGTATGCTGATTTCTCTAGTTTTAAATTTTTTTTCGAAAAATCGTGAACTTCATTCGTCGATCTTTATTTTTAATGTAAATGGCGCAGGGTAAAAGTTCAAGACTAAAACCCCTCTTTAAATAAATGTGCAACAACATGTAAATGGCGCTGAATCCGAAGAGGAAATTCAATAAAATCTTGGTAGAACAGTTTTTTGTGTAACGCTTTCAATATAAATCTTGGTATGTGATGATAATGCTTCTAACAAATTATACCTGCTCATTTTAACCATCTTTCATTTCCTCTTACTTTCTATCCGTCTTAAAAATTTCATAATCTTAAGATGTTCTTGCTAAAAAAACATCACTTTTCACCAATATGGTCGATAAATTAAGTAGCAACTGTAACAACTGGAAAAATAAAAATGAAAATTTGTCTTTAGTTTCAAATATCTCGGACTGTGTAACACTCATTTGAAATTTTTCGCAAATTTAAGGTAAATTTTATATCGATCACCTAAACTACATTTTTGCGTATGATCAACGGGATTTTTGAATTTGGTGCCAACGATTAAAAAAGACATTTTTTTGAGAAAATTTTGTTTCATTGACCCTTTTGGACTCGATGGTAACATTTTTATTTTTGATTCCGTTAAACTTAAAAATTTTGAAATATCCATTAGAAGCTTTGAAAGTTATTCGCGGTGTTTTTTTTTTCAACTCCGGAGACCAGCCAATAATTTATGACTGTTTTTTTTAACTTTTAATTAAAAAAACCAATCTGATGTACGATATATGGTTCATCAATTCAAAATTCAAAGGAATTCTAAAACACAAATCATTATTTAATTTTTGGCATTTCGGCGAGTTGTGAAAATTCAAGGTAGAATATTTAGAAAGAACATGAAAGTATTATAGGTGGAAAGATCAAAGCTAGAGCGCTTTGGGTAGAAGAAATTGAATAGTTGGTGAAAATGTGAGCAGGGCTTTTGTTTTGTGAACAGCTTTTGAACCACTTGCGTGATTCTTTGCCGCGCGCAGTTTTAATGTTGACAGGAAGCGATGAAGAAAAATAAGATAACAAAACACAAATCAGTATTGATACGTTTGCAGCTCACTCAGTCATTGAAAATCGTTTGATTTCCAAAACTTCCCAAACTTCACTCGAATTTGTTTTCACTAATCCTTCAAAACCTAATATTTTCCTGCACTTAATTTTTACGGGTAAGAATATAAAAATGAACCTTTATCTGTCTGTTTGTTCCCTATAGACTCAGAAACTATTTGACTATTCAACGATGTAATTTGATATTAAATGGATTTTAAGACAAGAAATGGTTTAAAATAAAAGAATATTCTCTAGCGTGACTTATGTTATAATCTGGTAAATATTCAAGTGACTTTTATAAAACTTTCTTTCCTTACATATTTGCAGTAATAAGATAATTTGTAATTTAGGCCGGAACAAATTTCAAATCCTTCTTGAAATATCGCGAGGGGGGGGTGGGGGGGGACAATAAAAAATAATGCGAAAAACAAATAAATTGGAAAAAATTGCACGAAAGCTTGTATACAACCAAATGTAATTCTATATCATTGCATAAAACTTATAAATCATGTATTTTTTTTATCAAAAAATTCTATAAAATCAAGAATTCAAAATGTGAATTAACTTCCATCTTTTAAAATTTGGTTCTTGGTCTTGTAATATTTCGGATATTTGAATTTATATTTGAAATATTTGAAATTTACCTAAAATATTTCAAACTTTATTTACTCCCCCCTTCGGGATTTTGAAGGGGGGGGGGGGGGTTGACAAAAGAAGAAATTGATATTTGTTCCAGCCTTATTTTGACAGGTTTTTTTTGTGAAATTTGGATGAGTAATAAGTTACAAAAAATCTTTTTCGGATACGGATTTCATCCAGAAATACTGTTAAATATGGAAGTATTTGAATAATTCCTAATGATTTAGATAAAAATTTAGCTTATAATTAAACTTCTGATGTCATAATAATTAAAAATATTTTGGAATGTTTACCGTTTTTGTTGAAGGGATTTCAAGGGAAAAAGTTTTATTTAAATTAGATGATATTTAGCTTTGGAAGATTCTTCCGAATTATGTGAATCAATTTGTAATTGAGATATTGCGGATTCTAAAATATTGAATATTTTTATTATAAAAATATTAATATTAAAATATTATTTTTTTTTTTACCAAAACGAAAACTGCATTCGCCCAACAAAAGTAATTCAATTTAAATGTTAAATTCCAAGAACTATAACACAATGGACATTAGAAAAAATTTAAAATATATCCCAATTTCATACTGCAAGAAATTATTCAAACAAAATCGAATTACTCCTTCTGTGTAAATGTATCGAAAGCCATATACGTATTGGAAAATGAATATTTACTCAGAGTATGAATAACGAAGGCAAATTTTGAATAAAAGACGTTAAGATTGGCTTAGCTTGACTGATTACTCATATCCATTTTAAATCATTGAACTCGAAATGCTTCATAAACATGTTTTAAAATATCAGTTCTAGTGGAACTTCGTTACATTATTTTTTTTTTCAAATTTATACATTTCGTTTTCCATGATCGCTGGCTTTGCTAAGCATAACGAAGTCTCCATCACCAATAAATTGCTACTCCGTGATTAAACGAGGCCATCAATTTTGTACAAAGTGCAACAGAATTGTGCTTGGGATTAGCGGTTCATTCTCAGTGTACAAAACTAATGCACTCCCTTTTTCAAATGATTAATTAGAGACATATTTTTTCTTGATTTTTCGCTACGATAGCTTGTAAATTACTAAGCCGTAGGAAGAACCGCTTCAAGGGGGGAGGGTGTTCAGGTGACTGATATTTTTCTATAATATTGTTGCTTAATTAAAGCATGAATATTTTTTTTAAATAGTATTTTATCATTTGTTTTCAGTGTATAGTGTTGTTAAAAACCAGGGGAATATTTCAGAAATGCGTAGATATTTTGAAGTTATGTAAGAAATAACAAAAATGTTTTTGAAATTATAGAGAATATCCAATGATATAGAAGAAAGCATGCAAAAAAAATTGCAAAAATTAAATTTCATATTTTTCTTAGGAATTTTACCAAATTTTTCAATAAGTCAATCACAAACATCTTATTTTACCTATTAAAAGATGTTCGGTAGAAAAAAGCACAATCGTTTAGAAAATAAATCAACAAATTAAAAAAAATCAACATTGATGGGCCATTACTTTTATAAGAATCAAAATAACGGTTTTAAACCTGTTAGTTGTGTTATTCAAATTAAAACGTTTCGATTTCACTGAGAAGTTAGTTGCTATTCTCATTCCATTTTTTGTAACTAATCATAAGTTCTTCAATACCGTAAGCTTAATGTTTGTAATGAGGCCTTGAGCAACAAAAAAGGGACTTATTTTCATCTGTGGTGAAATCTTTGAACTGAAATCAAACAATCAAACAATGAAAAAAAAACTACGAAAAGCATAGACAAATTAAATTTTTTTTATCATAGATGAACATAAATCAAATTTCCTAAAGTAAAAAAAGAGCATTAAATTTTGCAACTTAAATCTGATTCTTACAAACTACAAATTTTTGTTTGAAATTTGACTTTTGAAAAAATACACCAAGAAAATTTGAAAATTGGGCAGCTTTTTCTGCGTAAAGGTAGCATGTTTCTTCAATTTCAAATCATTCAATTGTTTTTTTTTTAATAAAAATCCGGTTTATTTCAGTCAACTTAACTTGCAAAATAAACTCAAATTGCACTTTATATTTCTGATTCCGTTGAAATGTGTTGAGTTGAACTGGTTTTGAATAAAAATTTGACGACAAAACACTCGATTCTCGATTTTTTTTTATTTGTAGTGTACAACTTTTTTTCTGATTCCGGATTTCAATCAAAATTTCAAATATAAGCCAATGAGTGAATTTGATTTCATTAATCTTTAATCTGAATTCTGGTGTTTTGGGTTAATGGGACCTACGCAATAAAAAGGAGAAAATAGCCAACAAAATAGCCACAAAAAAACATTATTTTCGTTTTCTCAGAAAACACAGTTTCATATAGTTTTTCGTTCTGTTTTTTTTTAATCTGCAGCCTTGAATATAACAAAGGTGCTGGATTGGTTTAAAAAAAATGTAATCGAAGCTGGTAAGAAACCATAAAATTTTAAACTTGCCTAAAAAATGTGTTTCATCAATAAAATACTTTACATCAATATGGATTTTCATAGAACAAAAGTTGTTGTACTGAATAACATTAAAAAACTTCTGTAAATTTTTTTTAGCGATAAATAAGAGGATATAAAATGAATTTTTAAATAATGAATCTGATTCTAAATTTTCAATTTTGGATCGCCAATATGATGCTTAGTTATATTTGAATTTTACATGAGAATCAAGTTTAAGAACTTCGAAATTCATTATCAAAAACTCAGCATGGTTTCAAACTCTTTTTTCGAATTTAGAAAACTATTATCTAAGTATTCAAACTGCATATGTGTTTCGAAAATCAAGAGGGACTTTAACCAATTTGAACCAGAATTTCAAAACAGCTTTTCATCTTTAATTTTTAATAAAGGTATGACTTGAACTGATCATCTGGAATCATAACATGGAAACAGAATTTTAAAATATGAAAACACAAGTACAAATTTGATTTAAACAGTATGGAACCAATCATAGAACCAACCAATAATCAATTTAATCTCATTTAAAACTAAGAATTCAGAACTTAATTTCAATCTTGAAATGAGGGCTAGTGATATAGCTCAGTTGGAAAGTCAGTTGCTTTCTGAGCCGATGCCCACAAATTCGAGCCCAAGTGTAAATATCAATCACAGTTTTATCGGATAAGTTTAAAGAAATTAGGAAAATTTATGAAATCTGTACAAATTTTCTAGAATCAGAAATATGAACTGACATTGACAAATCTGGTTAAAAATCTGGAATATTATGAATATTTCATGATTTTTTGAACCATGCTCACCATCTCAATGCAACGATTTTTTACGGAACTTCAAATAAAAAAATCGCCGTTTGTAGGAAAAAGGGGGCTTACGAAGAAATTTAAATAAATTTAAAAAAAATCTTTACGAAAATGGACACAGAAAAAAAAATCGCTTAGGTTAAGCTCTTTGAAACTTTTATATGGAAGTGATGTTCCATCATCATCTCATCGGTTCGAACAAAATAGGGGTTTTCTCAGAACACGGTACAAATTTTATTACAACCATAGAAAGATTTTCAAAAATTTTCGTTTTTATTTAATAAAAGGGAAGCGAATGATGTTTCCTTTTTGTAAAAAAAGAATATTCGCTAAACATTTCAAATCAATCAAAAATTTGGCTGGTCTAATCACCTTATATAAAACATGTTTTTGCAAGTATGTACATTAACTCGTTTTATTTATCTTTTTGTGCTGTTCTGTTTTTTGTCAAAAATTTGTCGTTATAAAAAATAACGTGAAGCTCTGCAAACTATTATTTTCTAAATTTTATGTTAACTCCGGCCTGCCGAAAGAATTTCAAACTAAGAGTGACCCGTAGGTTGCTTACCCCTGCTCTAGAATCAAAACCTCTTGATTGATCTTTTAGTGAATAATTGTGTTAAGTATGGAGGAGTTTCTTTCATATGAGACAATTTCACCGAGATACCAATAGGATATTGCTCCATTAATTTTTATATTGAATCCTTGACGCTGCAGTTTATAGAAAGATGTCTAAATGCTGTGAAAAAAAAGAAACTGTCAAATTATGAGTAGCAAAAATAAATGTGTGTCCCAGTAAAATGTTCAATTTATGATTCCACTTTCAAAGGCTTGAACATCCCAGCTTTTTCCATCAATTTGAAACTAAAGCACCGAAGTAGGAAGGTACATCTGTGGGTCTGGTTGCGAAATGGGAATCTTTACTGCCCGAAGAGTGACAACGGGTGCGGAGGGCGGGTCTCAGCTCAGTAAACGAAAGAAAGAAAATAACACAGAGCAGCAGCAGTGGCTCCAGAGACACTCGTATGAGCTCTTCATGTAGAGACATTGCACTGGTACAAGAGCCAAAGATTTATGCCAAAGTGCACTCTTCTGCTCGGGAAAATCGCACATTGGTACACATAACTCCTGTGACTATAACGGAAAAGAACTTTCGAATGTCAGGAGAAGCGTGTTGATGATCCTTGTGTGTTGGATATTTGCGAGCTCTCTGATTGTGTGTTTGCAGCAGCCCTTTCGGTGCTTCATCTTTCATTTTTGTTGTCTCTGCTACTGCTTCTTTGTAAATCGCACTCTGACGTACACAAGTGCGAATTGAGATAGATAACTTATTCATAGGGAGTGAACACGAGACTTCACTGCAAAACTGCACTTGTGCCTTTTAAGCAGGAAATAGCTAGCTGCTTTTCTGATGCAGCTGTAAGGTGTCCCAAAGTCGGAAGCAGAGCAACAGCTCCAAATCCCAGCTGCAGGTGAGTGCTTTTTCTGCATTGGCATTTCAATGTGGTGTTGTTTTTGACTTAATAGACTATATTATTACAGGGACCTTTTTCTCTTTTACCCCTAAATCTTTCGCACTATGACACTTGAACTCTGTCAAACAATTCAAATGTGCTTAAAAGTGCTACAATTTGGCACGGTAACGAGGCGATATGCTCTTGTGGCTGCTATCAAGATAGGAGAAAAATAAAAAAATGTTCCATGGTTTTTCGTCTCCTTCTCCATGAGATGCACATTTCCCAAAAACAAAAAGTGGATCACTTCATTTCCGTTGACACAGTTTTTCGACACATTTTGTCTTCTCTTCTTCCAAAAAAAAGTAAAAAATAGCTTCAGCGTTACCGTTTGGTGTTATCATCAGCCATTTTTCGGTTTTTGCCGTTTCAAGTACGTCTTTTTTCTCTAAAAAAAAATGCGCTCGAGCTCGGAAGGTGTGTCGTGTTGGGAGAGTTTTTCTATCCAGTTTTTGCTCAACACTCTAAAACATTCCCAACGCTGTTCCACCCACGTTATCAAACAAGCCAACGCAAACGAGTTTTTGACTGACCTGACCTAGCCTAGCCTAGCCTTGCCGGAGCAATGTTGCAGTTTTGTTAAATTTTAAACCACAAAATGGGATTTCGCCAGACTCATTCCTCAGGGGGTTGTTGCCGTCTGGCAGCTGGCAGACAGACAAAATGCTGCGATGTTCGGCAATAGTTTCTTTTTTCGGGTGAAAGTTTTTTTTTGCTGATTGCCAGTTGAGACGAACATTGTTGATTTGGAGAAGAAACGCTAGAAACTTTACTGCGAATATTAAAATAGTGAAAGCTTTAAAAATACACTAGCAATCATGTTTCGTTCTCTCACATTTTATTTTTTTGAAACTTTATGCTAACGTTTTAAGTTTTCAAATAAAGATTTAAAAAAAACATTTGAAGCAGCCAAACTCAGTTTGAATTTTATTATTGATTGCTCAAGATTTACAGCTTTTTAAAGAAAAAAGTTGATAGACATGAAATATGAAATTCATAGGTTTTAAGGCGAAGACTTATAGCATTGAGAAAAAGATAAGTTTTATGAAGTCCAAGTCAATCAAAGTGATTATATTTATCTCTGTAGTTTAGTTTGCAAATTGTGCCTTTTTAAATAACTTGAAATGTAAAAATAATATAATTACTGGCAGTTACGTCTAAAAGTTACAACCATTCTGGATCGATTTTTTTAAGAAAAAATCCTCAATTAGGTGAGAGAGATGACATATAAATTCCGTCTAAAGGCGAGGCTATAAAACAACGACAACTATCCGAAATATATGCACAACATTCACGTTTCATACAAGTTAAAATATCTCAGTTGAATGTAAGCTTATTTGACACAAAAATTAAATAAAAATATAGCAATTAGTAAGTCTTAAAATATTAAAATTATTAGAAAAAATGGTTAAAGTCTATGGATACTAAAAACGGAAATGTACTGAAAGTCAAGTTCCTAAGCCCTTTGCGCATATGCATTTAAAAAAAAACCTCGTTTCAAAAGTTGATCGTTGAAAATATATTGTAGATACTCATAAAACTGAGGTTTTGTGATTTAATCAACCAAAGTAAAATTGTATTCTAGAACGTTGACTTCTTTAAAAATAAAAACTTTTAGACCGGGTATTCCCGAGAATAAAGATAAACTAAAATCTCTAAATTCCTGGAAACGTTTAAAATATCCCGGGAAATCCCGATATTCATAAAAATGCTAAATTACTAAAAATTTGCATCATCTAAATTGGAAAAAGGGATCAGATAGAGCAAGGAATATGAAAGTCTGCCAGGATATATGACTAAGACATTGGAGCTTATTCTGCGACACGAGTGACGTGACTTACGAAATTTCATATCGTTTTGCTGGCTTAAACAGCTTCTCTAGCCTAAAATTTTTCGTTCGGATGAGCTGTTATTGGTCTTCAGAGCTCATCGATACACAAATATCTTTTCTGAATGATTTTTTGGAGTCAGAAAGAAGAAGTGAAATTTCGTGAGTCACGTCACTCGCGTCGCAGAATAAGCTCCATTAATTTTTTTTTCTTTTCTAAAAACTGTTTAATTTATTGAATTAAGAAAAGTTTGTAATGTTTTGTAATACTACGATGAACTTCACCATTTTCAATTTTTCTCGGAATCCCGGGAATTATCACTCATGGGAAAATTTCATGGAAATATCTATAATAATTTGAAAAAAAATTAAGTGATTCGAAAGTACATTCTTGATTATAAAAAAAAAATCCACTCTGAACTCAAGAGATTTTTTCAAAACACATATTATAATTGAATAAAACAAATTTAAAATGACAAAAAAACTCAAAAATGCAAGTGATCCAACTCAATAATAAAATCAATTTTTACTTCCAGTTATCAAAATGAAAAGCCAAAAAAGTTTATTTTTCAAGTTCCTTTTATACTTATTGTGAGTGTTTATATATGTACAGTTGCGTTCAAAAAAGAATGAAACCGCGTGAAGCTGCGCACCCACTTCCAACTAATACAAGTTGCCATTTCTCTCTCGGTTGATATTTTTTCATGAAACTTTAACACAATCTAGTTCAACTATCTAACTAACGCTCTACAAAATTTGAAGTCTTTAGATCCACTGGAAACAAAGATACTGCTATTCTCGTAAATAAGAGAAATTTGGAATTGCTTCACTAAATTGGATGTATCTTTGACAATTTTCATTGAAAAATCTCGAAATTTGGTACAAGGATGTAAAAATGTTTGATCTAGTACCTGGCCAAGTTTCGTAAAATCGATGAACGCGATCAAACATGGTGCCGGGTATGTAGTTTCTAGAAATTTACAACATTCTTTTTAATAAATTTTGATTTCGAGAGAGAAAAAAACAAGAAAACATTTATTACGATGTTCTTCATACAAACATCCGTCCAAAAAAGATTGAGATCATCTGCTGAGCGATAATGTACCTCACTTTTTACCCGGCACCATGTTTGATCGCGTTCATCGATTTTTACGAAACTTGGCCAGGTACTAGATCGAACATTTTTACATCCTTGTACTCCAAATTTCTCCTTTTTACGGGAATAGTAGTATCTTTGTTTCCAGTGGATGTAAAGACTTCAAATTTTGTAGAGCGTTAGTTAGATAGTTGAACTAGATTGTGTTAAAGTTTCATGAAAAAATATCAACCGAGAGAGAAATGGCAGCTCGTCAAAGTTGGATGTGGGTGCGCAGTTTCACGCGATTTCATTCTATTTTTAACGCAACTGTATTTAAGTAAAAAAAATTCAATTCATAATTGAACGCTCAAACTGGCACAAAGCAGGTTTTGGAAATTTGATTTACCAAATGATAAATAAGAAGTATAATAAAAAACGGGAATTTCAAGCATAATGCAAATACTAATAAATTAAATTTTGCGCATTATTTATGTTTTAACTTCACAGCAGGGTATTTCAAGTGATTTTAAGATCTTTTCATAGATTCATTGAACAATCTTTCTGACGTCTTTGTTTTTATAATTAATTTAGAAGATTTTTACGTTCTGAACTCAACTCTTTTGTCAGATTTTTCCTTTCACCTCAAGCTTTGGTGATATGGAGTTTATAAGTTTTATAAACAATCAGATTTGAGTTAAATCAATCATACTGATGACCTTACTAAAGAAATAAAATTTATTCTGAATTCGTTTATCATTCATCATAAGAGATACAATGACCTTCTCAATTTTAAATCCAATCAGGATTTATTTCATTGAAGAAAACTTGGAAGCCTGCGAAACGATTTGATTTTTGATAAACATCTTAAATTAAGTTTAATTTGAAACTTCTTTAAAAATTCGTTAAAAATTCTGAAATTTATAAAATGAATTTAAAAACAGACAGCAAAAAACGACTAGGTATTTATAATTTTTATCGCAGAAGGAAAAATTTCTTGATGTCTGACCCTTCAAATTGACCTTTATTTTAATTTGTTCGCACGGCCTTGGTCCTGATCATTTCAATCTCAATAATTTTTTATTTCTGACTTTTTTTTTTATTTTGTGCCTTTTGCAAAGTATGCAACGTTCTGTGTGTACTTTTTTTAAGTTTTCATTGTGCTGCGGTTAAACTTTTATAAAGTTTTTAAAACTATGATGTGGATAGACTATAATATTATTATTTCTCAACAAAAGTTTAATAATTCGATTCTTTTCCTGTTTAGTAAATAATTTATTGATTAATAAATTTTATATTATTGTTATATTATTTTTTCTTGTTACATAATGAAAAAAATGTGTCAAAATAAACACAGTTTTGATCAGCTTTTCTGAACATCGTTAAAAAAAAATTTTTTAAGCTTTCATATAAAGCGTTTAATTCTTTTTCAAAATAAAAAAATATGGGATGAAAAATTAAACATCATAAAGAGCTTTAAAAGAAAGGGTTGTCCAATCATTCGCTTTATTACTAAACAAGGTTAATAAATTAAAATTTTCTGAGGAATAAAAACAAAATGGACACTGCACTAGACCTCTGTGAAAATTGATTTTTTGCTCTCTTATGTTTTTTATGTCTTCTAGGTCACCATGCATCAGTACAAAATTTAAAACTATTTGGATGATTCCTGAATTAGCACAAAGCGTTTCAATTTTGTATGGGAGAAGAAAATTTGGCAATTCATCCAGAAAATTCAAATAAACTTAAAATGAAAATTGTCTATGATAATTGATTTTGCCAAAGCTTAAGCTTTATTTTTAGCTAACATGAAAAGAAGCTAAGTAAGTCAAAGTTTAAAAGGAGACCACTACCACTGTGATGAATATAATCTAAATTTACTACCTTTTTTTCTTAAAACATAAGAAAATCGATGGAAAATCTGGAAAATTTGTGAAGGGTCCAGAAATAAGATACTTTCAACCATGATGATCCATTTTAAGACCTAACATCATCTTTTCAATATCAACCATTCATCAATTGTAATAAGTTCTCAATTATGCCCGAATCTTAAATTGGGGAATAAGGCCGGAACATATTTCAAATCCTTCTTCTGTTACTCGGAGTTGGGACATCGCGAGGGAGGAGACAATAAAAAAAAATGCGAAAAACAAATAAATTGGAATAAAGTGCACGGAAGCTTGTATGCAACAAAATTTCATATTATAATGTTGCACAAAACCTATAAATCAAGTAATTTTTTATCGAATAATTCAATGAAATCAAGAAAACAAAATGTGAAATAACTCCCATCTTCTTAAATTTAATTTTTAGTCTTGTAAACTTTCAGATATTGGAATTTTTTATAGGAATTTACATAAATTACTTCAAACTTTATTTATTTCCCCCTTCGAGTTTTTGGAAATTTCGAAGGGGGGGGGGGGGGGGGTGACAAAAGAAGAAATTTTTTTTTCCCAGCCTAATTAAGAACTTATATTGAGCATTTCCAACATTTTTTGTCAGGTTTATGCAAGTAAACTACAAGTGAACACAAATATGTTCTTAATTATGTGCTTACTGATAGCGAATTTTTTTGTTGATATATTCATATGAACGATTTTAGGGATTTTTCAAACGTTTGATTGGATTTAAAATTTTATTTTACAGGTCAAGGTCCAATAAAAGGAACCAGTTCAGTACCAACACAGGAACAGTATGATCAAAATTGGAAATGTTGGTTATTAATAAGGTTGCCAGAATTTTTTCGGCACGTGTAAACCGGACATTTTTCCTGAAAACCTGGCAAAATACGGCATTTCATTTCACAATTGACGCCCAAAAATCCGGGCAAAATCCAGGTAAATTTTGTCAAAACCCAAAAATTGATAAACAAAAATCAAGATAAAAAAATCCAAAAAATTTATTTTTCCGTCAAAATTCATAAAGAGATTTTAAATCGCATTTTAGACAACGAAAAAACCTTTCATGATTATTTTTGCAAAATTTGCTCAAAAAGCGTCGTTTTGGTAGCTAAATAAATAAATTTATAATAATTTTTTTTATTTGATTTTCCAAAAAGTGATAAAATCCAGGCATTTTCCGATGAAATCCGGGCAACCGGGCCGGCCTGGACTGTTTCCGAATTTTGTATCAAATATTCAGGCAAACCCGGATAAAACCGGGCAATCTGGCAACCTTGATCATACATATTATTGTAAAAATTTCAATTACGGCAACAGTTATTTTAAAAATTCTCATTGAAACTTGCAGGTAAGATCATACACTCTAATTGGGCTTTGTGAAAACATGAAACGTCGGTTCATCAATAAGGAATTTGTTAATTTAGAAAAATCACCGCTTCAAGGGTTCAAAGTAGAGCATTCAATCCAAGTTTAACACTAAGTCAACATAATTTATGCAGCATTTTGTACATATTACAAACAGTCACATGTGACTTGAACTATAATCTGAATCAGTCTTGGCTTAAACTGCGAAACGTTTGGACGAATTTGCATTAAAATTTCCAATTTGGAATCGTCTTAATAGAAACTCTGTTGTTATTAGTTTGTTAATTGTTGGTATCATATAAAAATTTAAGATAAACACAAAATGGTTTTTAAGATAATGATGTGGTTTTAAGCAAAAACCAGATTTGCCGTAAACATGGTTTCTAAAGCTCAACGAAGCTGGATTAGCATTCTTTAGTCAGCTTGAAGTCAAAACTAAACTACAGAGCAGACTTGTAAACCATTTTGATCTATTTGTTTTTTCGTTCAACTATTTACAGAATGCATTGAAGTCAAAAGTCAATTGTGTGTTCAAGAACATAAACTTTTCCAACGCACCGAGACTACGACCCATTGAAAATACTGTGCTACTTTGAAACAGACACTCAGGAGACACCTCAAAGAATTCAATGAGAGAAAAAAGAATGAAAAAGGGGTTTTTGTATAAAAGAAGTTGCTTTCAGATATTGTTAAAAAATCATTTGAAAAGGTATAGTTGGACTTAGTGAACGATTCTACGAATATGGTAAAAAAAATCCAATAAAAATATTAAACAATAAAAAATAGTTTAAAGTTTTTGGCCTGATTGTTTGAAAAAAAAAAACGGGCAGCAAGGTAAAAAAGATCGTTTTTTCTGTGATGATAAGAATTTTTATAAAATAATCTTAAGTAACAAAATAGGAAACTAACATTCATCGATAGTAGGAATTTTAACATTTGCATCAAAATTTGGTTAGCAAAAATCCACAAAATATTCAACAAAAATCAAGAAAAAAAATTTGAATCATTATGTTTTCACCGAAAAACATAACCAAATTTTCAATCGTATTTCATACACCCAAAAAATCGTTTGTGTTTGTTTTAAGATATTTAGCTTGAAGATAAAATCTTCTTTGGGCGACAATATTAAATAAGAATATCGATGCAATTTGAATTTTGTTTGATTTAAAAAAAAAATGTGAATGGATCCAGACATAATCAGGATATTTTCCATAAAAATTATCAAAATTGTGCAATCGAACTGACATTGGTAAAATTTGAAGATTGAACTAACAATCAAAATGAGAAGCCTGCGATCTTTTGCAATTTCAATTCCTTACGGAAATACTAATTTAATTTTGCTTTTGGAACTCATTTACGAGCTGAATCTGCATCTGAATTTTGAATCTGAGTTCAAAAATTAAATTTCCAATCTGTTTTGGAATTTCTTTACGTTTTATGAAATGATCATACGATTTCTGAATTTAAATATCTGAGCTAAGGATTTATAATTTCAAAGCCCTCAATCATGAATGCATAGAAATAATTAGGATGATTTGTGTTTCAATTATTATTCCTTTTTCGAATTATGTATTTCAAATCTGACTTGCAAATCTAAGTAGAAATGAAAATTTCAAATGATGAATATGATCGTTATTTCAAAGCTTTGTTATGTTTGAATTTTGCATATTATTTCTTTATTTTTTTCATATTCGGAAAAATATAAATTAAATGTAAAAAATGCGTATGAGTTTTGAAAATAATTAATCAAATTTTGAAGGAAAATGTGAAACCAAATTTAAACGACGATTTCAAACAAAGCTTTTAATTGTTATTTTTAATGATTATTCGAACCGAAAATCAAAATGCTGAACTGGATGCATAATTCTAAACATGAAAACACAAACAAATTTCGAATTTTATAATAAGGAACCTTAAACTCTAAAATGAGTTGAATCTAATTTAAAATTGTGTATTCAGAAATGAATAACTATCAATGAGTGAGAAATTTTTTGGAAAACTTGACCCTCAATGGGGGGTTTAACCTCCAAAAATCCCCCTCCCCCCCCTTTCGTTCCTACGGCCATTATTGAATGAAGAATGTTGAATGGATTCAAAATCTTTTTTGGTTTTGCATGTGGGTATCTACTTTATTAGTTATCAATGAATAATTTTACTTCTCTAGGTTTTTTGTTAAATCAGTTATTTATTAACCTTGACACTTAAAATATTTGAAAAAATTTAAAGTCATAAAGAACTATAAACAAGTTTGATAAAATTACAAGATTTATAGGAATTGAAAATAATCATTATGAAGACCATCTTCAAAAAAAACATCTATTTGAAATGCACTTGAATTTGATAGCTCTGTTTAATATTTTTTTAAATGCTGTTAATTTTTAAAACGAAGCAAACAAAAAAAAATTCTGGAACTGAGCTATTTTCGTCTTTGGCAAGTAACGATCGAAATTGTTGCTTAAATATTCCTCAAAGAAATGGGGTCTTATCAAAATTTATGTTTCAATTATGAATCTGAAAAGAATGCAGTAAGTCCTGAAGGCTTCAAAAAACAAGAAAACTCAGCTGGTATCAGAGCTTTCTGATCAGGATTCGTTCCGGTATCAAATGCATTGATAGCTTTAAGGTTAATTTTTTTGAAGATGTTGTTAATTAAAAAAACAAGGTAAACAAGATTGAATTTTTTTTTAAAGGTGAAATGTTTTCAATGCCTAATGTTTAGACAACAATATGCTGATCAACAAAAAAGTGGGTATGCTTCTCAGGATTAACTTCTCAAATACCCTATTTGGCAAGCTTTTCATCAGAATCCTTCACAAAAGAACAACCATTATCGTTGCTCGGAAGTGGGATAAAAAAAAAACCGAAAACTATTTGTGCTGAAAGCTTCCATCCACAGAGTATAATATCGATAAATTTTCATTCCCTGTGCTCTGACGTTATCCTAAAAGAGACCAACCCAATCCATTCTCAATCTAATTTCATTACCAGGGGCTCAGATTATCTGCCGAAAAACTTCCAATCTTTCCCAAATGCACATAGAAAACCCCCTTCCATTCAGTAACCGAACAAAAATTGGGAGAACTGAGAGCCAAAAAAAAAGGCCAGCAAATCACTTCATCGCCCATATCACTCCTCCATACATATCTACTGCACAGGACTAATAGCGGAATAAATTATTCAATCCTTCGGACAGAGTTGCATGTGTTTGTATAGGTGAATGAGTACGGAAGTTTGTGTGTTTATTTGTGTGTATCAACCACAACTTTCCAAAATCTTTGCTCTCTGATGAAACCCAATAGAGAAAATCCATTTCCCAAAATTCAAGTGGGTCATTTCCTCGGGCCCTGATCCTGTTCTTCTGGTTCCAGTATCAAAGCTCCATGTCCGGCTAACTAACAAGTGTGCTGCTGCCAGGGTGCGGGTTCATCACATTTCCATTCGGGTGAATAATTTAGCAGCTTGGCCAGCAAACAGAAGAGAACTCGGACCAGGTTCAAGCTCACCCACGCCAATTTTGCTTAGACCGGTAAGGGGGGATGATTTCCACTCCCCTGGAAGTGGACTGCGGCAAACAAGCAGTAGCTCCGAAGATGCCGGGACCCGAAGTGCAATCTTGAGAAGTTTGTCCAAACGATGATGATGCTGATGGTTCTTGCCTGGTCCTCCTGAAAATACCCCGGAATTCGAACCGAAGCCATCATAGGTAGCAAACGCTTTGCCGTGAAAACGCTCTCGAAGCGACCGCCAAGATGAACTCGTAAAATTAATTAGTGGGAAATCTACGTCTATGTCAACTGCCAGGATACCGGTAGATTGTTTATTTCGTCTCTTCGGGGTGCTTCCGGAATTTGTTGATGCTAGAACTCGGACTCGGACTCTGAACCTGACCTGAGTAGCACCCAGCCAGAGCAAACTTTGTGGAGTTAGAACATTATGATGAAACATTTGTGAGCTGTCAAAGTTTTGTGATTTATAAATTTTAAACCAATTATTAATGGGGCGGATTGCGTTTGGCAAACAACTTGAATCTAGCTTATTTAAAGCTCACAATAAAAAAAACCATGTCATCACCGAGAATGAATATGCAGGTGGTTGAAACCCTTTTTTAAACAAACAAATAAGGAAGAATTGAATAGAATGGCACTTCATAAATTTTTCTTTTAGAACCCATTTTTAAATTTGATAAATGTTTAAGTTTTCAATTTTTTTAATAGAATAAATTAAATTTCATAATTTTATATTATTCGTTTGAATCGCCCCATTATCTTTTACATCACATGGAGCCTCAAAATGAAAATCAAATTGAAAAAGAAGCATTTTATCAGAAATTAGTGGTTCAAGATGCCAAAATTGAAGATCAAGTTCGGTTTTTAAACTTGATATGTTACTCACAGATGTTTTTGACGAGACTACAATTATTGGAGATGGAATCGAAAGGTGTTTGAGTAGACTTGTCTATGCTCGAGAGTGAAATGCAGATAACATTTTACTCGACGATACTTAATTTATCGGCTTAATCGGTGAAAAGTGATGTCCCTTGTAGTAAGAACATCTTAAGATTATGAAATTTTATAGATAGAGAGAAAGTTACAAGAATCAGCCGATGAGGCTGATAAATTTAGTAACAATCATAAATTACGGTGATTAATCTGTTCATATTTTACCCAACTTTTGGTAAATATTTATGAAATTTTCTCAAAAAATAAAAATTTAGCTTTTCGATTCCATCCTCAATGGTTTCTGTCCTTATTATTATAACAAATAAAAGACTGTGAAAAATCGTTGCCGAAAAACATCAAAATAGAGCATTTTATATCTCAAAAACTGCTGGACTACATTTTAGAAATTCTGTATTTTTGAGCTACCGAAAGAATTGAGTTTATTTCAGTAGCACAATGTTTTTTTTAAATAAATTTATAATAAATTTATAATAAGTTATTCTTCTAACCGAAGCACAGTGATGGCAAGCGAAAAAACGGGATAGTTTAAATTTGGTCCGCAATGTGTTAATCTCTCTAAAATAATCATTTTGATATCTCCTAGATCTCCTGAATGATTTTTTTTTCCAAAAATCAAAAATTTAAATTAAAACGGCAGGAGAATTCTCTCGCATCGAATCGAAAATCGAATATCGAAACCTAACAAGTACTGCAAATCATATTATGGAAATCTCAATAAGCATGATTTAAAAATCTGGGAATCAGTGTTCGGCACAAAAGCGCTGATAATCACTAATAAGCCCGCTAACTATTCGTTAGCTATTTGAATTTGTCGCTAAATTTGGTTTAACTAGCGAATTAAAAAGTTCCGCTATATGTTGATTACATTAAGGCCGAAACAATTTTTTATTTCTTTCCCCCTCCCTTACGATTTTTTCGAACATCCAGAAGGGAGGAATAAATAAAGCTCAAAGTATTTTATTGTAAAATTGGATACATTTTTCGAAAATTCAAACACTTGGAAGAGTGAAAGTCAAACTAAAAAATTTTCGATTTAAAACTACTTGAAGATTGTATACAAGTTTATTGCATGCAAGCTTTTGTACAATTTGTTCCAATTTATAGAAAATTTGGATTATTTTTTATTATCTCCTCCTTTGTGATAATTAAACTTCAAGTGACAAAAGATGGGGTTTAAATTTGTTCCGGCCTAATTGGAGACCGTTGACTCCCATAGATTTACTTTTACCATAGAATATACTTTTTGTCATTTATCAAGTTAAGATGACATTGGGTACCGTTGACCCATTTCTAATGGTCTCAGTGAAAGAATGCGTACGCGTGTTCACTTTTCTCCCTATTACCACTTCTTTTAACAATATTCACAGAAGAAGAATACAATTAAAGGTTTTGAACAATCTACACTGCACAAAACCGATAAATCGAGTAAATTTTTAATCAAACTTAACGAAAAATCGAGAAAACATAAGGCAAAGAGTTATTTCCATCGTTCACATTTCGTGTTTTGCTCTGCTTGCTACTTAATTGAAAATTCGATTATTTTCTTCAAATTTCTATTTATTAATTTTTTGTGGCAGTCCCTTAGGCTCATTCGGTCTTTCATCCACCTCGTACGCTTAAAACTATATTTACTCCCCCCTTCAGGATTCTCATTAAAAATCGAAGGGGTGACGACCAAAAAAATTGATTTTTTTTCCAGCCTTGTTTATGGCCAACTGTTAGCGATTAGCGCATTTAGCTTGAAGCGCTAATTTTTTAAAGCACTTTTAGCGTATTTTAATAGCGGTCGCTATCTTTGAAGGAGTTAGTGATTTAATTAGCGGCACTAATTTTTATGTTAGTGACTGAAATTTATGTTGTCGAAAATTCTAAAAACATTCAACTTTAAGGATTTATTTCATCTCTGAAATGGTTTAAAAAAATTATATGTTTATTCTGATTACTGAAAATAACTTTTGTACGTTATGTTTTGATCATTTCTGCTTATTTATGACCAAGGTAATTATACATATTATACATCTACAATATTAGTGTAACCGAGTTGAAAAAAATCTAGATTCAATTTAAGTGATATACTTTAACCTGTTAATGGCCGGAACTACTTCCTGGAACTTTGCAAATATTTTCAAAAACTTGTGCTTGAGTGAGTTCAACAGGATTTTTTTTTCTAAAACTGTTTTTACAACGCGAATCGTAAATACGATTCACGGCCAATGTGGGTAAATTTTGAGAATTTTGACGATAATAGGTTTTAAACTCAGTGTGGCTCGTGCAAGCCAAGAAGCATATGTATTATTTTATAATAGAAAATCAAAATTGATCCTATGATTATGAAACTCTCGATTTATCACGTCAGATTACTGTTTGGTTTTGCATGATTATAATCAGTGATCCGCGGTTTTCAAAATTCAAAGTTTTTGATCAAAGTCAATAATAGGTTAAGTTTGACTCAAAAAATTTAAAAGCATAATAAATTTAAACAATTACTTTAAAAAATAATTGTACAATTCATTTAAATTTGAAGTATACTATTTTATCAGGTTTGTTCTAGATAAAACAAGGTTTTATTACTTGTAGAAGGAAATTAATGTCATGTTCAAAAACTTTCAACTGTTTGACAAATCCATCCAAAATTACAACCTCGAATAAGAAAATTACTTTTCTTAATCAAGTATCTGGAATGGAATTTGGGCGCTTTTTAAAAAAAAAAACCCAGAAAAATTAAGGAATTTTATTTACATCTAGCTGACCCGGTAAACTTTGTTGAGCCTTTGAATTTTCACAAAATGAATGTTCATGTAAGTAGACGTTTCATCATTATTCATGTTCATAGAACTGGATTGGTACCGTAAAATGAGATGAGTCTGTACAATTAACGGACTGTTTTTGAAATATTTCAGCAAAATTATGTTCACTGAACCTCAATCAAACTCAATGAAACAAAAAAAAAAGAGTTTGGATTTGTTACTATTAGTTTTAAACAGCTATTATAGAGCAGAATGACCCTGGCTGTTAAACTCCCTTGAGGAAAAAAAGTGGCTATTAATAGAGGAATACTTTCATTTCTGCTTCTTCAATGTGAATTGGTGCTTTGTAATTCGCTTTGCATATATTTTTTTCGTTTATTCCTTTTTCCTGTTATTACCATTATTTATATTTGGAGAAATGTTATATGTTGTGCCTAGGCGCAAAATAATCGTAGTAATTTATTAATTGTTATTTTGGTGATTTCCAGCGAAAACTGAAATCGAAAATCTTCTGGATTGAGGTTGAATGTTTTTTCGTTTTTTCATTATTTTCTTGGTTTACAAAGAAACCTAGACACTGATATGTCCATTTTCGATTAGCCCAAGAAAAGTGCGCCAAAGAATGTTTTGCGAAAACGAGTTGCCATTTAAAGCAGTTTTTATCAGTTGCCTTTCTCTTTTTCTCCAAAATCATATTAAAAACATTCTTCATCGTATAATTGTTGTGCAGAACTGGTTTATCACTTAATGCAGTGAATAATCCTGCATAGTATTCAAACAAAAGTTCTCACGTTATGAAACGTGATTTTTTTTATTCTCCAACTATTTTTTATAATGTTTTGAGCAAATAGACATATTACATTCTGTTTCTTGTTATCTGTTACCTGAAATGCATTTGTTCATTTACTTTGAGTTTTTTCATCAAGTTTCCAATTTACATTTTATAACTATTTGTCAAACTGAGAATGCTTAATGCTTAAGTTTTGGAAAGAAAAATTAGAACATGTGAAATATACATTGAATTTTGATCCTGATTCACAGCATCCTAAAATCATAGCGTTATGAAATCTCTTTTTTACAAAAAGGTATTGAAAAGTATCAATTTACGTGAAAAATAATAGCATTTTCTATTTCTTCTTTCAAATCGCTTTTCAAATTAAAGCACACGTTTTAAGAGTCTGTAAATAATTATGAAACTTAGATTTTTTCTTGATTTCTTTAATCATTGTCTCTTTCAATTAAGCTTTAAATTCCTTTAGTAAAACGAATCTTTTTTTATTATTCGAATTGAAAGTTTTTGAAATGAAAATTAATATAACATTTTGGTTTGATGATCAGAGAATAAGAAATTAAATTCAAAATTGTGAAACTTTATTCTGTATTTTGTTGCTTTTTTTCATCAATGTTCAAAATCTACCATTAGTAATATTCAATTAAATTTTTTTAACGTTGTCTGGATGTTCATTGTGATGATAAATAAAAAATGAGAAATGAAACTCAAATGTTTTTTCATTGCGAATCTAAATAATTTTTCATCTTTGTACTCAAATGTTAATTCAATGTTTTTTAAATTTCCAGAAATCGATAATGATTTTTTTGTTGAATAACAGTTTTTTGTTTGATTTAACATGTAAAAAAAATAAATCCGGGCTTTTTTCAACTATATCCGGGTAAATCAAGAAAATCTGGCAAGGCAAGAATCAACTTGAAAATGATAAAATTGCCTTGATTTTGAAGCAAAACTGACTATTTTCGGCAATATTCTCGTTTCCGACCAATAGCGTTTTTTTTTTCACCCCATAAGGAAGATAAACAATTAGGTGCCTACATCCAAGTATCCATTTCATTGGTGCCACGTGAAGAGTACAAAATTTACGTAAAACCATATTATAAATAAACAAACAATTATAAGGAGGAGTGAGTATTTTTCAATCGAAGTACATGTGCATTAGAATGGTCCAAATTTAGGATCATGTTCCGGAATCAAAACCATATGAGGGCTGAAATAGTTTGGAAGGATCTGCCACAAGGCCTCATTGCATGAACCTAAAGGCCATATTTGAGTTAACCAAATAAACTGAAATTGACTCAGCAACGCTCAACTTTTTGATTTTGCTTTTACTTTCAGGCCCTAGCACCAATGTTTCTAAAAGTTTAAATTTTCTTTGTTTTAACGTATTTCTCATATTTCATCCGAAGTCCGTCAAATGAAACAAATTATAACAAAAAATGTTATTAAGGGTACAAGAGAGGTTTTTGATAATTCCACTCAATTTAACAAATCAATTAATAAAATAAAACTCTTAACAGCACATCGTGAAACCTGAAAAATGTGTTTAACTACTAGTGATTTTAAAAGGATTGGTTTTAAATTTGAAACTGTTACAAAATCGAAAAATATTGTACAAAATATCTAGAAAAGTTTTTCTTTCGAAGAAACAGTCTAAAATTTATTTATTTTTTGATTGGAAAAAAAATATTCATAATTTTCCTGCATCTCTTTAAAGATAGAAATCTCAATGTAAGAAACAGACGTAATAACTCGATAAAGCAAAACAGAGAAAAAATGGTACAATTAATTCAAAAAGGAAAATTTTAATCAACATACAATTGTAATGATATTCCAAAATAAACAATTTTACAAAAAAAAAAAATAATGAAAAAAAAACATAATTATTTAAAAAAAATTGACATAGAGAAAATGTCAATGAACAATCTTAAAATATCTGCGGCTTCGTCATCCTTGATCAGTGTGAAATCAGTTTAAATATTATATCGCTTCGGACACTTTTCCAGTCGATTTAAGGTTGGTTCTTGTTTATAAGATTATGGATTGATATAATTAGTAATTTATACATTTTATTAGGGAAATGTTGCTTTTCGGTCTTTTGAAGAGTGAGGTCACTTTAAATGCTCTTTAGAACAAAACAAAACATTGAAATGACAATTCTGGTTCTTTATCTGAGCAAGTTTCTCAAAAGATATAAAATCATGCAATTGAGAATTGACAACTGTTTTTTTTTAAGAAAACGGGGACACCAAACGTTTGCTATTACTTTTGATTTGTAGATTTAGATTGCGATGGCGAATCTTTCCGATGACGAAAACGTTTATCTTTCATCAATTGATTTCGTACGATGATGTTGTTTTCGTTTCATCGATGTTTGTTTATCTTCTTCATACCATGTTAGCGTTTGTCATTATCACTGTCAATTCACGCTCAGAACAAATAAACTACACAGTTTGTTTATATCAATTTAAGAAATTTAATTAGTAACAATCAAGCTATCTGTGAAGATAACATGAGGAATGTACAGAATAAAGATAAAGTTAATAAAATAAAAAAAAACATGTGGCAACACTGAAATAGAAGCTTCAATGTGGGAACAAAAACACAAATCAGATATTGGTCTAAAATTGTGAGAGACAGATGTGTTAAAGCGAGATTCCTTATTATCGATTGATTAATCGTCGGTTCACGACACTATCCAGAACGGAAGGAATAAACGAATCATTTAGACGCAACTACAACTAGAAGACATAAAAAAAGCTATCAGATTCAAAACATTTAGTCGGGAGCATGGTTAATGATTACAGTTATTTCTTCAAATAATGAATGTGCTTATTTACTTCTATTCATTACCGTTGATAACATCAGATCATTTTTTGTAAAACATCACAGGTTTTTCTCCGAGTTTAATAATTCGAATATTTTTCAGTAAATTCATAAAAATTTAAACGAATCTCGTGGGCCGCACATGTTTGCACATTTTTGCAATATGTTTATTGTTTATTTCGCCCGGTTCAGGATAATCAGCCGTACAAACATTGAAAAACATTCTTTTCATTATGCACGGGCTGTAAATAAAAGCAAAAACGACGCAATGTTTTCATCCAGGGCCCATTTCAAAGTTATCCCTTTATAATATGGTAGAATTTAATCTCGCAAAATGATTTCCCTTCTCTCTCGACGATCTCCGCCTCATTTCCCGGATCGATGCTTCCGACTTCCTGTGCCCTCGAAAGGCGCTGCTCCAATGCATGCCGGATTTTCTGTACGATTTATAGCGATAAAAGAGAAAATTTTTAATTACGCTAACGCTCTCTCGCTTCCTCATCATCGTTCCGTTTCGTTGGACTCGTTGAATGATTCCTCCAGGCTGCTCCAATACCTTACTCTTCCGGGAGGCATCCTTCCGAGGGCAAACCCACATATGCTGATCATCACCATCATCCTTCGACAGGATAGGGGCAAAAACAGCGGCAAAAAAAACCACGGATAAGAAAGCGGATGATTACCACCGGGTCAAATGCGGCTTGCAACATGTTGTAACATAAACGGCGAACGACCGGGAGTCAGGGAAATTGGCTTTTTCCCCGGCACAGAAACTGAGCACTCTCGTTATGGCGGCAGCTTTCATGTGGTGGTCCGGAGAATGCAATTTTCCATTTGACAAACCTCGGGATAGGAATCGGTTGGCTTGGTTGGGTATGCGTGAATTTTCCATTCAAATTTTACGGGACGTGAGGTTGATTCCTCGGGGTAACTTTTCAATTAGCTTTGGATTAATTTTTTGGAGTTTGTTGTTCAGACGATTTACGATAACCATAAAATATACAGCAGATCCGTCGTACATACTCTTAATTTCTCAAATTTTTATCCCAGAATTTAATCGGTTTTCATCTTTCATGACAATGTTTATTAAAAAATGATATGGTTTATTGTTATTGTAATGCAATTGTAGGCAAACAGTGGAACCCATCTTGTCACAACCTGTTTGTAGTAGGGTAAATGCGCCTAACTTCGCTATATTATGTCAGAGGTTTTTAGCTTTGATATTAGCAAGCCGAATCTTTAATTCTTAGATTTACAATTTTTTGGTAACTAAGTTCCAAATTCTTTTCTGAACTCTGTTTTGGTTTGAAATAATCATTCAAAGCTTAAATTTACGAGAAATATCATGTTTTATAAAGTGTGTCGATGTTCCTTATTTGGCAATAATTGTTCCTAATGTTAACATTTGAGGAAAAATGTATCCGCGTACACAATATTACATTATTTGTTCCTCATTTTTCATATGGGTCTGTTTTGATGAGAAAAATCTCAAAACTTACCTTTTTATAAATTTTACAACGTTTTTTGAATAAGAATAGATAAATAGGATCATTTAAATCCTACACAATATTCCTTCACACTAGTTTTGAAGAAAGTAGTAGATGTTGAGCTTATTAAAATTCAAACTTTACCTTTTCCAATGGATACATATATTATATTTCAAAAAGAAGAAAATTCATTGCATTGGATACAAATAAGATACAGTCAAACAGAACATCATGCAACAGCATTGTTAGATGGAACATTTGTATACCACAACACTTATTTAACTTTTATTTAAGTATATTAAAATCACATTTTATGATAACAAAATGTTGATGCCATGGTTTCTCACATCGTGAGATAGTTTTTTTTGGATATTTTTCATTCTCATAGAAAATTTGAAAAATGAAAAATCAAATTTTTTACGTTTTTTGATGCCGTAAAATACTTTACATAGTATGACGGATTGGCTTAATGATATCACCTACAAACTTTAAATTGATTTTATTATCCTATATCAACACTGTTGGTGTATAAATATTTTTCGGACAATCATTTAATTTTTTAAATAAATATTTTCGAAATTCAGTTACCAGTCTGCGCTAAAATGCATCGACATGCAAATCAATGATTCAAAGTTTAAATCTTATTTCCATATGCTGGAATATGGTTTTAATTTTTTTTTATAGTAGTTTTTATCCCTTACTGTATACAGCACCCTCATGCTTTCTTTTTTTAAAAATCTTTGACCGAAATAATAAGTATCAATTTTAATACTAACAGAATCAAAAATAACTGCAGATCGTGCTTTTTGCGCAAAAAAATCACAAATAAATAAAAAACTATTACTTTTCACACTTTTTCATTTGATTTTTCATTAAAAACAAAGGTTTTTGCAACTTACCACTTTTTTTTAGTAGGGTGAAAATCGTATGTTTTGTACATTTAAAATTAATTGGGGAAACCAACTATTTTTCTGACTACGTTAACTAGATGTCCCTTTAACTTAAAAACTTTTGATGTACAGGCGGTATGATTATCTGTGGACATTAGGGTTTAAGAAGTCATTGAAGTTGAAAAGTGTTGCATGATCCCCATGTGACAATATACAACGTATTTTAATTAGATTTTTTTTCAATTTTTCCTTTCGATTCTGTTCTTGTTGAGAAACTCTCTGTAACTTGATGGTTTCCTTTTCTGTCGCGTATGGTGCGTTCTTTACAACATGGCAAAAATATTTTTTCAACATTTTTAGCTATGAGATACACTGAAGTAAAAAAAATATCATGTTTTATTAACTCGAAACAGTTTATTTTAACAGATCGTTGAAAATTAAGTTAAAACACAACTCAATCAGTCAAATTTAATCAAAATACATTATATGAGTTAGATATAGTTTGGAAAATTTTGACCATGTCATAATTAGGAACACATTGAAAATAGTGTTCCTAATTGTGGACATAAGCCTTTTTCAGTTTTGACATGAAAAAATCATGGTTCTAACATACTTATTACTAAAATTATGATAAAAAACAATCCGACAAAAAATTTCAAAAAAATCGGTTGACAAATTCAGCTTTTATCTTCCATTCCTGAATAGGTGTTTTTTAAGAAATTTGCTAACAACTCCATTCAAGTTGAACATACTTTGAAACAATCCGGATTTTACGAAAAATGCTGTGAGTTAGAAAACTAATTTATTTTTAAAATGAAAGTTCACATGATCCGTTACATTATATTTTTTTTTTACAATTGTGATAAGTGAAAAATATCGTAAAAACAGTCAAAATCGAACGGTATGTTAACATTAGGGACACATGCCAAATTAGGAACACTTACCCTATTTTTTTTGTGATAATCTAGAATAAAACTTTTGTTATGGATCAATTTTCTGATGAAGTTAATTTAAATGGAAATAAAGTTCTCATTCTGATCTTGAACCCATGAGATTGATCTTAAAGTTTAATTTTGAATAATGGTTAGAAATATTGTTCCCTGATTCTGTGTTCTGATCCCCATATCCTCGATCCTGATGCCAAATGCTGACTTCGAATCACGATTTCGGACTCGGATCTGCATTTCCATTTTAGGGTCATGATCTCGAAGTCTGGACCCTTCGATTTTGATCCTCATCTCAGATTTGCGGTTATCATTGAGTTTTAAATTTCGATCCTGACCTAAATTCTGATTCGGAAGATCAAAAAACTTGATCCTGGATCCCGATCCTTGAACTTGATCCCGTGTGATGATCTTGTACCCTGAGTCGAATACTGATGCTGATCCTCTGTTATGGACTGGTTTCGATTTTGGATGGAGAACAACCTTTGCACTTGGGAACATTTGAAAAATCTTAGCAAAAATATTAAACTGTCTTTTCATTTCGATGAGAGATTTTAAATATCGCGCAAATCTAAGCAAATAGCGAGCATATTAAGGCACTGGCAACACTTTAGATGTCATCAAAAAGGATCGCATAGCAATTTGACCCCCCCCCCCCCTTCCATGAAGGTCCGTGGAAAGCAAGCGAGGTATTCCACTCTACAATCAAAATGTATAGTTCTCATTAAATTTTGATGCCTAAAGTTCTGCCTCAGTTTTTCAAAAAAAATTCACTTCTCGATAAACATTTTGGTTCCATGTTATTAAACTCAAAATTGTATTTTAGTTAAGATTTTTGGGTTTCAATTCAATTAGATTTAAGTTGAATGCTGTTTTCATGTTCTGGATCAAATTTGGTTTTGCATTTTATACCAATTTAGATCTATGATTTTCAAAACCAATGTGTATTTCATTTTCAACTATCTGATCCCATGCGAACACCATTTCGTATCAACTTGAATGTGTTATGAACAGTTTGAATGAATGTCAATTGCCAAGCATTTTCCAGATGCATTTCCGGACGCAATAATCGCAAAAATGTTGAACACGGATGATCACTTTTTCTGTCGTTTGCAACTAAATTTGGATTAAGGACCGTAAGAAAATCCCCCGTATATGAATTTTCGTCTGGATGCGATACAGACTCACGCAATTATTTCAAAAACAAATTTAACAGTTAATATGGAAGACCCCTTTTTTGTCGTTTGATACACATATTGAAATCAGAAATCAATTGACTTTCCCAACCCCCATGCATAAATTTCGATTTGATCGTTGCATAAAAACGGAATTATTGCCAAAAATTTAACCCCCATTCGGTGGCCTGCTTTACAAACTTTGATATCTGAAATCGATTGCCTTTCTTTCAAAACTCCCCTGTGCAAATTATCAAACCAATCCATTGCATAATAACGTTAATATAGCTAAAAAAAGGGAAACAGTTAATATAGACGATCCCTTTTGCCGACCCCTGACCCAAAATTAAATACCTGGAAACAATTGTCCACCTCTCAAAACCCTCATGTGCACATTTTTATCACAATCCGACTAAAAATGACGTCAATATCGCGAAAACAATATCTGTCTTGTATGGACGACCCCCATCAAAAGGGGTCATCCGAAAATCTAAAAACATTTTTCATCATTCCTGGTCCTAATGAGCATCCATACCAAATTTCAGCTCTCTAGCTCTTCAGGCGGCTGAGCCTATTGAAGGCAAACATACAAACAAACAAACGGAAATTACTTTTTATATATATAGATAGATAAGACCGGAACAAATTTTTAATCCTTCTTTTGTCGCTTGGAGTTGGAACATCGCGAAGAGGGGAGAAATAAAAAAAGTATGTTTTATTTTTGGCTATTTTTCAGTCTTGGATTTGGAGCAAACAACTTTCTTTTTGAAATGCCCGACGTTTCAACCATTTTTGGTGGTCTTGTTCAAGGGTTATTATCTAACAGTTGTTATTGTGTTAGACAATAACCTTGAAAAAGACCACCAAAAATGGTCAAAACGTCGGGCATTTCAAAAAGAAAATTGTTTGCTCCAAATCCAAGACCGAAAAACCAAGAAATAAAACATTATACATCAAAACCAGTCGATAACATACACCTTATGAAAAAAATGCAAAAAAGAAATAAATTGGAATAAATTGCACGAAAGCTTGTTTGCAAAAAAAATGCATACTATATCATTGCACAAAACCTATAAATCAAGTTTTTTGTATCACAAAATTCAATAAAATCATACAAATAACTCTCATCTTCCAAAATTTTGTTTGGTGTTGAAATCTATCGGATATTTGGTATTTTTTCGAAATTTACATAAAATACTCAAAATTTAGTTTATTTCCTCCTTCGGGTTTTTTGAAAATTTTGAAAGGGGGGGAGGGGTGGCAAAAGAAGATATTGATTATCGTTCCAGCCTAATTAGATAATTATTGTGCAGAATTCAAACATCATAGCTTAAAAATGGCGATCCAAAACTGAAAACTCCGGACCAGATACATTATTTGGAACAGAAACTTAAATTCCGCTCAACAAGTCTGATTGAAATTTTTTTTAAATAATTAATCCAGTTTGAAAACCAAAACTTCAAAAATTAATTTGAAAAGTTTATGATTGAGGAGATTTAAAGTAGGTTTCAGATCTTGGATTATAAATTAAATTTTTGAATGCATGTTTGGTAAAGATTTTTGACTTTTGAATAAGTTATTTGGAGGTAAATTTTTTCTACACAATCTACTTTAATAGCAAAGACGACTATTTATTTAAGATCCTTATTATCATTATTATCATTATTAGGGACAAAAAAAGGCATCCAACAAACCAATAAAATTTATTTCTAGCTGAATTTTCTTTGACCTTAAGATTGAGTTTAAATTTTTTTATCAAAAATAAATTATCAATAATAGTTTATTTCATAATTCAAATCCTGTGAAAATTTTAATTTAATGAATTTAATTTTGAAAATGAGCTAAGATCATATTTTATAATAGTGGTTTTACCTATTTTGTGTTATGTATTGGTGAATTTTGAATTTAAATTCAGAATCAAAATTCTGTATTTGCCACTCGAATAAAAAAATTTCATACCTAACTTTAAACTGATTTCCGAATTTTTTTCCAAATAAAAATTCCAAACAATTTTGAACAGACAGAATCGTTTATCAGAAATCTTTTTTATGAATTTAAAATCATTGAATTTCTATTTGATTTTTTTCTTCAATTATATATTCGTTATGCAACTTGTAAATCTGGATGAAAAATCCGAATGATGAAACTAAGATATTTCAATTTTGGATCATCATTATGGACCTTTTGAAAGTTCCAATTTTGCATCGAAATTAAGAGTGAAAATTTCTTATTCAATTCTAAAAATGAATCGTTATATTAATTATTTTAATTCAGTATTCCGGAATGAAGAGTTTCGAACATGAAAAATGAATAAATTTTAGTTTAAAATGAAAAACCAAGATTCAAATCAGGATTATTTCCCTATGACGAACCGTAATGAAAATAAAGAAAAATAAACTGAATTCAGTCAGTTATTTGGATGAACATTATTAAAAAAAAAGGTTTCGAATTAAAAATGCAGTAAAATAGTGGAACTGGGATAAGATTTCATAGTTTTGGCCTTGATTCTGAATCGACATTGTTGCTCACTTCAGTCGTTCATCAATTTATTAAGAATTGTAAATTTTGAGTTAAGAGAAGAACATATTGCTTGATAATTTTGGGAGCCTTATAGGGATTTAAGGTTCCCATTCTTGATTCTGATTCAGGATTCTTATTCTGGATTTTGATTTTAGATTCTGATTCAGGATTCCGATTCTAAATTCTGATTCTGAATTCTGATTCTGGATACTGATTCTGGATTCCGATTCTGAATTCTGATTCTGGATACTGATTCTGGATTCTGATTCTGGATTCTGATTCTGGATTCTGATTCTGGATTCTGATTCGGTATCGATTTTACCTCCAAAGCATTTTGATTCTGGATTATGGATTCTGATTCTGGATTCTGATTCTGGATTCTGATTCTGGATTCTGATTCTTGATTCTGACTCTGGATTCTGAATCAAGATTCTGATTCTGGATTCTGATTCAGGATTCTGATTCTGGATTCTGATTCTGGATTCTGATTCTGGATTCTGATTTTGGATTCTGATTCTGAATTCTGATTCTGGATTCTGATTTTGGATTCTGATTCTGGATTCCGATTCTGGATTCTGATTCTGGATTCTGATTCTGAATTCTGATTCTGGATTCTGATTCTGGATTCTGATTCTGTATTTTGATTCTGGATTTTGATTCTGGATTCTGATTCTGGATTCTGATTCTGGATCCTGATTCTGGATTCTGATTCTGGATTCTGATTCTGGATTCTGATTCTGGATTCTGATTCTGAATTCTGATTCTGGATTCTGATTCTGGATTCTTATTCTGTATTTTGATTCTGGATTCTGATTCTGGATTCTGATTCTGGATTCTGATTCTGGATCCTGATTCTGGATTCTGATTCTGGATTCTGATTCAGGATTCTGATTCAGGATTCTGATTCTTGATTCTGATTCTGGACTCCGATTCTGGATTCTGAATAATAGGAGGTGGGATAAACGGGGTTTTACTGTTTATCCAGTGAAACTGAAATATTGCTTACAACATTAATATACGAGTTTGCTCCAATCTATAGAATACAGATATCTGCTAATTTGTATTCAATTGGGTAATTTGACAAAACCAGTTAGATCGTCTGAAACTGGTTTTTTCTCCTCAAATTTTTTTTAATGAAAACTATTTTTTTAAATTTAAAATTGGATACAAACATATTCTTTACCAAAAACCTAATAAAGATTCCAAATAACGGACCACTTTCGTCACAAACAAACTCCGAATGGAGCTGCCTTTCAGCTAAAAGCCAGCTAGCAAACTTACAAGTAGCTGCCATCCGATTCTTTAGTTACCGAAATCGAACATCGCAATCGCGGTCGTTCTCACGGTTATAATTTATCGGGGAAACTTTTTCGACAGAACATAAATAAAAACCTTTTATGTGGTGTGCAGGGGTAGGAAGGTACTCAAGAACATGCAACTTTCGGGTACCTGAAAGTTCAAAAAACATTTTCTCGGGCTTGTTCGATTTCGAGCTGAAAGCATACATTCCGGGGGCGAAATGAAATGGTGACGGGGACGATGAGATGGGTAAAATTTTCAAATCGAAACATCGAAAACAGCATCACGCTAACAACAACTCTTGGGGGGTGACTTCTGGGGATATTTACTAACTCTCTCTTTTTCTTTTTCCCTCGAATTCTGGTTGTGGTTTCGTAGGGTGGAAATTTTGTTTGGACAACTCAACTCGACTCGCAACAGTAATGGCTGGAACGGGAAAATTATGATTCCAGTGCAAATTCCTGCAAATGTACACAGCTCTGACTGGTAAAATTTCTCGGGCAGCTATCGTTCGAGTAGATATGCAAACATACGAGCTTTTGGAGGTCGTGTGGCAACATTAGATACGAAACCGAAAAGTGACAGTTCGAGCAAAACTTTGTGCTGTTGGTGATTTAACTTCGATAAAAGCCGGAGTACTGAAGCCGGGTTTTTGGAATTGTTTATGGGCTGTCAGGTAGGGATTGAACGAACATGTTTGATGACGCCTTTGAAGATGATAAAAGATGTGAGTTTCCAAATTCCAATTTTAATAAATAAAATACTAACGATTTCAAGAAATAGGTATTCAGACAACAAAATAAGTACCGTCAACTGGGGAAACAGGCAACAATTTTCAATTTCAATGGCGTCTAAAAAACTTAAGTTCACAGTTAATCCTTGCCCTTATGCATCAAAAGTTTTAAGGTGTATGACACATCAAATTGGCGTAGTCAAAACATTATTGGCTACTTTAGTAATTTTTATTTTTTAAAAACATGTGATTTTCACCCTCCTTAGAAAAAGGGGTAATTTGCATTGTAACAAACTTTTTAATGAAAAATCTTACGAAAACGTATGAAAATTTAAAGTTTTTTATAAATTTACGATGCCTTAAAGACCATAAAGCATGAAACAATCAATTGCAGTAATTTTTTGTTCTGTAAAAACAAACTTTCTAACTTTTTTCTAAAAATATGGATACTGCATACATTTAGGGGCAAACAATAAAACGAAAAAATCTACAATCTGAAATCATCAAAATAATGGCAAACGGGTGATGCAAAAACAAATCAAATTCCAGCATATGGAAACGAGGTATACTAGGTGTTTCTTTGATTTGCATTTTGTTGCTTTTACCCCAGATAGGTAAGTGAATTATAAAAATATTTTTTAAAACCGGAAATTTGTATGGAAATTTGAATGGAGAAAAAAAATTTTTCATTTAAAAATGTGCTTCGCCAGAGATGTGCTGAGAATTCCAAAAAATTTAACTTTGGGTGAAAAATATTCCTTGACTCTTGCAGTACTATTCATGTGAACAAAGCTAAAACCTAACTTATACCCCAGAAATAAAAAATCTCAAAAAACTACTAGGCATTGCCGGAGAATTTATTGATTTATAAAGCCTTTGCAAAAACATGTTATCAACAGCTTTAACAAGCAAAATCCGAAATTTTTAAATACTTTTCAATGGATTCAGATTTTTCATTTTGAAATGGTCATTACTTTTTTCAATAAATGCTTAGCTACTGTCATGTTAGCAAAAATTAAGCCTATGAATAGTCAAAATCAAAAATCAAAGACCGACCTCATTTCAAGCTAAATTGAATTTTCTGGATGATTTATTGTGCAAAAAATTCTTCTTTCGTACAAATTTCCATACAAAATTGAAACGCGTTGCGCTAACTCAGGAATAATACACATCATTTCAAATTTTACACTGATGCTTGGTGACCCAGAAGGCATCGAAAAAACAGATGGGAGCAAAAAAGTCATTTTGGAGCGGTCTAATGTTCATGTTACATGCCAAAATAAATAATAAGTTTTTCTGATATAATTTCAAATCAATCAGAATCAATTTTCCAAAATAATGCAATTGCTGGTAAGCCTATTACAAATTATTCTCAATTCAGTACTAGAAATTTGTTTAAAAATTAAATTTTTAGCAGTCTAGTTTACAAACTTGAAATCAAAATTTAAGAAACACCGTAAAAAATGCATATTAAAATTTCGAAAAAAATGTTAGAAAAATTAGAAATTAACCACGATAACAATTGTTCAGCAAAATAATGAAAGTTTCGGATAATTAAAGAATAAATTGATTTTCCGCGATTTCAGTCACGAAAAAATCTTATAACGATTTCTATTTCTTCATCTGACGTTTCGGCATTTATTATGCCTTTTTCAAGGAGTCTATTAATATAACATAATTAGTGAAGTGTTTAAAAAGATGTTACAATATATGGTGTACTTACTGCAATTTCTCATTTTAATTGTCCAGAAAGTTTTTTGAATCTGCTAAACTGTCTAATCGGGAAATGTAAGTCCAGTTGTCTGTGGTGTATGGGGATTTTTTTTTATTATCTGACGGGTTTGCGCCGGGGGTCTTCAGATTTTTACCAAAATTGAAAATTTGGTTCATTTTTGCGACTTTAAAACACATGTATTTTTTCAGATTTCTAACATTTTTATTTTTTAAGTTAGCTTCGGTTAGATTTTTTTGTAAATAAAAAAACATCATTTTTCAAAGCTACATAACACTGTTGTTTCTCAACGGAAATTATAAAATAGCACATCAAAATGCATTGAAATTTTATCATCTTTCCAAATAGAATAGTTGAAAAAAATTAAATAATGACCTTTAACATGAAAAGTTGTAAATAAACTTTAAATGGCGTCTAAAAGTACCGTCTGCACCACCGAATATTTTGCAAAAAATACCATTGTGTAGCTCGATTCATGATGCAACTTTCATCTGAAGACACCAAAGTGGGCCATTAACACCTTGAAGAGTTATGAAAGAAATAATGACAATAAATCTCTTTTTTTTGCATGGAAAACAAACCATGGTCGAACAACTGCACTCACATATGGAGATAGCAAGCACTTCTAACTACATGGAAACAAAAGAACTAATCAAAGTTTGTAAAAAACACTATTTTTTTGTCCTTTTCAGACTGCCCCTACTCGCATAACAGTTCCATATGAATTTTCGTCATTTTAGGTCAACATAAGGCTTCAACATAAAAGACTAAAAAAGGTTTTGTTCTAGAAATTTCGAAAAAAAATATCAATTTGTGGCTGTCCTACATGAAATATACCTGAATAACAGTGCCATATGTGAAATACCACGGATTTGGTTACTTTTCAATGTTCCTTTCGGCGAAATAGTTATTGGTTTATTGCTTTGAATCATTTAAACATTTTTTTAAACTCACTTGATGTCGAATGATGCACACTTGTTTTCGAAGGCAGGTCTGACTTTCTTAGGAATGACTTCCTCAGCGAAAAACTATCGGATGCAATCAAAAATCGTAAAAAGATTCATCTTACAATGCGGAATTCTTGATATTTTTTTTTGCAAAAGTATGTTTCTTTTTCTGACAATAGCATTTAGAAGTTAAAAAATGATCAAATTTAAGTCTTAGAAAGTAGCTTGGTGAGAAAAATATATTTTGTATGGGACTGTTATGCTAGTAGATTCGAAAAAGGTTTCAAATATGGTCGATTAACAGTCCCATAATGAATTAAAAATGGTGCTCTCGACCTTACCAATAACCCAATTTCGAAAATTTCAGGCCTAACGTTTTATTATGACAACCTAGAAACGATTTTCGTTGATGCTGAAAGTGGTGGTCACAATTTAAAAATATATTCCAAAACAGAAAAAGCTGATTGTCTCGTTTGCTTATATTTGTATATGGGACTGTTATGAAAGAAGGGGCGGTAGATTGTTGCAGCTTAACTGACTTCATGTTATATCCAAAAATCTAATAACGTATTCGTTTATACCCAGTTTTGCACCAGGTCACAACAAGTTATGCACATTTTACTGTCATTTTTAGAAGTTTATGCGCTAAGTTTTGCATCCGTAATTCCCCAGATTTGATTTAAAATGGACGGTGGAACACTGAAGATTCGTGTGGGAACGATCGAGGTAGCATATTTTCATCATTTTACAGCCTCTGCTGGCCATACTGAGCTCTTTGATTATTTCTACAACATTTGTGCCACTTTCTCATACTTTTTTGATCAATGGGAAAGGATTTTGGTGTCCAGTGCTTAGCTCTCGATATAAAAACTATGTAAAGCACATCTATATTTCATTTTTTAATCACATTTTTGTGATCCCAAACACAGGTACTGAACCTTCTACTATTGGCATTGATTATGCTTCACAATGATCTTTGATCGAAAAATTAATAAGTTATAAAGTATTTGACCAGTTTGTAAAAGCAACATTCCCATTATTAGTTATATCACTTAAACAATACGATACTCAGAATTTTGGTTTAAATTTGAAGTCAGTTTTGCTGCAAACACTCTACAAAGCACGAAAAAGTAGTGTTTTTTACCTGCTTTGGTAAGTTCTTTTGTTTCCATGTAGTTAGAAGTGCTTGCTATCTCCATATGTGAGTGCAGTTGTTCGACCATTGTTTGTTTTCCATGCAAAAAAAAGAGATTTATTGTCATTATTTCTTTCATAACTCTTCAAGGTGTTAATGGCCCACTTTGGTGTCTTCAGATGAAAGTTGCATCATGAATCGAGCTACACAATGGTATTTTTTGCAAAATATTCGGTGGTGCAGACGGTACTTTTAGACGCCATTTAAAGTTTATTTAAAACTTTTCATGTTGAAGGTCATTATTTAATTTTTTTCAACTATTCTATTTGGAAAGCTAGTAAAATTTTAATGCATTTTGATGTGCTATTTTATAATTTCCGTTAAGAAACAATAGAGTTATGTTGCTTTGAAAAATGGTTATTTTTTATTTACAAAAAAATCTTACCGAAGCTAACTCAAAAAATAAAAATGTTAGAAATCTGAAAAAATACATGTGTTTTTAAATAGCAAAAATGAACCAAATTTTAAATTTTGGGGAAAATCTGAAGACTCCCGGCGCAAATTGTCAGAAAATAAAAAAAAATCCCCGTATCACAAAAATATTCAAAGTTGAGCTTTTAACTTGCATGCAATCTTCCTTGAAATCTGTTCTACTTACTATTGATTTGGTTGAGATGGAAATAAAACTTTGCAATTTTTTAAAACGAAAACGGATATAAACAATCTTAATATTTCTTTACTTAATTTTCAATTGAAGGGCTAAATAACAACATGTTAAATTCATCACAGAAAGCTGACATTGGCAATGTAAAGTTGGGTAATGGGTGATTTCTTAAATTATTAAAAAGATACTTATAGAAATTTTAATAACAAATTCCCAGTTTTGAAAACAACGAATCATATACTTAATAACTTAACTTTGCGAATTAAAATAAAGCTATTCAGCAGCTAATTCGAATCATTGGTCGAGCATTAAAAAGACTAATAAAAAAATAAGTGAAACGTTTTAAATTCTTGAGCTCAAAATATATTGTCACCGTCTATTGGAAGAATGGTTCCTGGACAGTACAAAATGTAGAAAATTTGTTTTTCTTATCAAAAATTTAGGTTATTCGACTTCCAAGATTTTTTTATTTCAAAACATAACATTTATAGATTGAAAAAAAAACTCATTAAAAAACTGCAACTTTTTTAAAATTTGATAAATTTGGTTAAACTTAATCGATTAAAAGGAAATGAGTCTGTGAGTTGTTGAATTATCGTAGATCGTGAACAATAATTTATGTATCCATTGTTCACGGTCTACGGAAACTCAAAAATAAAAAAAACGATTCTATAAATTTTGGTAAATTTATTTGAAAATTTAAACAAATTTTAAAAAAGGAAAATTTGTTTTGCATTTCAGAAGGAATTTTTTTGAATAAAAATATCTTACTATTTTAAAAACTTATTTGAACAATTCAATTGATTACTCAAGGAAACATAGTTTAAGGGCCAATGTTTTGTTAAAAAGTCATCATCTTTTGACAGATTGTGTCTATCACCTGAAGTTTTGGTGATATGATGTTAAAAAAAATTAAAATTAAGTTTTGTTAAGTTCCGAGTGAATCCAATCAATGATAACTAATAAACCAACAAATTCAAATGAAATGAAAAAAAAAAACTGATTCTGAATTGGTTTCAGTTTTCATTCAATGAATGAATAATATTTTATTGAAGATAATGATAAACGATCTAAGAAGGTTAAATTCTACATTTTTTTAATTTTTACAAATCACAAAAATGATATAGACATTACTAAAGAAAGTTTGAAAAATGGTTTAATTTCATTTAACATATTAATAAATTTTCTTTAAATTTGATAATAAACTTTAAAAAATAGTTAAAATAATGAAATTCTCGATAACTTTTTTTCGCAGAAGTTGAAAGTACTTGCGGTCTTAAGGAAAGTCGAAAATTTGTTGTAAACTTGAATTTCTTGAATCATTTTTAAACTTTTTTTTCCAAAATTATTTCAAAGCTCAAAGTAGATAAAAAAATAAATTGCATATTCGAATTTAGGGCACCCAAATCATTAATAATAAAATCTTGAATAACACTAGTTTACAACAATTTTGAACCAAGGGAATTGGAAGTCATTTTTTATGTTAAATCAGGTGCTCAATCTGAAAAAAAAAATAAAAAAAAATCTCTATAGAACAGCTTTTTTTGTTATGCTCAGAATATGAAATATCGAAAAAAGTACTTGTACTTAGATTCAAATATCTCGGACTACAAACCAATTACTCGTCCAAATCCCTTTTTTGCGTATTAAAAGTGAATAAATTTTTTATCGATCACTTCTACATCATTTTTGTGTCTGATTAACAGTATCATTCATATTGATCTTACTATAGAAAAAATTATAAAAAAAACTAATTTTTTTAAGAAAATTTTTAGACTTGATTGTAACATTTAGAAAATCTGATTTGCTGTTGCCCTTAAGTTTTAATTCAAAACAAAGATTTCAAATTGTTATTTATTAAAATCGGCTGAAAATTGAAGAAGTTACGGTTACTTTTCCATAACAGTATTTTTTTCAATTTTCCATAATTTAACGAACCGCAGTATATTAATCATAGTATAGGAAGAAGCGGTAAATCTCACTCGCGCTAAGTCAAAATTATTTATTAGCTTACCAGAAGGTCACATGCCGAATTTCCGAAAGATCTGACCATAGGGAGGGGTTGCTTGAGTCTCAAACGTGAATAGGATTTTAAGATATTTTGCCTGGGAGGAACGAAAAATACTGGTTTTTCATCAATAACGTTTTTTCATAACTAGCCGATTGTTTTTGATGGTTAATTTTTTCAAAGTCTAATTTGAGAGAAATATTTCACTTGAAGACAAAAACACGATTGGGTTTGAAACAGAAAAATAATATTGCCGTTCAAAGATTGTATTTTAATCGTAAATTCTCAAAAAAAAAACGCAATGCAATAAAAGGGCGTTAAGTTATTCAAAAAATGCAATAATTTCTGTTATGGTAAACTAACCATAACTTCTTTAGTTTTCAACCGATTTTGATAAATAACCACTTGAAATCCTTGTTTTGAATTCACATTTAAGAGCAATAGAAAATCAGATTATTTAAGTGTTACCATTCGCTCTTGGACTTTTGCTGAAACAAGATTTTCTCAAAAAAATAATTTTTTTTCAGTTTTTTTGTCACAAAATCACTAATATCAATAATACTGTTGATCAGACGCAAAAATTATGTTCGAGTGGTCAAAAGACTATTTATTTACCTTTGATATGCAAAAAAGGGTTTTCAAATTACTGGTTTGTAATCCGAGATATTTTATTCTAATAACTTACTTTTTTGATTTTTCTGAAATTTCATATTTAGAGCATAACTCAAAAACTGAGATTTTTTTAATTTTACTTTCGGATTTAGCGCCCGATTTCACATAGGTCAGTTAATAAAGTGTACGATTTTTCTTTAATTTTGTAAACTAGTGTTATAAGTACCGTGGATTTTTTTTTAAATTTCGTGGCCTTGTGTAATTTTTCAAAACCCTTCTGAATGTGGAGTTAAGCTAAAAAAAATATTTAGACTGGAATTGGTTTTTAAAGAATATTTCATAAGCACCAACAGTTTAGTAACAATATAAACGACCAGAGCTGTAGGAAGAACCGACTCATGGGGGGGTTTTGGTGACAAAATTTTTCCTATAACATTTTTGCATAAAGAATAGTGATTTTTTTTTTACTTTCAAAAATTTGTCCTAGAAGTTGCCACTTTTTCACGAAGTTTGAAAAATAAATAAATTAGGAATTTGAAGATTTCATTTAAAAAATCTTGATATTTACTTAAATAAGAAAGTAGTAAGTTGGTTCTTTTTAACCCAAGCATGACCATTTGAGGCATTGGTAAACATTTTTTAAATATTTAGAAATAAAAGTAGGAGATTAAGTTTGCGGTTAAAATCAAATTTATTTTCTACTTTTGAAACTCGATTAAAATTTTGTTAGAGAAGAATCTGCAATATAAATAATGTTAAAAACCAGAAAAACATGTTTTCAGTTAATTTTTCAGTTAAAAAAATGAGTTATTCAAAAATCAAAATATTATTTTTTATTTGCGATTTTTTTCTGGTTTGTTATCCGAACTTACTCTGATTTAATATAAAATTTTAATTTTGAACCCAGATTTATGAATCATTGATTTGCGATCACCTGTAGTTTGAATCCTTAGTGAAAATTCGCTTATTGATATTTTAATCTTGATTAACTTAATTTCGAGCTGAATCTGAATTTTTAATTCCGAATATGAGTACCTACTGTTTTTTAAACCTGAGTTCAAAACCTGAATTCCGAATTCGAAAGCGATTTTTGAATCCAAGTTCCGGTTGATAGTTTTTACCAATTATAAGCCAAATAGCAAAATTTGGATCAGGATTTTAAACCAAAAATCTCATTTTTCAATCTTGAATTGTTAACTTTCAATGTGAATTCTTTCTTCAAATTGAACTTGTGGATATGAAAGAAAATTGCAAATTATGAAACTGAAACTGAAACAGATTTTTTTATTCTGGATAACCATTATGAAAAATTTTTCAAAGAAAAAATTTCAAATCTTTAAATGAAAAATTTGAATAAATTCATTTTATTTACCGAAAGAATGAGTTTTGAACATGAAAGTTTGAAAAGCAAAACCGGAATTCCAAAAAGATTATTTTTCCCAATGATGATCCAAACTGGAGTTCAGTTACAATAAACTTAATTCAGAATCCAAATGCTTATCACAGACTTAAAATTCAAATGTTTATTTTAGCAAAACTGGAACCACAAAATCCGAAATTATTCAAACTTAAGCTTCCAGATATTTTTCCCCACGTATCCGGGCGGTGGAAGTTCTGGATATTTTTTCCAATATTCACCGAGTTATAAATAAAAATCATGAAGAAAACCACTTGACTTTTTTTTAATCGAAATATATGAAATACATCAAATACAATTTTATATGATATTTCAAGCTTTCAAAACACTGTTCATATAATTTTGATAAAATTTACTCACAAAATTTAGACGCAAAAACATAATAAAAATGAGTGAATAAATTTTTTTGTTTGATTTTGCAAATAAAGTGCAAAAATTCGGGCAAAATTTGGGCGATTTGGAAAGCTAATCTTATTGGAATTAGATATTTGGGACTAAAATTCTATAAACGAGTTAGAAATTTTTTGAAAAACTTCAGTAGAATTGATGACCTGGGATAAGATTTCGAAGTTTTAACTTTAGCTCTTAGTGGAGATTGTAACTTTTGAATGATTTTAGTCGTTCATCAAAATTTTATTTTAAATTTGGTATTTTTAGTTTTGAGAAGAACATTTTGCTTGCCCCCCCCCCCCCCCCCCCCTGGGTCTTTTTAAACAAAGAAAACATTTTCAAACCAATTTGATCTATGAACGAATACCAACAAGACCGATTCAATTGATGTGTCTCAAGAGACACATTCTTTGGCATTTATTATGATTGAAGCCATTCACCACTTGCTTGTTCATTCTAGTCACAGAACCCACTTGGGACACCATCATTGACAGATATGTGCAATGTATGTTTGTATGTATGTAACTATTTCTATTGGATGTCCTTTTCTGACGATTCTTCATGACAGCATCACACAATAGCATTCTACAACTTGATGGAAAATTGATTCACAAAGATGAACAAAAGAGATAATAAAAAATGGTCTCGGTTGGAATCGGTTATATGTGGGATATGTGACTAAAATTATTAAAAAGAGTTAGGAATTCGAACTCCAACTGGTATCTAAGAAGCTTGAATCGTTGAGAAAAAGGGGTATACATTTCATCAATTTTTTTTTCGTTAGTTTTGTAGGTGTAAGGTAGGTGTAAGTATTTATGCTTTGGAATACTCTTCCTATATTAATAAAGTTATTTATTTGAATTGATCTAAATTCCTTTCCAACAAATCTGATGAACAAAATTTTATTTACCAGAATTCCCTTCGATTGCTTTACCAATCAAAGCGAAAATATTTACACCGATCGATTGTCCCCCATTCACCGAGGAGGGTATGTTCCCGGATGTTGTTGTTTACCGAAAGAAGGCTTCAGCCAACAGAACCGGAAGCGCAACCGTGTGAGCCGATGAAAAGCTGCGGAAACTCCCACCGGTACTTTGTATGTCGTTGGCCAACTGACAAATCTTCAGCAAATCGCTCGAAGCCACACCATGCTATGATGGGATAAAATGGGGAATGGGGGCAAAAATTGTCACCACAATCATTACGGAAAAGTGAACCTCGCTGCTTGAACTCGAGAGCTTTGACCACTCGCTGCCTACCTGTCTGATTTCAGGTCAACCTATAGAAGACCGTGTGTGTGTGTGTGGGAGTGGAAGGTGTTAGGCATTTCCTGCTTCTTTCTGCTCCTCTTCTTCTAGGATTCAGCGATGCTAGTACCTATCTCGGTTTTCACAGTTGAATGGTTCCCACCGGGATACATTTCTGTTTACACCGAGACTTTCAACCCGACCGACGACGACGATGGCGAAAGGTCGATCCGGGGATGTTTTTTTCCTACTTCTTCATCATTCGAAATCGGGACCCCCAACAGGTGGAAAAAGGCGTCAGGACGAGGAAGGATTTTCGCCTGGACTGGTTGCTTGTTCTCGTTCATTCATTTATTTCCTGTCGAGCCCTGCTTTTAACATTGCTGCCGTACACAAATACTCTTTGAAGAAGGTACTCGTTGACAGGATGAATGAAAAGTACCTACGTACACAACACTTCGGAGGGCTATTAGTTGAACGGAGGTCCCGAGAAACATAAAGCCAGGGCCGAAGAAAAGGTCCATCAAAGGGAACTCATGGCTGTGTAATATTCCTTCTCCTACCCATCCAGTTTTTCCTTCAAACCCGGAACAACCTCAACCGGAGATTGCAGGAAGGGGATGTTTTACCTTGCTTGTTTGACGACGGCGATGAAATGGATTCAGTCAAATGCCTTTGCGAATGTGCCTTGTTGGCCGCCGATTCTTCTTTGATGCTGTGGAGCTGGCTGATGAATGGTTTGCTTTCCCTTCGGTGGATGAGATTGAATTAATGGATGACTTGAAAGCATTTATCTCTCCTTCCTCCCCATCTCGACGGCTGACTGGCTGTTTCAAATTTACCGGGCACTAGGCTATACCTAACACGTTCGGAATTGTCCGGACAGCTCCGTTTAATTCGACGTTCGACTATAAGGGAAGGATGGAAAGATGGAGGATGGAAAGGACCGGCGGCAGTTGTTTGGTTCGTGAATTTTTGATTGAACGTTCAATTGGAGTCGTTAGATAGGCAAATAATGAATACTTGATTGTTCATTATTTTCATCGGTTCAATATGAACATTTCGACACTGAAGACTATTGAAAAGTTCTACTTGATTAGAAACATTTATTTATTTATTTATTTATTTATTTATTGTTTAATCATGTAACATAAGATCTCAGATCTTCTAATTCGCTACAATATGGTAATTTCACTTGTATAAATTAATAATTTTTAACAATGTTTCTGAAGTGTGTTGTTTTTAAATAACCGTTTTTTTCAACTATTTGTTCTGTTAAATTTTGCCAACAAACTCTCTCTCTGAATCCCTTTTTATTCAAAATATTTTTAATTTCTAAAGGTAATTGGTTCCAATAAACGATACCTCTAACAATAAATGAGTTACTATAGTAAGATGAGTTGTGATTTGGTACGATGAAACTATTAGTACGTGAACTTCGGAGAGGTACAAGCATTGAATATAAATAAGAAGGTTTTTTACAAACAATAATGTTATGCATAGCCACACATGATCGAAAGCGGAAAAAGTTTTTAAAATCGCAACCTAGAAGAAATTTCTGAAGAAACGTTACTCTTGAAAAACGCGAAAGTCTAAATACGTACCGAACGCAGGCATTCAATGCAACTTTGAGTCGATCCTGTAAACTAATTTGGGCATTAGAGGTGATAAAACCACCGTACATGAAATGAGGAAGTACAAAAGTTTTAAAAAGTTTGATCTTGCACGGTATATCTAAGTGTCTCGTATTAATATTGAGAAGTTTCAGTGAAGCATATATTTTTGAACACTGATGTCTGATGTGCATGCCCCAATGGAGGTTCCTATCAAAAATTACACCTAGACTATTAATTTTTTCTACGAACTCAAGTTTTTCATTGTTTAAAAATAATTCAGGAGGTGCAAAAAGACATTTGGGTCTAGTTATAAATAAAGCTTGAGTTTTTGAACTATTTATTGGTAATTGATTAATAGTCGACCAACGATGAAGTTTGGATAAGTCTTTGTTGATTCTATGCGCAACTTCTACAGGGTTATATTGACCGTCATTACAAAAATATAGCTGAACATCGTCCGCGAAAAGATGTGGGCTACAATGTTCCAAAATACCAGGGAGGTCATTTATAAACAATGAAAATAAAATTGGGCCTAGAACGGAGCCTTGAGGAACACCTGACTTGATACGTTCAAACTCCGACAAAGAACCTTCAAAAAGTACAGCTTGCTGTCTTGAAATTAGATATGATTTTATCAGATTAGCAGCTGATGCGCCAAAAGAGAAATTATTTATAAGTTTTTCATACAATTTAGCATGTGACACCCGATCAAAAGCCTTGGCAAAATCAATAAGAAGTAAGATTGCAACTCCTTTTTTATCAATACATTTGGCTATATCATCGTGTACTTTAATCAGAGCTGTCTCGGTACTGTGATTTTTGCGGAAACCAGACTGAAACTTGTGCAAAAAATCATTATTGTTTATGTATTCCGATATTTGTTCTTTAATTATTTTTTCAAAAACTTTCGAAAGCGTGCACAAAATACTCACCGGTCGAAAATTGGAGATAGCGCAAGAATTTGTTTTCTTTGGTATAGGTACAACTTTAGCAATTTTCCATTCCTCGGGAAAATTAGAAGAATTAATAATAGTGTTGAATAAATGCTTGAGAACTATTAGAATATTAGGAAGAATAATTTGTATGAATTTAATAGAAATATTATCAAAACCAGTAGCGTTGGATTTTATAGAAAAGACAGAGTTAATAATCTCGTATTCTTCAACTGGTCTAAATTCAAAACCATTCGAGGTGGATGGAGTAATAAACGTGCTACTACAAGTTGTAAAATTAGAAGAAAAATATTTATTGATTTCATCTGGAGAAAAACTGCTGTGTTGATCACTTACAGATCTCTTTGACAAACCCAAAGTTTTTATGTTTTTCCAAAGAGCTTTAGGGGGTAGATTAAAATCAATTCGCTGTTTATCATGTTCAATTTTTGCAGTACGAATAAGTGTATTTACTTTGTTTCTTAAATGTTTGAATGAAGAATGGTTTTCAACGGTTTTGGTACGTTTCCATGCTCTGTACGCAATATCACGGTTTACCATAGCAATTTTAATATCATTGTTGAACCATGTTTTATTCTTATATTTGCGAAATTTCAATGGAAATAAAGTCTCATGAATTTCATTAAGGCTTCTATTCAGAATGTTTAAAATGATATCAGAATCATTAATGCTTAACAAACTACCAATATTCATGTTCTGAAGAGCAGTATTTAGGCTATCACTGTCATAATTTTTATAATCACGATACCAGTATCCTGTTGAGCTATTTTGGCGAAAATACTTAAGAGTAAAGAAAATCATATCGTGGCGAGATACTCCAGGGATCGATATTTGATTGAATTTATGAACCATGTCCGAAGAGTTAGTCAATAGCAAATCAAGCTGAGAACAACCACTGCTATGGAAAAACGTTGGCTCTGAGCCTATGCAGCCGAAGGATAATAACTGTAAAGAGTCACGGAATCGTTGAATTGTTGCAGTACTTTTTAAAAAATCAGTGTTGAAATCTCCAATGAGAAAAGAATGATTATAATTCAGAGCAAAAGATTCATAGTGGTCGATTATTAATTCCGAGCAGTCTGTTCTTGGTGGATTATAGTAAACTCCAAACATAACTTTATCAGCACCTATAGTAATCTCAAAGATAATGAATTCTGTACCATAAATTCCTGATTCGTTTGGATTAACAGATTTACTGAGAATTTTAAATTTTAGATCACGCTTAATATACACAAGTATGCCTCCTCCATGTCGGTTTCGGTCGTTACGTAGTATTTGAAACCCATCGAAAGTTATTAGAGAATTGCTCACTGCCTCATCTAACCACGATTCGGTCATGCACACAATATCAGTTTTACTTTGTGTTAAAATCTGCTTCAACTCTTCAAATTTAGTCATCTGGCGTGCACAAATACTTTGAACGTTAATGTGGCATACGTTTAGCAAATCGTTACACATAGCCGCGTTTAAAACGGCCTGAGGTATTATAGTTGAGATATCGTTTAAGGGAAGACTACCCAAAATCATTTAAACTAGTATCAAAGCAGGAAAACAAAGAGAGAAAGCTGGCAAAACTTATAAATACTAACGGCATTTTAACGAAAAGAATGTTCAAAATATAACAAAATTGTCTAAAAGATTTGATCGTAACAAAATCGATTTCAAAATAATTCAGTCGGATATAAACATAATATTCAGCGAAGAGCATCATAGAATCTATCTATAAACTAGGCTATCAAATTCAAGGTTCAATTTCTATGAAAACGTAGTAACGTAGGATTGTATTACCAGCACTTGGATAAGTTGCATCTCACAAATTGGGGACCACTGTGATGCCGGCCGTGAGGAATGACGACACCAACATCACCAGCATTGGCTTTGACGATTACCATTCATCGCATCATTGACCATGTTGTAACCATCATCGGGAATAGCAGCATCACCAACATCGAAAATAACGCATCGTAACCATCATCGGAAATCCACTATCACCATCAGGAACAATCGCATCGCACCAGCAAGATCGCATCACTAGTATCGTATCACCAGCATCGCATTACCAGCATCGCACCAGCAAGACTTTTAGGAGGGAAGGATACACGGGATAATTTAGGGATCGGATTCAAAGGATTAACTTGGAAGGAAAAATGAAGTAACAAGGAAGGGTTTGATTTTGTATAGACTTTCAGGAGCGGACGGAATGAAGGAATTGGGAAGGACATGTGGGAAGGAAACGAATAACTAATTTAGGAAGGGATAGTCGTAAGTTGAACAGGAAGCTGCTCTACTCTATGGATGGGTTCCAGAATTGAAGATCCAGTAGGTTTGACAAAGATTATTCCGTTACGCGTTTGTACAGTATCGATTAGACCTTTTTTCTTCAATTTGATCGCTTCGGTACGTATTGTTCTCGCTTGTTGGCTCAGGTTCTCATTAATAAATATGCGACCGTTGTTGTCGAAACCCAGTTGACGTAAAGTTAATGAGCGATTGCGTAGATATGTGCGAAAGAAATCCAATTTCTCACTCCGAAGGGCAAATTCACATAATAGCAAGGGTGAGGTTCCGCTTTTAATTGGGGATTTGGCTAGGCGGGACAATTTCGCCAAAGGTGGTTCCAAGTATCCAAGAGCAGAGCAGATATTCCTGAACATCAAACCAAGGTCTTCATTCTCCAAATACGGCACGTTAGAGACAACAAGTTCGTGATCTATCTCAATTTTTTTGGTACACTCCAACGAAAATTGTAGCTCGTTCTGCACCAATTTAAGATCCTTTTGCAGGTTATTGACATTTGCCGTACACTCCTTTTTCAAATCTGCTAATTGAACTTCCAAACCTTCAATCCTCTGTCGCAACTCTCCGGTACTTCGATCGATTTGGGCCCCAATTCCGTCTCTGATCCGTTCTGTTTCAGCAGCCAGCATAGTACGCATTTTAATCCATAAATCCTTCAGGGAGGTAACATCTTCTTCGTCGCTCGATTGAACCAAATCGTCCTTTGACCGTTTGGAAGTCGGTCCGTCGACAATAGATGAGACCACGGGAGCAGAATTATTCGTCGATCGTGTGCTTTTTAATTTCGACATCGTGTTTGTAAACAAACGTTAGCTTAGAAGATAGCACAAAACAGACACTGATAACACGTTGTGGTCAGTTTTTTTAGGCGACTCGCAATATTCCCGAAGGGGTTTTTGTGGAGATAAGTAATTTTTTCCGCTAATATCTCATAGATTCACAATGTTTTGGCGGTGATTCCGTGATGAAAGATTGAGGCACTGATTTTATAGCGTTATCATTCGTCCAGAACTAATTTAGGAGCCACTTGAGGGACATATTAACCGATTTTGTTACGAGCACGTTTTGTTTACACCTCACTATCCATAACCCTTCAGAAACGCCATTCAACATTGAGACCTTCACATGTGGTTATCTGATAAAAGGCGCTTCTTGTAAGTTAACCAATGGTTTTTGAGGGTTTTTTTTAAATGAGCTTAAAACTGCGCATGCCACTCGTTGCATAAATGAAGTATTTTAGCACTTGACGTTATATTTCTATATTTTTGCTGCTTGTTACACAAAGAACTATTCAAACAGAACTTTTTCGTTTTTCTATTTGTATGTTCTGCATATCTTATTATCTACTATTATATTTAAAAAAAAACTAAGATATCAAAATCAAAAAATTTGAAAAAAAGAGAAATTTGAGGGGGTCCTTAGTGTAAGCATTCCTGGCACATATCCTGGCCAGGCAAGAAGTTTTTTTTTTCTAAAAAAATCTTGTAAAATCTGTAGATTTAATTCCAATTTTTTCTCGAATTTAAACCCGAAAGCAAATCCGATAAAAATTCAATTTTTATTGTCGAAATTTATGGTGAAAATAAAGAAAATAGTACTTCTCTCCAATTTTTTTTTCACCCGGGAAAATTCAGACAAATCCTGAAATCTTAAACTCTTACTTTATAATAAATAACACAACAGTTTCTCTTCATTTATTGTGTCAAATAATTGTATGATTTCACAGCGGATCAAGCCTTTTATTTCTTAAAACTTTCTTCACATTTCACGATACAATTATTCAGTTCACATTTAAACTTTGGTTGATTATGATACATGGAAAAGCTACAATAATTTGCAGCCATAGATTTGAAATTCGATTGAAAATTTCCCGAAAACTTTTGATGATTATATTTTTGACTCTGAGCATTTCTTATTTTAAAAAACTCTTTATTCAAGTCAATACCCTGATTTCTGGTTTCGATGCAAGTTTTTTTTGAGGGATTATTTTTCCTAAACATTTTTTTGTTTTTATTTCAATCTTTTCCAAATTTTGCATTAAAGATACAATTTTCGCTATGTTTTTCTCAACGGATTCATAGTTTATGTAGAAGAGGTTTTATATTCATTCTGTATTCAGGTTTTCAATTCAATATTCACCAACTGAAACAGTTTAACCAATCATGTTAAAATTTTCTCTTTTTAATATTTAATCTGATTAGAATCTTTATTCCTAAACTTTGCATTCAACTTCAAAAAATTGTCAAACAACTTGAAACCGAATTTTTGGTGCCAAAGATATTAAACTAGAATGAACATTTAAATTTTGAGTAATATATTTAGCGTTTCCTACTTTGGCTTTTATATCGACACCATTCATCGTCGTTGTTAGGCAAAGTTGCCAATCACCACCACCAAGGCTTCAGATTTTCACTGCATAGGCATTAATTAATAAATCTCGATTTGAAATTATTATTTTGATTACAATTGAGACCTTGAGTTGTGATTCATAATTCTACCTCTATGTATGTACCTCAATCTAAGTTTAAATTTTACTTATTCATAATCATCATGTAGGAAATACACACCAAACGTTCAAAAAATAGAAATTGAAAAATTTGAAAATTTGGATAAAATAGATCTTATCAGAGTTTTTATTTGCGATCAGTTGATTAACTCTTTCTCAATGTTTGACCGTAAAGTTAAAAAAAATATTTTAAGATACCTGATAACCAGCTTGATATTGGCACGGATGGGTTTTTGAAACAACATTACCTTATATTTGCCACTTTCAAATATGACAACAATCATTAAAAAGTAAACAAACAAAAATGTGTCTGGAACATGATCATGAAAAACGTATCCAATGATAATAATAATGGTTAATTTTTTGTTACAAGTTAAAAAAGTTTAGAAATAAAACCCTTTCGATTTTGGCAACAAAATGTGTTCGGTCGTGTCTCAAAAATCGAGAAACTATTTTGAGGGCCCCCGGAGGTCTTAATCAACCCTTAGTAATTTTGGTGTATGGACATTTTTTTCAAGATCTACCGAAATCTGGATGGACAAATAAACCAGGAAAGCGTAGTAAAGAGGAAGTTGCCTATTGCATCTCAAATTCTAAAAAAGCGTGTTTTTTAAAGAAATTCTCGAAAAATAGATAAATCTTGCTAGAACAATCTATATATATAAAAATGAATTTCTGTCTGTCTGTCTGTCTGTCTGTCTGTCTGTCTGTCTGTCTGTCTGTCTGTCTGTCTGTCTTTCTGTCTGTTCCCTATAGACTCAGAAACTACTGAACCGATTTACGGAAAACTTGGCAGGTGGGGGTATTGGAGGCCGGGGAAGGTTTCTATTATGGTTTGGGACCCCTCCCCCTAACAGGAAGTGGGGGGAGGGGCCTCCCAAACAAAAGACAAAAGGCCCTCTTTTTAATTTTTACATAACTCAAATACTTATCAAGCAAATGGAACCGAATTTGGCTTGGGCGGATTTTTGGGAACGTGACATGTTCTAATGATTGTTTGAGACTTCCTTCTTCCAGCAGGGAGAAGGGAAAGAGGGAGGGAAGTTCCATACAATTTTTTTTTGTAGAGAAATGAATCCAACTTAGATGAAATTTCAGGGACTAGATAAGAGAAAATCGATGTTGAAAAACATGCGAAAAAAAAATCGCCTTGTCTCCCGGTGAGACTTGAACCCACATCTTGCGCCTCTCCGGGGCCCATGTATTAACATTTTACTACAGGAGACCAACCTGGCGTATGAATATTATACTGGTAGAGTGTCGATGTCTTTCGGAATGAAGGGAATAGTTCTCCCATGTGATCATAATCATTTTTCTTGGTCTATTTCTATTCCCATCATTTCATCTTACAGTAGGGTAAATGATCTTGAGCGGAACTAGTCAAAATCTGATCTTAAGCGGAACCATTTACTTTTTCTAAATTCTAGGCAATGATTGTTTATGAATCTTACCAAACTGTTGAAAAAACACTTTTTCAAGATCTTTTCATACAAGCATTGACATTTTTGCTAAAATTTATTAACTCAAATAATGTTATTAGAAGATTTAAAAACATACGCATTTCTGCTGCAATTTTCATCAATCTACGCTGACTTTGAACGTCAATTTATGTCACCCTTGACCGTTGTAAGCTAATTCTCAATGATTAAAATGGTAGAAAAACTCATAAAAAAGCATTATTCGGGTTTTTGTAGCAAGTTTTCCATCAGAATATCAATTAATAGCGTAGTTTTTAAAAGTAAAATATGATCTTGAGTGGAACCATCTTCGATCTTGAGCGGAACTACTAGCTTCCGAAATAAACCGCTAGGTGCGCTGCCTTATGCCTAATGTCTCACACGCAGTTTATACCCCTGAATGTATGCAGCACAATTGTATATTTCTTATTCTATCAAAATGTAAAATTAAGTTCGAATAGAACAAAAACTTATTAATTGGCGTCACAGCGTACCAAACTAAGCACGCAAAAAGTTTCATTTTTTGGGGTTCAAGAAATGTGTTTTTGAATCTTTCTTTCAGAGGGACGACGAGAAGGAGGAGAAAGGCTTTCATACATAATTTTTGGCATAATTCGAGAACTAATGATGCCAATAAAGTTAAATCATTATTTCAGAATAAGAATCAATCTTCATTGCCATTCTTATTCGTACTTTATGAAGTAGCTTTCTTTTAAAGAGATTGTTTCAGATGTTCACATTCCAATTGAAAACGATATACTATCTAATAAACAAAAATTCAAATTGTTTTTTTACACACATAATTTTAGTTTTACAAAGTGTAGCAAAGCACACCGGGTTAGCTATTTTATAATACTTCACGATTCAATTGGTGGCCTGGTATTGAAAACCTATTCGATTTCCTTGTGTTTGACTTTACACTTGAGCTCGAACTGGAAATTGGTTTGAGAAATAATTGTTTTATCAATTGAGATAAATAATTAATGTTTCAATACATTTTGAATATAAATAAATGTCAACGTGATTCATGAGAAACTGGAATTTATTTTAAACTTTATTCTATGAATAAGTTGCTTACAGCAAGGTTGCCGAAATAGCAGTAAAATCTGTTATTTCACAAAATTTTGAGGAAATTTTTATCACAGAATCTGTGTCACAGAACACGATATTTTGAAATATTTAGAGATTTCACAGAATTTTTTAATTGCGAATGGATTTCCATAATTATAATTTTGTTTTGGTCAATATAAAATAAAGGTTTCTTACTTTGAATTAAAAAAGTATGAAAAGATTTTCAACGTAAACTGATTTTTCCCAACTAAAATATAAAAACGACACAAATTATCATGAATTTCCAATAAAGTTAAAGGAATTAAGGGAATAAGAATTATAAAAAATAAGAGTTTTTTCTCAAAAACATTGATTTAAAGCAATGCACCGTTTTTTTTTGCCAAATCTGTAATTTAAAGTATCTTTTTTTTATTACTAATTTTGTCGTTACCTTCAAAAGTTGTTCGGGGCAGTATGATCCTAAACACGCACATTCAAAAAATCGATCAAATATACTAACGAATTTAATTTTTGTGTTTAAAAAAACTAAAATTTGAGTTTAGAGAAACGATTCTTTCAAAATAGGATACAGTGCATCAAAGAGAAAATTGGACTTTTTTTAAGCAAGAAATAAATTTTAACAGATATTTTGAGAACACCTTTGGAACGCTAAGTTTCTTTTTTTCACGTAAAAAGATTAATTTTTGAACTTTAAAATCTTCAAAGATGAAATTTAATTGAAGTTTTCACAGTTACACAAGTATTAGGAATAAGAGCTATTAAAGATGTTGACAGAAGAAAATGGTTCCGCTCAAGATCATGTTTTGGTTCCGCTCAAGATCAGCGTGGTTCCGCTCAAGATCAGAATTCTTACTTCAGTAAAACAGCTCTAGAGTTATAAGGATTCACTCTAAAATATTCTTAAAATCATCATTAGAAAGCAGAAACCAAGATCTATCCGCTGAACTGAAAAAATATTTGTTGGGATATAACCCAAAGCCATACCGCTTGATCAACTGTTCCGAGTTGCGTCGAATTGAGCCAATTGGTTCCGCTCAAGATCATTTACCCTAGTTGGAATCAAGTTTGGACATTTTTAAGCACGGCAAGGTTTGCATTGCTTTCTCATATCCTGCACGGGTTGTCAGTTCTCATCATAACTGACAACCCGTGCAGGATATGAGGAGGCAATGCAAATCTTGCCGTGCTTAAAAATGTCCAAACTTGATTCCAACTACTGTAAGATGAAATGATGGGAATAGAAATAGACCAAGAAAAATGATTATGATCACATGGGAGAACTATTCCCTTCATTCCGATAGACATCGACACTCTACCAGTATAATATTCATACGCCAGGTTGGTCTCCTGTAGTAAAATGTTAATACATGGGCCCCGGAGAGGCGCAAGATGTGGGTTCAAGTCTCACCGGGAGACAAGGCGAATTTTTTTCGCATGTTTTTCAACATCGATTTTCTCTTATCTAGTCCCTGAAATTTCATCTAAGTTGGATTCATTTCTCTACAAAAAAAAAAGTTTCGCTGACTGAATGTTTGAGTCAAGACCCATCTCTGGGTCGCAATTTAAAAATAGTTCCATACAATTTTTATTGCATAACTCAAGAACTACAACAGCAAATGGAATCAAATTTAGCTTGGAACGATATTTGAGTACGAGAAATGCTTCTTTGAATATTTCGTATCCCTCAATCTTTCAAAAAGGTGGATGAAAAGGGGGAGAAGAGGTCTCCCTTACAATTTTCAGTATAACTGGAGATCTGATCGAGCAAATTTGAACCATATTTGGCATGTGAGGGTGTGAGGGTATTTCGATACGAGCATTGTTTCTATTATAAATTGAAGCCCCGCCTTTTTTCAGCGGAAAGATATAAAGGGGAAAAGGGGGCTACCATACATTTTTTTTGCATAACTTGAGAATTAATAGAGCAAATGAAATAAAATTTGGTATCAAAAATACTTTTATGAATATTAAGTTCTCGCCCCTCCATTCAATGGGGCGAATGGAAGGGGGTTGGTACTTCCTTTCAAGTTTATGCATAACGCAAATAAAACCAAATTTGGCATGGAATGGTATTTCAATCCGAGCAATTTTTTTATGTCAAACAATTCCTTTCTTGCAGTGGGATGATAGAATTGGAAATAAAGGTAGGGAAGAGGAAAGCTAACATTTAACTTTGTTTTACAAAATCCGAGAAATGGACAAAACTTAACATGGAAAAATATTTTGTATGACTCTATGATAATTTGACACGCCATCCTCCTTTCAGTGAGTAGGTAAATAGGAGGATGGAGGTGTACCCAATACAAGCATAAATTCTCAATGTATGCTACCAAAGCCAACAAATGAAAAAAAATATGGCATAGAAAGGTACTTGGTTACGAGATATGTTTCTACAATTGTTATAGACCCTTAGCTTTACAGTGTAGAGATGAGAAAAAAAGGAGGGGGTTCCAAATAAATTTTGTTTTAGAGCTTAAAAAATAATCAACCAATGGAACAATATTTGATACAAGAAGATTTTTGGGAACGAAAAAATGGGTATGATTATTAAAAATCACGATCCATTCAGCAGGGGGAAGGGAAGGAAAAGGAGGGGGGGTTCTCTCTTATCAGTTTGTTAGCATAAATCCAGAACATATCAATCAAAAACAATCATATTTTATCAGTTGGATTTTTTGTGTACGATTTATACGGTACCCTCCTTTTCTAGGGCTGAGCTTAAAGAAACAAATTAAAATTATCAGATCTTGAACACAAATCAAGATTCAGAATATAAGATTAAGTTATTTTTGTGTAGCAATCCGAAACTCCAGCTGCAGCTCTCAATTTTTAGCGATTGCTTATGAATTATGATATATTTTGATTTAAAATAATGCCAACAATACAATAAAAATTTGAATAAATTCTGAAAATATCATTCGATTTTGAAAGGTGTAGCAAAGCACACAGGGTCAGCTAGTAAAACCAATATAAAGAAATATTGTAAAAATTGATTTGTATATGAAAGTTTTCAATGCGTATACAAGCTCTTTTAATAAAATTGTGAGCAAAAATTGTGGAAAAAATTATTGCAATGCATTTGATAATGATAATGAGTATAAGCGTGAATGGCATACAACAATAAGTATTCAAACCTTTGTTACAATGTTTTATCTTTTTATGAAAAAAAGGCAGTTTCAATTCTTTTCTCTGTTTTCATCTTCAAGTTTTTGAATGGTCTGACTGAAAAATCAAAAATAACCTCATTTGGATGAAAATAGAAAAAAAACAAGAAAAACAATATACTTAAAAAAAAGATGTTAAATATAGGTTGGTAGTTAAATCAAAACACTTTATGTTTCCCTTTTTTTGAACTTTCTCAGGTGTTTCATGCATGTAATGCAAAATTAACCCTCACGAATGACATATATTGTTTAAACAAATTTAAAGTGTTGGTATTCTATAAAAGAAATGAATAAAGGTCGTCAATTCACGTTTTTTAAAAAAAAATGAATCAATGTTCGAAAATTCAAAAAAATCTTTAGTAGTCAATTTTTAATATTTGAATTGATATGGATTATTTGATCCAATTTAATTTATATATGCTATTTTTTTAAACTTTTGTTTTTTTTGTTCAGGAAAATTTACTACAGATCTAATGATTGTTCATAAACACGTTTTTTTGAAGTCAGATTTATGATAGAAAAAAAATCCATTTCAAATTTTTTTTAAAAACAAATAAAATACTGTTTCTTTTTTTTTTATTTTATACTGTCCACTTCCTGGGTTTGATTTGCGTTTACTTGCACGATTTTCACTAGGTTGTTTTTTTTTAGTAATTTTCATATATTCACTATGACTCTCCCCTCGTATCATTCTGAAAAAAATACCTAAAATAAGATTTGATTTCAGAGAAATTTAATTTCCTGCAGAATTGATGCATATGATATGCATGGTACGAATGTTACGGAGGGAATTTTTATTTCCAATTGAATAACATTACTCTCTGGAGCCACCATTCTGAAAAAAATTCATACAAATCATCTCAGGCCCGTTAGCTTATAAAAATCCAAGCCACCAGTAGAAATTCTATGAAAAAGGGGATCATATTGCCACCAAATGAATTACCTTATATTCCTTTGGGCATTTATAGACTCGTAATAATATTATTTTTAACATTTCTTGGTGATTCAAATAAAAATGTGGATTATTTTTTGTTCCAGTTATAGTCGATTTAACATGTTTATGTGATTCGCAACCTCTAAATATCACCGATGTAGTTGGCGGACAGTCATTGAAAAACTTGACCGGTACAACTGTGATCGATGATTAACTCTAGGGATCGAACTCACGGATATCGGATCAGGAAGCAATTGACGTGCCAACTGAGCTATATCACAAGTCCTTTAAATATGAGTTATCTAAGGGAAATGTGGAATGCCTTTGAAATTTTTTTTTCTATTTAATAAATGAAATTCTAATAAAAAGTTTTAGAAAACCAATAAATATTTTCACAACATATACTTTGCAACCTTCAAAAATGAAAATTGCTTTGAAACTGAACAACTGAATCAAAAATTTATTATTGCAAACATGAGTTAACAAACATTAACCAAACTTTAACGAAAACCTTCAAAGCACACAATCAAAAAGACAAATAAATTGATCAATATAACATGTGTTCGATCGAATCACTAGGTTGAAGTTACTGTCGAAATTTCGCTTAAAATTTAATTGATTTTTTTTACTTAGATGATCTTCAGTATTCCTTATTATTTTTACTTTACTTAGTTCTGAAACTGGCACGCAAATTTGGTTTCTAAATCTGAACGAGATGTCTCACTCATCCTTTTGAAAGTTGAATTCAAACTCTTATGCAGAGGCTTCAAGTTGAATATTTCATTTGAATTCGGAAAAAAAATTGTATCGATATACGTTGCATTGCAGTTAAAATTGACTTTTTGCTCCCATATGTTTTTTCATTGCTTTATGGATCACCGAGTATTAATATAAAATTATAGGTGAGTTGGTATAGAATTTTGTACAAAAGTAGAGATTATCGTATATTGAATCATCTGAGAAATTCAAAGGAGCTTAAAACAAGATTTTTCAATAACCCTTATCCTTCCCAGATTTTTTTTATCCGTTATAGTCCCTGGAGTGTCTGACACTCCCGCTTGAAACGTTATAACTTTGCGCTATAACGATCAGTTTGTTAAAAAATTAAATCAATAGAAACATTTTACTGTCAGTAAAAAAATGTTCTGAACTCTTTATACAGTTTCATACTTTCACTGACTTCCCCGAAATTCAACTTCTAAATTTTTAAAAAAATTTGAACAACACTCCTTACTAAAACTGCATATGGTTTACTCAAATTAATATTGCATTACTGTTCATAAGCTTAATTAACAATACGATGGAACATCGACCGATATTTCCATTTTTTATTCTATATTTTTGGCAAACAAAAATTAAAAAAAGAAGCCTAAAAACAGTCTCTTCTAAAACTGTTTAATAATGGAAAATTTGTTAAAACACGGCTACAAATTTCATGTTATTTCCAATATTTTACAATCATAAGATTTTTATACGTAGAGAATTAAATCAACTACAATTTTTCAAAGTTGGCCATTTCGTGGTATTTTTTTGGGATTTGAAATTTAATTCTTTTTATGTAATCTTTCCTGAGTTTGCCCACAGTTTTCAGGTGAACTTCCACTGTTTAGACCAATTAAAAGTATGTTCAATGGAAAGCAAATTGAACTGACATACTCATGGAATAATAAAATTACGCTGTAATATGTCATCAAAAAATGCATATTATAATATAAAATCATTCCCAAATATTTGGTTTCATCAGCAAACACGTGTGTTTGTTTGCTCTCCGAGAACGATGAGTGGTTTTGTGGGGGGATAAGACACTTGAAAAGATTGATGAGAAACAAAAGATACATTTTATTCTGCTGAATATTTGAAATCAGAGAGCAATAACAAATCTGATGGTTTTTCAACGATCGAGGTGAAATGTTTCTTAGGCTGATCCTCTTCCATTGGAAAACCACGTTTTAATTGTTTTTTTAATTATTATAATTACCTAATAATAAACTATAAAAATATGCAGATCAGGCACGGAATACAATGATGATTCCGGTATTATGACACGTAGTCAAATTTTGTTTCCATTCAAATTGATCACAAATTACCATGGCTCAGTAATTAAAAAAAATCTCTGTGTCATGCGTGATTTGAAAAAGTATTTTAAAAACGTTTCTCACTTCTTCAAGTTTGATTCATAAAGAAGGTATTATACCGTTAATAAAAATTTAAAGTGCCTGTTTTCAAACGAAATTTTTTTTCATGAAATGAAATGTATTCACTGAACTTTGTTTTGATAGAAATTCTCTCAAATTTTCTCCACGAAAAAGTAACTCTCTGGAACCACCACCATGTGTATTTAGACGTCGTTTCACACAGTCACTTAGACTTCTTAAATTCTTGACAATTATCAAAAAGATATCATTGAGTGTTTTCTGAACTTTTATTTACCAACAAGTATTGTTAACGGTGCGTAAACAATCTTTGAATCCCACAAACCCAAGATTTCATTGAATTGAACTTCATTATTTTTATTCATGTTTGAAATTTGAGTACGAGTTAAAATAATGAAATATTATTTTGAAAAAAAAAAAAGTTTCTGTCGAGAATGTTTAAAAAATGTTCGACTAGTATATTTCCAGTTCAAAATAATCTGCCTGATGTCCCAAATATAAGTGATATTAGCGCAAAAATGGTAGATTTTGAGTTAATTATTTCAAAGGACTTTTCATATTTCATTCAAGATTTTTTTTCACATTTTAGAATTTTATGTGTGTACATTAACGTTCGCCATACACAAAAACGTTAAAGCCTGTTTTCTCGAAATTAGGTTTAAGGGGGGGGGGGGGGGGGGGTAGGGTCTAACGGGTATAAAAAACACCATTTTCACGATTTTTTTCTAGAGCTATCGTTCAAACAAATGTATTCAAATTTTTTGCATTATACAAAGCATTGTTAAAAAAACATTTAGTAATATTTTCGTAGAAAAATATTGAAAAATGAGCCGGTGACGGAGCACTTTCGAGGATGCCTTTTAGAAAACAGGATTTGCGGTGGACACTGTATCTCAGCACAGAATCATCTGAAGTCAAAAAATCAGAGCAAAATATTTTAATAGATGTTTTTCTGGACCCCAACGTTTTTATTTAACTTAAAAATATTTTTATGAAATTTTTGTGGCTGTTTGAAGTAAAAACTACGATTTTTCACTTAAAAATCCGCCATTTTTCACCTGTAAAATCTCCCCAAAGTAAAAAAATCAAAAAAGAAAAACGTTGGGGTCTGGTATTTTATATGTAGAAAATATGTTCCAAATTTGAAAAGAATCGGATAAGTAGTTTTCAAATGACGATGTCCACGGACTTTAAAAATGTGCTTTCGAGAAAAACGCGTTTGAAGTTTCTGCTCTTGCTTTCTTGCAGTATTAGATAGGAGGAGATATAGGCCTATAACTTCTACAGTTTTGCTTCAATTGACTTGAAAATTTGACACTACATTCTTGAAATGTTTTACAATAAGAAAATAAAAAAATAAAAAAATCGATTTTTTGAAAGTGTTAGACCCTACCCCCCCCCCTTAAGACTCTTAGGCAGTGATTGAATTTTGCTGAGCATGAGTTGATCAACCATCTCTCGCTCAACGCTTTACTCGGAAGCAAAGGTTGCTTTGAGGCAGCGAAAACGACAAAACCGATGATGTATACGCTCTCAACATGGCCGCCTTCATGAAGCAATATACATTCGAGGCAGCGAATCCAAAAAACCAAACGAATGGCTCTCACTCATCTCCTGTTACATTCTTGACGGAACCGAATTCAAAAGGCAGAGCAAACCCGAGTCTCCTCGTTTGTGCCTGGATCGAATACCCGAGGTTTTTCTGCTATTGCTATTATTGCACAGCAACCGCACGCAGGCAGCTAGTTTTTTCATTTCTTTTTCTTCCCCCCTCTTTCACCATACGTTGCGGGCCGTGCAACGCAATAAGTTCGGTTGTTTTTGTTGTTGCCTCAACCTTTGCGGTCGGCTCGAGTTATTCAAATTGAACAACGTAAATGAGTATGTGTGCCTCGTCTTCTTCATGCATCATGTAGCAACCGAACGTTGAGAGAGTTCGTTCGGGGCAGCAAACGGATAGTGTCTCTCAGAGCAGATCCTCCTCATGGGGGGAGGTTTGAATGAATGTATATGTATCGTCTCCTGTATAGCTATGCGAGGCCTCAAAGTGTGTATTTTGAATGCCTCTGATGAGAAAATTGGTGAGGATTTCAATCACTGCTCTTAGGGCACTTGGCTCTAAGGGCATCATATTTCATAAATTATATGTGCTTGACTTTTTTCAAGAATACTTCTTTTCTGATACTAACTGTAAAGCAAATTATATCGTTGAATGAGTTTTCTGTTGATGTAAAATTGGATCTTTTCATAAAATCTTCCCACCACAACCGCTGAAAAATGGAAAGTTGATGAATGATACAAATCCAAATTCCCCTCGGTGTATTTGTGGCCAATCATGTGGCCACAGAACCCGGCCAACGAACGGACGTGTATAGTTCATTGAGGGTGTACACAGTTCATTTACCGGATTGTGCCAATAACCGGATGTTCGGTGCCGTAAATGTTTCCCAGACCTGATTCTCAGATCCGAGCACCCGGCTGCTGATAAGAGCACGAGTGATCCATATACAAGCCCAGTAGGTAGTTCTTCTACCAGAACGACTCCCATGAATGGGGGAATCCGGCTGTGTATGGTCGAGACCAGCTTTCATCCGCATGAATAATACATGATTAATTATCACGCTCAGTTTATTTCTGTTTTTCTCTTTTCATTCTGTCAGTGGCCCCTCGGGGGAATCTAGGAAATGATAGGCGCACTCTTGGCCCCAAACCACCCGTTGTCGGTCCTTTTTTTTGTCTTGATAACCATCAGATTGCCATCGAGACGGGGCCAGACGCAAACATCCTCTACATTCATATCGTATGAGTGAGGCCCTCGTATGCTGGCAGCCATTGATTTCCTTCTGTGTGACCGTCTTCTTCTAGTAACTAAAACTTGATCCAGAACTCGAGGCCCATGATATGTAGCCGGAATGTTTGAAGGCACATCAATGCGGGCCAGAGGAAAACAAAAACAAAAACAAAAACAAAACCTCAACCGCACACATCTTCCGGCATCGGGATTCTGGCTTTCCATTCTCGGTCGATCCGGGTATCCGGTATCAAACTAAAACCACCAACCCAACCAATTCCATACAACGCAACGGTGGCCGACAACATTTACCGCAAGGCTGCTTCGAGCTCCGAGCTCGATTGAGCAATGAAACGGAGCCTTACGTAGGCGTAGGAGGACCATTCACATCAGATCCCAGCCGAGGTTTGAGGAAGCATTTCTTACCCGAGCAGCTGGGACGGTGATTCTCTCTGTTTTAACATGCGAGTTTTATGACGGAGGATATGTCTTTTACTTCGAAAGGGTAACCAGGATGTTTTGGAGAACAATTTTTTTTAATCTGTGATTGAGTAAAAATAATGTAGGTTTATTTACTTTTAAACCCACACAAAAAAACTACAATCAAAATTGATGAATCAAATACACATAATTTTTTCTGCGAATCTAATAGTTTTTCACTTTTAATGGCATTCGCGACTTTATAACAACGATTCAGTTAGTGTACAGTTATTGAAAAACTTATCCGGTACAATTGTATTCGATTTTAACTGTTGGGCTTGAACTCATGAACATCGTTTCTGGAGGCAACTGACTTGCCAACTGAGCTATATCACAAACCAAGACAGAAAAGTGAAAAAATACGAAAAAGTTCGCAATGAAAGCTTTAGACAATAAAATATAAAACAAAAATTAGATTGAGATTTTGTTTAGCAAACAGCAAGTCTTTACAAGTATCGTTAAAATCGCAATTTTGACAAACCCCAAAATGTTTGCTCTCGAGTAAACAAAATTTTTGTAAGACCCCTAGGTTTGATAAGTACTGAATCTTAGTGCTTGCTGAAAATCGTCAAATGGTGAAATTCGGAAATAAAATTCTTTCTATTAACGCGTTCGGGAGATTCAAATGAGCTAACGGGTTTCAACAGGATCGCATATAAAAACGCGCTTTTTGACTGTACAGGCTAAATTTTGTATCAAACATTTCATCGTTCTGTTAATAATAATGCATTAATTTTCCATTACCTTCCATAAAATTTTACTTTTTTCCGTCTCTTTTCAGGTAAGAAATATTAAACCAACTTTTGAAGATCAACTATAGGTATACGTTTGGTAAGAAATGTCAATATTTAAACATAAAAAACATTGTATTTAAAGAAATGCAGAGATGACAATAATCAACACTGTTTTGTTCCACATGCCTAAATCTGTTTGAAAAGCTGATGACTTTTCATATTGTATTCATGTGTTAAAACAGATTTTTTTCAAACACTAATTAAGTTATTATTTGAGCCAAATAAGTCTAGAAAAACTTTGGAAAAGTAGCATGAAAATAAAAAAAAGCTCAAATTTTTAACCAAACCACCATTTTAAAATCAGCTTATGATGAAATTAACTTTGACAATATAAAAAAAAATAGATAAAAATGAATTTAAAAAATCGAAGCAACTTATTTTCTGATGAACTGTATCAGCAACCAGGAAAAAATAAATGATGACTTAAAAATAATCAATAAAATTTTTAATAGAAATTTTGCAAAAGTTACACAATCACCAGAAAAATAAGGTTCCAGTGAAACATCTTAGGTGTTTCTGTGTATTTTTCATTGCCGATAGCTTTTGATCACACAAGGGTACAGCATTTTTAGTACTCTTGTATTAAAAGCTGATTTTGGAAGATTTTGGCGTCCTGAATTTCAATCATTCGTCGATTTTTCTCACTATCACTAGTTTCGGGTAACACCAATATTTGATAAAAAATGGGTGTGAACTAACAGAAAATTTGGAGAAAAAAAACATTTTCAATCAATTGATTTCTTTTCAATCAATCAGGGATTCAGATCTTGCCCAATTATTCTCTTTTCAGAGACACAAAGCTTTAAAAGCATAAAGTTCTAAGGTTTTTGGAAATTTAAATAGATAAGAATTAATCTTTTTTGACATCATTTAAAAAAGTCATTAATTTTTTTTAAGTGTCTTACTTATTTAACAACTTTGATTAAGACTTCAAAATGATTAATCTTATGCTTTCAGATATATCAAAAATCTTTCTTGGATAAGATTTCACTGGATATCATTCTCTTTTTTTTTTTTAAAAAAAAAAAGGCCCGAATTGCGACAATTAATTAGATTTCAGTTAACGATATAAATCGCTTTTGTATTTTTCTTTGGAACTCGACATTCATTCGGCCGAATTTGTTTCACTGAATAGTTAATAAGGTCAATATCAGTATCCAACTTCAAAATTCACAATAAAAAAAATCTCATTCAGAACTCTTTCTTATTTTAAAAAAGAATTAATTAAAAGAAGCCATATTCAGCTGATCTTAAGTTGATTGACTTCTCACATCCACCTAAAATTATTGAGTATGAAATGCTTCATTACTAATTTGAACAACAAAAATTTTCGCCATTAGACAGGAAACTATTAGTTCTATTTTTTTTTTTTTTTCAATATATGATATTAAGATTTTATTACTTAGATCATGTTATTTTTTTTTTCGCATTTCGAAGTCCATGTTTTAAGGCAATGTTGTGCAAAGGTCAAATGAATGGTTCTTGGGGTAGCAACTCATTCTCGATGCACAAGACTGATGCTCTCTCTTTGAACATCAATAACGGCGCCGGCCACGTTCTTGTAGTCAATAGATAAGAAGAAAGAAGAGGAAAGGATTGAAGCAATATAATTATGCTTTAGGACCGAGGTTACCTCTGCATTCTAGCAAATAATTTTGGTTTGAAGATTTGGGTTCCAGGATATGATCAGGAGACAATTTTGACATATGTGTCATTAGACTGAATTCATTTGGGGTCGTTTTTGAATTTCTCAAACCCTGGGGTCTTGATCCAAAACTCATCCATGATTTTTTTGTAGAAATTTTAAGTAACGTTTAAATGAGTAAATTTGAACTTTTAGGTTTGTATGGGAAAATTGAATATTTTGTACTGAAAAATCCACATTGTTTTTGTTTCTTTTGTGGAACCGAGCCAGCTGACAGTATTTGTGCCAATTTATGAAATTCCTAAGGAAAATTTTCCGCTGAACAACTTTGTCGAAGACCGTAACTCCGTATCTTATTATGCAAAATAGTTATAAGCTGTTTAACAGAGGTATGTCTTTTCGCATTGATAAACGACAAATTCAATTTACATCACTGCTGGAGCCTCGCGAAGTATTGCAAGAAAAGTAGTCAAGCAATACCTCGCTAAACGCCCTGCAGGGATGTCAATTGAATTTATTGTTTATCAATGCGAAAAGACATATCCCCATTCAACACCTAATAACTTTTTTTTCCTAATAAGATACGAAATTACGGTCTTCAACAAAGTTGTTCAGCAGAAAATTTCCCTTAGGAATTTTATAAATTGGCACAGCTGGCTCGGTTCCACAGAAGAAACAAAACCGATGTTAATTTTTCAGTACAAAATATTCAATTTTCCCATACAAACCTAAAAGTTCATATTTACTCATGTAAACGTTACTTAAAAATTCTACGAAAAATCATGGATAAATTTTGGACCAAGACGAAGCTTTTTAGACCCTAGGGTTTGAGAAATTCAAAAATGACCCCAAATCGACTCAGTTTAATGTGTTATCCAAAATCTAAAATTCTCTCCCACGCTCCATTCACTTGTGAATGGAATGAATCTGATATCATTTCATCATCCAATATTCTAGCTTTCTAGTGTTTTCCTATCTTACATACATTCTTTTTAGAAATATTTAAACTGTCAGATCATTTATTATAATTTATTAAAATTCTAAACCTAGTTGAATTAGACAAAAACAAAATAATCTAAAAAATTAACCCGAAATATAAAAAAACGACTTTAAAAATCATATCATCCATTTTAGCAACTTTTGAGATCCTCACACAAATTTTATGATTTTCTTATGTACTCAATGTTAACTTTAACATTATGAAAAAATAAAGGTAATAAGGAAACAAAAAAAAACAATTCTTACAACAAAAAACAAGTAATACTGCTTTCAACTACTTGTACGAGAATATTTAAAACCGGACAGGAAAAAATAAGCACTACATCTACATGTGGACAAAAGTCCATATAGTTTTTTTTGCTGGAAATCAAGGCAAAAAATAACTGTATATAGAGATCATCTTCATTAGTTTTATCGTTATTCTTATTCACATTTTATTCCTTAGCATTACACATACTTTAACGTAACAACCCTCACCATTCAAATACTTGCTTGAAGTTCACTGACAAAATTACATTCTTATGGTTCAAATTCAACAAGTCAAAATGATAACCATTAAAATTTTAAATCCTAGCGATGCGGTGCTAATTTTTAGATCATCAGCGAATCTGACCAAATTAGATTTAATTTAATTTAGATCCATTTTCCTGATTAGCTCTCAAGCTATGTAAAATATTGTAAGGAAAACCCCACCTTTTTCCTGTATCCCCTCTGGAGAGATCGATATACACCACTTAACGAGAAAACGAGAGACACGGAAAGCGCTTGCTGGCAACAGAAATGGAAGTGTGAATTTTTTCGGATTTTTTTCAGAGGTGCCAGGCGTCCTGATTTTTCAAGGATTTGTCTATTATTTTGTTTTTTTTTGCCTCTTGGGTTTATTCATCCCAAACACACAGTCCCATACATAAAGCAATCCAGATTTTCGAAATATCGTCCTGCTTTTTGAAAAACTTTCGATTTGGCCTGATTTTGATTTTTTAACAAATCTGAAGTAAAAATGAAAAAAAACATTGATGGTAATGGTAATCTGCGGTTCAGATGATATTTAAATGATGTAACTGGTTAGAAACCTGTCGAGTGACCGTTTAAGAGTTCGTTTTGCTGTCCATTACAAAATAGCAGTCCAAATATTTTACGCGCCACTTGATCACCGTATTTTGTTCATTTTACCAGTAGGCAGCTTTTCTACCTAGTAAAAATGAAGGCAGGCCAATTTATAAGTCAGCTGGACGAACCAGTTAGAAAATTTTGACTTTCTTTTTACTTTCCTATTCATATGTTTGGATTGAACTTGAAAAAACTATCACTTGCTTCTCACATCATGGAGTCAATAATCTTCACTTTTATTCAAGTTTCAGCCCACTATTGGGTCCTCTCGAACTTCTTAAACTATTTTTTGAAACTTAATAACTTTTTGATCTTGACTCGAATCGAAATGCAGTCTTGGGATTAATTATTTTTCAGAGTTTAGACTTCAAGAAAAACCGTTTTTAAAAGAAATCGGTCAAAGGGGACCAAAGTTATTTATGAAAAACTGGATTTTCATGTTCCTTCCGAACAAAATGTTTAAAAATCCCATACAAACTTCAGGCTTGTTGAGTGAACCCTTCTTGTGATCCGATCTGGCCCAAATTTGGCATGAGACCTTGTACTAGGCCTAGGATTAACTTAAGTCTGACGCGCATAACTTTTTTCAAATTTCCGGTCATTTGGAGCAATCTAACGTACACATTACAATACTAGGTAGCTTAACTAAAAATTTCATCAATTTTCATCCATGTATTCAAAAGTAATTCACGAAACGAAAAGTTGCAATTTTTATTCGAATACACTCCTTAATCGAAGTTAAAAAAAATATTTGAGAAATCTAATTTAATCTCCAATTTTTCTAAGCACCCAGGAAAATTTTAAATTGCATCGATTAATGCAGCATAGTTCTTTCGATAAAAGACACAAACATAAGAAACGATAGATATATGTTGAAATAAATTTGTCTTAAGGCAGAATCGCTTTTATTTAATTTAACCATTATAGAGGAAAAATTTTGTTTATTTGTGCTCGTTGGAAAAGTATTAGATTTTTTTGAATTTCTAGTATTAGGTTGCGATATTTGTTGTTTATTTAATCTCTATGTTTTAATCTGTATCCTATGATGATCTTTTATCTACAGTCCCCCCACAATCATTAGTCACTTAACGTATCATTTCACCACAAAATGTTTGTTCATTCGGGTGTTAGTGGACCAAACATCAAGCTTTGCATGAATTTCAGTCATTAAATATTCCCTCTTTGATTTCAAACATGATTTTGTTTCCAATTTTGTTAAAAAATAAAATAATTTACCGAAACAATCAACGTTTTTCAAAACCACAATTATGGGTCAAAGTTGAAGCTTGTAACAATTATTAGTCATATTGCCCACAATTATTAGTCACATAGAAGTCCATGGCAACACCCGAATATCAATATGAAAATCAACAAGTTTCTGGCAAACATTCAGGGGCATTCTTCGCTAGTATACGTTCAAGGGGCAATTGGGTTGAGCTAGCAACCAAGAAATGTTTTGTTTTGCTTGCGAAAAAGTGACCCATGATCGTGTGTAACTTGGTGGATTCTGTAACAATTATGGGTCACTTTTATTTGGCTAAATATTATTGAATTTTCGCATTTCATTCGCTCAGTTTTATTTGGAGAATGTAAACTCTTCTTTTGTGCTTATATGGGACCAATACATTTGGTTGGAATCTTTGAAATACCCGAATAAGGGGCTTAACGGTTTAAGATGTCAACCTTATAACATTGGAATTTTATGCGATAGTTCCACGGCTTATAGTTTACCTTTGATAAAAAGTATTCAAACAGCAATTTTACTGTTATCAAACGCACAAATAATATTTTTAATGCATTTTGATGATATTGTCGATTAACCAAAAATAATAATATGATATAATTTCTTTTGGTTTAGTAGATATCAGCAGTTCTAATGATCGGTGACTAATAATTGTGTGTGACCCATGATTGTGGGGGGACTGTATAATGATAAGCCAATTTGTTTGGATATTTCCTGATTCTCACAAAGAAAACCTGATACAAGATAAAACAACATCATTTTTTTCCAATTTAAATGGTCAAAAAAACCATTAATGGTTAAATTGGATAGTTAAAAATTGAAAGTTACAATAAAGTGCATCAGTGCATATTTTTTTCAGAATTTTTTTTTCTTACCAATTCATGGTTAAATGTTTTTCATAAATATTTTGGTGCCTTTACATGAAACATACCATTTAAATTTTCGTATACTATGATACACAAAAGAGCTTTTCGATTAAGTTTAACTAACTTGAGTTGAACTGAAATAATTCAGCCTTCAACTAGTAGGGGAGAGGAAGGCTATATGCGCATATTAAGGAAAGCACTCATTTTCTCCTATATTCCAAAAGGTAGGAGTCTGAAAACTATATGCACATGAGCGGACATCTGTTCTCTATACGTAAGAGCAATTTTTCTGTTAAAATCTCTTACAGTTTTTGTGAAAATAATTTTATAATAAAAGAAGTCAAAATAGCCGATTTCCGAAACTGGCGGGCTAAATGCGCATATTTATGTTTTTAGCTATATTTCATTACCACTTGCAATATTTTGATATTATTTAATTGAAAATGGTAGAAACGGATGTTAAGCATACGTCAAGGCCGAAATTTTGGTGAAATTTTTTACATCACTAGTTCTTTTGCATGAAACATTGTTAAGTATGCCATATGGCCATATTTCAGGGTAATATTTTGTTCATACTGTATTTTTATCGGATCAGTAGGAAGTTCTTCTTTTTTCGCTGTAAGATCGTGATTTGAGCGTAGATTTCATGTTTAAATGATAGAAAGTAAAAAATTTATAAGACTTATCTATTTATCTTGATATAGGCATTTAACCTACCTTGATATGGGCATTCAGAACCTGTCTCTTATTCCAATATCTTATCATTTACAACTTTGCCAAAAGCTTCGATTTGTTGAATTTCCGATTTCCAGATGAGTAAGAAAGAAAAACCACTAAAATTTTTGTTCACAGAATCTGTATGCACAATAATTAAAGTTCAATATATTATAACAAAACTGACAAAAATCTTGTTTGAATTTTTAAATTTTTTCGACTTTATATAATAATTTAATTTTTTTATGCCATGTGTTAAAAGCGTATTACCCTCAAACTGCACTAATTAGATATGATGAATCTCCAGCCATATCGTCAATCGGCTGTATGCGCATATTACCCAATATGCGCATATAGGAACACTTCCCCCTATAGAGAAATGGTGGTTTTTATTCCGTGTAAAATGGAAGCCAATTTAAAAAAAATTATAAAAGTTTTGTTGACTTTTGGCTTCCAAACAATTATGCCAACTTGAGCGGTTTTTTTTATCTCTGTCTTTTTTTAGTCTCTAGTCATTTGATTCAAAAATGAAATTTCATCAAAATTTCCAATTCGACTGGCTGTTTTGTATCAACAATAGATCCATATAAGAAATTATTTAAAAAAATTACTCTGATTCATATTTTGTGAGTAAATGTGGATGGTAAAGCATAGGCATATTTATTTAATAACTAGCTGATCCCGTACGAACTTCGTTTCGCTTTTAACTTTAAAGCTGATGATTTTGTATTTGGTTGGTAATTTGGACGCATTTTCAACAAAAAATTGCTTAAAATACTAAACAGAATTTGCAAGCGACTTATTTGCTTGTCTACCAAACGGAAATTTAAAATAAGAAATTGATTTACCGTCGAAAAGAACACCTGTGTACAATTTTTTGTCTTTTTCAGATGCATAACAACGAAATTATGATCTGATTATAAATTTTAATTCATAAACCAATTGTCCGTTTTGTAAAACACCCGTGAATGAATTTTTGTCTGGATCTCATGCATAATATAACAATTATTGCAAAAACATTTAACAGTAAATGTGGAAGACCCCTTTTTCTGTCGTCTTATTAAAAATTTGTTATCAGGAATCGATTCCGCTTCCTGCAAAACTCTTGTGTTTAAATTTTTGGCTTGATATGATGCCTAACAACGTAATTATTTAAAAAAAAATCGAAAATATTAAGACGAACCCTTTTACTGACTCCTTGTCAAAATTTGACACGTGAAATCAATTACCTGTGCTGTAAAACTCCCATGTGCAAATTTTCATTATAATTCGATGTATAATCAAGACAATGGGGCTTATTCTGAAAGTCACGTGACATGATGTGCAAAATCGTTGAGCCGACTCCAGAAATTACTCTAAGCTAGAAGTTTCAGCTCAAATGTTCTGTGATTGATTTTTGGAGCTCATTCATACTAAAGTTTCTTCTCTGAAACATTTCCTTGAGTCAGGACAAAGAAGTGGAATTCCATGAGTCACGTCACTCGCCTCGCAGGTTAACCCCCAATATAGCAAAAACAGTGAACAAATAATATGGAGATTTGAAATCTGAAACAATTGAGCGTCCCTCAAAACTTCTATGTGGAAATTTTCATCTCAATCCAATACATAATAACGTCAATACAGCATAAACATTGAACAGTTTATATGGACGACACCTTTGGCCGATCTTTGATCCTGAATTTGAAACCTGGAATCGATTGATTGTTCCTCAAAATACTCTTATGCAAATTTTCATCGAAATCAAATCTTTAATAACGCCAATATCGCAAAAACATTGATCAGTTGATATGACGACCCTTTTTGCCGACCCCTTCTACAAAATTTGATAACTGGAATCGATTGTCCGTTCCTTAAAATCCCCGTCTGCAAATTTTCATCTCAATACAATGCATAATAACGCCAATATCGTAAAACCATTAAAAAGTTGATATGGATGGCCCCTTTGGCCGACCCCTGACCCTGAATTTAATACCTGTAATCGATTGCTCGTTTCTCAAAACACTCATGTGCAAATTTTCATATCAATCCAATGCGTAATAACGTCAATATAGTAAAAACACTGAACAGTTCATATGGACGACCCCTTTTGCCGACCCCTGACACGAAATTTAATACCTGAAATCTATTGCTCATCTCTTAAAACCCCTATGTGCAAATTTTTGTCACAATCCGACGAAAACTAAGGTCAATATCCCGAAAACAATATTTGTCTTGTGTGGACGACCCCCTTTAGAAGGGGTCATCCAAAATCTAAAAACATTTTTCATCATTCCTGGTCCTAATGAGTATCCATGACAAATTTCAGCTATCTAGCTCTTAAGATGGCTGATTCTATTGTGGACAAACAAACAAACCCACAGAAATTGCTTTTTATATATATAGATTATTTAATCATTTTTTTTTTATTCTAGTTGCTTAAATTTTCTTGGTGCAAAAAATAGGAATAAACTGGCATATCTGACTACGTTGTGTCTGGAATACACGCTATCGCAAATTACACGAGTTTCTCGAATAAGTGCTACTATTTTGTCCGCTAGAGGATGCTGAGGCTGTCGCCTTTTCAATGTATGGAAAACATAAATTGGTAAAAATTGGCTAAGTATATTTGCTAACACACTTCCTTGTCGAATATGGTTAAATGAGCTTGGAAAGTTCTTGAGTTATGTAGAAAAAAGGAAGGGAGAGGTCTGAAGTTATTATTGAAAAATTTCTCGTACCCAAGTATTCTCCTATGCCAAATTGGGTATCATTTGCTTGGTCGATTCTCGAGTTATACAAGTTAGAGTAATTTGTTTTTTGTTTGAGAGGCCCTCTTTCTCCTTCATGTGAGTGACTGACAGACAGAAATCAATTTTGATATACAAACTATTTTAATATACTTAGGGATGGCAGCCGAATAAGTCATGTCGGATTTCGAAAACCAACTATCAACATTTTGTAGATTGGCCCAAAAATTGAATTTCAGCTAATTTCAACTTGATTAAGGGGTGTCTCAAAGCGCTCAAAGTTTCTATTTTTTTGACCCTCAAAAACATTAAAAGGGGGGGGGGGGCGGTACCAAAGGACCTAGGAAAATTTAGAACTTTAATTTTTATGCCTAATGACCAAAACTGTATTAAACGTTGAAATCTGGTGTTATTCCAAAAAAAATGACATCAGAATTTAAAAAATCACGCAAGGAAGGATCAAAGGATAGCCAGAAAATTGAAATTTCAATTTGGATGTTATATGACTTAGAAACGCATGAAACTTCGAGATTGAGTATAGAGGTCGGCAACCTTTTGAGTCATAAGAGCAAAAAATAAAAAAAAAATCAAAATTACATTGTTCGAAAGAGACACATTTGTTTTTTTTTTCATTTTTCTGTTCCCATTTTCGATGAAAAAAACCCAAATAACACAAGGATTTCATTCTTAATCTCCAGCATTTCTAGTTTTTTTTAAACCCAGGGATGATTAAAAAAATAACTTTAAAAATTCATTTAATTTTTTTTTCTTGCGTACTGTTAAATTCAAATTATTGGATGAATTCTTGCAATAGAATACATATTACACATCTATTATTAGATCTGTTTGAGAAAACCTACATAACGGAAGCTTTCCTTCTTAAGATTTGGAAAATAGATATAAAGAAAAAGCAACAACATATTTTTTATACCTTTCCTGTCTATGAACCTAAATAATGCTGGGACACACAAGGTTCATCAGTACATTTGATTGAAGAAATGATCAAAATTCAAATGGATTTCATTGGTAGAATAGGCGATCCAGTTGAAAAGTTAAAGAATTCACGAAGCCCTTTAAGGAGGAAGAAAAGTAACTTTTAATAGAAAAAGTTTTAGTATCCTTTTAAACTGGTATGAGGTAAGATGTTAAAAATGTGCAACTTCTTTTATTATATTTCAACAATCAAAATAGCTTAACTCTATTAGAGGGGAATTGGTGGGGGGTTGGACAGGGCATCGAACGATCTAAAAACTAATATACAATGGATTGTGGGTTCAAGCCAGCCGGAGTATCTCGGCAAATTTTGAAGCATGAGTAGGTTACTTAAGTACCTTTTCAGAATTCTTTATTTGTTTCGAACAGTTGGAAGTTAGTAAGATGAGTCAAACCTGTCCCAAGCCAGTGGTAACGGACTTCTTGGTTGTGCTGCAATTATTGTTTGTGAGTTAAGCATGGACAATATTTGAATGTGTGATCGAGACTTCCCGTACCGCCTCGGGTCGAAAGACCTATCAGCCCCTGGTGGGTTCAACTACATACATACATATACATATACATACACAGAAAAAAAAATGTAATGTTACGATGCACGTAATTTTCAAATTTTTAACTCAAAAACGGAAATCGCTCGAGAAGACATGTAAAAAACATAAACAAATATTCAAAGTTCAGAAAATACATGTAAACTTACATGTAAGAACATGGGTAGAAAAAAATCGGGGGTTTTCATGTAATAAGGAAGCTTATTTCATGTAAACCTCCGTTCACATTTTATTTCATTGTGTATTGTAAACCTACAGTTGAAAAAATGTAACAGTGTAGTGTGAAGGAAATTTACATTTTTTCCATCAAAATATCATTCCGCGAAAAATCGTGTAAATTATCGATCCATCGGATTATCAAAAAGAAATTTTACGTGTCATAACAGCTGAATAGAATTACATGTCATTACATGGGTTGTTGGTAAGTAACGGCCATGTTTTTCATTTCTGTTTTCGGTCAAGTCGCAACTAGATTGTCTCCTTGAATTTGAACTGAAATTTGATTAAATATAGTGCAATTTTTCGCCCACTAGCCGCTGTGCCATGATAACATAGTGAATGTTTATGGGTTTTTATTAATAGGTTATGTGTATGTGTAATGAGGAAAGCTCTATCGGTTTCGAATGAAATATATCCTGTTCAGATTAAGAAAAGCATTCCGCTATTTAATTGGAGTGAAGCTTTTAATAAAACTAACCACGCTTGGATTAAAAAATATTCCCATATCGAAAGACAGCTTTCGCACTCAGCATCTTCAAACAAACCTCGCGAATCAAAGTGTGTGACAGCGATCTGCGCAGTTATTAACTGCAATTTAAAGTAACAGGTAAATTTTCGATGGGATATTTTTGTCAGATTCATTTTTTTTTTAATTTTTTTTGCCTTTCAGAATTTCTATTGGCGAACCTAAGACTCTACGTATAAGCACAAGTTTTTCATGCTCAATAAGATAAAAAAGGTTGCATTAAAACTGTAGCTCGACAATCCAGAGGTAAGTGTGAAGATTTCCACTTAAACTTTTTATCATTTTAAGAACGAGAGTTTTTTTTTATTTAACTTATTCTACAATTTCAATGGAATTTAAGATAAGAGCAAAAATCCATTTTTGGCTTTCTTATGTCGTGTGTCAATTGTAAATTGGTCAGGAATGCCGGAAATCAATCGTGAAGGTTCTTGCGGCCGGAAGTCAAAATTAGAAGTTTTTGCAATCTTTTGTCCATTGGCATGGCACATTCACGCAACGCCAATCTACGCCAAGTAACTTTCAAGCGCAAAAAAATGCGACTCAGGGTAGTGATGCAACCTCTGTTAGTCATGCACATCAAACTCAATAGTTTTTTCTGTAACAATCTGAAAACTACAGAATAAAAAAACCTTCGCCACAGTTCATGATATCACATTGATCAACACAAACAGAACAGACCAGTGATAAGTTATTTCACCACTTCGGAACCATTTTCTTGTAAATTTAGACTAGTAAAACAAAATTAAGCTTATCCTACAGAACTGCGAACTCGATGATGATCACACTATTTCTTCTCACGATTGTTCTGTGCAAAAGCTTCTATAAAGTATAATCTTTTTTTCTAAATTCTTACCTAGAAGACTCCATTTCTCAGCTTTTCCTAGCTTCTTAATAAATTATGCTCTACGATACTGCAGGGTATACCTCCCTTATACGACCTAAAAATTAAATCTACATAAAAAAAATGTACATAAAAGGTAGGCTTTTTCGCAGAGTTAACATGTATGGGAAAAGAGCCCTATTTTCTATAGATTGATCAAGCTCGTACACCACTATGTTTATGTACTTACTTATTCACAAAATTGTTTTCTGAAAATGAAATTATTTTTAAAACAAATGGTGGTAAATATCTTAACATAATAAGATTTTGTGGAAAATACCATACTAGCCATTAATTGTTTTATAACCAACACATCCAAAAACAACTAAATGACATACCTTCTGCAATGTGTTATATTCTGCGCCAGACCTACTTTTTGAGAGTTCTGCAGATCTGTCAAAATTCAACACGATTAAACCCTCTTCCACAAATTTGGGTCCTACACTAATAATCTTAGTTTTCAAATGGGCGCAAGATATTTATTACCTTGTTTGTTTTTTCAGGGTATGTGAGAGATGTTGGTGGAAAGCATGCAAAAAAAAGAAGTTGTAATTGTTTGAGATAAAACTCCTCCCATAATCAAACAAAATTAACAACACTATTGTTTTATAAATAATTCATGCCCAGTTTGATCAAATTTGTAGACCTGTTTAATGCAAAACTTTAAAAAAGTTTCAATAATAATCAATCTAATGAAACTAAATAAGATACCTGCTCCCGTATCGCAGCAATTTGAAATCTGAGCATTTTTTTACCTGTTTTCCACTCCTATGTATTTAGTAATGATACTTTGTTTCATTATTGTTCTCTTTACTTTTTTGTCTTAATTTCTTTATTGCTTAACGACTGCTAAACTAATTAAGAAAGACACATTAACTCATAGGATTTTTATACAAAGACTATTGGATTCCAAATGTTCAAGTTGTTAGCACGCTACAATCGCAATTTCAAAATTATAATTAGGAACGTAAAGAAAAGCTCAAAATGATAGTCAAATGGTGTCCCTGAACTTTGAGTGCAATATTTAGTGCAAATTAAATTCACAGTCGTACTCAAAACCAAGCATAGGCTTACTCAAACCCGTAGGGCAGAATAAAGCCAATTTCGAGACTACTCAAAACTAAGTTTGGCTGCTGATCTCAAAATTATTCTTCTTCAGATGTTTTATTGTTGAGAAAATACATGAAAATGAGATTTAATACGTACAGATCTAAGTGTTTCTGTGCCTGCAAAGGCATTTTACGAAGCATTCAATGTTATGCTAAAGATGACACTTCAACATATGGAATTTTAAATTAAGAAACGTTTTATTCCCCATGTCTTCGCTGATTTTGTGTTTATGAACTTTATTTTTATCTCACGCCAAGAGAAAAAGAGAGTTAAATTTTGAGTCATAGAATGAAACCATTTCGAACTTACGCCAAACTTAATTTTGAGTTTAAAATAGGGAGCGTGTACCCTACTTTTGACAAATGTTGAGGGATCAAACTTAACAAGTTATAGTAGTTTTGATTTTCAGTGATCTTTTAAGTTCCGAATTTTAAATTTTTTTTGTATACCTACCAAATTTATTTAATTTTTAAATTTTATAAAGTTATTGAGACCTAAGAAATGCTAAAATTGGTGTGTATTAAAGGATGACTACTTAGATGTGATGTGTTTTTGAAATCAAATATTGGCTAAGTGAAATTGTAATCATAAGCTATTAATTAAATATTATTTTCAGACTACAACCCTATTGGAGATTCCGCCCGGTTCTGTCCACCGATTAAGGGACAAACATAAAGCCCTGAATGGGAAAGAACATCTCTCCAACCTTTACTTGGAAATAAATGGCATTCTACTCGTGAGTAAACATTTATCCTGAATTTCATCTTTCATTAACAAAAATTACTAAAATTCTAAAAGTCAGATTTCATAGCATTTTTGCTTAAACCAACTTAAACTATGACGCTATTCATCCCCCGAATTACTTATCGTATGAGGACTATAATGTCTGTATCAGTAAAGATTTGTTATTCTATATTTAGGATCAATATATCTCTTATTTCCAAATATTTACAACTGATGGTCGCTGTAGAACTCGGGTGAAAATTAAAAATCTTATTTCGACAATAACTCAAAAAGCGACCGAAACCAGTTTTATAACGTGGTGAAACAGGTAAGGAACAATGCAAAGATTAACTTGAACCAGTTTTAATGTTTAGAACCTCTGATAAATGTTTTCATTTCGTTTTCCAGGATTTTCACTGTGGAAGTATCTCATATTGAGGGAATCGAAATAAATCATTTTCGAGAATTTTTAAACACTAAGACCGGTTCGAAATTCAACTGTTAACTTTACATCATGTTTTACAAAGCCAATCTGTGTGGCTTTTATGAGTTATTGACAAAATAAAATTTTCCATTTTCCCCTGAGGTCAAACGAGCTTAACAGTAAATTTTGAAATTCTATTTTTTTCATTCGTATAGATATTTTCAAGAACGCTGAACATTCGTTTTTGTGAAATTTCGAGTTTATAATTTTTGAATTTTACATATATCTTTTAAAGGTTACAACTTTTAAAAGCTCACACTTTTCACGGCACTAAAAAAAACTATAAATTTTACAGATCTACGTTTGCAAACAAAATAACAATCAGGTGCAACAGAGGCCTGCACAGCAAGAGCAACTACGTCCAATTGCTTTGTTTGAATGATGTTGCTGTTGGCATGGCATATTGGCTTGATGTTTTCGGGCGGCTGTTAAAATCATCGTCAGCATCGAATAGCAAAAAAAAAAAAACAGATTGAGAACTCTAGCTTCTAGTAGTGAAGGCAATAAACTTAAAATAATAAGTTTAATTTGATTATTTGTAACATTAAAAATTTATTTTTAATAAATTGAAATGCAATAATATTGGGTTGTTTTATATTTCTTCGAAATTTCTTAACATATATCATTGCAAGAAAATAAGTTTTCATTCCGTACTTCTGCGAATCAATAAATTAAGTTAATGTCTACTGTCAATCAAATACAACTTCCCCATCTGTCACGGTCACAGTTAACACAAACGATAATTGTGTGGATGAGGGTGAGGGATCATTGAAAGACATTACAATTCAATACGACGAGAAGAGAATTCCAGCTGCCATAACTAATTGTTTTGAATACATGAATCCAATCAGAATGCGAAACAATGCTGAAAATGTAAGTTTACTGTAAATAATAAGGGACATGTAAAATTCCTTTCCATTAAGAAAAGCATGACATGTATTTTAGATTTCAAGTAGTTTTACATGAAATCAACTCTATTATCACATGTAAAAAGCTGATTCCCTCCTACTCATGCAGTTACGGAAATTTACATGAAAAAGCATGGGTAGAAAGACATCGGGTTTTCAGTGTGATAAAACTGAATATGTCAAGGAAGTTTACATGAAATAAACAGGTTTATCACATGCAAATGCCCGATTCCCTTCTACCCATGCTATGTCATGTAATTCTACTTGGATTTTTCTAAGTGTGTAGTTTCCTGTCTATGAACCTAAATTCTTAACGTTTGCTTTTTTATTTTAAAGTCCTCCACATTAGGATTGCTACAAAAAAGTCTACGAATTAAGATAGAGCCCCACAATAGACACAATAGAGTCTTAAGAGAATCTCAAGAGAGTTTTAATTTATGTCTCTAAAGAGTTTTAAGTTACTTTGAAAACAACCTTCAAAAGATATAAAAGAAAGTCGAAAAATCTCCAAAGAATGGGTTTCAATTTTCTCTTGGATAGTTCAAAAAGAGTTCCAAAAATTCCTAAAAGAGTGTCATAAGTTCCTAAAAGAATCTCAGTACAGACGTAATAGTGTCTTCAAAATACCTTTAAATGTCGCGAGAGTCCTGTAAAAGAATTGTAAAAAAGTTTCAAAAGAGTTTTCCCAACAGTCTTAAAACTAGCCTCTAACAAGCGCCAAAGTATCAAATAATGTCAAAAGAAATTCTAAAGAGTCTCAAAAAGGGCTCCAGAGAGCCTCGAAATTCCTCTCAACATGTTTTTTATTAACTTAAATACAGTCTCAGACCAATCTCACAAGTCCTAAAAAAGCCTTCAATGATTTTGAATTAAAGTTCAAAAGCATCTTATGGCTTTGAAACGAGCTTAGGTTGTTCTGAGAATAATCTACAAAGAGTATCGAATAAATCTTAAAACAATTTTGATAGGGTCTCAAAAGAGTTTCAAACGCATCTCCAAGACTCTCAGAGAATCTCTGAAAAGTTCCTTATGGGTCATTTTTCAAATTGAAAAACTATTTTGCATTTCTTAAATCTGATTGAATTATATTTTATGTTCTTGTATTGATGTTTGTTTTCACTCTCAAATTTGGCAGCCATGATTGTTATTTTAATTTAATACAATAAAAAAGTTGCTTCACGTCAAAGTTTTTTTTCTCTTTTATACCGGCAACTTGTCTAAGTTAGCGATTTTTATGGCGATTTTAAATTCAAACCTTAAATTTTCTTACAAAAAGATAGAAATTGTATCAGGTTTTCGACATGTTAAGGTTTATTTATTGGTTCAGCACAGTTTTAAGAAGGTGTAAATTTGGCTAGAATATACAATATTTGAAATTAACGTAAAAGAGCCACAACTTCTCACCAAAACAGCCGTAAGTTGTCGACAACTGATCTAGTGTTACCTCAAAAAAATTTTTTTGGTTGAAAATCAACTTTTTAGGACTTAGTCGGATTTTCGAAAAATTTCCGGTGTCTACTCTGGTCACCTCGCCCTGCCATCAAACTGTCATAAACGTCTCCAACTTTAAGGGCAAGCAGGTAGGATTGCTCGTAGGGCCTTTCCTTCGTATTGGCCCCGGCTGGCTGGCCGACTGGCTGACTGAATGCATGCTTATTTATTCCGTTTCGTTTGACCACAGCCGATTTAGGAAGAAGAGAAGGCAGAGGGATGGAAACGGAACCATAAACGTGATTCCTCTTTTGTGACCAGCAAGGGGACCACATTTGAAGCCCCATTTCCTCGGTCTTTCCAGGGAATGGAACAGGAGAATAATTGAGGAGGGGAGACATTCCAGGGTGATGACAACGACCTATCGCCATGGGGGAGAAGCTTTAGAATCCGGGTGATAAATGATGACTCGTCTCTCTCTGGGTGCTGCTGGGGTATGATTTGCAAAGCTCTCGGGTGTGTTTTAGGCAGATTGCGAGGAAGGTTCCCCGAAGAGGGTAAGAAAACTCCCTCGGGCTCGGGGCAAGGAAATAGCGGAAAAATGCTTTGTGATGACGTGAGTTGTTGTTTCTGTGTCAAATCGATTGGATCGATGTCGGCGTAACAATGTGTAAAATATGAGCCTCATTGAACCCGGAGGTGATGAATGGCTGTTGGGTTCAAAATTCGAACCGATCTATCTCTAGTGGAGCAGCTTTAAGATATGCAAAGTGCTACCCATAGGTCGGACATTTCAATTTACCCGATAGCTGTTGTCGTTTATCAGTTTTCGATTGGTTGTGTGAAATTTAAAACAACCATATCAGGACATGGTAAATCATCGATGAAAATAATGCTTGACATTTTTGTTTTTCATTCAGGAAGTAACATGATGACATCGTTGTTAAACTGACGAACTGGCTTGATGTCAACCTTTCAGTTGAACTTGAAAGTAGATGCAGTCACGGAAAAAAGTTTACATAAAAGAAAAAATAAATTAAAAAAAAAACAAAAATGACCTGAATGACAAAAACAGGAACGAAAACCAGTTCTTCATCTCTTCAAAACCTGAGTATCAACATGGAATTTTGAAAGTTTTCTTAATTCCTGCCAGGTGCCGACTGTTTACTTTATTTGAAATTTTATAAACTTTTTTACTTTAAACGGTTTCATATTTGGTAGATAAAAAAAATACTTTATAGCAATTCCATACGGCATGTAAGGATTAAATTTTCTCCTTCTTGGCCATACACAGACGTCTGTCAGCAGTGCCGCAAAATTACCTTCAATCGCACTTTCAAAGCAAGAATTTCGGTCCAAATTCCTTCTATCGCCCAAAGCGAGGGCTCGACAGAAGGAAGGCGGCACAACATCAACAACGCCCGTAAAACGTTAGATCCGGTTTTTTGGGGCCTAAATGACACCATCCTGGCTGCTGCGGAGGCTTCATCAAAGCATGGGAAGCCTTGGAATGTTTCGGTTTTTATCTTCAAGTTTCCCCTAAAGCGAGACCGGAAAAACGGTTCCCAGAGAAAGGAGCAAATATCTAAAGAAGTCTAGCTTGGCAAGTTTAGGCGGCCGTCGTCCTTGTCCAGGATTGACGCTGCCGGTGGTGAGAAACAAGGACGCCAGACGCTTCGTGTCAGGTATTTTGACATGTAATTTTCGGCTCGCTTCAGTAATCTTCACCGAGCAGGGTGACACGGTCAGTTTTTGTCGTGATTCGTCGTGAAGCTTAATCCATTTTATCGCTCGGAATTTAGGATGGCGCGAAAATTGTTTCAAATCTTTCGAACCTTTTTTGGGGAAGAGGTGACTTTCGAATTTCTTGAGAGAATTTAATGATTCAATTAAAGGGCAATTAGATGTGTTGAGTTGATTAAATGACGAAATCAGCAATAAAAGTACATTTACAATTCATTTTGACTAGTTTGGCTCCTTAAAACCAACGGTACGAGCCGTTTCAAATAAACGAATTAATAAAATTCAATTTGACTAGACCAGGCCCACTGTGCAGTATTGAACACAAAGACAACTGGAACACAGGGCAGAAGAAACGTGGACAACAGTACCATACTCATGTATAAAATGCTAGTGAGCCTCTAGATGCCGATTCTGGATAATTCTTCCTTACTGGGCTGCAAATAAGGTTATTTCACAGAGAAATTTAAAATTCAAAGGAAACTTAATTTCAAATTTTTCGGGTTCAAAAACTAGTACTATTACAAAATTAAAAATAAAATGTAGGACCTTAAAATTTTGTATTTCTGTGCACCACATTTTCAGTCATCGACCTTGGATATAGCGCCATTACCCGCACTTGAAAAGAAATATAGATAAAAAAAAAGAAAGAACGTGTTGTAATCACAATGCGTTCAAAAAATTTCATTTGAAAACCCAATACTATTCAACATGTTTACCTTTTCTATATGCTTTGTCATAAATGTTATAAGGCCAAATTCGACGAATATAGGGGAGATAAGGCCATAATGGCCACCTTAAGAAGGACGCAAATTTAGCCATAAAAATCAGCTACAATATGTGAGTTATTTCATTGTTTCGTATTCAGACACTAAAAAAGCCTATTTTCTAATGGGCCCAACTTGAAAAAGTAAATCAAAAGTTTAAAAAATGTATTTCAATTTTTTTTTTGCCAAAAGCTGAAAATCAGTTACTGTAGGGCAGACCCGTGCGAAGGACCCGCTCATGGGGTAGGGGTATTCAACATTCAAAATTCAGAATCCAGATTTTCAAGGTTAAGAATCCTTCCTTTTTTAGGCAAGTCATCAATAATGTATTTAAATTGATGTTCCTTATTCTGAACTAGACATTTGCTTCAAAATAAATACTAAGAAGTCAAGTTTACAAATTTAACTATAATTTTTTCCGAAAACACAGAAAACGAATGCGATTTAAAATTTTGATTTAAAACCAGAATTTAATGCTTCGGACAAGAGAATCCTAGAAATACAATTTTAAAAAAATCAAACAGATTTAAATTGAATATAAATCCGAATTCAAAGCTAAATTTCAGACCAGGTAAAAATTAATCATGATTTGAAATTATTCAGCAAAATGATAATAATTCGTCTTAATCAACGATCCGTGTTCTTCATTTTTAACTCAAGACTTGATTTAAAAATTTCCCTGTATTATTTTGAACTTCAAGAAATATTTATTCACGATTTGAATTGCAAAATCATGATTAAGGGAAAAAAATCCAGTTTGAACTTATTTATTCTAAGCATTTATTCGAAAGAATTTTTTCAAATCATACACCTACTTGATGATTAAATATAATTTGATACAAAGAAAATATCTTTATTATTTCAAGAGTTCCAGTGATCAAAATCAGATAAAAAATCATTTTTTATATTTAAATTCTTCCAGTTATCACGCTAAAAAAGTTTTAAAAGGTAGAACTATGTTTTTTTCTATTTTTCACAAAAATTCAGTATTAACAAACAATGAGAAACATTTTATAATAATTAAAAATTAAAAAAGGTTTACCATTAAAAAAAATAAATTTATGTGAAAATAATGAAAAAAAAACTTGAGCAAGTTACATAAATATACTCATCAAAGGTTTTTTAAAACCTTTAATACGAATCAAAATCTGCTGATTAATTAAGATAAAAAAAATTAAAAAGTTTTATTCCTTGATTTTTGATAAGTTGATTTGCTCGGATATTGTCCGGATTTTACACGGCAAATTTGAAAAAAAGGCCCGGATTTTGACAGGTTTTAGGATGAAAATAGTAAAATAAAGTAAAGTATTTAATAAATAGTATAAATGAAGTAAAATGAACAAGTAGGAGTCTGCTAAAACTTTTTCCACCAAAACGAAAATTACTTGCGATCTTGGGGAAACTGGATAATTGATTTGAAGCCTTTCTTTTTTTATGTTTTAAAGTTTTGTTAAAAAAGTAATTTCTCAAATGGTTTTTAATTATTTTAAATAGTGATTTCAAAAGCCAAACTTCATTCAAGGGACTCAAATTAATCAAAAAAACTTTTAAATTCTTTGTATCTGGAAAAAATGTGAAATTTGAGGCCTTGAGTAATTCATAAAAACTATTTTGAATATGGAGTTATGGGTTCAGAAGAATGAGAAACAGGAAAATTGAGGCTGAAATTGGTTTCTTGAGAAATATTTCATACCAGCATAAAATTTGAGATGACTTTTACCCTTTTTAAAGAATCAAAGTGATGTGTTATAAAGTCATCGAGACTAGGATTTTGTTTTTATTTTACAAAATCTGTTGACTATCGTGAGTGTTCAACACCTGTCACATGCTTACCATCTTGTGATTCTTACAATTTGTATTCTTTGAATGAATTTTGAAGTTTAAATGGTTGGTTTCAAATTTAAGTTACACTTCTTATTAAAAATCCGCTCCAAACACGAGTTAAGGTTTTGTGTGTCAAGATTTGAGTTTCAATACGAAAGGATAACTGAATTGAAAATCGAAATCTAAAATTAATTAGATTAGTAAACGTCATATACAGTCGTAAAATGAAATGTCTTAGGCCTACAGAGTGATGTAAGACTAAATTTCGCCGGAGGCGAGCCAATTTTCTGACATGTGTGTTAACATTTTTTTTAAACACCTTTTGGAATCAACTGATTTCCCGATAAATCCATTTCTTGTACGGAAAATTTGAATTGAAAAAATTTCCATGAGGGGGGTTAAACCCCTAAAATCCCCCCCCCCTTCGGTTTGCACGGCCTTGCTGTAAAAGCATAATGATTAATTGGGGCACGATAAGCACTTTCTGCGTAGAATCAAGCAGCGAACTCTACTCGATGATGTCAACTGTATTATAGAGCAACTACTGGTCAGGTGTCGGAGTGGTAATCAGAAAACTCGAGTATCTCCAGTGATGGAAAAAAAATCGACTTATAGACATACTATTTATAATTTTCTTTCCAAGAAACAACCCCTAGAAAACGAGCGTGCGACTCCTGTAAAACTGTAAAACTGTAAAACTGTAAAACTGTAAAGCTGTAAAACTGTAAAACTGTAAAACTGTAAAACTGTAAAACTGTAAAACTGTAAAACTGTAAAACTGTAAAACTGTAAAACTGTAAAACTGTAAAACTGTAAAACTGTAAAACTGTAAAACTGTAAAACTGTAAAACTGTAAAACTGTAAAACTGTAAAACTGTAAAACTGTAAAACTGTAAAACTGTAAAACTGTAAAACTGTAAAACTGTAAAACTGTAAAACTGTAAAACTGTAAAACTGTAAAACTGTAAAACTGTAAAACTGTAAAACTGTAAAACTGTAAAACTGTAAAACTGTAAAACTGTAAAACTGTAAAACTGTAAAACTGTAAAACTGTAAAACTGTAAAACTGTAAAACTGTAAAACTGTAAAACTGTAAAACTGTAAAACTGTAAAACTGTAAAACTGTAAAACTGTAAAACTGTAAAACTGTAAAACTGTAAAACTGTAAAACTGTAAAACTGTAAAACTGTAAAACTGTAAAACTGTAAAACTGTAAAACTGTAAAACTGTAAAACTGTAAAACTGTAAAACTGTAAAACTGTAAAACTGTAAAACTGTAAAACTGTAAAACTGTAAAAACTTGTAAAAAAACTTGAAATTCTGCGGTAGAAAATTATTTTTCGAATTTCAATAATTTTTTTTTCTAGACGTTTAACTGCCTTCAATAAATTTTAGTCAGTTTGCCTTTCAATTTATACTCAAGATATATTTTTGTGACAAAGTACAAAATATAGCCGGAAAGATGCGGATAGTTTTTTTTAATACTTGTACCGAGATTTTTTTTTCTGCACCAACCAAGGTAACCAAAATCACAAAAAAAAAATCTGTAATTTCAACTTTGAGCAAATTTTCACCACTGGATCTGTGTCACAGATCACAAAATTTTGGATTTTTTTACAGATTTAATAGAATTTTGTTATAATGTTTTTTTTTTGAGAATGTACATTTTTACACCAATATTTATTTTTAACTTCTTACACTAATTCGTGAAAATTTGATGAGATTTTAATCATAATTGATTTTTTATAAGAATTTAGTCAAAGCTAATGCTTTTTTGTCGTGTTTTATATGATTTTTCAATAAAATTGAGGAAAATAGCGTCACAGAAAACTGTCACAGATTTTACGGGTAAAACCACAGAAAAACAGAGCTCATTTTGTCGAAAACACAAAATATTTTTCGGCAAACTTGGTGTCACGATAAATATGATCAGTATCTGCATAAAGTTAAAAATAGCAGATCTGTGCATGAATAAAAAAAAATGGATTTCTGGCTGTCTGTCTGTCTTTCTGTTTCCTATGGACTCGGAAACAACTGAAGCCAATGCAACCGAATTTGGCATCTGAGGGTACAAAGGTACTTTAAATGTTTCACTGAATATTTGGCACTCCTTCTTCCTTCCATTGGGAAGATCGCTCCCTTACAATTTTTTTTACATTACTATAAAATAAATCAAGCAAATGGAGCCGAATATGCCATGAGGGAGCAAGTAGTACAAGATATGGTTATACAGTAGTTTTTCGATTTTATCACGCTCAAAAGAAAATTCACCGTGAAAATAGCGAAACCGTGAATTTGACAAACTTAAATTTAAAGTTAAAAAGTGACGGTCTTAAATGATTTATAATAATGTTCAAAGTAGTGGATACGCTTTGTATCAATTTATTTTGATCATAAGATGTATTTATCTAAGATTACTCAACACTAAGGATCAGTTCAAATTATTTTTCTCTAAAGCAATATAAAGATTTATAGCCAATTAAAAGCCAATTCGTAATTTTAATATTTTGATCTTCACACCTTTGATAAACTGAAAAATAACCGTTTTGAAAAATATTTTGAAGTTAGCACAACTTCTGAAGCGTGTTTCTCCAAATTTGTCATATAATCCTTTTTTCTCAAATTCTACAGAAAAAAAACTCTGAGACTCACTTACATATTTTGAGGCAAAGCTAGAAGAATTTCATGAAAAATTCAATAAAATAACACTAAAGGCTGCCTAATTGTGATTCCGCATGGCTTCTCAAATAATTGATATTAAAAAATCAGATAACACTTATCTCTACGCACCCACATCTTCATATGATTAAAAAACTTAAAAAGTAGGGTAAGTGCTCCTACTTTGGACCAAGAGCCTACTTTTGTCCTAAATTGCCGAAAATTCTTATTCATTCAATTTGCTAGTACAGCATAAAGATACTCATATGCACACAATGAACTCTTATTCTTCCTGAATCCTATCAAAAGTCTTTCTTATAAAATTTCCAACGTTTTAAAAAATGTAGGTAGGGTAGGTGTACCCTCCTCCGTCGTATCCCTCTTATTCGTCCTAATTCATGAATGCATGTTTTAGAGCCGAAAAATAACTTTCCACTTAAATGGGCCACTTCACATGATAAACTTACGCCTGTGAATTTATTTTCTATCACAAATTTGTCACTTTTAAAACTATTTTTTGAGATATTTGATTTTGAAATCTCGAAGTGAAATTAGTTATTGGCACACTCCGCCATATTGAAAGGCGAACTTAGTGATCCCCCCAACGTGTTTCTTTGTTTTAACGCTTCCTGTCAATGCATATAACAATCAAAATCATCAAATTCAACAGAAAAGTGTTGAAATAAAATTAGAAAAATGATTTCAAACTAATCTGAACTATATAAATTTGTCAATATTCGATTGAAATCGAATCGCTCGGCCCCCATAATTCGTCGTAATTTTGCGACAGGAATAGGAAACCGTTTTGCAAGAATTGGAATTAGACCGGTTTATTTTTACTATTTTTTGCTGACCACAGTCGAACTCATAGAGAATGAACATAATTGATTTCTAAGTAATCACAACACAATAAAGAATCTTTGAAGCTAGAAACTAGATGCGCAGGGAGATAAGTGCAAAAGTCTTTTTATATTAATAAATTACTTGAATGTATTCAGCATTACTTATAATGCATTATTTTAAATGAACATAGAATTGATGGCTTTTTTAAGCTAAGTGGTTGGTGTTTTACAAATTATTTACTGCCAGTACCGTGCATAATTTGACGTTTGAGTGCACGCAAGAATATCTCCTACTTTACATATTTCTAACGTTCAACTTCAATGAAATTGTTTCTTCATAATTTTATATTTTAAGATTTGATTATTTTTGGTTCGATTATTTGATGACACTAAACCTCTCTCAAGTATTTGAAACATTATATATGTACATCTATTATATGAAAATTAGACTTTTTCAAATTCTTTCATTCAAACCGCAATATCGTACATACGACCAAACGCTTTGCTCTACAGAATGTTCACTGAGAGATCCTTGAAAGCTAAAACTTAAACTTCTCCAGTTTTCAGAAATTCTCTAAATGGGAATCAATAACTACTCGAGGAAAAAAAATCAATTCCTGCACCAATAACCTAGATTTCCATTGAATTTTGACGATACATGGAAAATCGATGCAAAAAACTCCCGTTGAAGTTCAACAAGAGATTTCAGATGAATGAATAATTTAAATTTTGAAATAAGAGTTCACGAGTCTCTGGTTTGAATCTCAATACAAGTTTGGATAAAAAAAAATCGGAAGATATCATTTTTTGTACATAAAGTCGTTCAAAATAAAACAAAATCGAACCCCTTTTTTTTTTTGCTGATTCCTACCATATAAGTTTTAAAACTTGACTAATGTTTGCTTCATATTTTATAAATTCTTAGAGAATATTCAACAAAAGATGTTTTGTCATTTTTGACATATTACAGTTTGAATGAAAAAGTCGAAAAGTTTTATCGCTCATAAAAAAAACTCGAATAGATGAGCTGAACCAGTCTAATGCGCATTATACGCATCAAAGTGGTGTTGCTTTGTTTCGATATCCTTCGCCAGGGTTCCCACATGTATAAGAATACACATGTTGACAAAACGCAAATGTGATTCTGCCTCTCCTCAAATGTCTTACTATTCAGTCTCATTACGTAGAAAAACATATAGTTCTATTAAAAATGTTGATGTTCTTTAAATATGGGTAGTTTCTGTGTAAATTTGTGCATTGTAATTTGTGTTAAATGTCTGTATGAATGTTATGAAATTTTATCTTACAGACAAATCCTGGATCATGGCAGCCCTGTCTGTTGGAGAGTGTGTTGGTAGAAAATACATTTGCAGGGTGGATTCAATTTGTAAGGTCTAATATTGTGCTGCCTGCAATTGCCTTAGCCAAGCAATGGAACCTAGCTACAATAACGCTACCTTGAGATTTCTTGGCAATACCATTTTATTGCGACTTAGATCTCACTCGAGCTTTGCCGTTATCCTGCGCGGTTGATCCGTGCGAAGTAAATAATAGCATTTCCATGAACCGCAACCGCAAAATTTCAAATCTATACCTCATGAGGGAGGAATAGTTTGAGACAATTTCGGTATAATTGAATAGAAGGTATTATATTTTGCTGCCTGCAGATGCATTACCCAAGCAATGGTAAACCTGTTTACAATAAAGCTATCCTAGTGTCATGGCTTATTGCGACTGGTTACTTGAAAGATCTTCTGTCTTATTCTGTGCGGTTGATCCGTTCGATGTAAGCTAATGCCAATTGCATGAACCGCAACCGCAAAATGTTAAATGTATTTCTGAAGAGGGTGGAATAAATTGAGACAATTTCGGTCTCCTTGTACGACGAAATTAGGAACCTGGTACGACAATGAAGGAACTTGAATGTGGAAAATAAATCATAAATTGACTAAAAAGTACGCAAGGGATTGATCTATTTCTTTCATAATTTCATAAAACAGTATTAGAAATATAGTTCAATTACTAAACATCAGTTTTAAACCAACGTGGAAGGCAATTCTATTGAAATAATGAAAAAAGCTTCCTTAAGCCGTTGTCTTAGGGTCCTTTACCCTTCCTCCTTATTAGTGTTAAATTGACAGCTCAATTAGTGGGGCGTGTTTTGAGAAATAAGAATGAATAAGGAACAAAAATGTTTCTACTGTCCAAGCCAAAGTTTGAAGGGAAAATACTTTCACGGTGAAAAATATGGACCATACTACCATTTTTTTCTAAAATAAAAGAAAATCAATGAAATACCAAGAAAATTTGTAAAGGGTCCAAAAATAGGAGACTTTCGACTTTGATGTTCCATTTTTAGCCCTGACGTCACCGAAACTTAAGGTGAATACGAACAAATCAATAAAGGTGAGAATTTTCAATTGGGGCGTAATTCAAAACAAATATTGAACATTTCTAACCTTTTAAGCAGCTTAACGTTAATAAACTACAAGTAAGTGTACATAAAAAAGTTGTTATGCTGATAGAGCTGACGGAGAGTTAATATGTTTGAGATATTCATTACAGAAATTTAAGTGTTTTTAATCATTTAAAAGTTGTGAAACTTTTTTAAGATAATATTTGATTGATGATTACATTCTAAATGAATTCATTTATTGATTTTCGAAAAATTCTACTTTTTATAGTAATTTTTGTTCTAGGTTCAATGAAAGGAACCAGTTTTGTACCAAAAAAGGAACAGTAGGTTAAAAGTTGGAAATTTTGATCATCCGTATCTTTCCAAATATTTCAATAACGGGGAAACTTATTTTTAAAATTCTCATTAAAACTAGCAGATAAGAGCTTTTGAACTATAAATAAATTTCATGATTATTTATAAACCACCGCTTAGTAGGTTCAAAGTAGGGTAACCAACCCTATACTATTTTGAGCTGCTTAAAAAGCTCACTAACAACACTAGCAACAGGGCTTTAAGTTACTCATTTCGATTTTAACAAACGTTTTTAAAATTGAAACGAACATTTTATACACTACAAAACAAAAGTAAGCAGTTCAAGGACATTTTCATATTATTGAATGCTTAAACCTGGGCTGTAGGAAGAACCGCGTCATGGGGGGGGGGGGGGGGGGATTTGGTGATCGATTTTATTTCAAAGATATGTTTGTTTAATCAATGCATAGATAAAAAAATGACCTGATATTTTTTTAATAGGGGAGAGTAGGGTATCTTGGGCCATGGGGAAACGTGGGCCACTTTTAATATCTCAGATGTGTGTTGAGATTAAAATCTCAAACCAACTTTCATCGTCGTCGCTTTGCGTGAGCATATATTCCTATATGTTGTTGACTGAAATACGCATCATATGCTTCTTTTATTTATCAAGCTAAAAAAGGTTAGAAAAATTTATTTACGTAATTAAAAAAAACACCCGCTAATTTCATCGAAGGGGAACCTAAAGTGCATAACAAAAATGTGCTCATACGCTTATGATCTTAGTTTTGTCATGATCTTTCACGTGGATAAGGAATTTTTGATGAAACATCAATAAATCACACAAACGCAACCAATTTTCAAATCAAAGCTTGTGGGGAATCGTGGGCCACACATCTTGAATCACGTATATTTTTATGTTTCTATACACATTCCGAACTTAAAATACGTTTTTCCTGTCTGTAAAGTTTTCTTATGCCAAATGAAGAGTTATAAAAAATATTTTGTCCATCCTATATAAGAAATTTTGCAAAACGTTCGCGAGCCAGGTTTTGGAATCTATGCGATCATACACAGCTCTCTTTTTTATTTCATCATCTGAAATTGCTTTAAAATAACGAAATGGATTAGGAAATCACAGTTACGGGTCAACTCATAAACTTTGCATGTTATTTGGTCAATTTGGATTTGGTGGCCCACGATTCCCCACCATTTTTCAAAATCCAAAAAATATTGCTTTTTTTTCAAACAGTCAGAGTTTGGGGAAAATAATTTCTTAAAAATTTTAAAAAATTAACTTATGATACCATAAAAATGTAGAAAACCATGCTATTTTTTATTTTCATTTTATCTTTTATAATACAGAAGTTATGAAACAACGAAAAAAAGTGGCCCATGATTCCCCACTCTCTCATACTATTTGATAATTCATTTTTAAAGTCTTTCACATTTATAGTTTTTCAGGACTTATTTTGTAGGAAAGAATCCTTGAAACCTCAAATTTTTTTTTGCAAGATTTGTATAAGAAACCTTTCAGAAACTTACTTTCATCGATAGTTAAAATATTTTTGAATATCCAAAAAAATTAACTTATTTTAATTGAACAGAAGATTATTTTCAAAATAGGCTTTAGTTTCTTAAGCAATCTAGTTCCACGCTAAAATAAAAAAAAAAATAAATCTTTCAAGCTCAAGAACGGGCAAACCGAGATTATAAACTTCAATGTTTTTTAATCCAATCAATTCATCAAAAAATATTGAATTCTTTGTTGTATATTTTAGATAACATGTGCTTTTATCGACAAATTTTTTCATTACAAATCCATTCTATAATAAAATTCTCATGGATTTTCTTATCAATATCCAAATTTTTAACAAAAGCAAGCTTGCAAAATAACTGAATCTTACATAATAATTGCGGTTTAGAATCCTTAACTAAAAAGTCTTTTTAATAATTTTAATACATGCGGACCATACTAGATATCTCATGTAATCTCTTTTTCGTGGTATTTATTGTTTTGATTTGATTGTGAAACCAATTAACAAGCTAAATCTAAATATGAATTTTGATTAACTGAACTGAACTGAACGGAACCTGAATTCGAAATTTGAGCTTTGGTTATGTTTTCGAATCTCAATACGAATTTTATTTTTTAAATTTTGACAATTTTGACGAAATTGTCAGAATTTTCAAAATTGTCAAAATTGTCAGAATTGTCAAAATTGTCAAAATTGTCAGAATTGTCAAAATTGTCAAAATTGTCAAAATTGTCAAAATTGTCAAAGTTGTCAAAATTGTCAAAATTGTCAAAATTGTCAAAATTGTCAAAATTGTCAAAATTGTCAAAATTGTCAAAATTGTCAAAATTGTCAAAATTGTCAAAATTGTCAAAATTGTCAAAATTGTCAAAATTGTCAAAATTGTCAAAATTGTCAAAATTGTCAAATTTGTCAAAATTGTCAAAATTGTCAAAATTGTCAAAATTGTCAAAATTGTCAAAATTGTCAAAATTGTCAAAATTGTCAAAATTGTCAAAATTGTCAAAATTGTCAAAATTGTCAAAATTGTCAAAATTGTCAAAATTGTCAAAATTGTCAAAATTGTGAAAATTGTGAAAATTGTGAAAATTGTGAAAATTGTCAAAATTGTCAAAATTGTCAAAATTGTCAAAATTATCGAAATGGTCTTGATTGTCAAAATTGTCAAAATTGTCAAATTTGTCAAATTTGTCAAAATTGTCAAATTTGTCAAATTTGTCAAAATTGTCAAAATTGTCAAAATTGTCAAAATTGTCAAAATTGTCAAAATTGTCAAAATTGTCAAAATTGTCAAAATTGTCAAAATTGTCAAAATTGTCAAAATTGTCAAAATTGCAGGGCCGGATTAAGCCATCGGGGGGCCCGGGGCATTTTTTCTCGGGGGGCCCCTATAATTCGATTTTTTTTTCAAATGCTTCCCAGAAAATGCAAAACCTTTCAAACTTGTAAAAAAAACTGGAGATGAGTGCAGTATACTATCTTCAAATAGCCATGTTGTCTGCCTAGAACATAGTTTCTGGTATTTTCAAATAAAAATTGGTAATCAATCACGTGCAAACATTGAGGAAGAGATTAGAAATTTCTTAGCAATGAAAACTCTGATTTAAGCTGCAAAATGCAAAATTTAATTCTCTTTTTTCAAACCCTTACACTCAGGCAAATTCTTATTATGATTCTCATAAGATGCATCTTATGAACCGCTTTTTAGAGTGTAAAATTGATTTTCATAAGAGTCTTATGAAATTCTTCCAATTTTCAAACTAAGTTCTTATGAAAAATAGAAGAAGCGGCATTGTGAAAAAATAATGAACACATTCATTCCATCAGTCATTATTTTTTATCGTCACACGAGGCGTGAAACCATTATAGTTTTCCTAAAAGATAAGTGATTATCTCATTCTAAATGGTAAGTTTATTTTTTGTAAACGTTGATATTATTTGTAAACTCAAACACATTATTTTTTGTTTACTTTTCAGTATATTGACCGGGAAAAAGTAAAAAATTAAAGGATCCGATGCGGCAGAATAAATGTGTTGGAACCGGGTGTTTGTGTGCTGCTGTTAGTGCTAATGATGTAACAAACTAGATAGAAACAAGCTAGAAAAAAAAATAAAATGTTTTTAATATCAATTATCTTGAGTTATTCTCATCGAACATGACATTTTCTGTTTTCATAAGACCCTCTTATGAAAAGCAAAAACCTCTCAACGAAGTAGGCGTTCATTTGAAGAATTCATTCGCGTCATAAGACAATCTTATAAATTTCAAAGATTTTTCTTATGGCGCCAGTTTATAAGAGAATCTTATGGCAAACTTAAAAGTATTTTTCTGAGTGTATCACCAACTAAAATTCTCAAATTTAAAAAAAAAAAATTAAAAAAATGACCGGATAGGTATTATAAATGATTTTCATATCATCATTGATCGTTGGGTTTGTGCTTATTCGAGAAATATTTATCTAGTGACAATTAGTAAGTATCATGAAGATTTGAAACATAGAAAACAAAATTTAAAAAAAAATAAATAAAATAATTAAATCCGCATTCTATAGTGATACAGATATAAGAGTTTAAGAATTCAAAACTTTAAATCACGCTATATTCAGGACCAAAATTCAATGTTTCGAATCTAAATCAAAATTTCAAATCGAGTTTTAAAAAACAAAATATGAATTAAATTTTAAAAAAGATACAAAGTTACAATCAGAGCAAAAGCAGAAATTGCACCAAATGTTAATTTCAATTCTATGTCTTTGAAACAAAAAAAATCTTTTCCTGAGATGTTTTTGAATATGATTCTCTTCAGCTAAAATTTTTTTTATCAAATTGTTATTTTAAATGTGACGAAAGTTACATTCGATGCCCTCAAAACTAAAGGGGTATTAGTGCAAAAATGATCGGTTGGAAAAAAAATTGAGAATAAAGATTAAATGTTTAAAACATAGAATCAGTTATCATTGAAAAAAATTCAGAAAAGGAATCCAAATGAATTTAGTACCTTAAACAAGGATCCTGAATTTTCAAAATTCTGAAAAATGATGAAACTGAACTTCGGTAACTGAAAAAACAACACAAGACTTGAAAATCCTAATGACTTGAACCTGAAAAAAGATAAGATTAAATACATAGAAATATTCATATTAAGAAATTCACTCAATTATACTAGCAACTCAACTATCAGATCGTTTTTATGATAATTTGAGAATCATCATGTCATTTGGAAAATGATATATGGAATTCAGGATATTCACTTCAGTAGATGATAAAATTTTGGTTGAATCAGTTGAAAATGTTCCAATACAAATCTCAAGTCTAAGACGTAAATTGGGATGGAATTTCAATAAAGAAACCCTGTACTGTCGACTGGTCCAATTTAAGCAACTGCAGTTTTTTTTTTATATTTTACTTTCAAAAATAGAGAGGGATAAGGGTTTAGAATTCATAAACCAATAAAAATTTTAATAATAATGATTGAAAGGTGAAAAGTTATTATAATACGCGGTATTAACCCTCTGCTCGGGTAAAATTCTGAAATGTTTATCATAAAGCGAAATTAGCTGCTATTTAAGTGCAGTATTTAAACCATAACTTGGAAACTTAACGTAACAACGAACATTATTGTTGTGCAAGACGTTTAAATGTAATGATAATGACGTTTTTTTTCTATATTTTATCTATTCTGTACAGAATATCGTAACTGATATGGTTCTATAAATAATGAAAATTTGAGGTGTTTTGCCTCATATTATTATTAATTTTTTTTCGAATTCGGTTTTGTCCAGAAGATTTTGATATTCTCAGCTCGCAAAAAGTGGGATAGCTCATTCACTGCTTACTCTTTAGGGGCCCCCTTAACTTTATTAAGACAAAAACTAATCTAGATATTATTTCACGGGGGCACTTTAGTTTTTATATTTCAAGTTTTCATCCAGATTTTCTAGTTTTGATTTCTTTTTATGGATTTGTAGTAGTATGAATAAAGTAATGTTAAAATTTTTTTTCCTCGGGGGGCCCCCTGAGCCGGGGGGCCCGGGGCAATTGCCCCTTTTGCCCCCCCTTTAATCCGGCCTTGCAAAATTGTCAAAATTGTCAAAATTGTCAAAATTGTCAAAATTGTCAAAATTGTCAAAATTGTCAAAATTGTCAAAATTGTCAAAATTGTCAAAATTGTCAAAATTGTCAAAATTGTCAAAATTGTCAAAATTGTCAAAATTGTCAAAATTGTCAAAATTGTCAAAATTGTCAAAATTGTCAAAATTGTCAAAATTGTCAAAATTGTCAAAATTGTCAAAATTGTCAAAATTGTCAAAATTGTCAAAATTGTCAAAATTGTCAAAATTGTCAAAATTGTCAAAATTGTCAAAATTGTCAAAATTGTCAAAATTGTCAAAATTGTCAAAATTGTCAAAATTGTCAAAATTGTCAAAATTGTCAAAATTGTCAAATTTGTCAAAATTGTCAAAATTGTCAAAATTGTCAAAATTGTCAAAATTGTCAAAATTGTCAAAATTGTCAAAATTGTCAAAATTGTCAAAATTGTCAAAATTGTCAAAATTGTCAAAATTGTCAAAATTGTCAAAATTGTCAAAATTGTCAAAATTGTCAAAATTGTGAAAATTGTGAAAATTGTGAAAATTGTGAAAATTGTCAAAATTGTCAAAATTGTCAAAATTGTCAAAATTATCGAAATGGTCTTGATTGTCAAAATTGTCAAAATTGTCAAATTTGTCAAATTTGTCAAAATTGTCAAATTTGTCAAATTTGTCAAAATTGTCAAAATTGTCAAAATTGTCAAAATTGTCAAAATTGTCAAAATTGTCAAAATTGTCAAAATTGTCAAAATTGTCAAAATTGTCAAAATTGTCAAAATTGTCAAAATTGTCAAAATTGTCAAAATTGCAGGGCCGGATTAAGCCATCGGGGGGCCCGGGGCATTTTTTCTCGGGGGGCCCCTATAATTCGATTTTTTTTTCAAATGCTTCCCAGAAAATGCAAAACCTTTCAAACTTGTAAAAAAAACTGGAGATGAGTGCAGTATACTATCTTCAAATAGCCATGTTGTCTGCCTAGAACATAGTTTCTGGTATTTTCAAATAAAAATTGGTAATCAATCACGTGCAAACATTGAGGAAGAGATTAGAAATTTCTTAGAAATGAAAACTCTGATTTAAGCTGCAAAATGCAAAATTTAATTCTCTTTTTTCAAACCCTTACACTCAGGCAAATTCTTATTATGATTCTCATAAGATGCATCTTATGAACCGCTTTTTAGAGTGTAAAATTGATTTTCATAAGAGTCTTATGAAATTCTTCCAATTTTCAAACTAAGTTCTTATGAAAAATAGAAGAAGCGGCATTGTGAAAAAATAATGAACACATTCATTCCATCAGTCATTATTTTTTATCGTCACACGAGGCGTGAAACCATTATAGTTTTCCTAAAAGATAAGTGATTATCTCATTCTAAATGGTAAGTTTATTTTTTGTAAACGTTGATATTATTTGTAAACTCAAACACATTATTTTTTGTTTACTTTTCAGCATATTGACCGGGAAAAAGTAAAAAATTAAAGGATCCGATGCGGCAGAATAAATGTGTTGGAACCGGGTGTTTGTGTGCTGCTGTTAGTGCTAATGATGTAACAAACTAGATAGAAACAAGCTAGAAAAAAAAATAAAATGTTTTTAATATCAATTATCTTGAGTTATTCTCATCGAACATGACATTTTCTGTTTTCATAAGACCCTCTTATGAAAAGCAAAAACCTCTCAACGAAGTAGGCGTTCATTTGAAGAATTCATTCGCGTCATAAGACAATCTTATAAATTTCAAAGATTTTTCTTATGGCGCCAGTTTATAAGAGAATCTTATGGCAAACTTAAAAGTATTTTTCTGAGTGTATCACCAACTAAAATTCTCAAATTTAAAAAAAAAAAATTAAAAAAATGACCGGATAGGTATTATAAATGATTTTCATATCATCATTGATCGTTGGGTTTGTGCTTATTCGAGAAATATTTATCTAGTGACAATTAGTAAGTATCATGAAGATTTGAAACATAGAAAACAAAATTTAAAAAAAAATAAATAAAATAATTAAATCCGCATTCTATAGTGATACAGATATAAGAGTTTAAGAATTCAAAACTTTAAATCACGCTATATTCAGGACCAAAATTCAATGTTTCGAATCTAAATCAAAATTTCAAATCGAGTTTTAAAAAACAAAATATGAATTAAATTTTAAAAAAGATACAAAGTTACAATCAGAGCAAAAGCAGAAATTGCACCAAATGTTAATTTCAATTCTATGTCTTTGAAACAAAAAAAATCTTTTCCTGAGATGTTTTTGAATATGATTCTCTTCAGCTAAAATTTTTTTTATCAAATTGTTATTTTAAATGTGACGAAAGTTACATTCGATGCCCTCAAAACTAAAGGGGTATTAGTGCAAAAATGATCGGTTGGAAAAAAAATTGAGAATAAAGATTAAATGTTTAAAACATAGAATCAGTTATCATTGAAAAAAATTCAGAAAAGGAATCCAAATGAATTTAGTACCTTAAACAAGGATCCTGAATTTTCAAAATTCTGAAAAATGATGAAACTGAACTTCGGTAACTGAAAAAACAACACAAGACTTGAAAATCCTAATGACTTGAACCTGAAAAAAGATAAGATTAAATACATAGAAATATTCATATTAAGAAATTCACTCAATTATACTAGCAACTCAACTATCAGATCGTTTTTATGATAATTTGAGAATCATCATGTCATTTGGAAAATGATATATGGAATTCAGGATATTCACTTCAGTAGATGATAAAATTTTGGTTGAATCAGTTGAAAATGTTCCAATACAAATCTCAAGTCTAAGACGTAAATTGGGATGGAATTTCAATAAAGAAACCCTGTACTGTCGACTGGTCCAATTTAAGCAACTGCAGTTTTTTTTTTATATTTTACTTTCAAAAATAGAGAGGGATAAGGGTTTAGAATTCATAAACCAATAAAAATTTTAATAATAATGATTGAAAGGTGAAAAGTTATTATAATACGCGGTATTAACCCTCTGCTCGGGTAAAATTCTGAAATGTTTATCATAAAGCGAAATTAGCTGCTATTTAAGTGCAGTATTTAAACCATAACTTGGAAACTTAACGTAACAACGAACATTATTGTTGTGCAAGACGTTTAAATGTAATGATAATGACGTTTTTTTTCTATATTTTATCTATTCTGTACAGAATATCGTAACTGATATGGTTCTATAAATAATGAAAATTTGAGGTGTTTTGCCTCATATTATTATTAATTTTTTTTCGAATTCGGTTTTGTCCAGAAGATTTTGATATTCTCAGCTCGCAAAAAGTGGGATAGCTCATTCACTGCTTACTCTTTAGGGGCCCCCTTAACTTTATTAAGACAAAAACTAATCTAGATATTATTTCACGGGGGCACTTTAGTTTTTATATTTCAAGTTTTCATCCAGATTTTCTAGTTTTGATTTCTTTTTATGGATTTGTAGTAGTATGAATAAAGTAATGTTAAAATTTTTTTTCCTCGGGGGGCCCCCTGAGCCGGGGGGCCCGGGGCAATTGCCCCTTTTGCCCCCCCTTTAATCCGGCCTTGCAAAATTGTCAAAATTGTCAAAATTGTCAAAATTGTCAAAATTGTCAAAATTGTCAAAATTGTCAAAATTGTCAAAATTGTCAAAATTGTCAAAATTGTCAAAATTGTCAAAATTGTCAAAATTGTCAAAATTGTCAAAATTGTCAAAATTGTCAAAATTGTCAAAATTGTCAAAATTGTCAAAATTGTCAAAATTGTCAAAATTGTCAAAATTGTCAAAATTGTCAAAATTGTCAAAATTGTCAAAATTGTCAAAATTGTCAAAATTGTCAAAATTGTCAAAATTGTCAAAATTGTCAAAATTGTCAAAATTGTCAAAATTGTCAAAATTGTCAAAATTGTCAAAATTGTCAAAATTGTCAAAATTGTCAAAATTGTCAAAATTGTCAAAATTGTCAAAATTGTCAAAATTGTCAAAATTGTCAAAATTGTCAAAATTGTCAAAATTGTCAAAATTGTCAAAATTGTCAAAATTGTCAAAATTGTCAAAATTGTCAAAATTGTCAAAATTGTCAAAATTGTCAAAATTGTCAAAATTGTCAAAATTGTCAAAATTGTCAAAATTGTCAAAATTGTCAAAATTGTCAAAATTGTCAAAATTGTCAAAATTGTCAAAATTGTCAAAATTGTCAAAATTGTCAAAATTGTCAAAATTGTCAAAATTGTCAAAATTGTCAAAATTGTCAAAATTGTCAAAATTGTCAAAATTGTCAAAATTGTCAAAATTGTCAAAATTGTCAAAATTGTCAAAATTGTCAAAATTGTCAAAATTGTCAGAATTCTCAAAATAGTCAAAATAATCAAAATTGTCAAAATTGTCAAAATTGTCAAAATTGTCAAAATTGTCAAAATTGTCAAAATTGTCAAAATTGTCAAAATTGTCAAAATTGTCAAAATTGTCGAAATTGTCAAAATTGTCAAAATTGTCAAAATTGTCAAAATTTTCAAAATTTTCAAAATTGTCAAAATTGTCAAAATTGTCAAAATTGTCAAAATTGTCAAAATTGTCAAAATTGTCAAAATTGTCAAAATTGTCAAAATTGTCAAAATTGTCAAAATTGTCAAAATTGTCAAAATTGTCAAAATTGTCAAAATTGTCAAAATTGTCAAAATTGTCAAAATTGTCAAAATTGTCAAAATTGTCGAAATTGTCAAAATTGTCAAAATTGTCAAAATTGTCAAAATTGTCAAAATTGTCAAAATTTTCAAAATTGTCAAAATTGTCAAAATTGTCAAAATTTTCAAAATTTTTATATTGTTGAAAGTCACTTTTGGGGCGAATATATTTTTGTAAGGCAATGGTTCAGCGGCTTTGATCTGATTTTGCCAATTGGTGTTTAATTTCGCCAGAGATGATTATCTCTCGGTTCCAATTGATGTAACAACACCATGACGAAAACAAGCTCCAAATTGGTTAGGAACCAACCAATGAATGGTTCCGCAGCAACGTACATACCTACTTATATCTGCTAATCAAAGACCTTCCCCTCGAAAACCCGAAGAGAATAGAGCAGATTACATCTCATCTGTCACATCAAATCATTCTTCCATTGAATTGCTGCTGCTGCTGTTCACACCGCTGCACTGGAACGATGAACTCACTCACGAAAGGTGAAAGCTCTCGAGTGACATTTTCGGGCGCAAATGTGTGTGGTATTAGGTACCGTATAGTTGGTGGAAATCGGAAAAAAAGAAATGTATTCATGGGAGGGCACACGTGGGCTTATGCCTCTGGGCCATCAGTGTTCAATGAAGTTGTGAAGGGTGAGGGAGTTCAAGACGCTCTGCTGGAGAAAAAAACCTCCCTATGTGCGATCCATTCAGCGCCATTCGCAATCAGCAACCAGTCAGTCGTCTAATCCGATAATACAACCATGAAAGGCAGCAAATTACGTATCATTCAAGTGTTCCCCCGGGAGCACTATCCAAGATTGGAAGATTGGACAGCTCGTCGAAATGCCTGGAGGTTCCCCGAGACCAACTTCCGATTACTTTCCTTCCTCTCATTTTCATTGTGCATCCGATCTACAGAAGCAGCAGCAACAGAAGAAGAAGAAGAGGCTAGGGAAAAAAAAATCTTTCCTTACCATTATCCGGCCTTCTCGTACGTGTTGAGCTTTGGGCTGTCACAGGGATCCACAAAGTGAGGCTGAAGGTACCTTACATGCATGGAAAGAAGCCTAAATCTCACCACCACTTACCACCCGCACAGTTTATGTTAGATGACAATGATTCCGGGAGCCAAAGCCAGACCAATGCCATTCAAGCTTCATTCAAGGATTGAGGCAAGAGAGAAAAGATAGGCGAACCAAGAATTTGACATTACATTTCATTTTGGGAACGAAAGGCGAACGGAGGCAAAACCAACGACGATCACATTTAGGCCGGCCGGAACCGGATGGATGAATCGAGGAAGAATAAGCAGAAGGCCAGCTCCAAAAACCCTCCCGGACAAGTTGGCGTCACATTTTTAGCAAAACCACCCACCCAAAAGGCCATGTTTGGAAGAAGAAGAAGTGTGCATGTACGTGGCACATACATTGTCCAATCTTCCGGTCTCCGGAAAAGACACACTCGGTACACTTTGACTCATTTCCCCCAAACCGTTCGTTGCCTTCTTCAGGGAGAACGTATCACTTAACACCCTCCCCTCTACTAGGCCTTTTTAGTCCAAAAGTTGGTCCAACTTTCTGGTGAATACCGAAAAAAAACACTGGGAACCCAACCGCCCCGTAACCACAAACACAAAAATTCGAACATCACTTAGTGTCATGTCAGTTTGGGGACAGTTATTCGCACCCAGTCTACTAGCTTTCACTCTCGAGCTCTGACTTTACTTTGCTTTCCGAATGGAATCAGCTCCAAGAGGACTTTCTGAGGACAGCTTCTGCTGGAGACTTATTGTTATTTAGGCTGTTCGAAATGTAAGTCATTAATCCTTTGAATTTCATTTACGCCTGCTTGGGGACAGGAGCTTGAAATGATCCTGTTGAAACAGTTATTTCATGGCGACTTAATGAAAACAAATAAGTGAATTTTATTTAATTAGAAGTTCAAACAACCAGGTTCATTTTTCAACATCTACAGAATTTGAAATTAGGGCAGTAGCAAATACGTTTATTTTAAAATCATGTGTTCGACTTTTTTTGCACAAATTTTGACAATTTTAACAATTTCGACATTTTGGACAATTTTGACAATTCTGACAATTTTGACAATTTTGTACAATTTTGACAATTTTTTAAAATTTTAACTATCTTGACAGTTTTGACGGTTATGTCAGTTTTACATTTGTGACAATTTCGACAATTTTGACAATTTTGACAATTTTGCCAATTTTGGCAATTTTTGACAATTTTGACAATTTTGCCAATTTTGGCAATTTTGACAATTTTGACAATTTTGACAATTTTGACAATTTTGACAATTTTGACAATTTTGACAATTTTGACAATTTTGACAATTTTGACAATTTTGATAATTTTAACAATTTTGACAATTTTGACAATTTAGACAATTTTGACAATTTTGACAATTTTGACAATTTTGACAATTTTGACAATTTTGACAATTTTGACAATTTTGAAAATTTTGACAATTTTGACAATTTTGACAATTTTGACAATTTTGACAATTTTGACAATTTTGACAATTTTGACAATTTTGACAATTTTGACAATTTTGACAATTTTGACAATTTTGACAATTTTGACAATTTTGACAATTTTGACAATTTTGACAATTTTGACAATTTTGACAATTTTGACAATTTTGACAATTTTGACAATTTTGACAATTTTGACAATTTTGACAATTTTGACAATTTTGACAATTTTGACAATTTTGACAATTTTGACAATTTTGACAATTTTGACAATTTTGACAATTTTGACAATTTTGACAATTTTGACAATTTTGACAATTTTGACAATTTTGACAATTTTGACAATTTTGACAATTTTGACAATTTTGACAATTTTAACAATTTTGAAAGTTTTTAACAATTTTGACAATTTTGACTGTTACGATCATTTTGACAACTTTGACAATTTTGACAATTTTGACAATTTTGACAATTTTGACAATTTTGACAATTTTGACAATTTTGACAATTTTGACAATTTTGACAATTTTGACAATTTTGACAATTTTGACAATTTTGACAATTTTGACAATTTTGACAATTTTGACAATTTTGACAATTTTGACAATTTTGACAATTTTGACAATTTTGACAATTTTGACAATTTTGACAATTTTGACAATTTTGACAATTTTGACAATTTTGACAATTTTGACAATTTTGACAATTTTGACAATTTTGACAATTTTGACAATTTTGACAATTTTGACAATTTTGACAATTTTGACAATTTTGACAATTTTGACAATTTTGACAATTTTGACAATTTTGACAATTTTGACAATTTTGACAATTTTGACAATTTTGACAATTTTGACAATTTTGACAATTTTGACAATTTTGACAATTTTGACAATTTTGACAATTTTGACAATTTTGACAATTTTGACAATTTTGACAATTTTGACAATTTTGACAATTTTGACAATTTTGACAATTTTGACAATTTTGACAATTTTGACAATTTTGACAATTTTGACAATTTTGACAATTTTGACAATTTTGACAATTTTGACAATTTTGACAATTTTGACAATTTTGACAATTTTGACAATTTTGACAATTTTGATAATTTTGACAGTTTTGACAGTTTTGACAATTTTGACAATTTTGACAATTTTGACAATTTTGACAATTTTGACAATTTTGACAATTTTGACAATTTTGACAATTTTGACAATTTTGACAATTTTGACAATTTTGACAATTTTGACAATTTTGACAATTCTGACAATTTTGACAATTTTGACAATTTTGACAATTTTGACAATTTTGACAATTTTGACAATTTTGACAATTTTGACAATTTTGACAATTCTGACAATTTTGACAATTTTGACAATTTTGACAATTTTGACAATTTTGACAATTTTGACAATTTTGACAATTTTGACAATTTTGACAATTTTGACAATTTTGACAATTTCGACAATTTTGACAATTTTGACAATTTTGGCAATTTTGACAATTTTGACAATTTTGACAATTTTGACAATTTTGACAATTTTGACAATTTTGACAATTTCGACAATTTTGACAATTTTGACAATTTTGACAATTTTGACAATTTTGACAGTTTTGACAATTTTGACAATTTTGACAATTTTGACAATTTTGACAATTTTGACAATTTTGACAATTTTGACAATTTTGACAATTTTGACAATTTTGACAATTTTAACAATTTTGACAATTTTGACAATTTTGACAATTTTGACAATTTTGACAATTTTGACAATTTTGACAATTTTGACAATTTTGACAATTTTGACAATTTTGACAATTTTGACAATTTTGACAATTTTAACAATTTTGACAATTTTGACAATTTTGACAATTTTGACAATTTTGACAATTTTGACAATTTTGACAATTTTGACTATTTTATTTCTAAAATGACAAATTATTTTATCGGCTCCATCGGCGAAATTTTATATTTTCTGAGAAAGTAAAACCCCGTGAGGAACAAAACGATGAAGTGTGATGAAAAGTTTTTCAAATCAAAATTACCCTTCCGCTCATTTTCAACATCTATCACCTTATTCTTAATTTCCCACTATAATCTTTCAATTCTTAAATATTCTTTCTCAAAGAAATTTCACCGATATAGCCGTAAAATAATTGTATAAAATAAATGACGATGATAAACTCTTTTTTTTTAAATAACAAAACTTCGTCAAATTTTTTATTTTGCCAATTTTAACAGGTCTTAAAATTCAAAATTCAAGTGTTTTGAAAATTTGTCCATTTCACTTCAATCATTCATTCAAAGGTTATAATGCATAAATTATCAATTCAATTCTCCAGCTGCTTTATTTTTTTGTCAATAGAATATCGCTTGGCTAGAATAAATTTTAAATTCAGGTTTTTCACCCCTCCCCCGCTCTTCGAAATTTCCAAAAATAACGATGGGGGGAGTAAATAAAGATTGAAGTATTTCATGTAAATTTTGATAAAAATATCAAAACTCCGAAAGTTTACAAGACCAAAAATCAAATTGTGGAAGATGATAGATATTTCGCTTTTTGTATTCTTGATTTTATTCAATTTAATAACTTACAATTATATTGTATATTATTATATACAATTAATTATTTGATTTATAAGTTTTGTGCAATGACATAGGCAAGTTTGTTACATTCAAGCTTTTATGCTTTTTATTTAAATTTATTTGTTTTTTGCATAATTTTTTAAACCCCGCCCCCCTCCCTCCCCCTCTCAAAGTTACCTTTGAAGTTTTCCGTAAAAATATGCACTTCGTTCAATTTCGACACCTATAAATTTTCTTATAATAAACATCTGCTTTATCTATTCGTCATTTCTATCCAATCTGTAATTCTTCTTTCAAGAATTTTTCATCATAACGTTCACCACAATGCCATTAAACTAGCATATCATAATTAACCAACGGTGACCATTCGTTGAAACGATTAAAAAGTATTATAAAAATAACAATTTTCAATGAACGTATCTATTTTTTCCCTTCTTATATAACTGATTCTCGGACAATTCCACTAACATTTGCTGGTAGTGAGTGCTACTTACGACGTTAGAATAAAAGTATGGGAGAGTGGGGAATCATGGGCCACTTTTTGTTCGTTGTTCCATAACTTCTTTATCTTAAAAGATAAAATGAAAATAAAAAATGATATGGTTTTCTACGTTTTCAAGGTATCATAAGGTTCATAAGGTTTTTTTTTTTAATTTTTAAAAAGCTATTTTCCCCCAATTCTGACTGTTTGAAAAAAGCAATATTTTTTTGATTTTGAAAAATGGTGGGGAATCGTGGGCCACCAAATCCAAGTTTACCAAATAACATGTAAAGTTTATGAGTTAACTCAAAACTGTGGTTTCCTAATTCATTTCGTTATTTTGAAGCAATTTCAGATGATGAAATAAAAAAGAGAGCTGTGTATGATCGCATAGATTCCAAAACCTGGCTCGCGAACGTTTTGGCATAATTTCTTATATAAGATGGACAAAATATTTTTCATAACTCTTCATTTGGTACAAGAAAACTTTACAGATAGGAAAAAACGTATTTTAAGTTCTGAATGTGTATAAAAACATAAAAATATACGTGGTTCAAGATGTGTGGCCCACGATTCCCCACAAGCTTTGATTTGCAAATTGGTTGCGTTTGTGTGACTTATTGATGTTTTATCAAAAATTCGTTTTCCACGTGAAAGATCATGACAAAATTAAGATCATAAGCGTATGAGCAAATTTTTGTTACGCACTTTAGGTTCCCCATCGATGAAATTAGCGGGTGTTTTTTTAATTATGTAAGAAAAATTTTTATAACTTTTTTGAGCATGATAAATAAAAAAAGCATATGATGCGTATTTCAGTCAACAACATGTACAAATATATACTCACGCAAAGCGACGACGATGACAGTTGGTTTGAGATTTTAATCTCAACACACATCTGAGATATTAAAAGTGGCCCACGTATCCCCATGGCCCACGATACCCCACTCTATCAAGACAGGAAATTAAAACTTTTTTATTTGTGCTGTACAATGTATCCAGCAAAACTAAGAATGAGAAATTAGATATCTGTTATTTCTGAATACCTTCGAGTTCCAAACAGAATATCAAGAGGCTGAAATCTTACTGACAGAAAATTTTAAAACAAAACTAATTATCGATTATTGTCATACTTCATGTGCATGGAAAAAGTAACAAAAAAAATTGTCATGCATCACACTTTCATGTATCTTAAATCTCACTAACGTGACAAAAATATTTTTTTATGTACCTCTGAAAACTCCATCAAATATGTATATAAAGGATTTGATCTAGTAAAACGTTTAAATTTTGGAAACAAATTGCAAATACAACTTTACTATTTTGGTCGTGTGAGGACCACCTTGTCGCTAGAACGAACTTCATAGATTCCCTCCGGGCCCGAGGAAAACCACCCGACGTTCCAGTGAGGGATGTGTTAGCTGTGATGGACTTGGACTATTTACATGTTCGAAATATATCTTTTCCTAAAAGCTATTGATCTCCGTCTATAATTATTTTTATTTTCATATTTCCCTATCTATTTCCTATTCTCTCCAAAAAGTGTTAAAAAAGTGATCTAGACCTAAGCAAACAATTGTTAAAAAAAAAACAAAAAGAGTTTGGCTCCTTAAAGCCTCAAGATATGAGCCGTTTCAAATAAACGAATTACAAAAAAAAACTTTACTATTACTATCATATTTCTAGTAGAATATTTGGTGATTCGGACGATACATTGAAATATGTTCTTATGTGTTTTTTTTTAATTATTTCTGACAATTTCAATAACTTTTACTGAAAAAACAACAACACAATAAGAATAACTTTTAATGCGTCGAATTTCATAAAAACCTGCTTATTCCAAATGACGTTAAAGAGCTGACTTTTGCTGTGTGATGTTGTTTACAGTTTAACTTGAAACTCAGTGAGTTTCAGTGTTTCTAATTTAAGTGAAAATGAGAAGCATTTTCCCGGATAAGCGCGAAAAAACCGTCCACAAGTGTTCAATTTCATCGTTTTTTGTGAGGAATATTTTTTACTTTATTCTTAGTATTTCCCATCAGCTGGAGTACACTATTTTCAGTCATGTTAAAGATTAGTTTTTCGAACTTATTCTTCATAAAATCTGAATTTTGGATGGCTGCATCCTTTTCCTTGAATGTCTGCTACTTTTTGGCCCAATATTTTGCTTAAGAAAGGAATTGAAGTAAATTTTTTGATTATTTTTGTACCACTTAACAACTTTTTTATTGGACTATTTGCTGGCAAACTCTGATAACATCGAAACAAATTCATCATGAGAATGAACTTCGAGTACAATCGGTACGTAAAATTTTTGGATGCGAGGTATACATACAAAAACACTTTTTTAGGCTTTTAAAAATTGCGAAAACCAATGTTCATGTTTTTAAAATTGTTGTTTTTTTCCATAGGAGTAGGAAGAGTCTTGTCAAATCATATTTTTATCTACAAAACGACCAGCAAATACATACGATCAGAATGCTACGATCCGAAATGTTTTAGGATTAATTCCCTAGAATTTATTATAAATAGAGTTTTTATCATTTTTGTCGTCCATCAGAAATCACCTGTTTCATTGCCACGGTACCGGCTATACAGCTTACGAGCTCTGGAACTAGAAAAATTTATTGTTTGATGTTAAGTTTTTATGACTCATAACTAGGCATCATTTTATGTTTATCGGAGAAAAATTCTACACTTATTTTTTTGCATATTCAATACCTATAAAAAATTCTGGTATGAGTCTTGACTTCCCTAATAACCCTTAACCGTAGTTGTCGATCGAACTTTGTGGACAATTTTTAAAGTGTTTGCATGCTTTTCTAACACTAACAAACATTTTATTTTTGATAATCATCGGTTTGGTCAGCTATCGATTTGATTATGATGGATTTTGAGGGAAACTGTGCAAAATATATTTTTTTTCTTTTTATCTTGCATAGTAAATATCTCGAAAAACGCGTTTATTTAAGAAAATTAGATATCAGTAAATGAAAGTGTCTAATTTCTAAATGAACTAAGCATCATGTGCGCATAATATGCTTTTTTTACTTTACTTGCAAAAAAAACTAACAAAATTAATCTAGCACCCGAAAATTGCATCGGTGAGAAACCTATAGGGGAAAGTCGGGTAAGACGGACACATCGGGTAAAACGGACACTTTCAATATTTCAAAATTTACAATGTTTGGCACAAATCTTATGATGGGAATATGTTCGTCTAAGTATATCAACACTATCGAGACCCTTTGTATATTTACAGTAAGCAAGGTCCCAGAATAGTAAACAAAACCAGCAAAAACTTTGAGGATCCATTATTTGATGTAATTTTCTTTCCTCAGAAAATAATTAATAACTCGCAAAATTTTGGAAAATTTCAACCGTTATCAAAGGTGGAGTGTTTATTTGGCTTTTGTTCAACCATCTGGAGGAAAATCAGCGAATTTTGGTCGAAGAACTTGAGCAACAAACGTTTTTAAAAAATAGTTGCTAAGGCGGGTAAGACGGACACCTCAAGGTCGGGTAAAACGGACACATCAGTTTCTCCAGATATTTTTAATTTTTTCTTCGGTTTGATCCTCAAAAGGTCTTCAAAAGACCTTGGCAAGAGCAATTGTCGGTCGAAAAGCACTCAGTAACTCAAATAAGCCTAAAAAGCTGTAAAAACTACATCCCCGATGAAAACATCGCCTATAAAATACGGAATTCCGAAAACCACGTTTTTAAAACGTTTTTAATTACTTAACTTACAAAAATATGTACCATTAGGGGAGAGTGGGGATACTTTATCCCCTTTTCTCATTTTCACCGTATCTTTTTGGAAAAAATTAGCAACTCGCCGTCTTTGACATTTTCTGACAGCTTGTAACTTCAAGTTTCTATGCTCCAAAAATAAGAACGATACTTGAAGCCGTTGATGAACTAGAAGCATTTTCGTGAGAGTAAAAAAATTGCGATTTTTCTGAAGTTAGGGGAGACTTGATCCCTTATTGAAGGAGACTTGATCTTTTATTCAGGAAGCCTAATCCTTGTATAAAAATCAAACAAAACCCCAAGATAGAATGTTAATTGACTATTTTGGTCATGTTTGTTCTCATTTCACAATTTATAGCAGACATAAGAAGAAAATTCTATAACTTTGTCTCAACGCTAATAACATTGCATACTTAAAGGCGGTATTTTTTTTATAATTAAGAGAAAATTAATTATTTTTGCTCTTTTCTTCAGACAATTGTTTGATAAATATTAGTTTTTGGATAAATATTAGTAATTTCGTAATCAGCAATCATAACGATCAATTCAGAAGAAGAATATGCCGTTTGGAAGGGGGGATCAATTGTACCCATAATCAACATTTTAGAAAACTTTTTCTGAAAAAAGTTTAGAGTTTTACATTACTTTGAAAACATGGCATTATGAAGTTCATTTTACGCTCGAACGATTGATACATTGGAACAAATATTTTTTTCATAATTTTCCCATGTAAGGAACATTTTAAAGTGATGAAAAAAGATCTTCAAGTTACATTTTGTGAAATTTTTCAAACAAAGTTCAATTACTCAAACAAATATTTTGTTAAAAAATTTTAAACTACAAGCATTGTTATTTTGCTCATTTTGGCACATTTTTCTAGAAAATTTGATCTTTGTAAGACATTCCAGTTTCGAGATATAGCTAAGGAATCAAGTATCCTCATTCTCCCCTACAGTATTTTTCCCGGCAAAATGTACCTTTTCTACGCAGTGTCCGTTTTACCCGACCATTTTTAAAAAGTGTAATTTGCAAGCACGTTTTAGATTGCTATAAAAACAGCTTTGATGAAGGAAATTTTCTAATTTCAATGGTTTATGCGATAGCAAACAACCTAAACTGCTGATCTGCACAAAAACTGCGATGAAAAAAGCAATATCTGATTTTCTATTGCGATTCTACCTTAGGCTGTCCGTCTTACCCGACTTTCCCCTAGTTCATAACAAAAATATGCTCATATGCATTTAATCTCAATTTTTTCTTGCTCTTTCACATGGAAAAGGAATTTTTAATGACTAACAAAAAAAAATCACTCAAACGCTACAAATTTGCAAATCATGGCTTGTGGGTAATCGTGGGCCACCAATGTTTTGATGTTTTTATAAACATTCATAATATAAAATACATTTTTCATTCCTGTAAAGTTTTCTTATGGCAAATTAAAAGTTAAGAATGTGAAAAAGAAGAATAAAAATCCCTTGAAAGGAAGTTTGTCAAAACTTTCATGAGCCAGGGTTTTGAAAATTTTTAATCATACTCATCATACAATCATACTCTCTTTTTTATTTCCTCACCTGAAATTGCATCAAAATTATTAAATGGATTATGAAATTAAAGTTTTAGGTCAATTCATGAACTTTGCATGTTATTTGGTCATTCTGGATTTGGTGGCCCACAATTTTCCACCAATTTTCAAAACCCAAGAAAAAATACTTTTTTTTAAACAATCAGAACTCGGGGAAATAAATTTATTTGAAAATCAATAAAATTTTCATACGGTAAGTAAAAAATGTAGGAAACCATAACATTTGTCTTTTTCATGTTATCATTTATAATTAAAAATGGAGCAAAAGAAAAACTGGCCCATTATTCCTGATTCTCCCCTACTTTTATAATAAATAAATTTTGAAACAAAGAAAAAATATGGCCTAAATATGATACCTCACTCTCCCATGATATTTTTTTTGGAAAAATCGGAATCCATGATTGAGCTTAATTTTACACATAAACATGTATACAAGGAATGTTTCGAAGAAAGTAGGGTAAGTGTTCCTAATTTGGCATGTTTACCTAATGTTAACATACCGTTCGATTTTGGCTGTTTTTGACTTTATTTTTCACTTATCACAAATACAAAAATAATGATAATGTAACAGATCATGTGCACTTTCATTTTACAAACAAATTAGTTTTCTAACTCACAGGATTTTTTGTAAAATCCCGAATGTTTCAAAATATGTCCAAATTGAATGGAATCGTTAGCAAATTTCTTAAAAAACACCTGTTTAGAAATGGATGATTAAAGCTTAATTTTTCAACCAATTTCCGGAATATTTTTTATCATGATTTAAGTAATAAGTATGTTAGAAGCATGTTTTTTTCGTGTAAAACTAAAAAAGCATACATATGTCCACAATTAGGAACACTATTTCCAAGGTGTTCCTAATTATGGACATAGTCAAAAAATTTCAAACTATATCAAAGTCATAGAATGTATTTGAAATAAATTTGATTGATTGAATTGTGTTTTAACTTTATTTTGAACGATCTGTTAAAAAAACGGTTTTGAGCTAATAAAACAAGTCTTTTTATTTTTTATTTTAGTGTATCTCAAAGCTAAAAATAATGAAAAAATATTTTCTCCAGGTTGTAAAGAACGCACCCTTTGCGACCGAGAAGGAAACTTTCAAGTTACAGATAGCTTCTCAACGAGAACAGAATCGAACGGAAAATTTAAAAAAAAATCTCAATAAAATAGGTAGTATACCGTCATCTGCAACACTTTTCAACTTCAATGGCTTCTAAAAACCTAATGTCCACAGATATAATCATAGCGTTTGTACATCAACAGTTTTAAGGTTAATGGGACATCGAATTAACGTAGTCAGAAAAATAATTGGTTCAACCAGTTATTTTTAAATTTACAAAACATGCGATTTTCACCCTACTAAGAAAAGGGGTAAGTTGCAGTACCATTGTTTTTAATGCAAAAAAAATTGAATAGTTATAGTTTTTGACATATTTGTGATGTCGTTACGCATAAAGCACGATCTGCTGTTATTTTTGATTTTGTTTGAATTGAAGTTTAGATTTAAATTAAAAAATTAAAGTTTAAAAGAATTAAAGTTTAGAAAGCATAAGATTTCTGTAAACATTCAGAGATAAAAAATACTACAAAAAATTTTACATCACATTGTGAATCATTGATTTGCATGTCGATGCTTTTTAGCCCAGACTGGTAACGTAATTTCAAAAATATTTATTTTAAAAAATTAAATGATCGTCCGGTAAATATTCATACGCCAACAGTGTTGATATAGGATAATAAAATCAATTTAAAGTTTGTAGGTAATATCTGTTGAGGCGTGGTAATCGAGCAGCGAGCGAGGCATCGAGAGTCGACACGGCGCAGTACGCGAAGGCGCGCGCGGCGCGAGAAATATTTCACCTCTTTTGAATCATTGTTCTGCAAGCAGCGAATTGTTCAGCGAATTGTTTGGAGAAAGAAAGGACGCTTTCTTCGCCAACAAAAAAGAAAGCTTGGCTTGGCTTTCCGAAACGCCATTCCCTTCAGTTCGATTTGTTCCAGCGCGACGACTAGACGGCCAGGCCGAAAAGTGTCCCAATAATTAATGTTCTACTAATTGTTAAGTGTTAGAAATAAAGTTAAATATAAGTCGTTAAAGTTTTAGTTAAAGTTTAAATAAAAGTGTGTTAATTGTTCACAATAAAACTGTTTGAACTCTAAGTGGAATTGTGTCATCATTTGACAAAACAGTCGCAAAAGTGAATAGAAAAACTCACCCGAAAATTTGGGAGCTAGTGTCCGCATCATTAATGTCTGGGAATCACCCACTGCAACCCTGAGCCCTCGACATTTGGTCCTTCGAGCCGGATATCCTAACCACTAGACAATATGGGAAGAACATTCATCTGCCATAGAAACCACAACGTTCCAAGAACTTACCTCCTTCATCCAGCGCAGAGTAGCTGTCTTAGAACAGCTAACATCCAACACACACACTGAATCCCAATCCCAATCCCAAAATCGCCACAATAATGCACACTTCGGAAGCTACGCTGCATTCCAACAACCCAGAACCAGAATATGTGTCGTTTGTTCACAAGGCCATAATATATATCAATGCCCCACTTTCACCAAACTATCCGTTCAGCAAAGAATCGCACTTACAACACGAAATCGATTGTGCCTGAATTGCTTACGAAGAGGCCACCGCGCGCGCGAATGCCGATCGATTAACTGCTGCAAGAACTGTAGGTCAACACATCACACGCTTCTATGCCCTGCCAACTCTACACATACCACTCCAAAAGAAATCCACTCTGTTAACAACCCATCACCGATCAACATACAACAGTCACCATCCCCAGCTCCAATTCCAGCTCCGAGAAGCAATGCAGCATACACGAGAATCACCAGCTTTAACTCACACATCTCCGATCGGCCCCGAGTGCTTCTAGCCACGGCTGTGGTCGTTGTTGTTGACGACACGGGGAAAGAACACTTGGCTCGAGCCCTGCTGGATTCAGGCAGCGAGTGTTGTTTTGCCTCCAATCGCTTGTACAAGCTCATGCAGGCCAAACGTACCGAGGTTGACGTACCAATAGCTGGGATTGGAAACTCGTCTACAAACGCCAATTTCCAATTTCAAGGCGTAATCAAATCACGTACCTCAGATTTTACTGCAACTGTGCCTTTGCTCATGTTACCCAAAGTTACTATTGATTTGCCGACGGTGAACATAGATATTTCCCAATGGTCAATTCCAGAAAACTTACAGTTAGCTGATCCAGCATTTCATAGAAGCCAACCCATTGATCTCGTGCTGGGAGCCGAGATATTTTTTAATCTATTTACAACCCCCGGTCACATTTATTTGGGTGACACACAGCCTTCCCTAATTAACTCAGTTTTCGGATGGATCGTCTCGGGCAAAACACATTCTCCAAACGCTTGCGCATCAACATTCTCCCCCATTGCATGTAACGTTGCTACAACGAAAACATTAGAAGATCGCAACAGCTTGCGTTGCTTGCTGAAGGATGACGTCATCAATCAGCTGTTTTGATAATCGAGTCGCAACCAAACCCACTCTAGGGAGACAATACCAACATGCTATCACGGATTATCTTCGGCTCGATCACATGGAACTAGTGATCGGGTACGAGCATACATCCAAACAAGTCAACTTTTTCTCCTACCACCCAGTATACAGGATAGCGGTATGCGAGCGATCGTTTTACGGTCTCGTTCTCATGGATTGGACCCATCAAAACTCTATTGCGACCAACAGTACCAAGTACCAACTCACACGACCAGCTCCACACAACGAAAATTTCGTCGCTTGTTCCATGAACAACGCATGAGGACATTGGACAAGTATCAAAACTTCGGCACTGTTCGGCAGTTCGAGAACAGAAGCAGCAGGCGATCAAGGGGTAAAAGGCATAGGGATTTCATCAAGCAGGGAAGGCGTTCGGGGAGTTTGTTTACTTGGCTCAAATCCTCTCGAGCGCACAGACGGTGGCAGAAAATGAGAACTGAACGGCGAATATATTTTGGAAATCATTCCTGCCCGACGACGGGCGTTAGCAGTCGAATTATGTACACATATGGATAAGAAAATTGGATACTTGGGCTTTATTGGGATTGGGTTAAGATTTCTCGGAATAAGAAGGGTTGGTTATTTGCAGCAGACGTAATTTTTCAGAGCTGTTATCCAGCAGCACAGTTTCGACATTCTTCATGGCAGAGAACAGCATTCTGCAGGAGCATCAACTTGCAACTGCCGAAGGCTTCAAACAACAGCAGCGTTTCCCCCCCGAGCGGTGATTCAACTTGATGACGTCACCAGGGTGGATGGTAGAATCTTGCGACCAGACGAACCAAAACAGCTGATCGTTCTCCCAGACTTTCCTCTTCACTCTTCAGGGCCACGCTCTCACCATCAACGATTGCTTCGGGTCCATTTCTAGCTCCCGGTCGACCAGTTACGATGTGTTGGTTATCGAGCGGATCACCGAACACATGCTTATCAAACAGCTGATCGATCAGCTGACGGCAGAGCTACCAGTATCCCGAGCATCTCTCAAATCGATCGTTCCCTGGAGAACAATTCCAACAACAGCAAGCAAGGAAAGCCACAAGTGGTAGTGTTCGTCTGGGCTTCGCAATGTTTTCGCCGATGGGATATTCTGGATTTGATGCTCAGAGTTTTCGGCTTGTTGGTTGATGTGGCAAACGATGTGGGTTTTTTTGGTTTTCGATCGATCTATTTTGTTCGCTGTTCAAGGGTGGCAGCATGCAATTCGGCTCAAAATCGTCTGGAGCGAGAGTGGCGATAAACTTTTAAGCCAGTTGAAAATAAGAAATTATCTCGGAGTATTTGATGGAATGTTAGGATTAAATGGGCAGATGGGCAACTCGGGTGGTACACTAAAAGAATCGGGAGAAACGTTAGGAGCAGAGCGTTTGCGTAACTTCGTTACCGAATGCATCATCAAAGGAAGATGAATGAAGTCAAGCTGAATGAATTCGGACATCAGTCGGCATGAATGAAAAGCGGTTTAAATGGCAGATGCAGCAGTTAAGAATCAAAAATACAAGGCCCCCTGATAATTTGGGTCCCAGGTGAGGACCATTCCATTATTTTATCTGCTATTGTCCGGGTCTACCGGGTCTTATTTTTCCCCAGAATCGGAACCCATGGTTCTACGGCATCAGCGACGCAAGGTCAGGCACGATCCAATGTTACCGAACGAGCGGTGGCATTTCTCTACAAGCGATTACAGCGGTATCCAGAAATGGTCATTTCTGGAGGTGGCAGGATGTTGAGGCGTGGTAATCGAGCAGCGAGCGAGGCATCGAGAGTCGACACGGCGCAGTACGCGAAGGCGCGCGCGGCGCGAGAAATATTTCACCTCTTTTGAATCATTGTTCTGCAAGCAGCGAATTGTTCAGCGAATTGTTTGGAGAAAGAAAGGACGCTTTCTTCGCCAACAAAAAAGAAAGCTTGGCTTGGCTTTCCGAAACGCCATTCCCTTCAGTTCGATTTGTTCCAGCGCGACGACTAGACGGCCAGGCCGAAAAGTGTCCCAATAATTAATGTTCTACTAATTGTTAAGTGTTAGAAATAAAGTTAAATATAAGTCGTTAAAGTTTTAGTTAAAGTTTAAATAAAAGTGTGTTAATTGTTCACAATAAAACTGTTTGAACTCTAAGTGGAATTGTGTCATCATTTGACAAAACAGTCGCAAAAGTGAATAGAAAAACTCACCCGAAAATTTGGGAGCTAGTGTCCGCATCATTAATGTCTGGGAATCACCCACTGCAACCCTGAGCCCTCGACAATATCATTAAGCCTATTTGTCACATTGTGTAAAGTTTTTGACGGCATCAAAAAATGAAAATTTTCGATTTTCTATGAGAATCAAAAACTCCAAAAAACTATTTCTCGATGTGAGAAACTATGACATCATCGTTTTGTTATCATTTAATGGGAATTTTATTACATTATATTAAAATAAAAGTTAAATAAGTGTTGTGGTACACAAATGTTGCATCGAATCATACTAATGCATGATGCTCTGTTTAACTGTACTTATTTATATCCATTACAATAAATTATCTACTTTTTGAAATATAATAAATGTATACATTGTAAAAGTAAAAGTTTGAATTTTAATCGATCCATAACTTTCTTCAAAACTAGCGTAAAGGAATATTGTGTAAGATATAAATAGTCCTTACTTTTCTATTGATATTCCAAAAACATTGTGAAATTTACAAAAGGGTGAGTTTTGAGATTTTTCTCATTAAAGTATTAAAAAACAGGACCAATCAGAAACAAATAGTGTAATATTGGGTACGTTGATACATTTTTCCTCAGATGTTAACATTAGGAACACCCATATGTTATCATTAGGAACAATTAGTGCCAAATTAGGAACATCGACACACTTTATAAAACATGATATTTTTCGTAAATTAAGGCTTGAAATGATTATTTCAAACCAAAACAGAGTTCAGAAAAAAATTTGGAACTTAGATACCAAAAAATTGTATATCTAAGTATTAAAGATTAGGCGTAATAATATCAAATCCAAAAACCTCTGACAAAATATAGCGAAATAAGGCACACTTACCCTAATGATTAGAGAGTCGTATTATTTCTTCTGATGTGATTCACATAGGAGAGAAGCGGGCTATATGCGCCTATTAACCCTCCAAAGCCGTTCGGGTCAATATGACCCGAAGCGCACATTTCAAACATCTTTATCACCATTCCAATATACTGATGAACTGGTAGTTTTGACAGACCAAGTATGTTTTATGAAAATAATGATCAAATTAACGCCAAAAAACTAAAATTTGAGTTTTTAAAATCGGTTCATTGAGAAATGAAATACAGCCAAGCAAAGCCATAACTGGATGTCGTTTTTTTAAAGTAAGACTTTTTTCTACCGGAAGATCTGTCAAACTTTCATTGGACCCCAACATATCTATACATTGTCGGATAGATGGATTCTTGACAATTTCAAACATCAATGAAATAATTAAATACAGAAAAGCTGTCAGAAGTTATAAGTATTTTAAAAATAAAATTGATTTTTCGGACTTTTAACTTTCTGAACCAGTTTCTGAAAACCTGGTAATACATATCGACTTTATTTTGAAATGTTAAGTAATTAGAATAAATTACCTACACAATGAATATAATATCATCAAAATCGGTTAACATTTACAGCCAGGAGAACGAAATCAAATTACATCTCATATTTCCCCGAAACGGATATTTAGCGAACGGCTTTGGAAGGTTAAGCAGAATACTGATTTAATCGAATATTACATCGAATATATGTACAAAAACTATATACACATGAGCAGACATCTATACATTGGAATTTTATGTTGAACTCTCCTTCAGTTTTTGAGAAATACCACTCTTATTCCACTTTCCAATGATTATTAAACCATATAAAAGCTTTAATTTGTTTTACTTTTAAAGTTAAATTGAATAGGAAACAAAAACTACCCAACTTTTTGTTTTGAGCTTCTTTACGTATAATTTTTAAAAGTCAAAATATTACATCAAAAGGTATCAAAACCTTGTATGAATTTTTAAGTTTTTCTGAGTTCATTTATAAATAAGATTCTTTCTTGCCTTAGGTTCAAAATGCATTGATTAGATAAGTTTTCTTGTCAGCCATTTCGTCAAACGGCCGTACCTTTGCCGTCGAGCGGTAAACCTTTCCCCTACACTCATCAAGGTGCTCGCTCATCCTTATAAATGAGAGCAAGTTTTCAAAATACCGTTTAGGTTCTCGAAAATTGGAATCTATTTGTGGCTATCACGTTGGTTCCTCAGAAAGATCACAAGCTTTTACCAAGGATATGTGTCACGCTGAGCTTGTTGACAGCATCGGATGTAATAACCAGATCTGGATATTGATTCTCCGGAATTAGTTCTGGATGCTTCGATTGATTCGAGGCGAGTTTCGAAGCGAGTCTCTCGCTTCAATGTGTCTTCTAGCTAGGGATACCTATGAGTTATTTTTAGCCTGGAATTCATATTGATGTTGATCACTGAGAAGTGAGACTTTCCAATAAAACTAGTAATGGTAACTTTGGGGCGTGAGGCTGAGGCCGAAAGATAAAATTGTACCATTAGTTTATTGACCAAGTGGATGTTAATTTTTGTCAATTTGCAAAATCATCCAAGTTATGTGTTTTTCCAATCACCAGCTCGTGTTGAAACCTAATCAAAACGACTTGACTGTGCGACCGGATGCAAAGAAGAACCTTTGAATCTCGTTGTCGTTGGTCTGACTCCTTCTCCCATGTTTGACTTCCGCATGCACTCACTCGACCACCCACACTTCCAATTGCAATTATCTTAAGTATGGGCTCTCTAACTGCCTGTAACTACCCGGTTTATCTCGTCCGGATCCAGGAATCCGACCAGTGTGCCGTAGTCTAAACACGAAAGCATACACCTATCATTAGTGGAGCATGTTGGACCACCCCCTTGGCTTCCTGTGGAGCCTCCTTCCTCAAAACGCCCATCGAACTTCCAGTTCCAGTAGGAAGGTACTGTAAGTGGATTGCAGAAGTTGTCCTTTGCCGGTGTGAGCTGCTCCAAAGTCACACTAATCAGTGTCTATGTCCGTCCATTCGTTGCTTGGTCCAAAGTCCACTCTCCTAGCTGGAAACGGTTCACGGAAATCGACTAGCGCTATCTACCGGTTCCAGTCCAACAACAACAGCCAACAGCCAAACCACATCGTCGTGAGCAACAACGTCGTCGGCCAAGTTATTCTGTTAATACAGCAATTACCCACCAGGCATCCAACCAGAAGCTGAACTGTCATCCTGGACCCGAGAAGCATCCGTGAATTTGCCCCGCCCACTCTCATATGTGGGACTCATTGGAGCAGCAGCCAGGAAAAGTCAGAGAGACAGAAACACCAATCGGTAATGACAGTATCACTAAAGAGATTTGGCCGGCTCTGGCCTGGTCACCAGAAGTGGTAACTGTGAAAACCCGCCTATTTCGCATGGCGGTTCGATCTAGACTCCCTCCTGTATTCTTTCGGCTCTCGTAAACGTTCTCTTTCTCGTGTTCTACAACCCTTGCACGCTAAGGTTACATTAGTCATATCGCTATTAAAAACCATCCAAAGTTCAGGATGCCACATTCTCCCCATGCCAAATAGAGAAATGAGAAGCAATATATTACACCAAGTAGTTGGAGCTCACTGGTTATTACAGATAGAAATTATTTTATTATAATTATAATGGTATGTGTGGTATCTGAATCAGTATCTTAAATTTTCATTACAGTTTAGTAAACGGTTAGACCTAATATAGTTTTTTATATTTTATTCTTTACTTTCAATTATCTTGAACTTGCTTGAGACTTCAATATCATTAGACATTTTTAATCTTTGCCGCATTCTACACACTTTAGTACTTATATTTTTATTTTTTTTAAGTGTTTCTTCATTTAAAGTTATGAGTTTACATGAGTCCAACTGAAAGCTGACATATATCGCAATACATTCATCTTCTCCCTTTGTTACGATTTTTATTTTCAAGGTTTGTCAAAATGCTGAACAGAATGAATTTATTAAGCTTTCTTCTTAGAGAAAAAAAAAACGACCGCTCATAACTTGTTTTCTGTTCAATTAGTTTTGAGTTTTTACACTGCCATAAGCCTAACTCGGCTAATGTGTTTTTTTTTTTTTGGTTGATTATTTCTAGATCATAACACTGCCATTAGCTTAATTCGGCATGGGCCGAACCCGACTCGATCTTTATTAAATACCGACACTGCCATGAGCTGAACTTGGCTAGTGTTTTTTTTAATTATATTTTATCATTTTTAGATCATAACACTGCCATGAGCTTAACTCGGCTTGTGTGTTTGTCATGGGCCGAACCCGACTCGATCTTTATTAAATACCGACACTGCCATGAGCTGATACTCGGCTAAAGTGCATATGTCATGGGCTAAACACAACTAATAATTCCATTCCGGCACTGCCATGAGCTGATACTCGGCTAAAGTGCGTATGTCATGGGCTAAACCCGACTATTATTTCCATTCCGGCACTGCCATGAGCTGATACTCGGCTAATGTGCGTAAATCATGGGCTAAACCCGACTTATATTTCCATTCCGGCACTGCCATGAGCTGATACTCGGCTAAAGTGCGTATGTCATGGTCTAAACCCGACTATTATTTCCATTCCGGCACTGCCATGAGCTGAAACTCGGCTAATGTGCGTGTGTCATGGGCTAAACCCAACTGTTTTTTTTTCACTGTATTATGTCAACCTGTTAAATATGAAAAAATACAGCAAGGTTTTTTTTTTAATTTTATCTTCAACAATTTTTTTTTTTAATTTGTTTTGATTTTCATGTCATATTTTTTTTAATTATTTTAATATTGTTCGCACAAAATATGAGACACCGCAGATTCGGGTGTATTCGCGCCACACCAAATTTCCTCTGAACAAAATCCCGCGCAGCTTCATCTAAAACCAACGACTTTTGGTCACTTCGCTGGATGACCGAACATCCGCACAAAGCGGAGAGAGTAAAAAACGAACAGAATTGGTCAGTAGTATCCAACGCACGCAGTTTAGTTTTACCATTGTGATCACTATTCCCGTCGTCGGTTGCAATAAAGTTGAAAGATATATTGCATTTGAAATCTTTGATTCGCGTTATTAAACGGAAGTATAAACCAAATTCGAATTTTGAATCTAAGTCCGAAACCTCGGTAACCGGTTAAACAAATATCATTCTTGATTTAAACTTTATTTTGTTTTATTATATTTTACTTAATTTCCAATTTATTTTTCTATCCTACTTATCTCATTTTCATTTCAATTGAATTTTAAATTTATTTAAATTTTATTTTTATTTCTATTTTATTTAAGCTTAATTAAAATTTTATTTTAATTTTATTTTTTTTTAAATTTATTTTTTCAGTTTTATTATTATTTTATTTTAATGATGTTTTTTTTTTAATTTTATTTTTTTTTTTTATTTAATTTTTATTTCAATTTTATTTTTATTTAAATTTTATTTTATTTTTATTTTATTTTAAATTTATTTTTATTTTATTTTATTTTTATTTTATTTTTATTTTATTTTTATTTTATTTTTATTTTTTTTTTATTTTATTTTTATTTTATTTTTATTTTATTTTTATTTTATTTTTATTTTATTTTTATTTTATTTTTATTTTATTTTTATTTTATTTTTATTTTATTTTTATTTTATTTTTATTTTATTTTTATTTTATTTTTATTTTATTTTTATTTTATTTTTATTTTATTTTTATTTTATTTTTATTTTATTTTTATTTTATTTTTATTTTATTTTTATTTTATTTTTATTTTATTTTTATTTTATTTTTATTTTATTTTTATTTTGTTTTTATTTTGTTTTTATTTTATTTTTATTTTATTTTTATTTTATTTTTATTTTATTTTTATTTTTATTTTTATTTTTATTTTTATTTTTATTTTTATTTTTATTTTTATTTTATTTTTATTTTATTTTATTTTTATTTTATTTTTATTTTATTTTTATTTTATTTTTATTTTTATTTTATTTTTATTTTATTTTTATTTTATTTTAGTTTTATTTTATTTTTATTTTATTTTATTTTTATTTTATTTTTATTTTATTTTTATTTTATTTTTATTTTATTTTTATTTTATTTTTATTTTATTTTTATTTTATTTTTATTTTATTTTTATTTTATTTTTATTTTATTTTTATTTTATTTTTTTACGATACTTTGCATGAGAATCGTCATCAGCCAGGAAGAGGTTTTTCGTACAATTTCAACATTTTACAATTCGCAGTAGACTCAATCAGGAGTATTTTGTTTTCAGCTGTTTTCGAATTCGTTTTCATTTTTAGTAGTTTTCTTACCTGGAAATTTTCAAAGACATGTATATCTTTTATTCCGTTCCCCCTTTTATTGTATTTTCCTCGACAACCAGCAGCTTAAGCAAAATCACAAAATGATCAATTCGGCATCAAATTTTTCACGCTCGTTTGTTTACCTTTTGCTTTTGTAGCATACCGTGTTGCCAGAACAGAGCAAATTATTGATTATGATGCACGCTTAATAAAATAACACGAACTATGAATACTTTCAAAACACGGAAATAAGGTTGAATTCTAAAAGCATATTCGCTCTTTTACTTGAAGCGTGAATTAAAAATTTGTATTTGAAAACACGAGGTGAACATTTTCGAGATTTCGAAAACGTCTGCAATCCTTATAAAATCGAGAACGCTCCGTACTCGAAGCAGAATATTTACCACGATAACTTACCAGCAAGATTGAGCAAGATTCTCAACAAAATGTTTTTGATACTACCGTTCCTCTTGTTGGTCCTTAAAGGCAGTTTCCATGTCCATCTCCTATACAGCTGCTCGGGGAGCCTCACTACTATGTCGTCCGTAGGTCCTATTCTGGCACAGATCGCCAATGTGCAAACCCGCCTATTTCGCATGGCGGTTCGATCTAGACTCCCTCCTGTATTCTTTCGGCTCTCGTAAACGTTCTCTTTCTCGTGTTCTACAACCCTTGCACGCTAAGGTTACATTAGTCATATCGCTATTAAAAACCATCCAAAGTTCAGGATGCCACAGTAACTTTCACGAAAGGTTCAATCCGTGGCTCATCAGCTAGATAAGCCCATCCCAAGGAGTGAGGAAAAGGATAATCGTTCTTGTTTCAGGGCCTCTCGTCCTGCAAGATTTGTGGCCACGGGAAATCCTATTTTGGACAATCTATTCTGCTAATGTGATGCTGTTGGTGATTTTGTTGAGATTCCTCTTCAATTGGTTGTGTAATAGATACTTTTTAGAAATGTGTTGATGGAGTCCTACTGAGAGGTTGGGAAAAAGTTGCAACCACTCAAGATCTCGAGAGTTTGTGATTGTAATTAATAATGTACAGGAGTTTGAATGAAACGTGTTTTCTTTTCTAATAAATCGATTATTCGAGATGGCTCGAAGTTTTTAGTTCAATGGAACCAAGATTCCGATTTTCTTAAACACTACCTTAATTCCTTACGTCCACTCTACAATCTGTTTTTCACATGTGTTTTGCATTTGAAACTTGTTTGATATTGTGTAAAGATCAAATGTCGCTTTTAAAATGCAGAATTATTGTTTATTCCACGTGTGTTCCCCTTACAATCTGAAGGTCGAGAAAACCACAGACAACTTTGATCATAAGCATATTTGCGTATTTTACCGTCAACTGGGGCAACATGCAACACTTTTCAACTTCAATGGCTTCTAAAATCTTAATGCCTACAGATAATCATACCTCTTGTACTTAAAAGGTTTTAAGGTTGAAGGGAATCCAAATTGATGTAGTCAGAAAAATTAATGGTTTTACCAGTTATTTTTAAATTTTCAAAAACAAGCGATTCTCACCCAACTAAGAAAAAGAGGTAAGTTGCAACAAACTCTATTATTAATTAAAATCAAATGAAAACGTATATTTTTATTTTTCGATACATTTTTGAAGGTTTTCGAGGAAAAAGTGTAAATTTGCTGCATACATTAAGGGGTAAAAAAATACTTAAAATTTTATATTAGCTTAAATCATGAAAATAAATCTTAGGATGGGTGAAATTTGAATGTTGACAAACGCATAATGCAAAACAATCATATCCCAGCAAATATTAACGATATCTATAAGGTTTAGTTCTGATTTTCATGTGTTGCATTTTGCCACATACAGGTTAGTGAATTATAAAAATATGTATTTAAAAAAAATTGTTGATTGTCCGAAAAATATTTTTACACCAATAGTGTTGGTATAGTTTAAAGAAAGCAATATTTAGTTTGTAGGTGATATCGTTAAGCCAATCCGTCACGTTGGATTAAGTTTTTAAAGGCATCGAAAAATGTTGAAATTTGTACATCTATTGCTCGATTTTTTAAATTAATTAATGAATCAAAAAACTTTTAAAAACTCTTTCACGATGTTGAAAACTATGTCATCATCAATAAGTTATCATTCAATAATAACTTTATTACAGTATAATGAAATGCAAATTGAATGAGTGTTGTGGTATACAAATGTTGCATCTAACCCTACTTTTGCATGATGCCTCGTTTGACGGTAATTTTCAACGATGAATTCTGAACCTGTGCAGACGTTTAAATAAATCTTATGATTTCTTTTCTTAACATTTAATCAGACAAGCTCTTCATGATGATTAATTTGCATTTACTGTTCATTTTTATATGTCCATTACACAGCTTATTCGAGGACAAGAAATATTTATAAACCAAAATAAATGGCTCCCAGTTAATAGACGATACAGACAATCATTTTTTTTTTCATTCTCGCTCCTCCTCCGCCCTCTATTTTAGTGTTTTTTTTTTCAGTGAATAACATTAAACTCAACAGTTTAAAGTCATCTTCAGAGAATTTTTTGAGAAAATTTGCATTTTTCATTGAATTTTCTCTAGTGTGACATTCTTGCGTAGAACTATCAACGTAGAGACAACCACCTTGATGAAAATTTCGTATAAGTTCAGAACAAAGTATACTTGTTTGTGTTTTTATTCGAAAGTTAATACTAATAGAGACCGTTTCCAGCAAAAAAGTAAAAAAGACCCAAAAGTCACATGGGACATTCTTGCTGAGAAGGGCAGTATAGAGGTTTTATGCAATAAAATCATGAGACGTTAAGATTTCCCTTACCTCCAGGTTCATCCTACACATCCAGGTTCGACTGTACCATTTTTAACGTTATTTAAACAACTTTACAATAGCTTATTTGTATTTAATATTGCCTATTAAGAATTTTTTTAACAAAGTTTTCCAATTTTGTTTTGTTTTCAAAATAATCTGATTGTGTTCAAGTTTAAATATTTATCCTGGAAATTTTATAATATACTAGCTGACCCGGCAAACTTTGTTGAGCCTGTATTTTTTAGATTTTTTTTTATATTTCAGCACTGTTCCTTAGTTATCCTTCCTTTTGAGTGGATAAAAGCAAGTGGATACCCTTGTGTCAGAAAAAATCCAGAATTATAGTTCAATATACAAATAAGTTACGCTAACTTTTGGTTAGCGAACTTATTTTCCTCCGGTAACTTAAGAACGCTTAATCTATCAAGTTTCAATTTAATTTAGCCATCATTCCTTTTCAAAAACTTCTATCTGATCAAGTATTTTAAAATTGCTGAAGATTGATTTGAACAGAAATTGGCTTTTTTGCTGGAGTCGTCATAAACTGAGCTTTTTTTCGATTTGTGTTTACCTCTGTATTTAAATACATTGAAGTTTTCTTTAAACATGATCGTCAGAATAGAAAAATTAAAAAATGAATTTTAACATTTAAAGAATAATGAAAATCAACTAAATTTTTAATTTTTCAAATGTCATTTTTTTCGGACTTTGTACTAAATACACTAATTGAATCTCATTGTGAATTGACAGAGCTGAGTTTGATAAATATTTAACAATTCAAGAAAAGTCACTATTCATCTCATTTTACAGCAACACTTTTCTAATCAATATAATGTTTGAAAATGTCTTTAAAATTTGGGTCATCATTATCTTTTTTCAATTTTCAGTCAGGAATTGGCAAATTGCACTATAAATTAGGAAAATAAAAAAAAAAAAAGAACTGTCATGTTTTTGGATTACTTTTCTCTTAGCATTTGAAACTTTGAATGCAGGTAAATCTTTTTTGAGTATTTTTAATAAAAATTCAAAACAACCACACATTATTTTAAATTTTAGTTTATGATCGTAAGATAAGAAACTGTAATCCAAACAGTAATATTTAATTCTGAATTTTATTGTTAATTTTTTATCAATATTCTGAATTTGGCTTTATGAATCTGGATTTTCAGTTATATTTGAACGTTAATTTAAAAGCTGATTTTCTTTGATGTTGATTTTATTTTTGTTGATCGAGTTCAAGTGTTTATAATCTTAAACTCACTTGTGCTTGATAGATAGTTATTTTGATCTGAAATGTGATTCAGATTTTTCTCTATACTCTAATTTTTCGAAATTTTAGGTAGCATGTTTTTTACTTAAATGTTTAATTTTTATATTCTTTCAAGTTTGATGATATTTTTGATTACGATTCTTTTTATGACTTTTGAAACTGAGAGTTGGATCTAATATCAAGTTGAAGTCCTATAGCTAAACTTTGGAAAAGTTCCTTTTAACCACTGAGCATAAAAGGCAGTGTGCATTTTTCAATGTTTCCTGATCCTCCAATCCATTCTTATGATAGTGATGCAATTTACTTGGAATCACAAAATTTATAACATTCAATTCTCAAACTGACTGGATAAATTCCTAACATCTTCTAAAAATCAATCAAAAATAAATAAAAGTGATTTTTTATCAGTTATATGACTTTCTATTGGTGTTATCAAAACTCATCAAAAATGATTTGGTAATGGTAATGTTTCGAGTCTATCGAAAATTTCACATCCATATTGCATGAGTTGCTAAAATAATATGACATTTCAAAAAATTAACGGTGCACGAACAATCATCTAAGAAAATATTAAAATTGCCTTGATTCTGATGCAACAAAAAACAAATTTCGTAAATATGCTTCTTACCGGCTAGTTGCAGCACCCCATAGCGACAATCATATCCAAATATCCATTTTACTGGTGCCACGTGAAAAGTATACTGGCAATGAAAATGGGCGCCAAGACTTCCTATAGATAGATGGATGAAGCCTTAAATGCTTTACGCGCCTTCCTACTCTGGGTGATTCAAATGAAAAAAAAAATGCAAATTGGGTGCCATGACTTTTATTTTATACGAATAAAAACTAAAAATTAATCTTCAAATTCCACAAAAACATTTTCGAAATTATCTCTCCGTTGTGTTTTTCTTCGCGTGAAGACGAACACAACAAAAAAAAATCACATGCAAATCGGGAGATCCAGTGAAGAGTTTTGCGTGTTCGTACATTCTGATCTGAGATACCATCAGGGGCATCATGCAACAGCGGGATTAGATGCAACATTTGTATAACACCACACTGAATGAATTTTATATTTAATGTATTGTAATAAAGTTATCTTTAAATGATAACAGAATGATGATGACATAATTTCTCGCATCTTAAGCTAGATTTTTAAAGTTTTTTTTATTTTTATACAAAATTTGAAAAATCAAGCAATAAATGTGCAAATTTCAACATTTTTCTGTGCTGTAAAAAACATTACCCAGTATGACGGATTGGCTTGATAATATTAGCTAATAACATTTTATTGGTTTCCTCATGCTATACCGACACTGTTGGAGTTAAAATATTTTTCGTACAATCACTCAATTTTTGTTAAATAAATATTTTTATAATTCAGTTAGGTGTCTGGGGTAAAATGCAACAAAATGCAAATCAAAGAAACACCTTGTAAATCTCGTTTCCATGTACCGTAAACTGGGGGAACTTTGATCAGCGGGGTAACTTTGATCAACATGAAATTTTTGCAGATAATCATCATTAACTAAGTATAAAGTTAAAATATCTGAAAATTGTTTACTGCATTTGAAAGCCTGTAAATTGAGTTACAAATAAGCTAAATTTGGTTTTTATCTGGAGATTTTTTATATTACTTAAAATATATTTTTAAAATCTTAAAATATACGGTTTTTCGAAGGCTCACAAACAAACATCTCTTCTGATCAAATTTAAGCATTCAGGAGTAAATGAAATGTTCAATGTAAAAGTTCAACTATTTTTCTTGGTTTAGGTTAAGTTTAAGTGTTATTTTTATGGTCATTTGATGATAATTTTTGGATTTGGAAAAAAAACAGTCATTTTCCATGAAAAAGCCTGTATAGGAAAAATGGCTAAAAACCCTAAATAATGGTAAAGTTTGAAGGAAAAAAGAACGTGGGAATAGTACGAGGACTTCGGGAATTGCATGAAAGTATAATTTTATTTGATTTCGAGGCCATAAATTATTGAGAAATGTTAACAATTTTTGCCCCTAAATGTATGCAGCAACATTATCCATCTTTCGAGTATATTTGTTTTTGATAGAAAACGTTGAAAAATTCAATTGAGTCCAAACAAAAATTACTGGTATCGATGTTTTGAGCCGTCTGTGCCTCATGGCATCAAAACAATAAATTTGGAGATGTTGAGATACGTAAAAACCATAGTGATCAAAGTTACCCCGAAACTCGAAATCTGGTTTTGTAACAAACATTTAATTATGACCACAAATGTCGTTTGAATTTACTGCAATCCATGATCATGTTTAAAACTCCTCACCTCAGTAAGGGTTTTAAAGCTTTTAGGTTTTACAAAAAAGCAACCCCTTCCAAAATATTCTAAAATGAATGAAAAAAGTGATCAAAGTTCCCCCAGTTTACGGTACTATAATATGAATGTTTTGTATCACGCGTTTGTAAACATTGAATTTTCATTCATCCAAACATTTATTTTTATGATTTCAGCTTGTAGAATTTTTCGTAGTACTATTTAACCCCTAAATGTATGCAGCATCTTTATTTTCAGAAGAAAATTAGTTTTTACAGACCAAAAAAATACTGCAATTGGTATTTTCAAGCGTAATGGTCTTCAAGGCATCACAAATATAGTAACTATTAAATTTCATACGAGTTCATAAGATTTTTCATTAAAAACAAAATTTGTTGCAAGTTACCCCATTTTCTAAGGAGGATGAAAATCGCATGTTTTTAGAAAATTAAAAATAACTAAAGAAACCAGTAATTTTTCGAACAACGCCAATTTGATGTCCCATAATCCTTGAAACTTTTGATGCATAAGGGGTAGGATTAACTGTGAACATGAGTTTTTTAGAGGTCATTGAAGTTGAAAATTGTTGCATGTAGCCCCAGTTGACGGTACTCTCTTATTCTCTCGACGGTCCTTAGTGTAATCCAAACTGACGTCGGTCCTTTGAGTGTTGAAGAATAAGACAAATCGGTTCGCAGTCTTTAATAAAGTTGTTCAATGAGTTAAAATCTTTAAACAAAATCAATGAATGATGTCAGTAATAGTTGTATTCTTATCTAAAAGAAATAATAAAAATTATAATATTCAATTTTCAAAGCGTTGAACCTCTGAAACAAGAATATCTTGGCAAGAACTGAATCCTTGATTGTGTTCATGCAGGTTTCTAAGTCTATTAGTTATCAAAGATCAATTTTACCCAAAATTTCAAAGCTTCCGCACGCTATATCACGAAAACAAGAGGTAATATTTAGACTAGATATGTACCGAATATTCGGTCTGCCGAATATTCGGCGCCGAATACCGCCAAAAACCGTTAAGCCGAATATTCGGCTCACCGAATAGTTGAGCTAAGTATTCGGCCGAATAGGCCGGATAGGCCGAATATCTACTAGAGACTTGTAAATTTTTCAAATAATTTTGGATAATTAATAAAATATCCAAAAGTTATGTTGTAAAAGCTACACAATCATTAAAAACTTATGGTTTCAGCTAAACATCTAAGGTGTATCCGCGTATCTTTCACTGTAGATTGTACAGGAGAATACTGAATGGTATCGCTTTATACTTTGATTATAGTTTATACCAGATTTTCCGAATGTATTCTGGCTTACCTATAAATTCAGTAAAGAATCCAGATAAGCCAAATCTGGATGTCCGGATATTGTTTAAAACTTCCCAAGTTTTGTTCGGATTTGTTCAGATTATTTGCTTATTCAAATTCCTCTTTAAATTTTATTTAGATTTTGTGTTCAATAATGAGTTTTAAAAAATTTGTAATTGTAATTGTTTTTGTTGATTTATTTACACATTATTATTACACAAAATTTCAAAGTATACATAAATTTTTCCCTTTTTAAATTTTTTTTTTCAAAAATCGTCCTGAATTAATGATTGTGTGGACACGTGTGGTTGAAAATATGGTATGCTTAAAGTTAAAGATTATCTATCTTTTCAACTACTTTTTTGAAGATATTAGGTAAAATTCGACTTTCATCCAATTCAATATCAGAGAAGCAATTTCAAATAGCTTGGCACCTGTTTCGACATGTTTTATCCCAGATTTCACAGGAACACAATTTCTTTGGTGATAAACGCCCTAAAAGCGACTAGTCGTCTGATGTCTTTTCAGTTATCAGAGACATTTAAAAAATCAGAAAGACTTCTACTTTAAAATATCTAGTAATACATCACCCGATGATATCATCTAGTGGAATATTATCGACAAAAAAACATGAGGAGCATTAATATGGAAGAAATAGAAATCATTGAAATAATCGCTTTGGTTTTTTTTTTCATTAAAACTCAATAGAATATTCGACCGAATATGCGGTTGAAAAGATCACTATTCGGTATTCGGCCGTTCGCCAAATACCACTATTCGGTACATCTCTAATTTAGACAAAATCTGACAAAGGTTTTGAATTCAGACCGCCAAAACCTTCCAAAATCATTTATTTAAATATAGGCATCAAAAATACTGTTTCCCTATGTTTTTGAATTTTCACTTCTCTCTCTGACATTTTTTAAAAGGTTGGTAAGAAAATTCTAGAACTCCTTATGTGCGATTATAGAAACATGTATATATTTCATGATGAGGTTCTGGTTTTAAAAGTTTTCCATGACATGAATAATGCGCAGTCATAATATGTAAAAAAAAGTGAATAAAGGTTTCACATTAATGTTATTTAGAACACAATTATAATGGTTCGATGGATCTTTTAAGGAATATGGTTTTTTGTGATGTAGAAATACTTGTGGTCGATATAAACAATGAAGCCGAAAAAAAACCTATCTAAAGAGATGGAGCCTGGAATGATTCTGCCAACTCATTCTTGGCATCCGTTATACGAAACGTTTTTCAAATAAATTGCTTTTATTGGTCCTGTTGAATGGAATGAAAGATTTGTTGGTGCATTCATTTCAATTTTTTGCCTCCATTATTCTCTTCCGCCTACAAAGATAAAGGAAGCAAACCTTAGGAAGCCTTCTCCATGCATTTAAATATCGTTATGTTCATCATTCGGTTTGAAGATTTGAACAAGTTCCGAGTTGCATTCAAAGTAGGGTTTGTTGGATTTTTTTCCTTTTGCTGCCCACTCTCTTCGTTTTTAATCCAAGGGGTTATTTTCTGCAGAATACCACCGACTAAGATGTTTCACTGCAGCTTAAGTTGGCAAGCTGCTGGGGATTTTTTTTTCTCAAGTAAAGGAAAACGAGAGGCAACCGGAAATGCTAAAGCTTTTACCTACTTCTATCTAGCTTTCCTAACGCAGCCTCCTTTCGGGATGCTGCAAAGTAGATATTCGTTTTCTTCCGGCATTCTAGTCATATGTGTATCTATCGTTTGCTATTGGAAAGATTGGAAAGCATCCATATCAGCCCCATACAGTGATGGTTGAAAATTTTCAGAACGACGCGTGGCATTTGCTCTATCTCTCATCAATCTTGAGTTTTCGTTTGAGGCTTTTACGTTTGCCGGTTGTACAATTCTTCTGTACATATGCCTCAAGACATTTCTGCAATTGCAGAAGTCAAAAACCTACTTGTACTGAATAATTCAGCCCACACATCCCATTCTTCCCCACTCGGTTTGGGGGCAAGCCGCCTTGCGGGACTCAACGTGAGGCACTTATCTTGGAAATGGAGAAGTTGTTTCACTGATGAAGACTACACCACATTCATATGTGTATCTAGGAAGGAGCTACAACATTCTAACTGACATGCACCTATCTCGGTTTGGAATTCTGGGTGGGAGGAAACAAACCTCCAGTCAGACTCTTCTCGTAGACTGTATCGCCGCTTGTTAGTCACTCAATTGTACAACTTCATCATATTGTGTTTCCGGTGAAGGAGCTCGATTCAGAAAGAGACAGAGCCAGAATCAGAGCCAGAGAGACACTGATCCTACTGCTAAGTATTTGCTAACCAGCCCAGAAAAGCAAATGCAGACCTACCTACTAAACGTTTGCTTGTCAAGAGATAACGATACCGGGGTTCGTTTGTCGGAAGTGGTTATAACTATAACTGTTCTGAGATACATACATAAGCTAAGAATTCATGGATCAGGGAATTCTTTTTAAAAAAGGAGAACTCGACTGCACGACTTGGAGATTAAACTAGAACTAACTTTATTCCTATTCTCTACAGAGTTTAGAACCTCAATCTAATGCGCACTATTACTGGGATTCCGGGAAGTCCGATCTGCTGGGAATAGAGATGTTGTTGAAATTGTCACGTCGCTCGGTATCGTGTTATGCTGGAACGGTGGGAACATAATTGTTGATGTTGGGTCCTCGGCTATGGCTTGGTTGCTAACTACTCCATCCCCTAAAGAAGCACGGCCCGTGCGTCCTTTAATGAATGCTGTTATCGCGTTACGCTGTCGATAGACTAAAACAGTTATGATTATCGAGACAAAAATGATGAATGCTGCAGTTGATGAGAAATGCTGTAATTTTAGTGATTCCAGGTGTTGTCGGTTTTGGATGTGCATTTCATGTAAATATGAAGTGTTGTAATATCGCTCCAGGTGAGTTTCATCTATTTGATATGTTTCGAGTGGTGAAATGACTGGATGCTTGAAGGTTAGTTCAAGGTTTTCGAACAGCCTGTCTTGAATAATCACTGAACAATTGTGAAAGATTATCAAATAGTTTCCTTTTAGTTCTTTATGGTTTATACCGCAAGTGCTACTCATAACCACATTTTGTAGTGTGGCTTTGACTACTAGTGTTCCGTAAGTCAAGAGTTTTAATTCTGTAGCAGGCGGCGTTTCTTTGAAGGGACATTTTCCACTTCGTCCGCGAACTAAAGGTGCAATGCACAAATCGTTAGTAATATTCGAAAGTTCATTTCTTTTGTAAATATAGACTTTGGCTATTGGTTCGAGTTCAGTCAGTATAGCAAATGTAATATTTGCATTAATGAGAACTGTATGGTATCCGATGTTAACAGTTTTGTTCTGAATAGGCAATTGTTCGATAATCATTCGCTCGTATATGATGGGAGATACTCTGGGGATGTCAATACTGATGATAAGATGATGTCCATGGTAGAATGCTGTCACGGAGAGGTAATTGTACGCATCTTCTAAACTATCCAATCTAACATCTACCTGTTTTAATTGATCTGCAATAATTTTTAATTCATTAATTGATAAAAGTTGTCGGTTAACAATATTAAGTTTGGCAAGTGCTATTCCATTTTCTATAGTTCTTAAAGTTTGCAATACAAGATCTAACTGGAAAAGAATCGAAATTTTAGCATTTTCTGTTACTAGATAGCCTTTTTGCGTGTTGATCTTGTGGATAAGATTCTGATGTTTTTTAACTTCATCACTTAATTTTTTCAGAGAATTTTGAAACTCTAAGTTAATTATGATCTGTTTATTGTTTTCACTCATTAATTTGGTTTCAGATCGTTTAATAGCATCAATATTATAATCGATTTGTCGCAAGTCATCTGCGTCTAAATTACCTGTGAGGAATTTTATAGCACTGCCTAGTGTTTCAATTGATCGTTTATTTCTGTATGCATCCGGGAGAAGGGTTTTATAAACATTTTTAACTTCCTTAAGTCTAATATGAATGATTTGAGAAAAATCTCCTGTCGAACTATTAATTTTGAGTATAACTTGATCCAAAATGTCAATGGTAGCTCCTAACTCTTTAAGATCGACTGTATGAAATAGTCGGTTATATCCTTCCAGAATTCTACCTTCTCCTGCACTGAGAGTCAGTGCTCCTGGGTTGTTAGTTATATCGTGTAGTTGTATGAATTTGGGAAAGGATAAGGGCAGGAAAATCATAATGATGATGATGAGTAGTTCCATCCTGAAAATAAAAATCTATTAGTTTATAGTCTTTTAATATTTTCTTTATGGATCTCCCGTCCAGACCTATCGAGGATTGCTCTTCCTTTATCTTCAATAGCTTTGGTCGGTTGATACTTTTCTTTAGTCTTTTGCTTGATTCCTTGAATCTTTTTAAAGACTATGTCATCAATATCTATGTGAGGTTTCCCTTCTCTACCCTTGTTATGGTAGTCTAAATTTTTCTTTTGTGTTTTTTCATTTGCCAAAATTACCTCGTCATAGAATTTGTGTCGTTCCTCTAGCATTTCATTAATGTTAAGAGGCCGTTCGTGCCCATCTTTGATTCCATAAAAGATTTCGCGGGGTTTCAGTCCAGTTGCTGAATGAATCGTATTGTTGTATAGCGTAGAAGCTATCCGGAAAATTTCTTTGTTAGTTAGATCCGCATATTGGGGTTTTATGCATCGAAAAATTTCAGCCAGTGTTGAATGAAATCTTTCGACCATACCATTGCTTTCACTATGGTTTGCAGGCACGAAATGCATCTCGACATTCATATTATTTGCTAGACCTCTTATTTCAACTGAGCGTAAAGCGGGTTCATTGTCACAAACGATTAATACGGGTGTTCCATATATCGAGAAAAGTTTAAGTAACCCTTTTCTTATATCGGTAATAGTTCTGGATTTGATAGGAATTATTATGCCAAATCTTGAAAATTTATCTAATGCTGTTAGAAATATCAAAGGTTGACTCAAAAAGATGTCGATATGAATTATTTCGAACGGCTTATTAGTATTTGGTGTCGTTCCGAAATAAATTTTGTAAGGATGGCGGTCATATTTATTTTTATTGCAAACTTCACAAAGTTTTATAAATTGTCTAATTCTAAATTTCATTCTTGGGAAAAAGAATCTATTAGAAATTTGTTTATTATTCTCCCAAATCCCTCTATGAGAAGATTCGTGTGTTTGTTCAATTATTGTGTTTTGTTCTTCGGCGGTTTGTAAGTCGATTAACATTTTTTGTGAAATGTAAATTTTGAATGCTTTAGCCCTATTGAAATGATTTTTGTAAACTATCTGAATAAGGCCTAATAGTTTCTCAGGGCAATAAATACAATTAGTCTTTCTTAGATCCATATGGTTTTTAAACATAGAGAAAATTACGGGAACACCAAAGACAAGTCTGGTAATTGTCCTTCTGTAGACCCGGGGAAAAATTTCCTCATAGTCATCTGGTGCATCTGGGCCTATCTTCAACACGATTTGGTTATTGAAAGTGTTTACTGCCCGCTCTGTACAGGGAATAAATTCCGAATCATCAGTATCTGCTGAGTGTACAGTTGCATCGTCAGATGATATTTCCTCATTGGCATTAAATTCGTGGTTTACTCGCGACAGACTATCTGCAACGACGTTTTGTTTACCAGGTCGATAGCGGATTTCATAGTCAAATTCGCCTAGAGCAAGTCGCCAATGAACTAGCCGGTTGTTTGTATCTTTCAGATTAAGCCCGTATGTAAGTGGCTTATGATCTGTATACAAAATAAATTTACGGCCGTACAAATACGGGCGAAAGTATTTGCATGCCCATACAACAGCCAGTAGTTCTTTCTCTATGGCTGAGTATTTTTCTTCACTTTTGTTTAGGGTCCTTGAAGCAAAAGCGATGGGTTTATCGTTGCCAATGGTCCCTTGAGAGAGCACAGCGCCAATTGCAAAATTGGAAGCGTCTGTGGTCAGAATAAATTGCTTAGTGAAGTCGGGGTATTGCAGAATGTTGCTGCCTGAAAGAATATTTTTGCATCGCTCGAAGGCGTCAACGAAATCTTTTGAATGTTTGATTTCCTCGCCTTTCCTTAGAGCGTTAGTAAGAGGCTTCGCTATCTTGGCGAAATCTCTTATAAATTTACGGTAGTATCCTAGTATGCCTAGGAAACCACGTAATTGCTTTTCATTTGAGGGCAATGGCCACTCTTTGATGATTTGAATTTTATCCGGGTTTGGCTTAACACCGTCGGAGGTGACGATGTGCCCTAAAAACGCAACTTCCTTTTTAAGGAATTCGCTTTTATCTAACTGAATTTTCAAATTATATTTTTCAAGTGTAGCAAAGATTTTTGCTAGGTTGTCTATGTGTTCAGTTAGACTGGTTGAAAAGATGATGATGTCATCCATGTACACCAAGCAGATGACACCAATATGCTCCCTAAGCACATTGTCCATAACGCGTTGGAAAGTGGAAGGGGCATTTTTTAACCCAAAAGGCATTCTAAGAAATTCATAGTGTCCATTCTCGACACTGAATGCGGTTTTTGGAATGTCTTTTTTCTCAATTTCCACCTGATGAAAGCCAGAGGCTAAGTCCAGTGTAGTAAAATACATACACCTTCCTAGCTTATCCAGAATATCGGTGATATTGGGAATTGGATATCGATCGTCTACCGTCTTCTCATTCAATTTACGGTAGTCGATCACCAAACGCCACTTTTTAATTCCAGAAGCATCCAATTTCTTAGGAACAATCCACACAGGGGACGTCCATGGGCTACTAGAATGTTGTATGATGCCTTGCTCGAGCATTTTCGAAATCTGACGCTGCACCTCTTCTCGGTGACAAAAGGGGTAGCGGTACGATTTCGTATGAATCGGCAACTCATCTTTTGTTATGATGTTATGTTTAATCGCACTTGTGAAGGTCAATTTATCGCCTTCCAAGAAGAAAACATCTTCATGCTGATGAATCAGTTTTAAGAGCTTGTTTCGTTCATCACTATTCAAATGTGATATTCGAATTTGCTCATAAAGAGATTTTGGTAATCGTGATTTTTTATCACCAGGTGTACTTGTTTCAAAATTATTAATTTCAGGTATCACTAGTTGTTGATCTAAATTTATTTTACAACACTCATCAGAGTAATTAGTAATTACTACACGAGCTTGGTTGTCTTTAGCATTGTACAGTCCAGAATGAATAATGACGTTCTGCTGCACAAATAAATCATTTTCAAGATAAAAATCGCCATCATTTGTTTCTATAGAAAGACCAATAATTTTAGTTTCATGGGAATTTAAAATAACATTTTTTATATCTGGATACTTTCGATACATCTTAATCCTTGTATTGAAAATTTCTAATTCATTTGATTCCGTTAAAATGTTAGCTTGATAAGTTTTTAATGTTTCGTATCCAATTAAGCCATCAAAAAACGGATGGAAATTGAATACATAGAATGTAGATTTTTCAATTTGATCAAGTTGAGGAAACGGGTTAAATTTCACATATCTGTCTATTTTGTGTTTTCCACTGATGTTCCGAACATTTAATGGGGTTGTAACTTTGCAATTATCGTAATTCACGTGTTTTGGATCTATGTAATTTTTGTTGGCTCCCGTGTCGATTAAAAATCGGAGAGGGCCTTTGGTTGTCTCAATTAGAACGTATGGAACAAAGTTGTTTACGTTTGTTGCGATGCAAACGCGACCGTCTGAAAATTTAAATCTTCAATCTCGTCACTGTTAGTAGTGGCTGAGGCTGATGCATGTGAGGCTTCTTCTGTAGGTTGTTTGGTAATTTGATCAGATTGTTGTGGTTGTTGATTTGTTTGTGTATAATCGTTCAATGTAGGATAGCCGTAACAATAATCAGGATAAAATTGCTGAGGGTAGTACATTTCTTCACATTCTTCTATTTGATAATGCGGCCTGTTTATGTAATTTATTGCGCGCGATCTCAACGATGGATCAATGTCCATAGGTGTTGGCTTAGGTTGGGGAGTAAACTTTGGAGCAAAAACGTTTTTATTTCCGAATTGGTTACCGGTTGATTGGAATGTATTTTGAGGTTTTTGGAAATTGAATGGATTGGGTGTTGGTTTGAATTGGAATGGTTTGAACTGGTACGGTTGTGGTTTCGGTGCAAAGTTTTGGAAATAGTTAAAATTTTGTCTTGGAGGGTTTTGAGGAAAGTGTAGACGCTGTGGAAAAGCGTTTCGGTTTTGAATGGGTGGAAATGTTGGAAAAGATTTGGGGCTATGAATTGGAAGTGTTGGGAAATTTCGTGGGGATTTATGCGGGATTGGTGGTGGATCGGATTTGTCTGTGGGTTTCACATAATGATAATTGGATTCTTCTATGCACATTCTCAAGGCTTCCTTTAAGGTGCTCGGAGTTTGCGCTCTTATTATGTGTCCTAAAGGTTCCTTTAGTTTAGATAAAAAGACTTTGAGTCCCATTTGCTGAAATAACAAATTCTTTGCGGTTTTTACCTGGGCATTTTGCTCTGTTATGTTAAGGAGGTTTACCAGTGAGGAAATGATGTAGGAAATATCACTGTAGAATGTTTCTACATCAGATGTTTGTTTGGTTGCGAACAGATCCCTAAGCAAAGAACATTCATCCCTGCGGTCACTATAATGGGTAATCAAATTGGATTTAATTTCATACCAACTCAAGGACGTGCCATAGAGTTCGAGAACATTATCAGCGTCACCTATGATTTTAGTCCTAATGGCTTGGATCCAGACTGTATGAATTGGGGTACCACGCACTTTGTCAATCATTGGCATTACATTATCGATTGATCGAATGAAGGAATTCAATTTGATTTTGTTTCCGTCAAAACAGGGCAAATCTCGAATAATTTGCGGAGTTTGTAATGTTTTGAGGATAGATTCTGCGGGATTTACTGATCCAAAATGATTGTTATTACTAGCGGTTGCTGCTTGTTCAGATGCAGCCTGATCAGCTGCTGCCTGGGCTGCGACTGCTGCCTCGGCGGCTGCTGCTTGGGCTTCCGCAACTGCTGCTTGAACAGCGGCATTTTCGCGTGCCTGTTGCTCTGCCGTAATTTGGGCTAACTCGGCTCGTGCGTTTTGCACAGCTTCAGCGGCACCTTGCGCTTCGACTTTGAGCTGATGAATTTGCTCATTTTTAGAGGCTAATTCTTGCTTCAGGTACGCAAGTTGCTGTTGGAACTGTTCCATCTCTTTTTTTTTTATTATTACTATCACTTATTTAAACAAAAACTCACTTGTTAGTATTTTTTACTCTTTGTCATCAAAATTGTTAGTTAATTAGGGTTAAAGATAAAATTACTTACGTTACGTCCTAGCTTGTTGAAACTGCCGATGTCCACTCGGTTTTCCTAATTTCCCTAACAAACGATTTTCACTCTTAACTAATTTCGCGATTTACGTTCACGGAAACGATTTATGGTTCAACGGAATTTTTCTCGGTTTAAAACACAAGTCCACGATATGCGCTCGCGGATGCTCGATCGCGGTTAAAAACACTTAGAAAAATATCCGGACGACTGCGCCAGCTAAGAATTCATGGATCAGGGAATTCTTTTTAAAAAAGGAGAACTCGACTGCACGACTTGGAGATTAAACTAGAACTAACTTTATTCCTATTCTCTACAGAGTTTAGAACCTCAATCTAATGCGCACTATTACTGGGATTCCGGGAAGTCCGATCTGCTGGGAATAGAGATGTTGTTGAAATTGTCACGTCGCTCGGTATCGTGTTATGCTGGAACGGTGGGAACATAATTGTTGATGTTGGGTCCTCGGCTATGGCTTGGTTGCTAACTCATATATGAAATTTTTTATTTCTACTCTACCGATTATGTGGTACATTTGAATCAAGTTGATGGTTCCGGACGTCCCTCAATCGGTTGACTGTGATAGGCTACGAGAGCTGGGTGTACTTTTGAGCATGTTCTTATGGCACGATTGGTTATTCAATCAAAGTTGAAGTAGAATCGTTGAATTTTAGTCAAAAAAACCCAAGTCATCAGAAAGTGATCGCAAGAATTCAAATTTTCCAAGCTGATCGCTTATCGTTTCAAGTCAATTTAAGGTCAAATAGAAACTACCTAGTAAATTAAAACCCTTTTTGCACTAGGCGCATAGTCCAAGGTTGGCAAAATCACAGAAAAATCTGTAATTTCACATAACTTTGAGTCATTTTTCTTCACAGAATCTGTGTCACAGAACACAAAATTTTGAAATTTTCACAGATTTCACAGAATTTTTAAATTTTGATTAGATTTCCGAAATTATAATTTTTTCGGACAGCATCAAATTTAGATTTCTTATTTTGAATTAGAAAAATATGATAAGATTGGTAATGGTAATTGATTTTGCCCTACTAAAATGTGAAAAAGGCCCAATTTATCATGGATATTATATGAAATTCAAGGAAATAGCATAACAAAAATTCATCACAGAATTTTCGGGAAAAAATCACAGAAAATCAGATTTTTTTTTCTCAAAAACACAGATTTGTTTTTCGGAAACCTTGGCACAATCATGCTTAGTTCGAAACAGGCGTCGAATTTGATAATTTGACCGGAAACGAGAAACTAAATATTTTATTTCCGGCTATCATTAGCATAATTAAGTCATGTTTTTTCCAGTGAATTGATCGAACAATGATGCCAACACAGAACAGAGGTCTTTTTTTTTGGGGAAAACACACCAGTTTTGTTTTAATTCACATTAATGGATGATTTTGGGCGGTGAATGCCACACGATGGTACCCGTAAGATGTTAACATATCACAAATTATAACAAAAAATCAATGCAATCATAACTTATTTATATTACACCTTGATAGCATAATATCTCGCATGAGCTTTCATTACGTCGTTTGTCTTATAACATTCACTTGTATGCAATGTTAAACTGCCTCTTGCCTTGAACTCAAACTTTCATGCATTGTTTCCAACAGGAAAAAATGTTCAAAAGTTTAGGTGTGTGGGAGATTCGAACCTTGACCTAACGGTTGAGAGGTGCGCTCGCTACAACAAAACCATGCCTGATGCATTGGAATGCGAGCTTCAAAATAAAAAAAAATGTTTTCAAAACAGGCATATAGAGGCAGTAAATTCAACTGATTGAATCAAAGGAGATACAATCATTTTTTTTTTTCGAAACGACCAATGCGAAGATTTATATATGTTTTGCTATTTCATGAATGCTATTTCTAAATAAGATAAAAATATTTCATTGAGATGGTTTTGAGAATTCTGTTATATTTTACACAGGAAAAAAAATCTGAGCTTTGCATTTCATGAAAATTTGATTTCACGTAAAATTCGGCCAAATGTGTTGTGAAACTTGCTTTATTCAAACACAGCCCTGAAAAAATTTATGCGTTACCTCATTCCAGTATATTTGCTGTATTTTTACATGATTTTTGCATGAAATGATGTGTAGCAGAATCGTTTCACAAACAAACACCAAACGGCCGACCGGTAAATAGCAGATTCGACTTGATGCTCCAAGAAAAAAGGGTTTCAAATCTGGAGCTCGTTGATTTTAGAAAAAAAAAAAGAATGACTTTGTTATCATTGACATGCTTGGCTGGTGAATAGAAGTTGATAAAATAATAATTCGAAAATAAAAACGAATAATATGCCGGATTGATTTCATTGTTATGGTCATGTAAATTTACAATGGCATTTTTTCTTCCCGGTTTTTACATAAGTCGTGTAAATTTAGTAGAAGAAACTTGTTCCATTTATTTGCAGGTTAAATCATGTAAATGCACAAGAATATTTAATACTGTGTACATCTACTGTTCAGTACACAGTATTAAATTATCACATGTTTTAACCAGCAAATAATTGGAACAAGTTATTTTTACTAAGTTTACATGATTTATGATGTAATGTTAATTCCCGAAAAGAAAAAAAATGCTATTGTGAATTTACATGACCATAACAATGAAACCGTACCGGCTTATTATCCCTTTTCAGTTTTTGAATCATTATTTTATCAAATTCTTGTCATCAGCTTAGTAACAAAGCATGACGATGGTTTAAAATATGTTCAAAATGTTTATGATTATTTGAAATCCACGAGCTCCAGATTTGAAACCGCATTTTCTTCGCGCAACAATTTTTCATTACTATTCAAAATCGGTAGCACTAAGTTTATCTTGAATGTTTTTTGACTAATAATACTTGTTATTTGTTCGTTGTATATTGAAATGTCCTTTGCAAAATGATGGAATGTGAGGATGGGGTAATGAAGCTTGTTATTTGTTTATATAAATATCAAACAATTCAAAACAATTCACTTATATATAAATCCAAAAACCTGATTTTTTTGAATTCACAAATATATACATAAATCGAAGAACAAAGAGAAAAAAAGCTTTATTGTGCTGAATCTTTTGTAACAACAAATTGAGAATATTGTTGACCTTTTTGTGCAATATTTATTTGAACCAAAAATTTCATTACTTTTTGTGCTATTCATTTTTAATTGTGAGATGTCGTATCAATGTTGCCGGTTAGAGTTATTCCTATGTTTTTTTTAAATATTAAGAATCAAAGACAAGAAGTGAACTGTTGCTTAGAACAAAATATCACTTCTCCAATAAAGTCTACAAAATTCTATCGAGTAATATACTATTTTTGAAGTGTTTTTTTACAATTAGCAATAAAACATTTTTTTGGTGTAAATTGTTAAAAGGATTTAAGTTTTTAATATTTATTAAAATTGGCAAACAATAAGACACACCCTGTGAGCGACAGCAACGTTTCTGATTCCAAACATAGTTTCAAGCAAAATTCATGTAAAATTACAACAAATTGACCCGAATGAGGACACGGATAGTTTTTCCAGGGCTGCGTTATAATATACAACACATTTGACAGAATTTTACATGAAATGAAATTTCACATGAAATGTAAAACTCAGATCTTTTTGTGTGTACAACCTGATCCTTACACAGTTTTAAATATTCTTGTGCATATACATGATTTAACCTGCAAATAACTGGAACAAGTTTCTGATTCAAATAAAAATTGTTTAAAATAGTAAAAATAGCGAAAAGTTTAGGAATTACTCAAAAATGGAAGCTCTGATTTGCGCTGCAAATGCAAAATTTTATTCTCAATTTTTTTTAAAACCCTTCTCATAAACTAATATTCTCAGGTTTTTTAAAATTGTTTTTCATTTCGTCATTGATCGTCTGGTTTGTGATTATCGAGAAATATTTATCAAATGACAATTGGGCGGTATCACAAAGATTAGAAACATATTCTGCCCCATAGGCTTTTCAAAAAGAAAGTTGTATGCGTGAAATCCAAGACCGAAAAATACACAGTATTAAATAATCATGTACACTTACATGTTTCAACCTGCAAATAATTGGAACAAGTTATTCCTACTAAATTTACATGACTTATGACGTAATGTAAATTCCCGAAAAGAATAAAATGCCATTGTGAATTTACATGACCATAACAATGAAGCCGTTCCGGCTCATTATTCCTTTTTAGTTTTTAGAATCATAATTTTATCAACTTCTAGCCATCAGCCTCATAACAAAACATGACATTGATTAAACCGATATTCATAATGTTCATGTTTACTCGAAATCCGCGAGCTCCAGATTTGAAACAGCATTTTCTTTGCGCATCAAATAGTACAGCTGCTTACCGGTCGGCCATTCGGTGTTTGTTTGTGAAACGATCCTGCTATAGGGTGTATCTGAATTTTCATTTTAGTTTCGTTAATACATTTTGGATGGATGATGTTAAAAAAAAATTGACATTACTTTTCAAAAAAGGTAGCACTACATTTTTGTTTGCATATTTATTTTTTAATTTTATTTTTGGAGAACTAACGGTTGAAAAAACTCCATCACCTTATGGAAAATAACATTTATCAGCATTACTGCTTGAACCATTTCACTTAGTGGAGTTTGTTTCTCTGTTATTTCACCAGAAATCCTGTAAGATTTCATTTGAACCTTATCGGTTAGAGTTATTCTTATATTAAAAAATATTTAGAAATAAAAACAAAAGTTGAACTGTACCTTAGAACAAAATATCTTTTCTATCCATTCTATAAGTTTTCATCGAGTATTAAACTATTCTTAAGTTTTTTTAAAAAAAGGAACAAAAAAAAATTTTTTGTGAACAATTTTAAAAAGGTTTTTACATTTTTTCATTTATAAATATTGGCAATCAATAAGAGACACCCTGTGCGCGACAGCAACGTGTTTCATTCCAAACATTGTTTCATGCAAAATTCATGTAAAATTACAACAAATTGATCCGAATGAGGAAACGCATGGTTTTTTCCAGGGCTGCGTTATAGTATACAACACATCTGACCGAATTTTACATGAAATAAAATTTTACATGAAATGTAAAGCTCAGTACTTTTTTCTGTGTAGCCAAAAATAAAACATTAAATAAGATTTAAAACAAAGAAACATTAATATTAAGAAAATCACTCAATGGTATTAGTAACTAAATAATGAGATCGTTTTTATGATGATTTGAAAATGATCATCTGGAAAATGATATACTGAATTCAGGATATTAACTTTAGCTAAATCAGTTGAAAATGATTCAATACGAATTTCAAGTCGAAGACAGAGATTTGGATGGAAATTCAATAAAGAAACTTTTACTGTCAATTGGTTCAATTTAAGCAACTAAATTTTTTAAATGATTTTATTTTCAAAAATATGTAAGGAAAAAGGTTTAGAATTTTCAAACCAACGGAAATTTCAATGATAATAATTGGAAAGTAAAAAGTTATAATGATACCCAGTTCAACTCGGATACTGCCCGAGTAAAATTCTGAAATAAAGCTTCTCTATTCTCTCTCAGCACTGTGAGCCAGTTTTGGCCAAATTAGTTGCTATTTTAGTGCAGTGCCCATTACTTGGAAAGTTAACGTTATGATAAGTCTTTATATTGTGCAAGACGTTTGTGTGTTTTGCAAATTTGGTGATGTTTTCCTTTTTTTACCTGTTCTGGACAGATTTTCGTGACTGATATGTTTTGATGAAAAAAATGAAAATTTATGATGGTTTGCTTCATGTTCTTCTTAATATATGTCAATTTCTTTTCGAATTCAGTTTACATTATTTTCGTTCAGGTTTTGGGTTGAAAATTTAGAAATTCAATACCAAGATTTTAATATCCTCAAACCGCAAAATGCGGGAGAAATCCTTCAATGCTTACTCTAAGGGGTTCCCTTTCTTTACATATGTAAGAGAAAAACTATTCAAGATATTATTTTAGGGGGGCCGTTGAATTGTTTTATTTCAAGTTTTCATTCCGATTTTCTGGTTATGATTTGAAGAAATTGAAGTATTAGAATCGAAGTAATGTTAAATCTTTCTTCCATCTGAGCTCTTGCGCCCCCCCCCCCCTCCCTGAATCTGGCCTTAGGTTTTCCTTATTCGTTGAAGCCTGGCTGTCACCCTTCAAACTGAATCCAATCAAACTTCGTGCCACTATTTAAAGAATTCATTAAAAGTGGTATGAAGTCAACAAGGTCACATGTTTACCGGAAGACATGAACCCACCAAACTATCCAAAATTTGATCAAATCGAAACTTTTTGGGCTTTAACGAAGGCAAATCTGACTAAATACATGAATATAGTGGACAGTATTGAGAAAAGAAAGAAGGATTAACCTAAAGTTGTAAAAAGGTAGGAGAAAACACTGTGCTGAAGCTGACGTGTAGTGTAGAAAGATAACTAGCCTACCCCACAAAAACTAATGCTAAATGAAATATAAATAGAAAGGAAACACTAGTTAACAGTATGATTTAGGAAAAAAAAGTTTTCAAAAAAATTACTTGTTTATTTTATTAAAGAAAAAAGGTGTATTTATAATTTTTGGAACAGTCTGCAGCTCTGGTGTTCAGGATGACCTCTTAGAATAGGTTTAAATTCATTTGAAAAGTTGGTGCAGTTTTTTTTTTTTTTTTTTTGAAAAAACTGTCGAGTATTTCAAACATTTTGATTGGTTGAGATAAGTTTCAACTTAATGATTAACTCTCCCAAAAAACAAGTGTATTTTTCTATTTCTGTGAAATAAGTGTTATGAGTTTTCATTTTATCAATTTTTCACCGTTCCAAAAAAAATTTTTTGGTTAATTTGAAGAAATATTTAACAAAAATCATTTCTAGACTTATTTTGAAGAATAAGTCAAAATGCTCTACAATCTTCGATAAAGTTGTTAAGTTGATTTATATCATCAATATTAAAGACTTTAGGATTTTTTTAAATTGCTGTCATTAAAAGTTGCGATGTTATCTATTGAATTGAGGCGAAATTTTAAATTGATTTATTCAAAGCATTGAATATACTTAGAAACTAATCAGAATCCTTTATTAATTGAAAGAAAGCAAAAACAGTTCAAATTTAATTTTGTATTAATTTTCAAGTAAGTTTGTTCTTAAATCAGTTACCAATCATTGATTCGAATCAAAACTGATTGGTTCAAAAACCTCCATACGTCATCCTGATCAGAAACGAAATGAGGCCCTCAGACCCAAGGGGTAAAAGTGACAAAATGGTCGATTTTGAGTTAATGATGCCAGACGATTCTTCATATTTCAAACTATATTTGATGATTTTTTCAGATTTATTGAATTTTATTTACATACTTTTACGTTCCAAAGCAAAATTCAAATTTTCGAAAAATATATGGGAAATTACCATACACAACAACTTAAAAGCTTGTTTTCTCGAAATAAGCTTTAATGCACTTATACCCCTTTGGCTCCAAGGGCCTCAAATGTAAAATTACATTGAGATGTGATATTTTAATAATAATTTTTTTTATCATATCAAAATGCGAGATTAATTAGCACTCGTAGGATGGTAAAATATCCCAAATAAGTGTATTTATAAACGAGCGCGTAGTGACAAGTAAATTCTGGCTATTACTTTGTAGTACTTGAATCAAGCTTTAAGATCTAGTATACGGATCCAATTGCCCTATTTTACCCTAGAAGTTTGCAAAATGAAGGATAAATAACCTTGAAATTGCTATAACTTTGAAGGGAACGGTCTCAACAAATGTTGTGAACATCATTTTTATTTTAGTTCATAATTTACAATAATAAAGTATAAAATACCAAATTTTAGTATGTTTTAGACTAAAAGCTTGATAATTCTTCATCGAGTAGAGATAGAGCACTCATTATCTCAGCCAAGTTTCCCATTTTGATAAAATCTACAACTTTGTACAACAAATGACAAAAAACATTGAAGATATTTTTTTAATTTCTCGTTGTAGGCAGTAAATAATTTATGATACTTTCACGTTATGTATTCACGACTTGTACGCTCGTGTCGGTCGATTTCATCACGTTCACGGTTGTGAACGTACCGTTGTACTGACTCGCAAATTCCGGGTTCAAGTGCTGTCGGTGAGCCGTTGTATCTTTTTCGAGACATTCATGATATTTACGGCTTATGTTATTCCTTTTCTTTGCCCCTTATGTTTCTCTAAAATTTGATAATTTTAAGGTACAAAATATTCCAAGACAGAATCATCTGATTTGATTTTTATATTAGACACTATTAGAAACGTAGTTTTGTTTGCCCTATAAGTTTAAACCTTCATTTCTTCAGAAAAATCATAGGTACAACCCTTTTTGTGCAGCCACATATGGATTTTGCATACGAAATAATTTTTCTTGCATTATTTTTCTTGAACTAGCGGATAAAAAAGTTCCGCTGATTGAAAATTCGGGATTTTCCATCCTATTGGAAAATTCATTCCACATAAGGATATGCATAAGAGGTAAAAATTTAAGAAAATTTGAGACAAATTACTTAATTCTTGAACAAGTACCTATTGTAGTTTTTAAAGTTTATCGGTTTCTTTAAAAAAACAATTAAGTGTTTAAAACACTCATTCGTTTTTTTCCGTAGCATTCATCCACCCGAAACGAATAGCTGTCCATCGGAATTTGTTCCACATCGTCGTCGTTATCCACTTTCCATTTCTCCAAACCACAGGACAGGAACGTCGAGACGGACGCATTTTTTCCCAAATTAATATGCAATAAAAGTCCCACCGGAGGATCCGCCGCCAGTCTGAGGCCATTTATCAAATCCGCGTGATGTTAATTTGTTAACGCTCCGACAGAGAGTGAAAAATATGCTGCTTCCTTCCCTGGGCTGAAATGGCAGCTGAGAAAATATCCACAGCTTTAGGATTTGGTGTACATACTTTTTTTTCTGTACTTCGTTTTTCTTCTCTCCTGGTTTGGTACTTCTAATTCTGCTTTGGAGCTTTCCTTCATACCCTGTCTCCTTCTCACAAACCGGTACCGAAAGAGCATACCTGTGTCAGGAAAAATTGAATTAATCCATGCTGAAAACGGTTCCGCCCAAGCGATTTTTCCTGACATTGGTTGGGGAAGGATTTTTTTTCCGTTTGGAGCAAAAATCCTCCGCTTTCCATTCATCCATTCATTGAAGTAAAAACGAGCGAAATGATATTAGGAAAATATCACTCATTTCAAAAGAGGTTCTCAAAATGTTAAACTTCGATTTTATGCTTTCATTTTTTTTAAACAAACTAAAGCTCTGATGAATATTGTAGAACTACGTTATATTGTCAGTTTTTGATGAAAGAAATCTAATTCTTAATCAATCGTGAAAGTTGAAACAGAAAACAAATTCATTTTTTGAAAACTTCAACTGAAAATCTGAAAACCACTTATCTTTTCCTGTGAAAGCTTCGCTTTCACCGAACTGACTTTAGCACCTGCAAAGAATTTCAACGATTCACAGGGCCACCCACACATGCTCGAATACACATTCACCCATTCAAGCTCCACCGCACAGCACAGCTGCTGCTGGAACAGTTTTGTCGTTTCATATTTCAAGAATTGAATCGGAAGGTAGTGTGACAATTTGAAAGGAAGCTGCAAGAGCCAAAAAAAAAAATCAGCCCCAAATGCAACCTTTTCTTGTGTGCTGCTGTTGCCTGGGAAGCGCGCTTTTACTTGCTTGGTATAGTTGAATTTTTCACCATTCCATGCATAAACCGCAAATCGATGTGTGGAGTTGGAAATGTTTTTGGATATTTGTACCCATAGTTTTTTTTCCTTTTTGTGTGTGTTTGTCATAGTACACTTCCAGTTCGGGAAAAGCTTTTCCCTTGCTGGTGCCAAACGAAGAACTTTGTGTTTTTCTTACCTCTTTTTGTTTGGAGGAAAAACATCAATGGTTTAAATTCTGACTGCACTTACGTTTCAAGGGCATGATGCTGGAAAAAACGCAATGCAAGGTTTAGTGGGAAACGTTTCATCTTTTACTTACATTTTCTTTATTTTTATGTTGAAATCTTTTGATTTATGTTTATTTTTTTATATCATTAGAGCAAAAAGACAGTAAGACTAGTTTGAGCCTTTACGGACAAATTAAAGGCTTCATAAAATCTTATTTTCTTCAAAAAAATTCAACAATTTTACCTTAATTAGCAAAGGATGGATAAAAACATGGAATATCGTCAAACGGGGCATCAAGCAACAGCAGGGTTAGTTGCAACATTTGTATACCACAACACTTATTCAAAGTTTATATTAAAATAATGTAGCTAAATGATTATTAAATGATTATCACGTAGAGATTCACATCTTTAGATGTAGTTTGAAGTTTTTGATTCTCATTGAAAGTAAAAAAAATCGATTAATAGATATATAAGTTTTAACATTTTTCGTTGCCGTAAAAAAAACTTTACTCAGTAGAACGAATTAGTTCCAACAAACTTTGTATTACTTTTATTATCCTATACCAACACTGTTGGTGTGAAAATATTTTTCGGACAGACACCAATTATTTTTAAATAAATATATTTATGATTTAGTTACCAGTCTCGGCTTCCAGATAAAATTTTTGTAGCTATATTCTTATGGGCCTGGTAAGTCAAACTACCAATATGAGCGTGGCGACGAGCTTGTTTAGCGAAGAAAACAACACCGATTAGGCGTTATCCGACTCCTTATTCGTACCTAGCAGAATGAAAAAGAGCGCAAGATATTGCTCTCATAGCCTTCAAATCGATGCCAGCGTCAATTTTTTCCAGTTGTTCATTGGTCCATATAACTCAATTTGCATCTGATTTTTAGCCATCTGGATGCACTGCTGGTTGCAGAGAGAACGTCACGATGATGATCTCACTTGAAACACTTACTGGCGCAAAATCATTTCAAAGTTTACAAACTTGGCGGACTTTCTACCAAATCCGATTAAAACTGACTTCAAGCGACATTTTATACGATCTTTTCAATAGGCAGTTGGAATTACGATTTGCAACGCCATTGTAAAAGACTTAAGTTATCGTTTCTGATATGATTTGCTGTTTGCTGGGTTAAAATGCACCAACAAGCAAATCAAAAATTTACCTTTGAATCTAGTTTCCGTATGCTGCACATGATGCACGTTTGTTTATTTCAAAATTTCATCCATTCAAGCATTATTTTTGTAGTGATGATAAAATGTTACTTTAAAAAATTTAGATTGAACTTTGCATATATAAAGAAAAGTAAAAACATGAGGTTCTTTTAATTTATTCAGGTTTTAGTTAATTCTTCCTAAAAGTTATTTATTTTAAATCCCAACTTTCGGAAAGTTATTCATAAAGTCCTATAAGCTACCATTTTTTTAAGAAGTTTAAATAAATAAATCAGGGATTTTAAAGGCTTAATTTTAAAGAAAAAATATTGTTCATATTATTGAATGAACATAGTATAAGCTTATTATTTTTAACCACACGCATTACTATTTTAAGCTTGGGTGAAAATGTATCAAATATGTTTTTAAAATAAAAATAAAAATCAACTTCGCGATTCGAAATGGATTTATTATCTACTCTTGTAAACTCGATTGCAATTTAAGACTTAAGTATGAAATATTGATTTCGAAGAGCTGAACCAACAAAAAATGCTATTTGATTCAGTTCATTTTAGGAATCTTGTGAAGATTTTTTAAGTTTCAAAGTGGATTTTTAATATTTAGATTGAAATCCTCTAAATAAATCCAGATTTTATTTAACATTTGAATTTTTTTCTGATTTGAGTTGCCAAATTGAAAATTTTATTGTAGATTCAAGAATCAAAATTATCGCTCTTAGATTGTATTGACATTTTTCGCCGAAAAAAGTCGATAAAATCTAAGAGCAAACATTCGCGGCAATAAATCAAAATACGATTCAAAATTATGAAACTGCGATCTCCTGCAAATTGATTCCTTAATAAAATTCTCTCCATGACATTTTAATCTTTTCTCAACTTAACTTCTAGCTGAAACTGAAATTTTATTTTTCATTCCAAATCTAAATCCTGCAATTGAAACCTGAGTTTGACAACTGAATATAAAATTTTTGGGACGTTCTTGACTTTCTTACAGAAAGGCATAGCGAACGGTCAGTTGGAGATATCATTAATTAAGGGTCCAAGACCCCACTTTATAGGTACCAATCGACTCAGCTCGACGAGTTACGATGATGTCCGTCAATTTGTATGTTCCATAAAAACGTTCTTAACACATTAACTCCTATTCTAAGTTTCACGATTTTGATGAATTTAGTATCAAAAAATTGCATTTTTTTTCCTGTAGGGCATATTTCAAAACCAAAAAAAAACAAAATTTTTAAAAAAAATTCTATTCCATAGAACATATCATGCTTACGTTGGCTCCAAAAAAGGTAGTTATTTGCTCAGCAGCAGTAGGCAGCAATCGCTAAATTAATTACATAGGCGATCGAAAATTTGACAAAAAGTTCATCAATCAGCCGAGAATCGACCCCACGACATCCATCATGAGAGTTCAGAGGGCTTACTACTTGACCACCAGTGAGCGTCGAGAATTGTGGCTCTCAAATTTGAACAGTTTGAAATATTTTGATTGTAAATTAACTCGTTGAATATCAGTTCACTTATCCTCCAAAAAACGTACTGGCCACCTTTTTTATATTGAGTTTAGTAATGTTTGCTATCGATTTTCTTTAACCCGTTCGAGACCGATTGCACACCGTGTGTGCAATGGAATTTTTGTGCCTCTGTCAGAACAATCTTTCATTGTGAGTTAACTATTGCTCGGAAAAATAATATCCTTATACCAATGGAATCCGCAAATGTTAGGCAAAATGTATTGGGAAATGGTTTTGATGAAAATCAAACGACGTAAAAGTTATCTAAGAGTAAAGTACTATGAGTACGAATGTCGTGAAAAGGCCTCCGTCTCGAATGGGTTAATTATAATCTTTTTATAGATTAATATTATATAATTCAGAAATAAGGAATCCATTATCGCATCATATGTTTACACTCTGTAAGAAAGCCTCCAATCCACTGTTAAGTGTATTAAATCGGGTTTTTTAATCTTGATTCCAGATAAAAATTGCTATAAATTATGTATGAACGAAAAAGAGAAGTTTGTATCAGAACCCTTAACCAGAAATTTCAATTTGAATTCAGAATTTTTGATTTTCAATTTTGGCCATTATGAAACTAAGTTGATTCCAATTTAAATAAGGATTGAAAGTAATAATTCCAGTCCCAAATCCTTAATTTGAATTTTTATTTTGAATATTTTCTTTTCACACTCCGGAATAATGAGTGTGGAAATTGCATCTTATTCAAGTTTGAAATTCAATACCAAGATTCGAGTCAAGATTTTGTCCCAAGTAGACAATATCCGAAACTTTCAATTATTTTTTCAATATCGGTCCAATTTTCAAGCAAATTTGAAAATGTATTTATCTATGTATAAAAAAGGAAAGTTTGTGTGTCTGTCTGTCTGTTCTGTAAAGGCTCAGAAACTACAGGACCGATCAGCATGAAATTTGGAACATGGCCACTTTCAAGACCGGGGATGGCTTTTATGTATAATAGTTTTAGAAACCTTGGACTCTAGAGAAGAGGGCTCTCATACAAAAATAACATAATCTTCGACACAATTTTATTTATTTTTACCTAATTTTCATAACATTTTCTACATAAACATATTCAAACATCGTTTGATGATGTTGGTTAGTAATTTTTTTGCATTTGGATGAATGATTGTATTAAAAAAAATCCTGTTGTTGGAAAAAGTGAGCGGGTCCCTTGCAAATTCATTGTAAAATATTACCTATAGAACTTGAATGATTTTGATCAAAATTGGCTCATCATGAAGTTTATGATTCCATTAGATCATTTGAAGTATAATCTAACCGTTTTTGTAAAGGATGGCTCCTATTCAAAATTAATAGAAATATGATAAAATTCGAAACATTTATATTTTTGAAAATGGATTTCTGTCTGTCTGTTCTCTACACACTCGGAAACTACTTAACCGATTTGTGTGAAACTTGGCAAGTGTGCGTATTGGAGACCGAGGATGGTTCCAATTATGGTTTGAGTCCCCTCCACTTCACAGGAAATGGGGAGAAAGCCTCCCAAATAAAAAACGAATAATTGCATAACTCGAGAACCGATCAAGCAAACAGTTTTTGGTTTCAACAAGTTTTTCTTTCTCTCTTTATATTTGGAAGAAAGGAATGAAGAGGCTCTCTTACAATTTTTAACATTACTTAAAAACTAATCAACAAATAGAACCAAATTTGACATATAAGGGCATTTGGGTACGAAAAATTTTTCAATAAATATTTGGTAACCTTCCAGATGCGAAACGAGAAGACAGAAGTGTCTTTCATACAATTTTTTGTATTACTGAAAAACAAATCGAGCAAATGGAACCAAACTTGGCGTGGGAGGGTTTTCGGGTACGATAAATGATTTCCGAAACCTTCCTTTCCATTAAGGAGATAGGAAAGGTAAAAGAGCTCCATTACAATTTTTCGCATGACTTGAGAACTAATCAAGCAAATGGAACCCAATTTGGCATGGGCGAGCATGTGATAAGAGAGATGGTTGTATGATTATTTGAAACCCCTCCATTCTTTTATTGGAATAAAGGAACCGAGGCTTCGATACATTTTTTTTGCAAAACTCGAGAGCTTATCTAGGAACTGAAACCAAATTTCACATGGAAATGATAAGGGCACGAAAAATTATTCTATGTTTATTTGAAACACCATATCTTTGGACGTCTACAAAAACCAAACTTCGAATAATTTTCAAAAATTTCAATTTTTTTGATAGTGTAGCAAAGCACGCTGGAAACCCTAGTTATTGAATAAAAAGCCTGTATAAAACACTTTAATAATTATTTTTTTAAAATTCATCTATATATATAAAAAGCAATTATCTGTATGTTTGTTTGTTTGTTTGTTTGTTTGTTTGTTTGTCCTCTATAGACTCAGCCGTCTTAAGAGCTAGAGGTCTGAAATTTGGCATGGATACTCATTAGGTCCAGGAAGGATGAAAAATGTTTTCAGATTTTTGGATGACCCCTTCTGAAGGGGGTCGTCCATACAACACAAATATGGTTTTCGCGATATTGACGTTATTTTTTGTCGGATCGTGTTGAAAATTTGCATTTGAGTATTTTGAAAGACGAGAAATCGATTGCAGTTATAAAATTTAGGGTCAGGGGTCGGCCAAAGGGGTCGTCCATATTCACTGATTAATGTTTTTGCGATATTGGCGTTATTATACACCAGATTGTGATGAAAATTTGCACATGAGTGTTTTGAGAGACGAGAAATCGATTACAGTTATCACATTTAGGGTCAGGGGTCGGCCAAAGGGGTCGTCCATATCCACTGATTAATGTTTTTGCGATATTGGCGTTATCAAATTTAGGGTCAGGGGTCGGCCAAAGGGGTCGTCCATATTCACTGATTAATGTTTTTGCGATTTTGACGTTATTCTACATTAGATTGAGATGAAAATTTCCGCTTAGGAGTTTTGAGGGACGCTCTTTTGCTTTCAGGTTTCAAATCTTGACTCAGGGGTCGGCAAAAGGGGTTATTATCTGTTCACTGTTTTTACGATATTCTCTTGATTGAGCATAGAATTGTAATGAAAATTGACACATGGGAGTTTAACAGAAAAGATAATTGATTTAAGGTGTCAAGTTTTGAATCGTGGTCAAAAACAAGGCCGTCCATGTCAGTTGCTCACTGTTTTCGCGATATTGTCGTGATCATGCATCGGACTGAGATGAAAATGTTCAGATGAGGGTTATAAACTATGAGCAATTGACTCCAGGTAGCATGTTCCGTGTCAAGGGTCGGCGAAAAGGGCGTCTATATTCACTGTTCACTGTTTTCAATTTCCTGACGTTATTTTACACATAATTTGAAAAGAAAAAAAATGGCACAAGGGAGTTTTGAGGAACGTAAAGTTGGTTTCAATTATCGAATTTCGGGCCATGGGACAGAAAAAGAGGGTTTCATTGAAAGTTCAGTGTTTTGTGCAATAATTTTGTTGGAGGCAGTTAATTCATACCAATTTAAGTGTGAAGGTCAAGCAAAAGAGTCGTGCAGATAAACATATAGTACATGTTTCTGCCATAACGTCTAGATTTTGAAACCGATCGAGAAGAAAACACTCTCACATAAATTTTAATAAAAAGCCAATCAACCGTTTAATTCGAATTTCAAGTAATAGTAATAGTAGCGACTTTAAACACTGTTTGAATTTTTTCCTCAAAATTGTCGAAAGAATGTTTCGAATTCATTTTCTAAACTCATTTTGACGTACCAATGATTTAAAGCGAAACGAAGTTCGTACGGGATCAGCTAGTAATCAATAAGACTCAATTTAAATTTCTGTTTGATTATGCAAACAAAGTTAAAAAAAAATACCGATAAAATTTGGACAATCTGGCGAGTTTAGTCTATTCTTATTGAATTCTGATAATCTGTACCCAATTTTTATCAATAAGTGAGATTTTTTTGAAAGCTGTATTGAAATTGTTTATCTGTAAAAAGATTTCGAAAGTTTGTTTTAGGTCCTGAGTCGCGATTGTTACACCAGAATCCTTTAGTAGCTCTTAAAATTTTATTCAGACATTTAATCTATAAGTTTTGAGAAGAAATTTTTGCTTTGCAGATTTGGACCCTCATGGGGTTGCAAATGGGGGAACCCTATTCCCCCCGCCATGGTACTATATTAAAAATAATACATAATTTTATTAATTAGATCTAGTAATTTCCAGCAAATTTAATTCATGGAAAATTCCCGAGTTCCTTGATTTAAATAAATTCCATTGCAGTTTTTTCATATGTTAAGTTGAGGACTAGAGTTTTAGGTAAATGACCACAAAAAAATCCTCCTATTTAATAAACTTGTATTTTGCAAAAATTGAAAGATGTTGAAGTTGTTGAGTTTATAAGTATTTATATTTATATTTTTTAAATGATTTTTTCTCGTTGAATCGAGGTTTTTAACGTCGGATTAGTTCGGATCGTACGAAGAGGAGCCATTCCCAACGATGAGTGAAGTTAAGGAAACCATTCGCCAGTTGAATAGAAACAAGTCGGCTGGGAAGGATGGCATCGCAGCTGAACTCATCAAAATGGGCCCGGACAAGTTGGCCGATTGCCTACATCGATTGATAGTCCGGATCTGGGACATAGAACAGCTACCGGAGGAGTGGAAGGAGGGGGTAATATGCCCCATCTACAAGAAGGGCGACAAATTGGACTGTGAGAACTACCGAGCGATCACTGTCCTCAATGCCGCCTACAAAGTGTTGTCCCGAATCCTACTCCGCCGCCTAACGTCACAAGCAAACAGATTCGTGGGAAGTCATTAGGCCGGCTGCATGGAGGGACGGTCAACGACAGACCAGATATTCACATTACGGCAAATCCTCCAAAAATGCCGGGAACACCAAGTCCCTACGCACCATCTATTCATCGACTTCAAAGCCGCATACGACACGATCGACCGTAACGAGCTATGGAAAATCATGGACGAGAACGGCTTTTCCGGGAAGCTGATCAGACTGATCAAGGCGACGATGGATGAAACGCAGTGCTGTGTGCGGATCTCGGGTGAATTGTCGAGTTCATTCGAATCGCGCAGGGGGCTTCGACAAGGTGATGGTCTATCCTGCATGATGTTCAACGTGGCGCTTGAAGGTGTTATTCGACGAGCGGAAGGCGAAATGCGGGGCACGATTTTCAACAGATCCAGTCAACTTATCTGCTTTGCCGATGACATTGATATAGTCGGCAGATCATCTGAAGCGGTGGAGGAGATCTACCGCAAACTGAAACGTGAAGCAGGAAGGATTGGGTTGATGATTAATACGTCCAAGACAAAGTACATGCTGGCCTGCGGATCCGAGACCGACCGAACCCGCTTGTCCACTAATAACAAGGTCACGATCGACGGCGACGAGCTGGAGATAGTCGAAGACTTTGTCTATCTCGGCTCACTGGTGACCGCAGACAATGACACCAGCCGTGAGATCCGGAGGCGAATTATCAGCGGAAGTCGTGCCTACTATGGACTCCACAAGCAACTGCGGTCGAGAAGACTTAGCCCTCGCACGAAGTGTAGGCCGTATACGACGCTCATTAGACCGGTTGTTCTCTACGGGCACGAGACATGGATATTGCTCGAGGAGGACCTGCGTACACTCGGAGTATTCGAGCTACGAGTGTTAAGAACCATCTTTGGCGGCGTTAAGGAGAACGGAGTGTGGAGGCGAAGAATGAACCACGAGCTCGCGCGACTCTACGGCGAACCCAGTATTCAGAAGGTGGTGAAAGCTGGCCGGATACGCTGGGCTGGACACGTTGCGAGAATGCCGGACGACTGTCCTGCAAAACAGGTGTTCGCTACGAATCCGGTAGGAACAAGACGAGCGGGGGCACAACGAGCGAGGTGGTAGACCAAGTGGAGCGTGATCTGGCGAACGTGGGATGCCCGAGAAATTGGTGAACGGTTGCCATGGACCGAGTGAATTTTAGGAATTATGTTCGTCAAGTTATGTCGTGAGACGGAATACTATGTAAATAAAAAATAAAATAAGTTCGGATCGCAATTGAGTACGCCAGTTTTATTTGGACTCGCTGGAAACCCGCAGAAAATCGATGGACGCTCTGTTTAGAAGGATCTGAGTAGTAGTAGATGTCATTAAATTTAACATCTAAAATAGGTCCTAACGAAGGCTGCATTAGTTTGCGTAGCGTAGGACTGTTACATTTAACTAATCGGATTCAAAACTATTCCAGGAATAAACCAATAGACTGAGTCGATTTGGTGTCATTTTTGAATATCTCAAACCCTGGGGTCTTAAACGCTTCGTTTTGGTTCAAAACCCATCCATGATTTTTTGCAGAATTTTGAAGTAACGTTTACATAAGTAAATTTGAACTTTTATGTTTGTATGGGAAAATTAAAAATTAACTACTGAAAAATCAACACCATTTTTGTTTCTTCTGTGGAACCGAGCCTGCTGACAGTTTCTGTGCCAATTTATAAAATTTCTAAGCAAATTTTTCGCTAAACAACTTTGTCGAAGACCATAACTTCGTATCTTATTAGGCAAAAAAGTTATTAGCCGTATAACAGACATATGTCTTTTCGTATTGAAATACAATAAATTCAATTGACATCCCTGCAGGGTGCCTAGCAAGATATAGCATGGCTACTTTTCATGCAATACTTTGCGAGAGTCCAGCAGTGATGTCTATTGAATTTATTGTTTATCAATGCGAAAAGACATACCGTTGTTAAACAGTTAATAATTTTTTTTACCTAATTAGATACGAAGTTACGGTCTTCGACAAAGTTGTTCAGCGAAAAATTTCTCTTATGAATTTTATAAATTGGCATAGAAACTGTCTGCTGGTTCGGTTCCACAGTAGAAACAAAAATGATATTGATTTTTCAGTACAAAATATTCAATTTTCCCATACAAACCTAAAAGTTTAAATTTACTCATGTAAACGTAACTTAAAAATTCTGCAAAAAATCATGGATTAGTTTTGGACCAAGACGAAGCTTTTTAGACCCCAAGGTTCGAGAAATTCAAAAATGACTCCAAATCGACTCAGTCTAATAAACCAATGCATCGAGTAATGACACTTTAAAATGCAATACAAGCAATATGCAATAATTAATTGATATAAATTGGTTGAAAACCTTATAGCCAACGGATAATATTCATAGAAATGATAATTTAAGTCGTAAAAAATGATACTTTGAATCATTTTTGAGTAAATGTAATTTTTTCCTTATTCATTAACTATAATCTTTTTTGATTGATATTTTTCGGTGAGCGCAAGACGAAATAAAAATGCTGTTTTTTAACGTTTTCGGCCTACTTAACTTTCGGCCATCCTCAGAAAAACTGTATTTATTAAGTAAAATTAAAAGATGAAATTAATTACAAATTATACTTTTGAATTTGTCAATGCACTGTGCACTCGGAAATTGAAACTCACAAACTTTTTTGCCGCGTGTTTCCTCAACGGCCGTCTCACGATTACGGGTTTTGATGAAGCAATGATGTCGTGTTTTCGTAGTATTTTGCTCACTTTTTCACTCAAATGGGGGATGTATGTTAAGGAAGCATATCTACCCATTTGAGTGTCTCGGTTTTCGTATTGTAGCGAGTTATAAATTGCATCTGTTCTTGTTTTTAAAATGTGGTTTATAAAACTGTCTGGATAGTTATTGGAAAGAAGGATTCCTTTGACATTCTGGATGCTTTTTACCCTTTCTTCTACGTCAGTCAGTTTTAGTGCGCGATCAATTAAAGCAATCGCTGTGTTCATTTTGTGCGCATGGGGACTGGCGGATGAGAAATCTAGGTATCGTCCGTTCGTTTGTTTTGTGAACCAATGCTTGTTTATTTTGTTGTTTTTTCTGGTGAGAGTCATGTCTAAGAAGCGAATAGAACAGTTTGTTTCTTTTTCCACTGTGAATTTTATGCTCTCGAAGGGTTTGTTAAATTCGTTTTGGATTTCATCAATTCTATTTTCTTCAGCAATGAGAAGGCAGTCATCAACGTAGGCAGTCATTAACTACGTCTTTCACATGAATCGTGCCAGCGCTATTTTCAATCTACGAGCATGTCACTGAAAACCAATAAATTTGTTGATTGGTTGCAGGCAATTCGAAATAGCACTCGAAATATTTACGATGGTTGGATGAAACTTGAACGCGTGACTTCCTTTGCCTTAAGAAAAAAAAACCATATGCCGAATTTCAAATTCATCTTTTATAGAGCTTATGTTTAGTTTATTGTAACTGTTGAGTAAATACAACGAGAAGTCAACGAGTGAACTAGGACTGCATAACTTAGATTCTCGTTAATAAAGTGTTTTTTTTATTTCCAATGTTGTGTTTGAATTTTTACGCTCAAACTATCCATGCTCAAATATTTAACCTGTTTATAATCGAGCTGTGCTTCTGCTTATAAATTTTTTCCATCTTTTACTTAACACGTCAATACAGATGTTATACCTATCCCTTTTTCTCGTCACAAAGAACATGTACAGTAGACCGCTGTAAGCTTGGTATGGAAATTTCAAATTCTTAAATTTTTACACCTCCCATAACTTTTTTTGGTTGTTTCTGCCGCCAGGAATAGCAATAAAAATTTAGGAAGCGATCCATCAAGTCCTGAATTAGCGCAAAGAGTTTTAATTTTGTATGGAAATTTGTATGGGGAATCAAAATTTTTCATTCAAAAATCGCCAGAGCTGTACTGAAAGTTTCAAAAAATATAACTTTGAATGAAAAATATTCCTTGATTCTTGCAGTACAATTCATGTGAACAAACCACAAACCTAACTTTTACCCTAGGAAAAATATTCGATGTTATACAAAGTTTTTGTTTTCAAAATTATTATATTTAAATTTAGCGTTTTTGAATACTTGTTTGAAAGCTGTGAAACCATAGGATGAGTAAAAAAAATCTAAAAAAACTGCTTTGCATAGCCAGGAAATTTATTGACCTCTATTACATTTACAAAAACATATCATGAAATTATTAAAAACTCTAGCAAGCAAAGTCTGCCATTTTTAAATACTTTTCAATGGATTCAGATTTTTTATTTTGAAACGGCAATAACTTTTTCAATGAAATTATTAGCTGCTTGTCATGTTTGCAAAAAATGTAGCTTAAGAATAGTCAAAAGCAAAAATCAAAGACCGACTTCATTTCAAGCTTATTTGAATTTTCTGGATAATTTAATGTGCAAAAAATGTGTCTTCCGTACAAATTTCTATACAAAATTGAAATGCGTTGCGCTAACTCAGGAATCAACCAAATCATCTCAATTTTTACACTGATGCTTGGTGACCCAAAAGACATCGAAAAAACATATGAGAGCAAAAAGTCATTTTTTGCAGCGGTCTAATGTACAGACTAATTTCTTAGGAACTTTCTCACGAATTATCCAATTTTTAATCAATTTTATCCCAAATTTTTAAAGTGGCTCTTCTTTCTATAGAGGGAGGAGTTTTCAATCTCGTGGGAACTATTTCCGGCTCCAAAAACTTTCCCTCGCGAATTTTCATGCCAATCTGTTCAGTAGTTTTCGAGTCTATGCATTACATACTGACATAAAATGCCTATTGTTGGTAATGAAAAAAAACTTAAATTTCACAGTTGTTAATTCGAAACTTAACAAATCATTTTTTCTTTCTCCTTTCAGGTCTCCTAAGGTTGCAGCAAATCTACCAGGGACTGCGACCCGGAAACGAAACCTTCCACGTCGAAACGGTCAAGCGGATAGCGAACGTGAGCGATGCGATCGAATTCTTGCGCACCATCGAGGAGCTCAACCGGTGGAGCCGGAAGCACATCGTCCTGGATTGTAGCACCGAGCTGGCCAAGGACATCGTCGTCAGTCACGTGCGGGACATCACCCTCGGGAAAAGGACCTACCATTATTTGCTGAGTGGTCTGGTGAGTTTCAGGGTTCCGGCAGGAGGAAGTATTTACTTTATTGATTTTGACATGTGTGGTATTGAACGTTTCGGTTAAGGAAGTCAGGGAGAAAGTTCTTACTTACGGGAATGCTACTTTGGGGAATTCTTCATAAATTAAAGCTTATAAGAATGTTACTTCTCAGTGATCCACATTCCTAGTATCTAATCACATATCTCGCCGGGAATATATCTCGGCTATGATTTGTAAGTACATTTGCCTATAAATCTGTGTAAATTCAACGAATAAAGTCTTTTCTACACGCTTCAACACAGATAAATCGGGATTATAAATCGATACCGTACCATTCTGAATCCTAGCGTTTAATTTAAACGAACTCGAATTGCACAGAACAGTAAAACAATGAAAAACCACCTCGGCCAACCCCTAGCCGGGTGGATTTTTCCAACTAATGCCAATATCTAGTTCAGGTACCGGAAGCCGATAAAACTGCTTTAACTTTTCCACAGCCATCGATGCCGAAACTTCCGTCGTCCTCTTCCTCGATTCCGGGGGACCGGTTGCATTTGCCCGAACCAGCCAGCTTCCCGGATTTCGTCCCCAACATGTGTTGTAGTACCGTATCATGCACAGCGTTCTGCATAAAACATAAGCATCGGCTTTGATATCGAAAAGTTTTGCTTCTACGTCAACATCACAACCACCAGCCACCAGAATCATCATCATCATCAACATCAGGATCATCATCAGGTTCTCGTCTCGTATCGGTGATGTCCAGAGTCGACAACCTTTTGAGTCAAAAAAAAATAAAATTTTTGACAATTTCATCCATTCGAACAATTTTGACAATTTTGACAAATTTGACAATTTTGACAATTTTGACAATTTTGACAATTTTGACAATTTTGACAATCTTGACAATTTTGACAATTTTGACAATTTTGACAATTTTGACAATTTTGACAATTTTGACAATTTTGACAATTTTGACAATTTTGACAATTTTGACAATTTTGACAATTTTGACAATTTTGACAATTTTGACAATTTTGACAATTTTGACAATTTTGACAATTTTGACAATTTTGACAATTTTGACAATTTTGACAATTTTGACAATTTTGACAATTTTGACAATTTTGACAATTTTGACAATTTTGACAATTTTGACAATTTTGACAATTTTGACAATTTTGACAATTTTGACAATTTTGACAATTTTGACAATTTTGACAATTTTGACAATTTTGACAATTTTGACAATTTTGACAATTTTGACAATTTTGACAATTTTGACAATTTTGACAATTTTGACAATTTTGACAATTTTGACAATTTTGACAATTTTGACAATTTTGACAATTTTGACAATTTTGACAATTTTGACAATTTTGACAATTTTGACAATTTTGACAATTTTGACAATTTTGACAATTTTGACAATTTTGACAATTTTGACAATTTTGACAATTTTGACAATTTTGACAATTTTGAAAGTTTTGACAACTTTGACAACTATGACAATTTTGACAATTTTGAAAGTTTTGGCAACTTTGACAACTATGACAATTTTGACGATTTTTCGACATATTTTTTTAATGTTTTGTTTGTGTTAAAAGCTTGCCGATCCCTGTAGCTTCATCGACAAACCGGCGAAATTGGAGCTCTCAAACTATCGGTCGGGTTAGTCTTTCGGTCGTTTCGGACAGGTGGAACTGGTTGTCATGATACAGATAGGTACTAGGGGGTGGAAAACAAGCTCGCAAAAATGGGAAACCACAAAAAGCGCCTTCCCGACAGGTAGAAGCTACTTCCTACCTAGTAAAAAGCAGGGAAACTAAATACTAATAATAATAGTAATAATGACATGCTCTAATTAAAATATCATATATAAACTGCATCCCTGCCTGGAATTCGTAGGCAGGAAGACTTCCTGCCGAGGACTATCTAAGTACTCGGCTACTGTCGAACGATGTTAGTCTATCGAACAAGACAGCTAGATTTTCAGTTCCTGGTGGGTGTATCAGGTACCTTGCATCGTTTTGTGGAGCTGCAGTACTCAAAACGAGACTGATAGAAGGAAGTTTTCAAGAGAGGCTTTAAGACTTTTTTTGAGCCCTGCAGTAAGAGAGTTATAGGTATGCAACCTATGCTGTAAATGTAAAGCTTCTGAATATTAATAAGGAAAACAAACAGAGGTCGGCATTAAAACGCTATTCGCTAGTTAGTCCGCTACATTTTTGTTTATATATTTGTTTTATAACTTTATTTTTAGAAAAGTTAGGGCTGAAAAAACTCCATCACTTTGCAGAAAATAACATTTATCAGCATTCCGGCTTGAAAAATGGCACCTAGTGGAGTTTGTTTATCCGTTATTCCAACAGAAATCCCGTAATAAAATAAATTTGCCAGAAAAAAAGTAGCGGACTAATAAGCGTTTAGCGATTTAACGCCAGACACAAGAAAAAACCATATATCAGCATTCTTCCTTGACTGATTTTTTGTGGTGGGGTTTGTCTATCTGTTAGTTTAAACGTTTGGTCAAAAACTGAATTAAAACGATAATTATTTAACAAAAACGGAATAGACAAATTAGCGTTTAGCGCTTTAATGCCGAACACTGAAAACAAACTTTTCAAGAGTTGCTATAAGATTAGAAGGCCCACACCTGTAGACACAAACAACTTTTTCAAAGGCCAATTATAAAGCTCTGCCTTCAATTATGTATCCTTTATAGGTTCACTGTTAAGGTATGATTAAGACATTTTATAACAAACCACTTAAATTGAAAATTCTTACTTGCCATTTAATTCCCTAAAGCATGTTTTGATAATTGATTTATTTGGTAGTTATCTGACCGAATCATCATCTCATTTAGCTTATTTTAATCGTTGCCTTTTATCGTTACTTAATCGTCGGGGAGAGTGGGGAAACGTGGGCCACTCTAAATATCTCAGATATGTGTTGAGATAAAATCTCAATCCAACTGTCAGCGTCGTCGCTTTGCTTCAGCATATTTTTCTATATGTTGTAGAATTACTTACATAAATAAACAAGCACCCGCAAATTGCATCCGTGGGAGACCTGAAGTACATAAAAAAATTAATGCTAATACGATTATGATATTAGTTTTGTCATGTTCTTTCAAGTGGAAAAGGAACGTTTGATGAAATATCAATAAGTCACACAAATGCAACCAATTTGCAAATCATAGCTTGTGAGGAATCGTGGGCCATATTTTATGTGGTATTTTGGGCCACCAATATTTTTATGATTTTATACACATTCAGAACATAAAATTCGATTTCCCTATCTGTAAAGTTTTCTTATGCCAAATGAAGAGTTATGAAAAGTATTTTGTCCATCTTTTAAAGGAATTATGCCAAAACGTTCGCAAGCCAGATTTATTAGTCTATTCGATCGTACACAACTCTCTTTTCAATTTCATCATCTGATATTGCTTTTAAAAAACGAAATGAATTCTAAAATTACAGTTTTGGGTCAACTCATAAACTTTGCATGTTATTTGGTTAACTTGGATTAAGTGGCCCACGATTCCTCACCATTTTATAAAATCCAAAAAATATGCCTTTTTACAACAGTGAGAACTTGGATTTTTTTTTAATTAAAAAAAACTACCTTATGATACTTTCAAAATGTAGAAAACCATACCATTTTTTATTTTCATTTTATCTCTCATAATAGAGAAGTTATGGAACAAAGAAAAAAAAGTGTCCCATGATTCCCCATGCTCAAACAGAAAATTTCAAAACCAGATTTTTGTAAATTTAGTAGAAACTTTTGATCAAAAGGAAATCAGAAGATGCACAACTTAAAATCGATATTAAAAATCTGCATCAAAACAAGATCATTAGTAATAGATCACGAATCCAACACCAAATTTGATCTCGAGACATGGAATTTAGTCAATGGAAAACCGTTTGCTTCATTCACACACTATGGTCATTGAATAAATTACAATTTGAAGAGTTTGACTTTGCTACTTGAAAAATTTAGCGGCGCTAACAAAAACGCTAGCTAGGTCAATGTCAGCGTTCGCTCATCTTAACCGTGCTGAATGCACTATTAAAATTAGCAAACTTTAGCAAAAATCTAATGTCTACTTATTCTTGTTTTCTTTATTTAGAGAGGATTTCCACCATCTCAATCATTCGTCCTCTTGAGCAAAAATCGCTTAACGCTTATCGCTAAATGAACATCACAGAAAAACCATTGAAAAACTTAAGACATTAATAAGCTTTATTCAGATGTTCAGTAAATTTTTCACTTGACATTTAATAAAATGATTTATTCAACAAAAAGTTTTTCCTCATATTGTGATCGTTTAAGCACGTTTAAGTGCAAATTGACTTCTTGAAATCGAAGAATGGGGAAATTTCGGCTAACCTGACTAACAACAAGTTTTTTATCCAGCAGATATTCAGCAGATAAATGTGTATCGTTCCGCTCTTTTGAATTATCCGAGTTAAGAAAGTTACTTGTAGGTGGCAAAAACTTCTCAATGCTCGACAGTTGTGCCGTTTTCTTTATTTTTGTTGGGTCTACCTACCCTATTTTGGGTGTTACAAATTACGAATTTCAAGAGGTATTCATCTCTTCTTTCAGAACATCTAAGAAAGGTAATTTCCTCTCTTCTTCAATTTCTTCAGTTAATTTGGTATTCTGCTGTAGACCATTTATGTATGATAGAAGTTCTTGAAGAAAATCTTTGTTTATTTATTAACACACAAAAAATGTCAGCGACTAATCTTCCCTTTACGTATTTACGTATCGACGTAAGCTCTAAAGTTGTCCATAAATAAAGGGGTAGAAGCAATCTGAAAAACAGCAATACTTTTACAATAATTTCAGAGAAGAATGTTAGCCAGAACGTATTGGATTTCACACAAGGACCATAAGCCATTCAACTGAAATAATATCGAATCAATTAAAGCCTTTAAATCAAATTTCCTAAGAAGGATTAATCGTTCTCTAGTAAGACCATTTGGTCATCTCCAGTTTTGGCGTTTGCTCGTTGGAAAATTTTTAAATCTAGCAGTTTTGAGAAATATCAGCAATTGATAACTAAAAACTAACTGTTGAAATTAATAATTCAATGCAGGTTTCATTGTGGAAGAAGGCTCAATAATAACAAGATACTAATTACTTAAGCGGTAGCTATTTTTTACACTTATTCTCGACAATAATCCTTTGAAAAGGTGCTAGATGTCTTGTGATATTTTGGATAAACCAGTGTAGTAATGAATTTCAAAATTACTCCTTTGTTTTCATAAACAAAATTTTTAGAAATTTTCTACGAAACCTCATACTCCAATTTAAACATTGTCCAATATTTCTTGTTAAGGCATTTCATTTATTCCGTCTACAATACCAGTAAATACTCTTGAAACCCGATAAGTAAGACCAGAAATAACGATTTGTATTTGAACCTTCTAAATCTCAACACTGACGAAAAGAAGCACTTTTTAACACTGTTTTAAAAACTGTATCGAAAAGTACTGCTTTTCTACACACTTTTTTCTGAAAGGAAAAGCAAGCCTTTTTTAAACCAAAGTTCGCATCGAAAAACAAACATTATAGTATGAAATTGCAAAAATAGCTTTATTCATTCGGTTAATGAACCACAGAAAAAAATGATTATAACAACTATCTTCACTTTTGTGATAACTGTTTTTGTTTACCACAACTGAAGGCTGACTGTGAAAAATGAATTCAAATCATCAATCAACTCGCAATTAGAAATTTTTAAAAAATTCACAAAAAATCGAAGCAGCAATTTTCTAAACCTTTCGAGATAAATATCTTATGTTATTTTTTTCGGAAAATCATATGTGCTATCAAATATTACTGTCAGGTTTAGTTTGGTTCTTCTTAACCCAGCAGAAAACTGTAATTACTTTGTGAAATCAAATTTATACAAAAATCAGAACCAGAAAAAACTTTGAAGGCAAACGTTATGATGTGATGTGAAGGTTTAACGAAGATTAATAAACCGCTTCAGTTGAAATACAATAAATTTAAGGTGCATCCTTGAGCTATAATATAATCTTCATTTTGCAAAAACGATCAGAAAAATACATATTTTTCAAAAGAGTAAAATTGTGCAAAAAAGATTCCTTCTTTCAATCTTTTGATTTATAAATGATTGCTTATAACCCTAATCCAGTCTTGAGTGTCTTTTGGATGCAAGGCCGTGCGAACGAGGGGGAACTTTAGGGGTTTATACCCCCCCCCTGGAGATTTTTTACAAATTAAATTTTCAGTTCAAGAAATTCATTCCGGTTATTTATCCTATCTCACTCCAGGCCTGAGACATTTTTTAATGTATTGAAGTTCATCTATTAATGTATAATCAATTACTGAAAAAAAATCGTTTATATCATGTTTCATGTGGATATGAAATATTTTTTGAGAAACCAATTTCAGCCTCAATTTTATGTCGTGTTTCTTGTTTTAAAAATTGTTAATTGCAAATTCAAATGGATTTTGATAGATAACTTAAGGCCACACAATTTACATTTTTCTGAGGTAAAATGAATTCAAGAGCTTATTTCTCTTTATTTTCGTGAAGTTTTTGAAAATTGGTTGAAAATTATTAAAGAAAATTCTAAATTTCTCTGAAAAACTTTGAAATATCAAAATATTTTTGAAATCAAGGTTCTTATTATTTTTCCACAAGACCAAAAGAAATTTTGACTGCGAAAAAGTTAGAGGAGTTTTATATTTGTTATTTTTTTTTTCAACTTAAATATTAATATTTAAAAAAGCAAAAGTTTGTTAAATGAAAAAAAAATTGTTTTGATTTGGTTTGATATCATTCAAAAATGATTCATTATTAAACTTATCCGTGCGAACGAGGGGGAACTTTAGGGGTTTATACCCCCCCCTGGAGATTTTTTACAAATTAAATTTTCAGTTCAAGAAATTCATTCCGGTTATTTATCCTATCTCACTCCAGGCCTGAGACATTTTTTAATGTATTGAAGTTCATCTATTAATGTATAATCAATTACTGAAAAAAAATCGTTTATATCATGTTTCATGTGGATATGAAATATTTTTTGAGAAACCAATTTCAGCCTCAATTTTATGTCGTGTTTCTTGTTTTAAAAATTGTTAATTGCAAATTCAAATGGATTTTGATAGATAACTTAAGGCCACACAATTTACATTTTTCTGAGGTAAAATGAATTCAAGAGCTTATTTCTCTTTATTTTCGTGAAGTTTTTGAAAATTGGTTGAAAATTATTAAAGAAAATTCTAAATTTCTCTGAAAAACTTTGAAATATCAAAATATTTTTGAAATCAAGGTTCTTATTATTTTTCCACAAGACCAAAAGAAATTTTGACTGCGAAAAAGTTAGAGGAGTTTTATATTTGTTAATTTTTTTTTCAACTTAAATATTAATATTTAAAAAAGCAAAAGTTTGTTAAATGAAAAAAAAATTGTTTTGATTTGGTTTGATATCATTCAAAAATGATTCATTATTAAACTTATAAATTCCATAGCACCAAAACGAGAGGTGATAGACAAAATATTACAAAATATTCGAGTTCAGGACACCAATATCTACAAAATCAATTATCAAACAAAGGCATTAAAATGCTGTCTCTTGATTTATCAATTAAATGCTATAAATAAGTTTTTAAATTGTCAGAAGTTTAAAAAAAAAAATCTTAAAATCTTAAACGTTTAAAACATATATTTTTTATCTTGATATTATAGATCAATTTTTGAAGTCACCATGATTTTGTTTTTTATTTAATTTATCAACCCTACCGGTGAAAATTACGCTGGTTTAGTAGGAAAATTCCAAGATTATGAAAATTATAGGCGGATAGAAAGTTAAAAGAAATGAATAGATATTGAAAATGAGCGAGTAAAGTTTTGTTAGAAGCATCTTTATCACATGTTCTCAATAAGTTCCTCAAGAAAAAATATCTTTCATAATCTATAATTGTTCTAACAAAAAGAGCATTACTTTGACTAATAAGGCCGAAAAACTTAATACATTTGATTATAAAAATAAATTTTTCCAAGTTATAGTTTAACTTTTTTTAACTTTCAAATAAATAAACCGAATTTTAGTGTCGAATTAATAAATTTTTGAAGGAATATCTTTACGTATTACGAATAACGTATTACGTGTTTGTTTTTCAATATTAAATTTTCGTGGTCTGGAAAGATAATATTTTTGGAAAAATCTAAATCTTAATTTTAATAATACAAAATATTTAGAGTATAAAATTTCAAATTATAATTGCGCTTGAAAATTTATGAACGTTTTGCTGATTTTTATAATTTTAAATAATATTTTTTAATCGATCATGTTAATTTAAATTTATCTATGAAAAGTACAAAAAATGGTTCGAAGTTGCAATTTGAAAGTTTAATTTGGGCAATGTAAACTTAATGAGTATTGCCTTTGAGCTGTCAATATTCAAATCAAAACTTGGAATTTCTTATTTTTATTATTATCAGTTTCGTACCAGTTATAAAATAAAAGAGAAATGGTTTTTATTTTATTTTTAATTCAAGATTATACAAAGAAGTATTTTAATCAACCCTTCAATTGAATATGAAAAAAAGAAATATAAATGAACATGATTAGAATTTACAATTTTTATCAGTTTTTTTTTAAAGTTTCAAATCGTGGTCTGATTGGTCTGATTTTTTTTAGAATTCGGTTTTAATCTTTTTTCAAATCTGGTTTTATATTTGATGTATTCCTGTGCACTGATTCTTACGTCCGAAGCTTCAAATTCTGGATTTATTTAAAATATAAATTCGCATTCGTTTTCTGGTGTTTCGAAACAAACGAATATTTAATTAAAATTTAATCATTTTGCAAGTTTGTGTGATGGTTATGTGAGTATAAAAATGGTTTTAGAAATCAAATTTCTAATTTATTTTAGTTTTTGGTATGATTATTATTTCAAGCTTAATTTGCATTTCGAAACCCCATCTTTGCCCCCCCCCCCCCCCCCATGGACACGTCCTTCGCATGGGCCTGCTTGGAAGTATAGAAGTATTTAAGTTCAAATTAAAAAAAATCTTCTGGAATCTATATATATAAAAATGAATTTCTGTCTGTCTGTCTGTCTGTCTGTCTGTCTGTTCCCTATAGACTCGGAAACTACTGAACCGATTTGCGTGAAACTTGGCAGGTGGGGGTATTGGAGGCAGGGGAAGGTTCCTATTTTGGTTTGGGACCCCTCCCCCTAACAGGAAGGGGGGAGGGGTATCCCAAACAAAAGACAATTTTTTGCATAACTCGAGAACCCATCAAGCAAATGGTAGCATATTTGGCATGGGGTGGTATTTGGGAACGAGGAATATTTCTATGAATATTTGGTACCCCTCCCTCCTTTCAGTGGCGTGATAGGAAGGGGGGAGGGGGGCTACCTTACAATTTTTCATATAAATCGAGAACTAATCGAGATATTGGATCCAAATTTGGCATGGGAAGGTATTTGGATACGAAAAATATTTAAATGATTATTTGAGACCCCTCCCTCTTTCCAGTTGAAAGGGGGAGGGGCCTCTTTCCTATTTATTTATATAGTTCAAAAACTAATAAAGCAAATGGAACCAAATTTGGCATGGGACGGTATTTGGATACGAAAAATATTTCTATGATTATTTGAGACCCCTCCCTCTTTCCAGTAGGGAGATATAAAGAGGGGAGGGGCCTCTTTTATAGTTTTCAACATAACTAAGAAAGTAATTAAGCAAATGGAACCAAACTTGGCATGGGCGGGTATTTGGCAACGCGTCATGTTCTAATGATTGTTTAAGATCCCTTCCTTCTTACAGCGGGGAAGAAGGAAAGAGGGAGGGGAGTTTCATACAATTTTTACTGCATAACTCAAGAACTACAACAGCAAATGGAACCAAATTTGGCATGGAATGAAATTTGGGTACGAGAAATTCTTCTATGAATATTTGGTATCCCTCACTCTTTCGAAGAGGTGGATGAAAAGGGGGAGGCAAGGTCTCCCTTACAATTTTCAGTATAACTGGAGAGCAAATTGAACCATATTTGACATGTGAGTGTATTTGGATACGGAAAATGTTTCTATTATAAATTGAAGCCGTACCTTTTAAGCGGTAAGATATAAAGAATATATAAGATTTTTGCATAACTCAAAAATTTACTACTTAAATAAAACCAAATTTGGCATGGCATGGAATATAGGAAGGGAAGAGGGAAGCTTACATTTAACTTTTATTTTACAAAATCCGAGAAATGGACAATACTTAACATGGAAAATCATTTTGGTATGCGTATGACTCTACGATTATTTGACACATCATCCTCCTTTCAGTGAGAAGGTACATGGGAGGAGGGAGGTGAGCCCAATACAATTTTGTTGGCATATGTTCTCAATTTATGCTTACGAAGCCAACAAATGGAAACAAATATGGCATGGAAAGGTACTTGGTTACGAGATATGTTTCTACGATTGTTATAGACTCTTATGCTTTACAGTGTAGAGAGGGAAAGAAAGAAAGGGCTCCATACAATTTTTGTTGTAAAGCTTAAATACTTATCAACCAATGGAACTATATTTGATATAAGAGGATTTTTGGGAACGAAAAACATGTTTATTAAAGATTACAATCTCCATTCAGCAGGGGGTGAAGGGAAGGACAGGGGGGGGGGGGGAGCTCTCTAATCAGTTTTTTAACATAAATTCAGAACATATCAAGCAAAAACAACCATACTTTATAAGTTAGATTATTTGCGAACGATTAATTTGGGACTCTTCTTTTTAGGGCGAAACTTAAGGAAACAGATGAAAATTATCAGATCTTTAAAACAAATTTATAAATCAAGATTCAGAATATAAGTTATGGTTTGTGTTGCAATTTGAAACTCCAGCTGAAGCTCTCATTTTATGGTGGTTGCTTATTAATTTCGTCATAATTTGATTTAAAATAATACCAAAAACAATAAAAATTTGAATGATTTCTGAAAATATCATTTGATTCTGAAAGGTGTAGCAAAGCACACCGGGTCAGCTAGTCCTCAATAAATGTTTGATTTTGCATCATTATTTTTTAAGGGACGCACCCTGAAAGTCCAGAAAAAAGAACTCCTCAATCAGACCTTGAGTGTCAGTTTTACACTCCTCGCTTAAAACTGCTAAATCTCTCTTGTTTGTCAACCGATTTTTTTAAAATTTTATAGTTTCGAAATTCTCGTAACTGAAATATGTTATTCAGACATTATTCACCTACAATTCCAAAGTTTTCTGTCATTCAAAGTCTAAGAAATCAAATCCGTAACAACATGCTTCGGAAAAAGACTGTATATCAGCTAAGAAATGCTAAAAAAAATCACTTAGTCTTCAAGAAAGTTGAAATACGAAAGCTGTACGTTGCAAAAAAGGATTTTTTTTTTCTATTTTTAGATCATGACCACAAATTATATAAAAAAGGGGTGTAAAACCCGTACTTTTCAATCGATGAACCGACAAAATTGTTTAAGTCATACCAGATAAACTTGGAAAACTTCTTTGGAAAGTTGACGTAATTTGTGGTACATTTCTGCATCTTCTGCAAAATACAAAACCCAAAATTTGGACAATTTTTAAAAAATTGCTGTTTTTCAAACTTTTTGTTAATTTGCAATGTCTTAGGTTTTCTTGCACTTCAATTCAACTTTGCACTGGATTTGGAGTATTCACACAAGATTTTCGAAATAAATTTATATTCATCAGATAGTTAATTTCATACCGATTCTAGTGGTGAAATTTCAAAAATATGACAAATATAGAAGTTAAAGTAGATCTAGAAAATAGATATGGTCGCTTGCGTTTTTAACAGTTTTCACTCAACCGTCAATATCGAAATTTAAAAAAAGCTAGGTAGGTTCAGCCTTTTTGGAGCAGATAGAGAGGAATGTAGGCAACGTTCAACGCCAAAATACTTTACTGGTACGAACCACCTCATGGGTTTTTAAATGAATTTCAAAACGAACAAGCAGCTGCTAGCGATAATTTGCGATAACTTATGAGTATTTAAATAGTATTTAACATTTTCATTTTTCATGTTTTTTGAAAAGTATTGCAGCGCTTCTGAAATTTTACCACTAGAAACGGTATGAAATTGAATTTCTGGTGAATATAAATTTATTGCAAAAATCTTGCATTAATATACTGTTGAAGTGCATTGTAGAATTCAAGTGCAAGAAAATCTGAAAAAAATTGCCATTTACAAAAAGTCCGAGAACCAGCTACCTGTGGAAATCGTCAAAATCATGTGTTTTGTATTTGAACAATCTAAAAATGCAAAAATGTGTTAAATTACGTCAACTTTTCAATCCTTTTTTCAAAATTAATCTGGTATGACTTAAACATTTTCGTCGGTTCATTGATTGAAAAGTATGGTTTTAACAAAAATTTTTTACAGTTTTTTGTGGTCATGATCTTGAAAAATTTAAAAAAAAATTATTCTTATGTCCTTCGTATAGCATCCTACTTCAGCTTTCTTGGACATAAAGTGAAATTTGTGTTGACCACTACGTAGCTAATCTACAATCTTTCTTCCAAAGCATGTTTTCGGATATTTTTCTTAGACTTTGATTAACAGAACATTGAAGTGGCTGAGAGTCAATTTTGAGTTACATTCCAAAACTATAAATTTGTAAAAAAAATCGATTGGGAAACAATAGAGCTTTTAGGCAGGAGTGTTAAATTGACACTCCAGGGATTGTAACGAGAAAATTTTTCTGGGACGGATGAGGATTGAAACGCTTCCGATCTTAATTCTAGGAACGAAAAGTATTTCTTTCATTAACTTAACTAAAGTGTACTATTTGAGTTCAAAAGTTACATGATATTTCTTTAAATTATTATTTTTTCCTTAACTTCAAGATTGACCTTTTATTTTTAACGTAATAGTTCTCAAAAGAACATCGTTCTCGTCCACTTCTACCAACAATTTCAATGTCAGTCTAGTTTCAAGCCTACCATGAGAACATAGACTCCCACACATCGGCTCTATATAGTTTTCCGTAGCCACTTAAGTTCACTTTTATTTGCAATTGAGCTTCGGAATCCGGTCCTTGAAAACAAGAATGGCAGGAAACCAAAATCAACAAAATCATTGCTGCTGCTTCAAACGCTCTCGTGTAGCAGTAGCAATCCATTCGATGGCCCTGGAAGCAAAATCCAATTCAAAGAATTGAAACCGGAATCTGGAGAAGTTTTATTTTCATTTTTTTTTTTCTGTTCGTCTTGTGTTGCTTGCTCCCTAGATCCGAATGATGCTCTCCAATTCCAGTAGAAAATTGTTTCATAAATTGTTTAGTTCAAATCCCTGTTGGGAGTGGAAAAGATTTCATTTGTATATCTATTGGTAGAGCTACAGATCTGGGCCCTAACAAACAACCGACAACCGACCTCTTGATATCAGATTTCTTAAGTTGTGGTGCCTCCGTGTGAAATCTGCTGCTGCTTCTGTTTCCCTCCGTTTCCCATAAATGAAGTGATTTCTCCTTTCGAACCTGGTTCCGAAAGATGTTGCCCCCGGGGGGATTACACAATTTGTTATTGGGACAACAGCTGCTGCTCCTTGAGCCCCCTGGAAACGGCTGTCTGACTGGCTGGCAAAGGATTCTGTAATTGTTGATTCATTTTCAAGTGGCTTACGGAAGTTTTGTTTGCTAACGAAGATAAACGTTTGGGTGTTTTAAGATTTAATAATGAATAGATGTTTCCTCTTCATTTCTGGGTAAAATGGGAGGCATGGGGTTGAATTTATCAGGTTCGATTTCTGGTTCAATATTGCCTCAATTTGTTGGGTAAGAAACGTAGCTCGTTTCCTCTATTTAGGTTTCTGGCTTTTCCTCACACATACACACTTCGTACTAGGAAACACATTGCGGTTTAAAATGGAAACACCGACCGAAAGCGCCTTACGGGAAAACGTAACCACCAACCGGAGACTGAGCCATTCCAATCAAATTTTATAGCTTCAAAAAGTATGTAGGAAGTATGAAGGTGCTCCTCCTGTGAATGTGTAAGCTTCGATTCGATTCCATCAATTGCCATGTGAGGCTTATAGACACCCACCACAAAACCACAAAGTCGTGTAGAAGGAGCTGCTGCTGTTGCTTTTTTGTGCAGATATTGAAGGCTATTAGAATTTCTTGAAATGTTTAACCACATTGCGAGATGCTATCATGGATTGTGACTCAACAAGCTATACCGGTAAAAATGCCCGATGAACACTCAGGATTTGATTACGTAGAATTTTTATTTCGGACTTAGATAAGAACAATTCTAAGAAGCTGCCCGGAAATGTCAAAAATTTCGAAAACGTCAAAATTGTCCTAAATGTGAAAAATGTCCAAAAAGTCAAATGTAAAGAATGAAAAAATTTAAAAAAATGTAAAAAAATTTTAAAACAAAAAAAAGTAAAAAATAAAAGAAAATGTAAAAAATGTCAAAATTATCAATAATGTCAAAAACGTAAAAAATGTCAAAAATTTCAAAAATGTCAAAAATGTCAAAAATGTCAAAAATGTCATAAATATCAAAAATGTCAAAAATGTCAAAAATGTCAAAAATGTCAAAAATGTCAAAAATGTCAAAAATGTCAAAAATGTCAAAAATGTAAAAAATGTCAACAATACCAAAAATGTCTTAAATTTCAAAAATGTCAAAAATGTCAAAAGTGTCAAAAAAGTCAAAATTGTCAAAAATGTCAAAATCGTCAAAATTGTCAAAATAGTCAAAATTGTCGAAATTAACAAAATTGTCAAAATTGTCAAAATTGTCAAAATTGTCAAAATTGTCAAAATTGTCAAAATTGTCAAAATTGTCAAAATTGTCAAAATTGTCAAAATTGTCAAAATTGTCAAAATTGTCAAAATTGTCAAAATTGTCAAAATTGTCAAAATTGTCAAAATTGTCAAAATTGTCAAAATTGTCAAAATTGTCAAAATTGTCAAAATTGTCAAAATTGTCAAAATTGTCAAAATTGTCAAAATTGTCAAAATTGTCAAAATTGTCAAAATTGTCAAAATTGTCAAAATTGTCAAAATTGTCAAAATTGTCAAAATTGTCAAAATTGTCAAAATTGTCAAAATTGTCAAAACTGTCAAAATTGTCAAAATTGTCAAAATTGTCAAAATTGTCAAAATTGTCAAAATTGTCAAAATTGTCAAAATTGTCAAAATTGTCAAAATTGTCAAAATTGTCAAAATTGTCAAAATTGTCAAAATTGTCAAAATTGTCAAAATTGTCAAAATTGTCAAAATTGTCAAAATTGTCAAAATTGTCAAAATTGTCAAAATTGTCAAAATTGTCAAAATTGTCAAAATTGTCAAAATTGTCAAAATTGTCAAAATTGTCAAAATTGTCAAAATTGTCAAAATTGTCAAAATTGTCAAAATTGTCAAAATTGTCAAAATTGTCAAAATTGTCAAAATTGTCAAAATTGTCAAAATTGTCAAAATTGTCAAAATTGTCAAAATTGTCAAAATTGTCAAAATTGTCGAAATTGTCAAAATTGTCAAAATTGTCAAAATTGTCAAAATTATTGTCAAAATTGTCAAAATTGTCAATTGTCAAAATTGTCAAAATTGTCAAAATTGTCAAAATTGTCAAAATTGTCAAAATTGTCAAAATTGTCAAAATTGTCAAAATTGTCAAAATTGTCAAAATTGTCAAAATTGTCAAAATTGTCAAAATTGTCAAAATTGTCAAAATTGTCAAAATTGTCAAAATTGTCAAAATTGTCAAAATTGTCAAAATTGTCAAAATTGTCAAAATTGTCAAAATTGTCAAAATTGTCAAAATTGACAAAATTGTCAAAATTGTCAAAAATGTCAAAAATGTCAAAATTGTCAAAATTGTCAAAATTGTCAAAATTGGCAAAATTGTCAAAATTGTCAAAATTGTCGAAATTGTGAAAATTGTCGAAATTGTCAAAATTGTCAAAATTGTCAAAATTGTCAAAATTGTCAAAATTGTCAAAATTGTCAAAATTGTCAAAATTGTCAAAATTTTCAAAATTTTAGAAATTGTTAAAATTGTCAAAATTGTCAAAATTGTCAAAATTGTCAAAATTGTCAAAATTATCAAAATTGTCAAAATTGTCAAAATTGTCAAAATTGTCAAAATTGTCAAAATTGTCAAAATTGTCAAAATTGTCAAAATTGTCAAAATTGTCAAAATTGTCAAATTTGTCAAAATTGTCAAAGTTGTCAAAATTGTCAAAATTGTCAAAATTGTCAAAATTGTCAAAATTGTCAAAATTGTCAAAATTGTCAAAATTGTCAAAATTGTCAAAATTGTCAAAATTGTCAAAATTGTCAAAATTGTCAAAATTGACAAAATTGTCAAAATTGTCAAAATTGTCAAAAATGTCAAAAATGTCAAAATTGTCAAAATTGTCAAAATTGTCAAAATTGTCAAAATTGTCAAAATTGTCAAAATTGTCAAAATTGTCAAAATTGTCAAAATTGGCAAAATTGTCAAAATTGTCAAAATTGTCGAAATTGTGAAAATTGTCGAAATTGTCAAAATTGTCAAAATTGTCAAAATTGTCAAAATTGTCAAAATTGTCAAAATTGTCAAAATTGTCAAAATTGTCAAAATTTTCATAATTTTAGAAATTGTTAAAATTGTCAAAATTGTCAAAATTGTCAAAATTGTCAAAATTGTCAAAATTGTCAAAATTGTCAAAATTATCAAAATTGTCAAAATTGTCAAAATCGTCAAAATTGTCAAAATTGTCAAAATTGTCAAAATTGTCAAATTTGTCAAAATTGTCAAAGTTGTCAAAATTGTCAAAATTGTCAAAATTGTCAAAACTGTCAAAACTGTCAAAATTGTCTAAATTGTCAAAATTGTCAAAATTGTCAAAATTGTCTAAATTGTCAAAATTGTCAAAATTATCAAAATTGTCAAAATTGTCAAAATTGTCAAAATTGTCAAAATTGTCAAAATTGTCAAAATTGTCAAAATTGTCAAAATTGTCAAAATTGTCAAAATTGTCAAAATTGTCAAAATTGTCAAAATTGTCAAAATTGTCAAAATTGTCAAAATTGTCAAAATTGTCGAAATTGTCAAAATTGTCGAAATTGTCAAAATTGTCAAAATTGTCAAAATTGTCAAAATTGTCAAAATTGTCAAAATTTTCAAATTTTTAGAAATTGTTAAAATTGTCAAAATTGTCAAAATTGTCAAAACTTGTCAAAATTGTCAAATTTGTCAAAATTGTCAAAATTGTCCAAATTGTCAAAATTGTCAAAAATGATAAAAATGACAAAATTGTCGAAAATGACATAAATGACAAAAATGACAAAAATGACAAAAATGACAAAAATGACAAAAATGACAAAAATGACAAAAATGACAAAAATGACAAAAATGACAAAAATGACAAAAATGACAAAAATGACAAAAATGACAAAAATGACAAAAATGACAAAAATGACAAAAATGACAAAAATGACAAAAATGACAAAAATGACAAAAATGACAAAAATGACAAAAATGACAAAAATGACAAAAATGACAAAAATGACAAAAATGACAAAAATGACAAAAATGACAAAAATGACAAAAATGACAAAAATGACAAAAATGACAAAAATGACAAAAATGACAAAAATGACAAAAATGACAAAAATGACAAAAATGACAAAAATGACAAAAATGACAAAAATGACAAAAATGACAAAAATGACAAAAATGACAAAAATGACAAAAATGACAAAAATGACAAAAATGACAAAAATGACAAAAATGACAAAAATGACAAAAATGACAAAAATGACAAAAATGACAAAAATGACAAAAATGACAAAAATGACAAAAATGACAAAAATGACAAAAATGACAAAAATGACAAAAATGACAAAAATGACAAAAATGACAAAAATGACAAAAATGACAAAAATGACAAAAATGACAAAAATGACAAAAATGACAAAAATGACAAAAATGACGAAATGTACAAAAATGACGAAAGTGACAATAATGACGAAAGTGACAATAATGACGAAAGTGACAATAATGACGAAAGTGACAATAATGACAAAAGTGACAATATTCACAAAAATCACAAAAATGACAGAAATGACAAAAATGACAAAAATCACAAAAATTACATGAATGATAAGAATGACAAAAATGACAAAAATGAAAAGTAAAAAGTCAGGAAATCAGAAAGTCTGAAAGTCAGAAAGTCAGAAAATCAGAAAGTCAGAAAGACATAAAGTCTGAAAGTCAAAAAGTCAGAAAGTCTGAAAGTCAGAAAGTCAGAAAATCAGAAAGTCAGAAAGACAGAAAATCAGAAAGTCAGAAAGTCAGAAAGTCAGAAAGCCAGAAATTCAGAAAGCCAGAAAGTCAGAAAGTCAGAAAGTCAGAAAGTCAGAAAGTCAGAGAGTCAGAAAGTCAGAAAGTCAGAAAGTCAAAACGTCAGAAAAACAAAAAGTCAGAAAATCAGAAAGTCATAAAGTCAGAAAGTCAGAAAGTCAGAAAGTCAGAAAGTCAGAAAGTCAGAAAGTCAGAAAGTCAGAAAGTCAGAAAGTCAGAAAGTCAGAAAGTCAGAAAGTCAGAAAGTCAGAAAGTCAGAAAGTCAGAAAGTCAGAAAGTCAGAAAGTCAGAAAGTCAGAAAGTCAGAAAGTCAGAAAGTCAGAAAGTCAGAAAGTCAGAAAGTCAGAAAGTCAGAAAGTCAGAAAGTCAGAAAGTCGGAAAGTCAGAAAGTCAGAAAGTCAGAAAGTCAGAAAGTCAGAAAGTCAGAAAGTCAGAAAGTCAGAAAGTCAGAAAATCAGAAAGTCAGAAGGTCAGAAAGTCAGAATGTTAGAAAGTCATCAAGTCAGAAAGTCAGAAAGTCAGAAAGTCAGAAAGTCAGAAGTTCAGAAAGTCAGAATGTCAGAAAGTCAGAAAGTCAGAAAGTCAGAAAGTCAGAAAGTCAGAAAGTCAGAAAGTCAGAAAGTTAGAAAATCAGAAAGTCAGAAAGACAGAAAGTCTGAAAGTCAGAAAGTCAGAAAGTCAGAAAATCAGAAAGTCAGAAAGTCAGAAAGTTAGAAAGTCAGAAAGTCTGAAAGTCAGAAAGTCAGAAAGTCAGAAAATCAGAAAGTCAGAAAGTCAGAGAGTCAGAAAGTCAGAAAGTCAGAAAGTCAGAAAGTCAGAAAGAAAAAAAAACAGAAATTCGAAAAGTCAGAAAATAAGAAAGTCAGAAAGTCAGAAAGTCAGAAAGTTTGAAAGTCAGAAAGTTAGAAAGTCAGAAAGTCTAAAAGTCAGAATGTTAGAATGTCTGAAAGTTGAAAAGTCAGAAAGTCAGAAAGTCAGAAAGTCAGAAAGTCAGAAAGTCAGAAAGTCAGAAAGTCAGAAAGTCAGAAAGTCAGAAAGTCAGAAAGTCAGAAAGTTAGAAAGTCAGAAAGTCAGAAAGCCAAAAAGTCAGAAAGCCAGAAAGTCAGAAAGTCAGAAAGTCAGAAAGTCAGAAAGTCAGAAAGTCAGAAAGTCAGAAAGTCAGAATGTCAGAAAATCAGAAAGTCAGAAAGTCAGAAAATCAGAAGCTCAGAAAGTCAAAAAGCCAGAAAGTCAGAATGTCAGAAAGTCAGAAAGTCAGAGAGTCAAAAAGTCAGAAAGTCAGAAAGTCAGAAAGTCAGAAAGTCAGAAAGTCAGAAAATCAGAAAGTCAGAAAGTCAGAAAGTCAGAAAGTCAGAAAGTCGAAAAGTCAGAAAGTCAAAAAATCAGATAGTCAGAATGTCAGAATTTCAGAAAGTCAAAAAATCAGAAAGTCAGAATGTCAGAAAGTTAGAAAGTCAGAGTGTCAGAAAGTCGGAAAATCAGAAATTTAAAAAGTCAAAAAGTCAGAAAGTCTGAAAGTCAGAAAGTCAGAAAGTCAGAAAGTTAGGAAGTCAGAAAGTCAAAAAGTCAGAAAGTCAGAAAGTCAGATAGTCAGAAAGTCAGAAAGTCTGATAGTCAGAATGTCAGAATGTCAGAAAACCAGAAAGCCAGAACTTCAGAAATTCAATGAGTTAGAAAGTCAGAAAGTCAGAAAGTCAGAAAGTCAGAAAGTTAGAATGTTAGATAGTCAGAAAATTAGAAAATGGACCTTTAGAAACACAAACTTTAATTTTTTGGCCTTTTTTGTGAAGTAATTTTTAAACTTTTTTATCGAGAATTCAAAAATGATAATTCAGGTTATTGATCAGAAAGTCACAGAAATGAAGCAAATTTCCTCATTGAAAAGAATCCTGCAGGAATTTGATTTCAATCAGTTAGACATCCTGTTGGTCCCTAGAAATGTGTGCTCCTGATTCCTGAAAACGTCACGACAGGAAAGCCCCTTTTGATGCGAGGACAGAGCTGAGTTCAGATTCGTCCGGAGGCAAAATTTAAGGTAAATTGAAGGGAAAAATCATCGCACGGAAAACGTTTTCACCGTTCTGGGTGGTTCGGCAAACGTAAATTTCTTTTGAAGCTCTGAAGCAATGGAACGGGAACAGAAAAAAACGAATCTCTGAATGTGAAAGAGGGAAAAAAAACTCCAGCTGGAAACACCCAGCATGAGTTTTGAAAAGACTACACTAGAAGGATCAGAGCTTTTTGTGGTTTTCCCTTCGTTGGAAAAGCTACTGAATTCCAAATGTCCGCATTTGGACGTCGTCATCCTCATTCGATGTCTGGCCATCTATTGAGAACATTGGGTGTGATAGAGAGCAATTGTGTGTCCTCAAACATACATATATCCGACTATATTCGCCATGTTTCGGTCGATTGTTCATTCATTCGGTTGGTCATCATCGATCAGTCGCTCTAGTTGAACAGAAGAAATGGCAAAAAAAAACTTTCTAAAATACCCAGGAAAGTGGAGAAAAAATTTCACAATCAAATGTGAGGCCTTTTCATTCCCTCTACTTATTCAATGCATTGATGACACGGACAAAGGTTGTAATTTTTGTAGGCAGTAATTTCCTGTAATTTCTTACTGCATTTCATCGTCAGTTCGTTTAATGGATTGCAAAAATTAGTTACAATTTGTTACTTTGATTTATCGGCCTAGCGGTGAAAAGTGATGTCCTTTTTAGTAGGGACATCTAAAGATTATGAAATTTTTATATAGATGGATAGAAGGTTAGAAGAAATGAAAGATGGTGAAAATGAGCGGGTAGAATTTGTCTAGAAGCATTACCATCACATACCAAATTTTTGTTCCTCACGAGCCTACTACTATGAAGTGGTAGATACAGATAGAGTTGCATCTACCACCACACATTAGTAGGCTTAGCGTGGTCCGCCCCACAAGCGAGAACTTGTAGTGCGGACGAACAAAAAGATGGTATGTGATCGCTCAGATAAGCTCCCTTTAACTCAGAAACGCATCTATCGATGTTTAAGTCTTCTCAGTTTGTTATCTTCGCATTCGTTACATGCGGGGTTTGCATGCGAAACGGTACGGTCGATAGTCTGATAGTGACCAACAAAATAGTGACCAAAAAATTTGGTATGTGATGGTAATGCTTCTAGACAAATTCTACCCGCTCATTTTCACCATCTTTCATTTCTTCTAACCTTCTATCCATCTATATAAAAATTTCATAATCTTTAGATGTCCCTACTAAAAAGGACATCACTTTTCACCGCTAGGCCGATAAATCAAAGTAACAAACAAAAATTACGGTGATTAATCTCTTCATAAAATTAAATAACTTTGGCCAAAAAGAAATAAAAACACGACATCATAGCATCGGTGGTTGGTCACTATCAGACTATCGACCGTACCGTTCCGCATGCAAACCCCGCATGTAACGAATGCGAAGATAACAAACTGAGAAGACTTAAACATCGATAGATGCGTTTCTGAGTTAAAGGGAGCTTATCTGAGCGATCACATACCATCTTTTTGTTCGTCCGCACTACAAGTTCTCGCTTGTGGGGCGGACCACGCTAAGCCTACTAATGTGTGGTGGTAGATGCAACTCTATCTGTATCTACCACTTCATAGTAGTAGGCTCGTGAGGAACAAAAATTTGGTATGTGATGGTAATGCTTCTAGACAAATTCTACCCGCTCATTTTCACCATCTTTCATTTCTTCTAACCTTCTATCCATCTATATAAAAATTTCATAATCTTTAGATGTCCCTACTAAAAAGGACATCACTTTTCACCGCTAGGCCGATAAATCAAAGTAACAAACAAAAATTACGGTGATTAATCTCTTCATAATATTAGTTACAATTTTGCCAATTTTGCCAATTTTGACAATTTTGACAATTTTGACAATTTTGACAATTTTGACAATTTTGACAATTTTGACAATTTTGACAATTTTGACAATTTTGACAATTTTGACAATTTTGACAACTTTGACAATTTTGACAATTTTGACAATTTTGACAATTTTGACAATTTTGACAATTTTGACAATTTTGACAATTTTGACAATTTTGACAATTTTGACAATTTTGACAATTTTGACAATTTTGACAATTTGGACAATTTTGGCAATTTTGACAATTTTGACAGTTTTGACAATTTTGACAATTTTGACAATTATGTCAATTTTGACAATTTTGACAATTTTGACAATTTTGACAATTTTGACAATTTTGACAATTTTGACAATTTTGACAATTTTGATAATTTTGACAATTTTGACAATTTTGACAATTTTGACAATTTCGACAATTTTGGAAATTTTGTAGATTATGAATCGTCAAATTTTTCCCAACACTTTTTGATATTTTCGATTTGTAGATGTTTAAAAGAAAATTTATTCAGGTATTCATAAGAATCCGGTTTTGATTTGAATCTTCTAGCCTTTCGATAGCATTTTATCTTAAAGACGTTTCAGCAGAAAAACGGGAACACATAATTCAGCATTCATTCCCATTTGACAAGGTCTGGATAAATCTGTCAGCGAAACAAAAACGTAATCCGGGAAAAAAGTGCTTCCAAAATAGATAAATCAACATAACTCAACCAAAACAAATCGCTGAATCAGTGGTAAATTTAGTGGAATTTTATGACAGCCACCTTCCTACCTTCTTCCTGGAACTGTCCAACGTATTCCGATACAGAGCAATCAAAAGCTGCCAAAATATGGCAAGGTACTTCTACCGAAGAAATTCTTCATCTCACACACTGCGTATCGAATCGGCTGGAATGTTTTTTCGGTTCCATCAATATGCTGTGTCGATATGTATTTATGGAAACGTGATTTATGCTGGATCGGAGCCATGTTTGTATGCGCGCTCCATTAGTGAGGGCTTTTGGGTGGGTGGGCCATCTTTTTTTCCGTTATTGGGAAATCCCAACCCAATTGAGTTGGTTTTGTGGTTTGGGATTGGAACTACTAAAACTTGGTTGATAGCAGCTTCCAGGCCACGCTAATGGTATCTTACATAAGAGCCCAGTATATGTTATGTAGCCGTGATAATAATTTCTAACCCCTCCTTTTCGATTTCATTTCTCCTCCCCCGCGAAACTAGGTGATGGACGACCGCTGGGAAAGTGAGGTGATCGAGTACGGGGCCATCAATATTACCGGTTTTCGGATTGTGGACACCAGCCGGAAGTACGTGAAGGAATTCCTGGACGGCTGGAAGCGCCTGGACCCAACGACGTCCCAGGGCGCCGGCAAGGAACTGATCTCGGCTCAGGCCGCGCTGATGTACGATGCGGTTTTCGTGCTCGTCGAGGCGTTCTCCAAGATAGTGCGCAAAAAGCCGGACCAGTTCCGGGCCTATACGATGCGAAACCGGGGCCAACCGTTCAATCTTCCCGCGAATGGAACGCGAACCATGGACTGTAATATGTCCAAGGGATGGGTCACGCCGTGGGAACATGGTGACAAAATTTCGCGCTATCTACGCAAGGTGAGTGACACTAATGGCGAGGTGGGCATCAACTCACGGGTTCATTGTTTTCGTTACTAAACCGCTGTTCATTTATTTGGAGAGTTTAGAATGAAACAATATCTATTAAAGCTTAGCAATAAAAAATATCCTCAATTTTTTTCAATACAATAAACGCAATGATATGGAGATATAATTATAAGACAAATAACATTTCTAATTTTTCATTCATTCAATTTTATCAGCAAACATTTCAAATATGGAGTTTTTTTTTAATTTGATGGGTTTGCGCCGGAGGTTTTAATATCATCCCCAAAATTGCAAATTTGTTTCATTTTTACGACTTACGTGTATTTTTTCAGATTTCTAAAAATTGTGTTTTTCGAGTAAGCTTCGATTAGATTTTTTTGTGAAATTAATAAAACCATATTTCAAGGCAACATAACTTTGTTATTTTTCAACGGAAGTCATAAAGTAGCACATCAAAACGAATTGAAATTTGATCAGCTTTTCAATTAGAATATTCAAATAAATTAAATTATGACTTTGAACATGAACATTTATACAAAAGCTTTAAATGGTGTCTAACAGTACTGTTTGCATCACCGAATATTCTGCAAAAACTACCTGTTGAAAATACCTGCCAAAACGACAGCAATAAGTGCAAAACTGAACAAAAATGGGTACGCAATTTGATGCACATATCTGTGAAAAAAAAACGTGCTTTTCCAATAAAATCTGGGCAACCAGGAAGGCACTAGACTTTTCCCAAATATTATATTGAATATCCGGAAAAGCCCAGATAAAACCGGGCAATCTGGCAACCTTACATTAGATTATTGTTTGAAAATTGAAGTAAGTTTTGCTGCAGTTATCCTACCATTGTTTGTTCATTGTTGTTATTATTGTTATTATTTTTTTCATAACTCTTAAAGTAGTTGTTGGCAAACTTTGGTGTCTTCAGATGAAAGTTGAATCATAGATTGGGCTATACAAAGGTATTTTTAACAGAATATTCGGTGATGCAGACGGTACTTTTAGACACCATTTAAAGCTTAAGTATGTACAATTTTTCACGCTCAAGGTCATTATATAATATTTTTGAACATTTTATTTGAAAAGCTGCTAAAATTTTAATTTGTTTTGATATGCTTTTTAATGACTTCTGTTTTAATATTGTTTACAAAAAAAACCTTGGTGAATCTAGTTAATCAAAAAAAAAAATAAATTTAAATTTTGGGGATGACTAAAGACCTCCGGCGCAAACTCGTGAGATAATAAAAAAAATATCTTCATATGTTGTCTCCAAAAAACGATATGACCTTTAATTTTAATCTATACATACAGACTCATTCAAAAAATAAACCCATAACCATTATTTCAAAAAACAAAATGAATTCAATAATTTTGGTTGAATACCTACCTACCTTTTCTCACTTTTTCTAGCTCAACTCAAAACGTTTACGAGTTTTTAATATCGAGGATTTAAGTTTTTTTTACGACTTTGCAGAAGACTACAAAATATTTCTAATTACGTTCCAAGGAATAACAAAGCATCCTTTTGGCTTAAATTATTGAAAATGTCTCTTATAACAACTCTTTTTTTAAACAAACATTAAAAAAAATCCACAAAACCGAGAAAAATTTTACAAAATCTTTAATTCTTCTGTTTTGGAAAGAACGTGAACAAATTTCTTAATTGAAGTTCCAACTTTTTTCAATAATAATATTGGAAACTAATTCAAATGAGGGTTCAGCACCACAAAATTAGTCACAAATACATAGTTTTCTACTATTTACTGACTTTTTTAAAATTTATGTTTTCTTATTATTTTAATTTTTCAATTCTTTAATTTCACGCATTTTTCATTTGTTGTTTTGAGACTCAAACACTATTGTTAAACCATAATAAAATTATGACAACATCCTGCCATCCGATTAAAAACTCTGACATTTGATTTTCAATCTGGTACTTATTTGAATTCTCAAAATTTACTTAGACTAGAATGTAATCCTCGAAACTTACTTATCAAAAAAAACTATTTCGATAAAGTTATTAAGCTATCTGATTCTTTTGATCTACTATTTTTGAAAGTAATATTTCATACATCACATTTTACATAATTTTTTAGTAAAGTTCAACCCCGCTTATCCGAGATAGTCGAGGGAAGGTCCTTCCTCCTCGGATAAGTGAAACTTCGGATAACATGAATAAATTAAAAACCCTTTTCCTGTTTAATGTACATTTCTCTGCAAATTCAGACTTTAAACTTGTTCAAAACGTCTTTTTAAACACTCAACAATATAAAACAAAACTGTACATGGATTAGGTTTGAAACTAGTGGCTCGGATAAACTGGAAGTTCGGATAAGCGGAGCTCGGATAAGCGGGGTTCTACTAAAGTATGTTTTATGAGAATATTGTTATATTTTTATAAAAAAAAAATTAAACAAATTTTGCGTTTTTATGTAATGATTTCTACCATTTACATTCCGAATGCGTTTCCATCAATAAATTGAATTAAGATATCGGAAAGAGCTTTAAATTATAAATTTACCGATTTACCTTTTCATATTGTCCGCAATGACCCTTAACTTTAATACACGATTGATAGAAAAAATGATTTAATAACACAAGGCAACCAAATTCACACTTTTTCGAGGTGCAAAGAATATAATCGTTTTTTTTTTAATAATTTAGGGGCGCTGATACCAAATATTTATTCAGTTTATTTTTCTATCAGTATTTTTTAAGATAAATTTGCAGAAGAAATTTGTGCACTTTTTTGGAAAAACTGTTAGACATTAAAAATATTGTGAAAATAAAAGTTTTAATTCAATGGTCAGCTTTCTAGAAGCCCGTGAGTAGTTTTGAACCCTTAAAAGAAAGTTATTACAGATGTTTTTTTTTTCGAATCTAAATAAAGGATTTTTTAAAGAAATTTTAAGAAGATTGAAACTTAATTTTATCTAGTACATTTTAAAAGTCATAAGTCAATCCATTTCGCCATTTAAAACCAAGGTTTTGAATGAGTTAATTTTTTTTTTTCAAATACTCAAAGATTTTCTTTAATGATGTCAGAAATAGTTGAAATCTTTCCTAACAAAATTTCCAAAATTTTAATTTAGAATTTTTCAAAGCTTCGTGTCTTTGAAACAAAAAATCATCTTAAACTTTCTTGTAGGTTTATTAGAATATCAATTATCTCAAATCAATTATCTCAAATCAATTATAACGAAAATGAACCAATTTAAAAAAAAATTCACAGGCAAAATCATCAAAACTAGGGATGAAAGACCAAATCTGACCAATATTATGAATTACGAACATCAAAATCTTTCAAAATAAGTTTTGAAAGAGAGGAACGCGAAATACTGTTCCCCTATGTAATTATTCTTCTTATTCCATTTTTTTTTTCATATCATCAACCTTTATATTCAATTTATGTTAAGGTTGATGGATTTTTTCCCGCATGTTTCCGTGCCAAATAAAGCCGGAAATTTTTTACTTAAAACCTGACAAATAAGTGTTTTCATAGAAACACAACACTAGAAATAAATCGTTTTCAGGCTTCCAAAAATCAGATCATGATTATTTTGATACAACTTGCTAAAGAATTGGTTTTGTACAAAAAATTAAAAAAATATATATTGAATCGGTTTCAGTTTTTTTGATTAATTTTGCAAATAAATTGAATAAGTCCAGGAAAAATCCGGGCTATTTTTTTTCGAAATCCACACAACCGGACCGAACCGGACTCTCCCAAATTTTGTTTCAAATATTCGGGCAAGTCTGGGTAGCTTTACTTATGAAGATATATGTTACTTTTAAAGCTTTTTAAATCAGTGCTCTTGGTGCTCAAAAAATGGGTAGGTAGGATAGCAATATTCAAAGGTTTTACATGCGGGGATTCGAACCTCGTCGAACCCTGAACATCGTCGATGAGGCTATCTTGGAATTCTGTTCTTGATTTTCAATTGACATATTCAATTGTGGGTGTCAAAATTTTTTTTTTTTTGTGGTGTTTGAATAGCTGTGGGAAGCTGACGCTGAAAAGGAAATGTTGGTAAAAGGGTCAGGGAAATAAAAGTTTAGAGTAGGCAGCTTAGAATAGTAAGCTATCTTGAGACGTTGGCTATACCATCCTGCACCTTAAGTCCACTTCGGATGAATATGAACTTTAAGCAGAAGAGGATAGTGAACTAACCCCTCATGATACCAGTTGGAGGAAATAAGTTGGCGGTTTAAGAAAGGTCGCTCACTTAATCCCAACGAAACTAACTACATTAGACAGTATCTTATATATAATTTAAAACAATAAAATAAAATGGACAGCCCTCACCATGTTATAGAACTCTGTTCTAGGTGTTGATTAAATCCTTGGGATGACGACCACATCATGCGAAATCATCTTAGGGGTCCAATGTTGAGAGGAGATGGCTTGAAGGCTCGTCCGCCATCATCAAAAGGTAACATGAAAAGATATACAAAAAACAAAATGAAAAAAGAGAAAAAAAGGAAAAGAAAAATAGGATATAAGTTCATTCCATCTATCAATATATGAAAGCCTAGCTCAAACCAGTAATTATCTAGCTTAAATATCTTGATTGATATCGTCTACTTATCAAAAGAAGAGGAAATGCACAATGCTGTTCTTCTAAAACCTAATTACTTATTCTGGTCAGCATCTCTGACAAACTGTGCTAAGTCTAAATAGGGGTTCTATTAAAATATACCGTGTGCCTATTCAAAAATGCCAGTTATTCGGACTACCTACTCACTGTTATTCTTCAGAATCATACATTCTATTATCTACTACCATAGATAAATTTCAAACCTAACCGAAAAACGTAAAGATCTGCTAAAAGTGAATAAATAAAAAAAGCAAAACACGTCTTACCAAATGAAATATAATATTCTTCAACAACAGCATTCCCATTCAATGAGCCTCTAGTTCGTGTAAAATGCTTGATTTTCGAATAAGCCAACGAAATTCATAAACCGCAAATACACACTTAGGTACTAGAGCATTGGGGAGGCGAACTCCATTACCTTTCTCTAACATCGTAACACTTCTAACACGTTTTCTCCTTTTTTTTATTCTATGAGACTAAACCAACTAACTACCTAACCAAACGAATGATGCCCTATTGAATGTATCAACTTTTATTATGGTAAATTGAGATACTATCACTACCAAATGTTGCGATTGTTCTGCGGGAGGGAGGGCAAGCGTTTCAACTCCCATTCATCTTATCAACAAGGATCATGAAAAAATAGACATCGTTGAACCTACCGCTGAATTTAAACTAAATAAAAATGTCCAGCTCCTCTTCTTATTTAGACCATATTATGACACCATATTTAATAAGATTGTGTGTAACACTGTCTGGAAAATGATGGATTGATCCATCATTTCCACAAACATATACACCGCAGCCGTTAACCCATTGCATTTAAGGGTACGGATATTCAATTGTGGGTGTCAAAAATGTTCAAAATAAAATAAAAATATCATGCCTAGGATATATTTTGGAAAAAAGAGGATGGTTTTAAAAAAATTACCATGTTTATTTATTATCTCATTACTTTCCAGCCAGATTGGAAATAACTTTTTTGGTGTATGAGTTAATAATCCAAATAAAAAAGTTCAATACATACTGAATCTTTTCTTTGTGTTGTTAAATAAATTTTTGGATTAACAAAGAATATGAAATTTTGAAATTTAAAAAAAATAAATAAAAACAGTTATCATTAAAAAACAGTCAGGAGTTAATGTTTAATATATTCACATTGATTTATTTATTAATTGAACACCCAAAAATGTTATTTACGATACTTACACATTTTTTTTATTTGTTATAATATAATATTTATAATTATAATATTTGAAATCAAATTATAATTTATAACTTTGAAATTAAGTTTAAAATAAAGGGTGATTTGAATTAACTTCAATTTTAATTAAATTTAGTTCTTGAAATTTCCTTCAACTCCTTGTCGATGAAGAAAAGTTCGACAACTTGTTGATTCACAAAAATTGAAGATAATTGCAAATCTCCTGACCCTCTTCTCATTTTTATCGTTCCACTAAATGGAGGGAGGGGTTTTAAATTACTGGAGAAACATTTCTTGAGCTTATCAGCTTTATGCCTATGCAGGTATATGTACCTTCCCATGCCAAATTTAGTTTCGTTGGCCTTATAAGTTCCAAAGAAATGCGTTTAAACTTGTATGGAAACCCCTGATTATTACCTATCCTCTGGGTTTCAAATAATCTTAAAAACACTTGGTGTAGGTATTCAAAAACACCTTCAAGCCAAATTCTGTTCCATTCGCTCGATTTTATGATTGTTCTCATATCATATTTGGCTCAATTTGTTAGATAAATTCTTGTTTCATGCAAAACAATTGTATTGTATGTCGACTACCTGTCATAGTATTTTTTATGATGAAAAACGATTTCATCACAAATGGTCTTAATTTTACGTTCAATGTCACTAACTTAACCAAGGCTGAGTGTACAAATAAATTCTAAGTATCAAATTCTAACAAGCAAACTAACCATAAATTCATTTCCGCTACCATAGTACAAACCTGTGCGAACAATTACAAACGTTGTGTCGCAACACCGGACAGGTGTCACTTTGTGGCCCAGCGGGAAGTCCCTCGAATCATATCTCATCTAAGGCGACACACTCCAGTTTCCATGTTTAACAATAATGCACACAGCCCTTAATCACGATTTCTGTTTCCAATCTCTCTCCCCTTATTCTCCTTATTCGCCACTTCCGGTCGGGCAGGTGGAAATTTCGGGCCTCACGGGAGACATCCGGTTTAATGAGGACGGCAAGCGGCAGAACTACACCCTGCATGTGGTCGAGATGACGGTGAACAGCGCCATGGTCAAGGTGGCCGAGTGGTCGGACGAGGCAGGACTAACGCCGGTGATGGCCAAGTACACCCGGCTCAAGACCGACATGCACTACGAGAAGAACAAGACCTACATCGTGACGACCATCATCGAGGAGCCGTACGTGATGCTGCGGCAACCGGAACCGGGAGAAACGTTGGAAGGGAATGACCGATTCGAGGGATACTGCAAGGATCTGGCCGATTTGGTGGCCCGCAGGCTGGGAATCAACTGTGAGTATAACTATTTTGAATATCGGCGTGTATTTAGTTCAATCAAAATTAGTGTTTGGTGCTTTATGTGGATCCTAGAATTCTATGTTTTGTTGTTCTTTAAAAAATTTTAAACATTAATTTCATAAATGTTTACACAAATAAAAAAAACAACTAAAAAGAGTTAATTCGACCCTCGATTTTCTTCTTTAAAACATATCGTTGAATTCACAGTTCTAAAAACATCTATCGCAACTGCATTCACTAACTGTTTCCTGTGCAAAGATCCTTTGTCCATCTTCATGCCAACCATTCCGATGTCTATCCTAGATACCTACTAAATCCGTTAGCAGCGAAACATTCTGCTCGTTGCATCTAGTAAATAAAATGTGATGTTTAAAATTTCTCCCATCAGCTTAATTTACTGTCCGTTCGCCTTCGTTCCGCTGAGTTGTTTTGCCAAATAAAGTAAACTTCGAATCGGGGCGAGCTTTCCTCAGTTTCCGGGATGGGAAAAATTGGGGAAAACGTGGCGGCGGATTGTTCGGGGGAAGGAACCGTGGGCGACGTCGTCTCGGTTTTTCCAAACGGAATTGAAATTAAATTCCTGAAGCCATAAAATTCCGCACCGTCTATCACTTGGTAAATGCTGTACGGAATCCAGGTCGGTAGATCACGTCGTCGTCGTCGTCTCTATCGGGATGCCTGGGCCCCTCGCTTTTATTGCTCCGGTTGTACTGACTGCTTAGGCTTAGGTCATGTCTGACTGTGGGTTTTGGAAGCGAATATGGATATTAAAAAAAAATATCCACAAACTACTAATTTTCTGTATCCCGTTACCTTCAGCTACAGCCAATTAACGGATCATTGATGTAAAATTTACATTAAACAATATCATCCTAATTTAGACACGTCTACATTCGTCTTACCTTTTACAATTCGACATGCCGAGTTTGGCTCGTTTTGTTGTTGCTGCAAAACCAGCAGACATATTTTGAGAAAATGCTGAAACATTTTTCAGCTTCTTCCAGGAAAAACCGAGCCAATGTGGAAATGGTACAAAAGGACCCAACATCCAAATACGTACCTATAGCATCGCCCCCGGAAAACTGAACTAAAATAAAATGCAACAAACGGGACCACATCTATCACGGCATCGGTCTAAGCTCCTGCCCTGGGGGGATTGGTAATGTAAAATAATGTTTTATTTCAAAGATCTTTTTCAAACGAGGTTTGTAAAAGCTACATTAAAAATTGAAATAAAATTTGAAAACTATGTTTTAATCTAATGTACATAAGTAGGGGAGAGTGGGGATACTTGATCCCCTTTTCTTATTTTCACCATATCTTTTTGGAAAAATTTAGCAACTCGCCGTCTTTGACATTTTCTGACAGATTGTAACTTCAAGTTTCTATGCTCCAAAAATTAGAGCGATACTTGAACCCGTTGATGAACTAGAAGCATTTTCGTGGGAGTAAAAAAAATGCGATTTTTCTGAAGTTAGGGGAGACTTGATCCTTTATTGAAGGAGACTTGATCTTTTATTCAGGAAGCCCTAATCCTTGTATAAAAATCAAACAAAACCGCAAGATAGAATGTTAATTGACTATTTTGGTCATGTTTGTTCTCATTTCACAACTTATAGCAGACATAAGAAGAAAATTCTATAACTTTGTTTAAACGCTAAAGACATTGCATACTTAAAGGCGCTATTTTTCATAATTAAGAGAAAATTAATTTTTTTTGCTCTTTTCTTCAGACAATTGTTTGATAAATATTAGTTTTTGGATAAATATTAGTAATTTCGTAATCAGCAATCATAACGATCAATTCAGAAGAAGAATATGCCATTTGGAAGGGGGATCAATTGTACCCAACTCTAGGGGATCAATTGTACCCATAATCAACATTTTAGAAAACTTTTTTCCAAAAAAATTGAGAGTTTTCCATTGCTTTGAAAATATGGCATTATGAAGTTCATTTTACGCTCGAACGATTGATACATTGGAACATATATTTTTTTCATAATTTCCCCATGTAAGGAACATTTTAAAGTGATGAAAAAAGATCTTCAAGTTACATTTTGTGAAATTTTTCAAACAAAGTTCAATTACTCAAACAATTATTTTGTTAAAATTTTTTAAACTACAAGAATTGTTATTTTGCTCATTTTGGCACATTTTTCTAGAACATTTGATCTTTGTAAGACATTCCAGTTTCGAGATATAGCTAAGGAATCAAGTATCCCCAGGGATCAAGTATCCTCATTCTCCCCTATAAGTTGAATTGAAAATGAGTTTCTTTTCAATTAGATTTTTTTTTCTTGTCGAAACCATACGATGGATGTTCTTATAGGGCCTCCTAATATTGGTCAGAATCCTACCAGACTACCTTACGTTATTTTCTTTTTGTATTAATAACGCGTTCGTCGCCATGGAACCCATATTCGTGTGACGGGTGTACTTCCTGGGAGGCCCCGTCACATCAAAAAAGCGTGACGTTCTCTTACGCAAGTTAGCTGGAACCAAAAGGAGACGTAAAGGCGCAGCTAAATCGAGGGTAGCTTCTCTTCAGAAAAAGAAGTATTCCACGACTTGATCTATGTGCTGCATACGATGCTGCAAAACTTCACAAGAAAGTTCACGATGCCCTTAAACTAAATATTTCGTCGTCAAGATTCTGGTCCGACTAGATGGTTGTCCTCCACCTGGATTAGATCTCTCTTAGCAATTGGAAAACATTGCAGAAATCCAACTTTTCCCAGCTCGAATTGGTATGACGTTCCTGGTTCAAATTATCCCGCAGATTTGGTGTCCCGATGAGTTTCGGTAGATCAACTTTTAACTAGCGATCTTTGGATGAAGGGACCGTCCTGGTTGCAGCAGGGAGAAGAAAACTGGCCATCACAAAGTTTCTCCATGCCCGACTTGTCCGATCAACTTCTAGAACGAAAACTGAGTACTCTGTGTAGAGAATATTGGACATAATAAAGAAAAATAAAAATAAAAAAAGAATCATGAGATTAATAAAATAATAGAAAAATAGAAACTATCAATAAACGTTGGTAGAAATCGAACTTTAGAAATAAGATCCTTTACGAGACACCCTGTGTTACTGAACTGCGCGATTTCGCTCGGAATCGAAAAATGGTCGTGCGAAAGGGGGCGAAACAACATGTAAAGAGCGAGAGAGAATTCATAGGCAAGTCGGTTAGTGAGCACGAGTGAGTAAACGATGTCTTGAAATCCTTAAACGAATAATGAATGAGCCGAACGAATCAGTTTGCAGAAAGAGCTTATCGAGATAAGACGGTTCGTCGTAATAAAAATTGATTCGCTGTGAAAGAAATCAAAATGGCCAGACCGATCAGTCACGACACTCTGGTTGCTCAAGCTGCACTACTTACTTAATGATCCCGCGTCGATCCTCCGGTGCATAGGGCCGTGGTAAAAGACCTCCACTGTTGACAATCCGGAGCCAGCGTCTTCACCTGGTCTCAGTCAAGATTCTCGTCGACAGTTCGGATTTCAGCGGCTAGGCTTCGCCGCCACGAATTTCTGGGTCTGCCCCTTCTTCAATGTCCCCCTGGACTCCATTCAAATCTCGTTTTCATCTTTTCGCAGCGTGTGCCCAATCCATCTCCACTTACTTTCCAGAATCTCGATTTCTAGCGCCTTTTGATGACACCGGCGATGTAGTTTCTCATTCGAGATCCAGTTGCCAGGCCACCAAGCGCGGATGATATTCCGCAGGCAGCGGTTTACAAATACTTGTATTTTTCGCGTCGTCACCGCATATGTGCACCAAGTTTCACACCCGTACAACAATACGGATTTCACGTTTGAGTTGAAGGTTCGGATGTTTGTTCGTAAAGCCGCACTACGACCTAGCGCAATAATTACCCGATTTTCCTCTTATCACCACATGGTACATTATATTGCCTGTTGTTTCCGATTTGCCCAACTTACCTGAGAGAAAACCCGATCCGAATCAATATCATTATCTGGGCAAGAATTTGAGAGGGCCAAATATGCACTGATAACAATTGTACAACATGAGTGTTACGACGAAGATAGGTTCTCGAGGTTCTCGTCAACTGTGCGGATTTCAGCGGCTAGACTATGCCGTCACGAGCTTCTGGGCCTACCTCTTCTCCGAGGTCCATCTGGATTCCAGTCAAGCGCTTCTCTACAAATCTCGTTTTCATCTCTTCGCAGCGTGTGCCCAATAGACTGAGTCGATTTGGAGTCATTTTTGAATTTCTTAAACCCTGGGGTCTTAAAACTTTCGTTTTGGTTCAAAACTCATCCATGATTTTTTGCAGAATTTTTCAATAACGTTTACATGAGTAAATTTGAATTTTTAGGTTTGTATGGGAAAATTGAATATTTAGTACTGAAAAATCTTCATCATTTTTGTTTCTTCTGTGCAACCAAGCCTGCTAATGGTTTTTATGTCAATTTATAAATTATCTCAAGCAAATTTTTCGCTGAACAACTTTGTCGAAGACCGTAATATCGTATCTTTTTAGGAAAAAAAGTTATTAGCTGTTAAACAAGGGTTTGTCTTTTGGCATTGATTAACTATAAATTCTATTGACATCACTGCTGGGTTCCCAGCGATGTATTGCGTGACTTCTTTTCATGCAATACTTCGTGGGGCACAAGCAGTGGTATCTATTGTCTGAGAAACGTTTCAAGCTTGTACCAATTCTAGCAACTTTGCCAAAAAAAGTCATTACTGTATCAATAATCGTTTCAAAAATATGACAATTTTTAAAAAAATATCAATTTTCAGTTTTTTCAACAGAACTTTTTAAGGAGTGAAGTTATGTTGTAGAGTTTTGGAGACAGTAAAGTTGGACACTTTTACTGAATATGCTGTATAAAAATTTTGAAGTTTAAACGGAGTATTTTAAAAGTACTTGACAAAAAAAGTCATTTTAAACTGATAATATTTCTTCAGTTCGTACGAGTTTGGTTACATATTTTTCAGTTTTGCAATCAGAAAAGTTTTCGAACCTTTCGAATAATCTACAGTTCAAAGTGGCCAATTGTGATCTTCATAGTGTGGTGAGGACTCAGGGCATGCCGGGTTAAATTGATCGGAGGCTTTACCATTTGCTGCTTCCATGGCACAGCAATGAACAGCAACAGCACCGGGTACACCTCGGATGAGTCAATCAATTAGCGCTAGTGACCTGGTATGCTGCGCGCTTCTCCACTGGCTAACAGGTTGGGAGAAAGGTTTTTGTCTACACTTAATCAGTCCACAATTCGTCGCACAGCACACCATTTGTCGTTACGTGTTTCGGATGCGATTTCAAAACGCAAATAGACACCGAATTTCACGAATAAATAAAAACTTTATTAATGTACTCCACCGACAAAAACAAATAGTACGGAGCCGATGTTACTACTTCGGGACAGGGTGGCCAACTTTTTTTTTTCAATAATCAGAGAACTGGTGAAATAAAAATCAGGCTACGTAAAAGTAACACAAATTGAAGTGATGACCTTTTTTTGGTCATCCCTCCACATTTTCACTCAAATATGTGTTGTGAGCCTACTTGGTTGAATAATTCTGCTGAATCAAAGCAATCAAACAATTTCCTTTTTTAAATAAGAATTTAAGGGAATCTTTCAATTGCTTTGATTCAGCCACATTTTTAACTTAAGCAATGGTACCTTATCCAGTTCCTTAATACCCATTTTTCATCACATTTGCCAAAATCAGGCTATATCAGACAAATTTTCAAAAATCAGGCAAAGCCTGAAAAATCAGGCACATTGGCATCTCTGCTACGAGATTTTATTTAGACTGATTTAGACCAAGGTGGGTATATATTCAGGAGGTGTTCCCGAATAACAAATTTCCGATTCAGCCATTTTGGCTATGTAGGCTATGCAACTATACGGAACTCATGAAGTTTGTTTACCAACAAATCACAGAAAAGCTGAGCAAAAAATAAACAAACTCATTGAGAGCCCCGCTCACTTCTCGCCTACTTACTGTGAAAGTCGGAGAACCTAGTGTATCTAAGAACCTTGATTTAGACTGAGTTGGTGAGTTACCGCGTCAAACAATTAATTCGGGAACTCACTGGTATGATATTTCTTAACTAGTGTTGCTCAAGTTTTCATTGTTTTACAATTCAATATTATACAACGAACATTGAATTAATTAAAGAGTGTTTTACGATGCTTGGTGTTACTTTTCTTAATGGTAAGTGGAAAAGTGTTTGATTCTAGGTTCGGTTACCAACATTCCGCCAATCTTGAAAAGGCACACACATTTAAAAACTGATTTCACGAAAATGGGGAGCCTTCATCCGTTTCTTTTATCTTCGACAGTGTGGACCAAAAGAAAAGATCATGGACCAGGAGGAGCAGGAGCAGTAATTGGTACTGGGCGGTACGGAAACCAGCTGGAGCTTTGCTATCTGAAACAAAGAGGAACCCAGTAGACCAACAAACATACTATAAAAGGATTGGAACCGCAATCACCTGGTGCTTAGGTTTTTATACAGGATCTAACTTAGAGTGTAGCTCTTTTCAGCCGATGCTAGGAGTATTCGATGGGAGGGGATGTCCACCACAGGAAGCCGGAAACGATGAAATGCGACTTCATTTGGAAGGTTGATTTCTGCGGATCAAGAAGGAACCCAGCAGCACAACAAACTAAACTTGGAAATATTGGAATCTCAATCACCTGATTCTCAAAAATCATGTACAGGAGCTAACTTAGAGTGTAGTTCTACTCATTCAGGCTGCAATCGGCAAGTACTGGTTCTAGGAGGTCCGCAATGTACAAGCGGAGAATCTAACACCATCTGGAGCTTGTTTCTGGGAAGCAAAAGGAAATCCAGTAGACCAACAAACGAAATGTAAAATTATTGGAACCGCAATCACCTGATCCATAAAATTACGTGCAGTAGCTGTATTAAAGTGCAGTTCTACTCATAGGTTATTTTCAGGAACTGCGGTGACCGGTTCTCCAACGGGTTGCTCATCAACTGGATCGGTTTCGGGTTGTTCTGATACGGGTAACAGGGCAAGTTTGTTGACACATCTGGAAACGACGTCTCGCTTCGCAGTTGCCTAAGGTGACCACTCGTTAAACGCCGTCTTTCTCAGGATGAACCACCGTGATGATCCCTAGTGGCCATTGGGCTGGCGGACGCAGATCGTCTTGGATGATCACCATTTGGTTGTGTTGGATTACTGTTGATGGTCTACGGTGCTTGGAGGCTCGGGCTTGAAGCTGCTGCAGATATTCTAGGTACCATCTACGCCAGATTCGTTGAAACCTTTTCTGCGTGAGCTTCCAATACGATAGTTGTCTTCGTTGGAAATGTTGGAGTGGCCTATTTCTCTCAGTAGATGGTGCTTCATTGATTTCACTGCTGCTACCCATAGACCTCCGAAATGGGGCGATCGAGGGGGTATAAAATGACATGAAATCTGGTAGATTCTGTGCAACTCATTGCTTGCACCTCGAAACGCAGTGCCATTGTCGCTGTGGATCTCTTGGGGAAAGCTTCGGAGGGCAGAAAATTGGTGTAGAGCAGCGATGAAGGCCGGCGTGGAGAGATCAGACACCAGCTCGATGTGGACGGCACGTGTGGTAAAGCAAACGAAGATGCAAACGTATGCTTTCGTTAGGCCTCGTTTTCGAACGAGAGACTTGATGTAAACTGGTCCAAAGTAGCCTACATAATACTTCGCCTACAGGTTTGAAAGCGGGTGTTTCGCGAGCAGAACTACTGGATGTTTCATAGCTTCCGAAACGGTTGCGTTGGCCAGAACTCCTCTAATCCAAATGACTCCATCTGAATCCAGTTTTGTGCGGATGTACTTCAACTGCGATGAAGATGAAAGACAGCCAGTCGATGCTTGGGTGACTAGCTCTTCAAGAAAACTCTGATTATTTGCAAGACGACACAGTGTCAAATCTGCATCTTGCAGATCGGCGGTGGTAGGCGCTTGGGATGGGTAAATTTTTGTCTTCCGTACAGCAGCTTTCAACAAGCGGAAGTATCCCAGCAAACATTTTTGTAGGTTATATTTCTCAATAAACTTTGCTATACGTTTCATATACATTATAAAATCATCTTATATAACTCAAAAAAAAACAGCATTTACGTACTAAAGTGGAGGCAATATACATACATATTTTTAACTTCTGGCTTATGCGATAAGTGTTGTAAAAATTGGACGATATACAACACCTTTTACCGTACATCCTAACACTATGCGAGAGAGCGCAAGTTTTGCTCTCATTGCATGCAAACCGTTGCCAGCGACAATATTTGCTGCTTCTCTCATTGGACAGTTTAACCAAATGGACCCTCTGATTTTTAGAAATCTGGTTGCACTGCTTATCGCAAAGAGAACAACAAGGTTGTTTTCTCACTTGAATTCCGCACGCGGGAGACATATTTGCAAACATGGCGCAATTTTGTCATATCCGAGTCGGTAGACTTTAACTAACCATGTTTACGATCATTTACTTGGTTTGGTAGGAATTACGAGTCACATTAACATTGTTGACGAGTTGAGCTGACATTTCTAATGCGATGTTATGTTTGCTGGGATAGCAAGCAGTTAGCGATGAAGCGCATAAGTTTCTGGTAACTGGAATACATTCCGAAGATACGATCTGCAAATTCGTCATCCCCCACGACAGCTGGAAGCGCAGCAACTAGAACTCTCATCTCACTCATCGAACTGGTTTGGCAGGCTGAAAACTCGGTTCGTGAATACTGGGAAGGCGGTAACTGGAGCCATGGATATCCAGTCCACCAAAGCGGATGATTGACAAGCTCAGGTGGACTTATTCCAAAGGAAAGTACATCGGCTGGATTCGATTCTCCGCGAATATGCTTCCAAAAATTCACATCTGTTGAATTCTAGATCTTAGACACTCGGTTGGCTACAAATGTCTTCCAGCGATTGGCCGGTGATTGTTGCCACTGAAGATCCGTCGAGGAATCAGTCCCGAAGAACACTTCGGCAAGCAACTTGAGAGCACGGTCGACCTTCTCAGATAGGCTGATAGATAGAACTGCCCCTTCGACTTCAAAGTCAGCAATACGACACGAACGACTTCATCACATTCGGACCGAATGTAGCAGCAGCTACCGTAGGCCTTCTCCGACGCGTCCGGGAAAAAAGCAATTGGAAGGAAGTGACCTTGGCTGAAGACACGTATCGAGGAACTTAGATCATGGCGAGGCATCCAGCGTGCTATGAAACTCCTTCCAATCGGCCTGGTACGACACTGTTAGTGGGTGATTCCACTCGAAATGGTTCTCCGTTCTCTGTTCAAAGTCCCCACAAACGCTGCATGAACAGCTTGGCGACGGTAATAATAATCGGTCCAACCAAACCGAGTGGATCGAAGATCTGGGCGATGTACGACATTATCTTGCGCTTTGTGAGAACTGGAGCTGGCAGGTTCAACTGGACTCAAAAACGTACATATAACGTCAGACCTTGTTTCCCAATCAAATCCGAGCGCAACGACTGCCTGATCGTCCTGCAGGCTGTCTCTACACAGATTGATTGCTGAAGTTTACCAAGACGGCGCTTTTTTTTACATATTTTGATTTGTTCGAGAGTCAATGCTAAACAGCGTCGTTACTGTGGTTGCGTCGATTACAATTGGAAATTTTGAAGTAAATGAAGTTAATTTTAGTAAGGCTGAATCTAGGTAGTCATCAGGTCAGTTGTATGGCGGTCTGGATTTGGACCTTAATAGGGCATAGATTCGGGACGTCATACCAATATTCGGCACTTTATATCTTAGGAACCACTGGAACAAGTTCTACAAAATTCGTATTTGAGTAACGAAAAGCGTTGTGTGTAATTTTGCTGAACAGAGTTGAGTTATTAAAATTTCACATTAAAATTACACATTATACTCCCAAGTGCTGCACACTTGCGGCGAGCGAAAAACGAGATATATCTTATTTGGTCTACAATGTGATGGGATTTAAAATATCTAAAAAAAAGTGTGATGAAGTTGCCGGAAAACTCTTATTTGGTTCATTTTTGTAGTTTTTATCTTTTTTGCATTTTGTTCCCATTTTTGCCATTTTCGTCATTTTCGTCATTTTTGTCATTTTTGCCAATTTTGTCATTTTTGTCATTTTTGTCATTTTTGTCATTTTTGTCATTTTTGTCATTTTTGTCATTTTTGTCATTTTTGTCATTTTTGTCATTTTTGTCATTTTTGTCATTTTTGTCATTTTTGTCATTTTTGTCATTTTTGTCATTTTTGTCATTTTTGTCATTTTTGTCATTTTTGTCATTTTTGTCATTTTTGTCATTTTTGTCATTTTTGTCATTTTTGTCATTTTTGTCATTTTTGTCATTTTTGTCATTTTAATCAGTTTTGTCATCTTTGTCATTTTTGTCATTTTTGTCATTTTTGTCATTTTTGTCATTTTTGTCATTTTTGTCATTTTTGTAATTTTTGTAATTTTTGTAATTTTTGTCATTTTTGTCATTTTTGTCATTTTTGTCATTTTTGTCATTTTTGTCATTTTTGTCATTTTTGTCATTTTTGTCATTTTTGTCATTTTTGTCATTTTTGTCATTTTTGTCATTTTTGTCTTTTTTTGTCATTTTTGTCATTTTTGTCAATTTTGTCATTTTTGTCATTTTTGTCATTTTTGTCATTTTTGTCATTTTTGTCATTTTTGTCATTTTTGTCATTTTTGTCATTTTTGTCATTTTTGTCATTTTTGGCATTTTTGTCATTTTTGTCAATTTTGTCATTTTTGTCATTTTTGTCATTTTTGTCATTTTTTTCATTTTTGTCATTTTTGTCGTTTTTGTCGTTTTTGTCATTTTTGTCATTTTTGTCATTTTTGTCATTTTTGTCATTTTTGTCATTTTTGTCATTTTTGTCATTTTTGTCTTTTTTTGTCATTTTTGTCATTTTTGTCATTTTTTTCATTTTTGTCATTTTTGTCATTTTTGTCGTTTTTGTCAATTTTGTCATTTTTGTCATTTTTGTCATTTTTGTCATTTTTGTCATTTTTGTCATTTTTGTCAATTTTGTCATTTTTGTCATTTTTGTCATTTTTGTCATTTTTGTCATTTTTGTCATTTTTGTCATTTTTTTCATTTTTGTCATTTTTGTCATTTTTGTCATTTTTGTCATTTTTGTCATTTTTGTCATTTTTGTCATTTTTGTCATTTTTGTCATTTTTGTCAATTTTGTCATTTTTGTCATTTTTGTCATTTTTGACATTTTTGTCATTTTTGTCATTTTTGTCTTTTTTTGTCATTTTTGTCATTTTTGTCATTTTAATCATTTTTGTCATCTTTGTCATTTTTGTCATTTTTGTCATTTTTGTCATTTTTGTCATTTTTGTCATTTTTGTCATTTTTGTCATTTTTGTCATTTTTGTCATTTTTGTCATTTTTGTCATTTTTGTCATTTTTGTCATTTTTGTCATTTTTGTCATTTTTGTCATTTTTGTCATTTTTGTCATTTTTGTCATTTTTGTCATTTTTGTCATTTTTGTCATTTTAATCATTTTTGTCATCTTTGTCATTTTTGTCATTTTTGTCATTTTTGTCATTTTTGTCATTTTTGTCATTTTTGTCATTTTTGTCATTTTTGTCATTTTTGTCATTTTTGTCATTTTTGTCATTTTTGTCATTTTTGTCATTTTTGTCATTTTTGTCATTTTTGTCATTTTTGTCATTTTTGTCATTTTTGTCATTTTTGTCATTTTTGTCATTTTTGTAATTTTTGTCATTTTTGTCATTTTTGTCATTTTTGTCATTTTTGTCGTTTTTGTCGTTTTTGTCATTTTTGTCATTTTTGTCATTTTTGTCATTTTTGTCATTTTTGTCATTTTTGTCATTTTTGTCTTTTTTTGTCATTTTTGTCATTTTTGTCATTTTTTTCATTTTTGTCATTTTTGTCATTTTTGTCATTTTTGTCAATTTTGTCATTTTTGTCATTTTTGTCATTTTTGTCATTTTTGTCATTTTTGTCATTTTTGTCAATTTTGTCATTTTTGTCATTTTTGTCATTTTTGTCATTTTTGTCATTTTTGTCATTTTTGTCATTTTTGTCATTTTTGTCATTTTTGTCAATTTTGTCATTTTTGTTATTTTTGTCATTTTTGTCATTTTTGTCATTTTTGTCATTTTTGTCATTTTTGTCATTTTTGTCATTTTTGTCATTTTAATCATTTTTGTCATCTTTTAGTCATTTTTATCCGGTTCATTCAACAACTCATATAAGATTCTTGTAAATTAAGCAATTCAGACAGTATCGATATCGTTGATGGTGGTTCCAGCACCATTCCAAAAATTAAAGTTCCACAATGGCATAATAATGATGACATCAAGATAAATATTCGATTGACCATATAGGTAGATACCGACCACTGCATCGTTATGATAAATTAATCTCACACCCAGCAGCTGATAAAGAGAGGTGCCTCTGAAAGAGTGTGCTGGTCCCGATGAATGAGTCCCGGGTGCGTGTCCCTTTGACCGAAATCGTCAACGAGCTGTTTGGGACCGACCGACTCGACTCGAACAAAAATAATGCCTCGGATGACCCGCAAAGCTCTTCGGCACATTAATCTTGAGTCTCTCTCTGTCTCTGGCTTTGATTCTGTATTGGGTTTGCGTTTGCCCTGATGCAGTGAGGGCCACTCTTGCTCATTGTGTCTCTGCCGTGTGTAGAGTAGGTTTTCACACGCACCAGCAGCCGTGAGCCGTTTTGGCACTTTATGCAAACCATAAATCTAATTTAACTTACACACACAAACACACGTTCACTTACTGGATTGTTTCTTCTTTCCCCCAAACCACTGCATGGAATCGGAACCAAAACAACAATGGCGGCTGCTGCAATACCTGGGAATGGTCCTTGGTCCTCGCAACCAGATGAGCTACACATCGTTAAGGATGGGCAGTACGGCGCCGAGAATCCGGACGTGAAGGGCGGCTGGGACGGCATGGTCGGCGAGCTGGTGCGGAAAGAGGCGGACATCGCAATCGCATCGATGACAATTACCTCGGAACGGGAGCGGGTTATCGACTTCAGCAAGCCGTTCATGTCCCTCGGCATCTCCATTATGATCAAACGGCCGGTCAAGCAGAAGCCGGGTGTGTTCAGCTTTCTCAACCCGCTGTCCAAGGAGATCTGGGTAAGTGCCAGCCAATGGGCGATGAAAAGGGGGAGGGGCATCGGACCAGGTGCCGTCGCCCTGTTTAGCAGTTTGATGTTTGCAGCAGTCGAAACATTAAATTATACCTTGGTACTCGATACTGTTGGCGTGTTTTTGGGACAGATTTGCCGGTATCTTTTGAAATAGTAGCAATCTAGGTGCTCTGCTGCTGGTTTGTGTATTTGAACGACGCTGCTAGGCAAACAACAACCGATTTGCTTGCTGCTCAGATTTCGACGCGCGAGTGCTCAGACCGCGATAAGCAGCGAACGAACTGTGGGAGCGATTGGGTTTTTTTTTCACTCTCTGGGAAAAGATAATATTTATATTTTGTATAACGAATGCGGGAAACTATCCATTCGCAAAATGGATCCATAAATTTGAACCAGCACATACTTGTCTGTGGATATCCTACATCCGGTTATGTTTATTAAAGATTTTAAATGTACACATCCTGAAGGTTCATCTTTTTTCCGCTGGAATCAATATATTCATGTACGACCTGAATCAAGGTGTTTGTTTGGGTGTACCGAAACAATAACGACGGATTTTGTAATCAACTCTTTGGAGTGAGGTTACTGTATCCTGCAACGCCAAAAAAAGTACATTAAAATAATGTTTCGAATTTTTTTTTTAAATGGGAAAACCAGCATATACAAGCACTTAAATATCGAAAAATTAGTTGCATGTTAAGTGACTTACATGACAACAATAATTTTACTGTTATACCTTACCTTTATACTTTTTTATACAATTTGTTTTCTTGAGTTTTGGATTTATCACCGCGATTGTTTGTTCTTCGAAATTATCGACGTTTTTCGGTGAGTTTTAATAATAATAAAACAGATTTACCAGTTGTCCATACGTTTCGAGCTACTCTGGCATTCGCTCCTCCTCAGTGGACACTAAAATTATATTTTACTTTTATACATTAAACTTTAAATCTAAATTTTTAATTTTAACTTACAATTGACTGGCCATCGTCTGAACTATTTTGATTTTGGACAGTTTGTTTTGTTTTGCGTTTACATTTGTTTGTCAGTGTCTGTGTCAATTTTGCGATTATGGGGTCGTAAGCGGTCTTAAAATTTAACGAGTCTCTCTGCCTATTAACGACATTATCGTCACCTCTCAATTTGATGTAAAATGTCTCGGCAGTTATTCTAGCATTGTATCCAGTAACTCTTTCCAATATTTTGGTACTTTCAAAATCAAAAATGTGCCCAGTTTCTAGACTGTGCTGTGCTAGACCTGTACTTATTTGTTTTGTGGATACATTTGTCTTATGTTGCTTCAAACGTTTTTCTAAAAACTGACTCGTTTCTCCTACATATGATTTACTACATCCTCCACATGTTATTTCGTAAACAACATTTATGTTTTTGTTCTTTGGAATCTTGTCCTTGGTTTTTGTGAATATCATATTTTTGACCTTGTCTAATGGCTGAAAAGCGACGTTGATATCAAATTGTTTTAAGTATCTGGACAATTTTTCTCCCAAACCAGCACAGTACGGAATGGTTACAAAATTATTCATGCTCTTACTGGACACGCTTAAGCTATTGTATAATTTGTGTGTTCGTTCTTTAATTACATTTCTTACAAGATGTGAGGGGTAGTTATTAATTTTTAAAATGTTTTTAACTGTCTTGAGCGTTTTTTCCCTGTATCTTGTGTGAGTGAGCCTAATTGCTCTGTCTACCAATGCGATTATTGTATTTTTTTTATGCGAAAAAGGGCTAACGGAGTTAAAATCTAAATATCTACCTTTCTCATCTTTGGGGAACCATTCCGTTGATATCGTGTTCGTTTCTCGGCGTAAAATTGTATCCAAGAATTTGATTTCACCATTCACCTCGTGTTCGATTGTAAACTGCAGCCTTTGATGAAACCCATTGAATGTACGGACGATTTCGTGTTGTTCATCACTCTTTGCAGCAACCAAGCAGTCGTCCACATACCGCTTGAAGAACACCGGTGAGATACCCTTCGTTTGAAGTTCAACGAGTGCTGCCTGTTCAATCCGTTCCAGAGCGATAGATGACACAACTGGACTCAATGGGGAGCCCATCGGAACACCAAACTTCTGCGAGTAAAATTTCCCACAATATTGGAAAAAGGTAGATTCCAACACTAGTTTTAACAAATTCAGGAAATCATCTTTTTGAATTTTTGTGTGCGGTTCTAAATCGTCCCAACGTAACGCAATTGATTCCAAAGCGAAATCAACTGGTACGTTCGTGAACAGTGAGACGACGTCCAGTGAGAAAAGAACCGTCTCTGGGGGAAGAACGACACTCCGCATTTCGTCAGCAAAATCAAAACTGTTGTTGATGTGGTGCACGGTGTTTCCGGCGATCTTATTTAAAATCCCAGACAGATATTTCGCTATTTTGTATGTGGCAGTGCCAATAGTTGACACAATCAAGCGAAGTGGCCTTCCATCCTTATGTGTTTTGGGGAGACCATACACTCTGGGCGGGTTGCAGTGAAACACTTTTAATTTGTACATTGTGCGTTTGTCAATGCAACCTTGCTTATGCCACTCCGTGATGATGGTATTGATTTTTTTAAGTGTTGTGCTGGTCGGATCCTTATCAAGGCTAATATAGGTTTCATTATCATTTAACAGATTCTGCATTTTTTCATCATATTCTTTTCGTTTCATGATAACTATAGCCTTGCCTTTATCTGCTTTTGTGACCAACAGATCCGGACGATTCTCTCGTGTTGATCCGTCGCATGATCAACACGAGCTGATGAGGAGTGAGATGCGAAAATCGATGGTATTTTTTAAGAATCGTCCGGATCTGTTGGTCACAAAAGCAGATAAAGGCAAGGCTATAGTTATCATGAAACGAAAAGAATATGATGAAAAAATGCAGAATCTGTTAAATGATAATGAAACCTATATTAGCCTTGATAAGGATCCGACCAGCACAACACTTAAAAAAATCAATACCATCATCACGGAGTGGCATAAGCAAGGTTGCATTGACAAACGCACAATGTACAAATTAAAAGTGTTTCACTGCAACCCGCCCAGAGTGTATGGTCTCCCCAAAACACATAAGGATGGAAGGCCACTTCGCTTGATTGTGTCAACTATTGGCACTGCCACATACAAAATAGCGAAATATCGGTCTGGGATTTTAAATAAGATCGCCGGAAACACCGTGCACCACATCAACAACAGTTTTGATTTTGCTGACGAAATGCGGAGTGTCGTTCTTCCCCCAGAGACGGTTCTTTTCTCACTGGACGTCGTCTCACTGTTCACGAACGTACCAGTTGATTTCGCTTTGGAATCAATTGCGTTACGTTGGGACGATTTAGAACCGCACACAAAAATTCAAAAAGATGATTTCCTGAATTTGTTAAAACTAGTGTTGGAATCTACCTTTTTCCAATATTGTGGGAAATTTTACTCGCAGAAGTTTGGTGTTCCGATGGGCTCCCCATTGAGTCCAGTTGTGTCATCTATCGCTCTGGAACGGATTGAACAGGCAGCACTCGTTGAACTTCAAACGAAGGGTATCTCACCGGTGTTCTTCAAGCGGTATGTGGACGACTGCTTGGTTGCTGCAAAGAGTGATGAACAACACGAAATCGTCCGTACATTCAATGGGTTTCATCAAAGGCTGCAGTTTACAATCGAACACGAGGTGAATGGTGAAATCAAATTCTTGGATACAATTTTACGCCGAGAAACGAACACGATATCAACGGAATGGTTCCCCAAAGATGAGAAAGGTAGATATTTAGATTTTAACTCCGTTAGCCCTTTTTCGCATAAAAAAAATACAATAATCGCATTGGTAGACAGAGCAATTAGGCTCACTCACACAAGATACAGGGAAAAAACGCTCAAGACAGTTAAAAACATTTTAAAAATTAATAACTACCCCTCACATCTTGTAAGAAATGTAATTAAAGAACGAACACACAAATTATACAATAGCTTAAGCGTGTCCAGTAAGAGCATGAATAATTTTGTAACCATTCCGTACTGTGCTGGTTTGGGAGAAAAATTGTCCAGATACTTAAAACAATTTGATATCAACGTCGCTTTTCAGCCATTAGACAAGGTCAAAAATATGATATTCACAAAAACCAAGGACAAGATTCCAAAGAACAAAAACATAAATGTTGTTTACGAAATAACATGTGGAGGATGTAGTAAATCATATGTAGGAGAAACGAGTCAGTTTTTAGAAAAACGTTTGAAGCAACATAAGACAAATGTATCCACAAAACAAATAAGTACAGGTCTAGCACAGCACAGTCTAGAAACTGGGCACATTTTTGATTTTGAAAGTACCAAAATATTGGAAAGAGTTACTGGATACAATGCTAGAATAACTGCCGAGACATTTTACATCAAATTGAGAGGTGACGATAATGTCGTTAATAGGCAGAGAGACTCGTTAAATTTTAAGACCGCTTACGACCCCATAATCGCAAAATTGACACAGACACTGACAAACAAATGTAAACGCAAAACAAAACAAACTGTCCAAAATCAAAATAGTTCAGACGATGGCCAGTCAATTGTAAGTTAAAATTAAAAATTTAGATTTAAAGTTTAATGTATAAAAGTAAAATATAATTTTAGTGTCCACTGAGGAGGAGCGAATGCCAGAGTAGCTCGAAACGTATGGACAACTGGTAAATCTGTTTTATTATTATTAAAACTCACCGAAAAACGTCGATAATTTCGAAGAACAATTTGTTTTCTTGTAATTTTGTGTCAAAAATCAAAGGCTCAATTCTGCTGGATGATTCGTGAGTATAGAATCTTTTGATTTCATTCATTTCATCAAGGGAAAACAAACTTAGCATTATAAATTACTGTTTAAATTAAAAAATTATGATGGAGGAGTAATTTTTTGCAATTTTTTTCTCTAATTAGTGTGCTTCTGATTCGAGTACGGGTCTTCGATGTTTTCTTTTCCTTTTAAACCTATATTCAGAACTGTAACAGCTAAGTAAAAATTTTAATTCATCAACAATTCGATAAGAAATTAGAAGACCTAAAAAAATTATATATAAAAATTGTCTCATTTTAACACTGAACCCTCACCCGTCCCAGAAATTTTAACCCTTTAGAGTCTTTGGAGTGTCAATTTGACACTCCCTCTTTTGAAACGAAGATCTTATTCAATATTTATTTAAGAAAAAATGTTTATAAAACATTTATAAAAGAAACACAATTCGCTAATTCAACAACTTTTGAAAAAAACGATTTTAAACAAATTTAGAACACAATGAAGATCCATTATTAAAAAATATTCATTACACTGACAAGCTTATGGGCTTCAAGAAAAGTGTGGAGAAAGGAGGCATCTTTTATGTAAACAATATTAAAAATGAAACTATTCAAACAATTTTAAAATGATTTACATCAAAACTTAGTCAATATGAAATGATTTTGGCATGACTTTATAATTGATTTTCACGAATAAACTATTCTATTCAATAAAATCTTAGAGTTTGACATAAAAATCAATGTTAGCTACGAAAAAACCCCTTTTTGTAATAACTCTCGTAAAATTTGAAATAAAATTACATAAATACATTAAAAAACTTCTCGCAATTTTCAAACCGAGGAAAACCACTAAAAATTCAATTTGAAATTTGACACATTGCGAAACACCGAATCATTAAAATTGTTGACAGAACAAGATCATCGGAACTCAAGAAATCAAGATATTTATGATAGAACAGAGTCTACCGGATCAACAAGTTTCTATAATTTTACTAAGTTTGTGTTCTAAAATGTACAAGCATTTCGGAAGAATTCCTGCATTTTATGCATCTGATGTACGATTCCACAATTTTGCTTCCTGTACTGAATTTATCACTATGTAAATAAAAATCATAGTATTTTTATACTATATACTAAATACTATGTAAAAAAAAATTGAGTTTATTAAACGACGAAAAGAAAGTGAAAGGGAGTACGAGTACAAATAGATAATCTGTTAATTCAATCAACAACTTCAGTTATATAAAATCTAGGCAATGTGCAAATCAGTAAATTTTATAAATTTCTCCTAATCGATTTATGCAAAAAAAGGTTTTCGATAGTTTTTTCTATATAACCTAATCCGCTATTGAGTGTCAGTATGGCACTATTGGAGGAGTTTGGCGGCTTTAAACTTTATGCGGGTGCATCCAAATGAAAAAAATCCTTGGGGACCCTCAATGAATTTTTATAATCTTTATCTTTGCATTGTTACTTTTTTATGGACGCATCCTGAAAGCCCAGGAAAAAAACTCCCAAATCAAATTTTGAGTGTTCATTTGACACTCCTCGCCTCAAACCACTGTATCGCTCTTGTTTCAAAACCACTTTGTTCAAAGTTTCTAATTTTGGAAACCTCGTTATGTAACTCAAATATGTTTTTCAGACATAGTTCATCTACAACACTTCAGTTTCCCGTTATTCAAAGTCTAAGAAAAAAAATCCGAAAAACATTCTTCGGAAAAAAAATGTTGAACCGCTACGGAATGCTCAAAAAAATGTTACTCAATGTCCAAGAAAGCTGAGGTTCAAAGCTATACGTTGAACATAAAGATATACTTTCTGATTTTTTTAAATTTTATATCTTGACCACAAAATATGTAAAAACGATGTGAAAAACACGCACTTTTCATTCAATGAGCCGTCACAATTGTTTAAGTCTCACCAAATAAATTTTGAAAAGACGATCGAAAAGTTGACGTAACTCGGGACATTTTTGCATTAACAGATTGTCTATATCGAAACACAGTATTTTTGTCGAATTTTGTAAAGTAGCTGGTTTTCGAAAATTTTATCAATTTTCAATTTCTTAGATTTTCTTGCAGTTGATTTCAACGTGCACTGGATTTTGAGTATGTAAAAGCAAGATCTTCGCAATAAATTTATATTCATCAAAAAGTCAATTTCGAATAAATTCTTTTCAAAAATATAATAAACAACTGATAGCTTCTAACTGCAGCTTTCTTGAACGAACACTAAATGAATTTTTTTTAGCATTCCGTAGCTGATTTACAGTCTTACTTTTTGAGGCATGTTTTTTCGTAGCATAATAGATCATATTTTTGTTATGTTTTTTGCTGATTTGGTATGGGAGTCCGACTTTCTCAACGCAGTAAGATCTTCTTCTTATAAATTTAATGGAATTTGAATGCGGCAACACTGAATAAAAATTAAATAAAATAATTTGTCTTTTTTTTATCAGATATTTATCGGAATAATTCTAAATCATTCTTAGCAACAACCATTCCAATTGGTGGTTTTCCTGCTGCTCTTTAAGTGTTTATGAGATTCAGAACAACCGAAAAATAATCATAACAACAGCCTTCTCAATCTGTACATTTCCTTACGATTGTCTTTGTTTACCGGAACAATCCGAAAACATTCTCAGCAACAGTCATTCCAATCCGTGGTTTTGCTGTTGCTCTGTCTTTATTAACCAGAATCTGTTCATAAACAAACAATCGTAGAGCGTACCTTGAATGTCTGCGCTATCTGATCCAATCCGGCTTTTTACCGGTGTGGCTGAATCAAAAACCATTTTTAGCAGTAGCCTTAACAATCTGAGCTCCCTCAGCCAATTTGTCGTCTCATCAGTGGCCAAATCATAACCAAAAAATCATTGCAGCAGCCTTGAAAATCTGCGCTCCTTATGCTTATTCTACCAACTAACGCAATTATCGTGATTTTACGATTCTTACGAATCTTAATTCAGAGCTAGGTGCGTATTTGTAGGATTTCCTCGATTTCCAAATCCTCGATTCAGTCATTTAGGCCATTTTGGCCATACTGCGAAACCCATGAAGTTTGTTTATTAACTAATCACTGATCAGCTGAGCAAATATTCTTATGTTTGTAAACAAACTTATGGAGCACCCCACGCACTAGTCGTCTACTTGTTGTGAAAGTCGGAGAACCTTGTGTCTCTAAAAATTTTGATTCAGAGATGCACTCAGACACGTCTGGCACTCACAAGAATAGATCAACGACTGACTTTGTTTTTTTTTTGGTTTTGCAAGAACGATAAAGAATGTGTGAACATTTGGCTAGGATCTCCCTAAATCATTCCTGTTGCTTTACTGTAAGTGACGGCTGAAACTATTGAATCAATTTCGCCTCAATTAATTGATTTTTGGATTCATTTTGCCAATACTTTCATAGGTGGCTCCAGAGAGAAGCCTCTTTGATTTTTTTTTCAAACTGAAATAACCCTTTTGTTTTGTTTCCACATCTTTCATCTTACTCTGATCATTTCATCTATAATCTCACAATACTGCAATATTCTTTCTCTAAGAATATTACATTTCACCGATAAAATAATTCGGAAAAATATTATTTACAGTTTAAAAATTGGGCTGTAGATCTTTTATTAACATCAACAAACATCTTCGGTTTTAGCGTCTATATATCGTCCTTACTGAACGATAGATTTGTTTCCTTTAAATCAAGAATTTGCAATAAGAAAACAAAAAAGCACTAACAGAAATAACTGTTTAAAAAAGAAATTTTTCATTCTACAATTGAACTAAACTATTGTGGTATTAGAGATTAGAAGGAAGTCGAAAATATTTTTAATTTTGTTTCAGTAATAAGCCATTATCATAAACTGATTACTATTAGAGATGCACCTACTGAACATTTGACCGGCCAAATATTTGGCTCTGAATATAGCCCAAAAACCGTTAGGCCGAATATTCGGCTTATTTCGGCCCTTTTTTACAATTAAAAAAATTTCAAAAAATCGTCCTGAACTTCCCGAACGTGTGGTAGAACGAATGGTATGCTTAAGGATGAAGAACATCCTTGTTTTTAACAACTATTTTGAAGATATCTTGCTCAAATTAGATTTCACAGGAACTCATTCTCATCGGTGATAAATGTACGTGAAGCGACCAGTTATCTGATATCCTTTCAGTTATTGATGACATTTATAAAATCAGAGATACCTTTACCTGAAAAAGATCTTGTTATACATTACATCTCGTTATATCATCTGGTTGAAAATACACGACTCCGAAACATAAGGAGCATTAAAAAGAAAGAAATAAAAGAAAATTGAAATAATCACTTTTGTATTTTTATTAATAACCTGACAGAATATTCGACCGAAGTTCAACAGTGGCAGAAATATTAAAACCAAGGCTGAAAAAGTTATTTTTTAAGTTAATTTATGCAGCTACTTTCATTGGTAGAAATGAAAATTCAAATGATTGTTGAGATGTAACAGAATACTTGGTAGGGGTTCCACCAGACTGAACTGAACAATATCAAATTTATTCCGAATCACTTGAGATTGATGTACAAATATTTTCCACTATAAAAGACATCTGTAAAATTTACCAAACATAATCAATAGTTAACAATCAAGCAAGACACCCCATTGAATTATTTCAGACATCGCTCGCATGAAAATCAAAAGAGATTCAAAACCTGCAGTTTGCAATTTTTCCCATGGTCCTCAGTTTTGTATGGTCAGCTTAATTAAAATTAGCTGAAAAATAAGTTTTGCTAACTGAGAACCTTTAAAGGTTTTAAAGTGTGGCTCCAGAGAGTAACGCACATATCTTTACCTCAAGGGCAGTCCTATTCTGTCAGTTTAATTTATTGTGTCGGAGTACGCAAACACAAAATCTTTTAAACTCTGATTTTTTCTTTCATAAACTTTTATAATTGACACTCACACAACAACATACCATCAATATTTAAGTCAAATCAATATCCATGCCAAATCAAAATTCTGCATATATATTTTTTTGTATAAATATCAACGACGTTACACCACCAGGGCTTGGTAGGCTGTGGCCGTCGATGACAGTTGTGTGTTTTTCGGCTGGCAAATTTTCAAGTATCCTCTAACCATAAATTAAAAAGTTTAATAAGTGCCTAATAGTTATGAAATATACAGATGGAGAGGATTTGAAACTCCGATTAGTTCATTACGAACCACACGCTAAGAAGCGTTTGAAGTCAATGCCGGCTGACGATGGATTTTGGTGAGATTGTTTTATTTTGAAACTTTTCAATCCTATCTAACAAGTAGGATTTCCTAAACTGGACCTTTCCATATCGTTTCTGAAACAGCTTTCTGGGTCGTATGAATTCTCTGCACCTAAATAGTTTGTTTTGCTGTTTAAGATCTTCCTTTCCATGATTACATTGACTTGTCGCGGTGTGCAATATGGTACCACACTGATTTTCAAAAGTATCAATTGAAATAAATACTGAGTTCAGGTTCTTATTTTCGCATTTTTTGTTGGTTATGCTATGCTATATATCAACGACGTTACACCACCAAAAAGTCAAATATAAAATAAAGGCTGAAACTTATTCAAAAGTGCTTTGAGTTCTTTAGCATTAGATAAACTTAAACGTTGTTTATAAAAATTAAATAAAACTGCGTTTTTAAAAAAAATCGCAATCATAAACTGATTTGAATATGGCATCAAAAGTTATCAAAAATTTCATCCTCATTGAAATAATTCTTTTTTAAAACTCGATTGAGGTCCAAAAAGATTTTGTCTAACAATTTTGAAATCACAGTAAATGCCAAAAATATAACGAGCTCTCGTGTATGCTGGCTTAAATTAAAACCTTAGTAATTTTAACAAATCTCAGTCAGGATAACTTTAATTTTAGTAAAAGTAGCTTCTAAAGAAAATCTGCTAGGACTGTACAATACACAGTAGTGAGTACAACTTTCAAGTTTTTTTCTTTAACTTGTAAATGAAATGTACAAGTAATATAGAACGCATTAAAACTATGTTCTCACCAAACAATCGAATTCAATTATTTTTTTAAATAAATCTTATCTATTCTGCAAGGCCGGATTAAAGGGGGGGCAAAAGGGGCGATTGCCCCGGGCCCCCCGGCTCAGGGGGGCCCCCCGAGGAAAAAAAAGTTTTAACATTACTTTAATCATACTATGTACTTCAATTTCTTCAAATCTATGAAAAAAAATCAAAACTAGAAAATTGGAATGAAAACTTGAATATAGCCACGGGGGGCCCCCGTGAAATAATATCTAAAAAAATGCCCCTAGAGTACGCAGTGAAAGAGTTCTCCCGCATTTTGCGGGCTGAGAATATCAACATCTTGGTAATGAATTTTCAAAATTTTCAACCCAAAATAAAAACAAAAATAATGTAATCCGAATTCGAAAAAAATGGAAATAAAAATTAAGAAGAATATGTGGCACATTTTTTTTTTGTTATCGAAACATGTCAGTTAGAATATTCTGAACAAAATAGGAAAAATAAAGAAAACATCTCCTCATTTTTATTACATATAAACGTCATGCACAATAATAATGTTTATTATAACGTTAACTTTCTAAATAATGGTTATGGCCCTAAAATATCAGCAAATTTCGCAAAAATTACTGACTAGACTGACTGACAGTGCTAAGAGAGAACAGAGAAACTTATTAAAAAGAATCCAGAATTTTACCTGGGCAGTTCCCGGATTAGTACCGGATATTATTATCACTTTTCACTTTTCACTTTTCAATCATTATTATTAAAATTTCCGTTGGTTAAATAATTCTTAACCCTTTTCCCTCTCTATTTTTGAAAATAAAAATTTAAAAAAAAACTGTAGGTGCTTCAGTTGGACCAATCGACAGTACAGAGTTTCTTTATTGAATTTCCATCCCAATTTCTGTCTGAAACTTGAAATTTGTATTGAAACATTTTCAACTGATTTTACCAGAATTTTATCATATAGGTACTGATATTGAGAACTGGATACACTGCTGCAGAGAGCACAGACGCGCCACCTGACGTTAAGGGCGTTTCCTACAACTATTTCTGACAAGACGAGCTGACAGACGAACGACGACGGTGGATAAGACTCTTAACACATTTTCTCATCATCTACAGGATCACTTCAGCAACGTGGGTAAACTCGAGGTTTATATAAAGTGAATTATAAAGTGCACTTAAATAGTTTAATTATTAAAACCATTTCATTTCTTGCTAATCAATAGTTACCAGTAATTTGCGATAATCAGTTCTAGAATAGCTAGCGGGATTTCCGGATTACATCAAGTTGAGTTGAGAATTGAGGTTAGCTACCTTGATGTTTAGAAATTGTTAAATTCTTTTGAACAAAATTATTACTTTGAAACAGTTCTCTCTGATCGACGACACTACATTACAAGTCAATTTGCTGTTGGAAAAGGCTCTCAAGAAAACTATAAATGTAAGTTAATCGAATTTGAAACTTATATTACCAAACTAACCACTCTGTAATAAATTTTAGTTTGAAGCACCTTGCTACCAGAATTGGTTTTTTTTTTCAATCAACAACAACTGGAGTAAATATCCTGAATTCAGCATATCATTTTCCAAATAATCATTCTCAAATTATCATAAAAACGATCTTATAGTTGAATTGCTAATATCATAGAGTGATTATCTTTACATGAATATTTCTCTGTTTTTAGTCTTATCTTTTTCCAGATTTAAGTCATTGAGATTTTCAAGTCTTGTGTTGTTTTTTTAGCAACAGAAGTTCAGTTTCATTATTTTTCAGAAGTTTATGAACTTGAGATCTTTTATTAGGTACTTAACTCATTTGGATTCTTTATTTGACTGTTTTCAATGATATTTGATTCTGTGTAAAATCCACATTTGGTGCAATTTCTGCTTCGGCTCTAATTGTAACTCTGGAATTTGAATTTCATAATTTTATTAATTTTTTTGAATGTTGTATTCTATGTTTCAAATCTTCATGATATTTCCTAATTGTCATTGGGTAAATATTTCTCGATGAAGCAGACGATCAATGATGAAATGAAAATCATTTATCTATGTATTCCATATTTTTTTTTTCAAATCAGAGAATTTTATTTGGTGTATTATAAAAATGAGAATTAAATTTTGCATTTTGCAGCTCAAATCAGAGCTTCATTTTTGAGAAATTTCTAAACTCTTCCGCAATGTTGGCACGTGATTTATTAACAGTTTTTATTTGAAGATACCAGAAACTATCTTCTACGCAGACAATATGGCAATTAGTAGACAGTATACTAAACTCATCTTCAGTTCTTTTACGCGTTTAAAATGTTTTGTTTTCTCTGGGATAACATTTGAAAAAAAAATCGAATCATAGGGCCCCCCGAGAAAAATTGCCCCGGGCCCCCCATGGCTTAATCTGGCCCTGCTATTCTGTGAAATTTCACCCTCATACTACTCAACATTTGTTATATGAGTGCCTGCACAAAATGGCCTTGACTCGCGTCTAAATTTTCAACGAGAGACGCAAAATTCACGCGTACCTTCCTATTTGAACCTGACCACCCCGGAAAAAGTAGGTTAACTTTCCATCAACGCGTCACGATTTGTTTCCCCAACATTCAGCCTAGCACTGTTACTGGCAACGTGACTAGAATAATTTTTCCTGGAGAAGTAGAGCAACATCGGGTAGATCAACAATTGTCGAGCACTGTCGGGTTTACGAACATAGCGGGCACGGTTAATATTCCGGGTAGTAGCAGCATTTGGTGATGAATAGTAAAACAAAGTGATTTACTATCATGTAGAATGAACGTACCTGTTTAAAATTGAAAGTATAGGAAATTTTTGTTTTCCTGAAAATTACTATTCAGGGATAGGTAATAATGATCGAATTTGCCAGTAACCTTATAACTCAATCATCGACCTTATTTTGACCTTTTTAGCTGTACTAATGTATCATCGTTTCGACGAAAGCCACATCAGGACGGACCTTATTCTCGTGCTGTGCTAATGCTATTTTCCCTGATCTTATATTTCATTGCCCTTCGACATTGCCGGGCTTTTGCTGTGGATGCTGTGCTGTCTACCTTCGGGCGCTGCTGATTGCGCCAAAATCCGAACACACTGGCTCTTCTTCTGGACGACTCTCCATCATAAACAACATCCATTTTCCCGAACGCCCGTTTGGCCGCAAACCGATGGACCGACACACATACACTCACACATACGCAGATCTGTGTCCTCTTCAGCTACGTCGGAGTCAGCGTCGTGCTCTACATCGTGTCACGCTTTTCACCGTTCGAGTGGCGGCTAGTTAATTATAACGGTAATTAATTTTCGAGCACCTAATTCGATAGATGTAGCTCTTTTCACTTCCCATTAACCTAGACAAAGGCAACGCGTTTGGCCTACTTGCAGGCGAACAACCGGATGCTGTTCCGCAGGCCACCGTCAATGAGTTCAGCATTCTGAACTCGTTCTGGTTCGCGCTCGGGGCCTTCATGCAGCAGGGCTGTGACATCTCGCCCCGGTCCATTTCCGGTCGGATCGTCGGATCGGTTTGGTGGTTCTTCACGCTCATCCTCATCTCGTCCTACACTGCCAACCTGGCCGCGTTCCTGACCGTCGAACGAATGGTCACCCCCATCAACTCGGCCGAAGATCTGGCCTCCCAGACCGAAGTCCAGTACGGAACGCTGATTCACGGTTCCACCTGGGATTTCTTCCGGGTAAGTAATTACGCATGCTAGACGCTGTAGGTTCCTTTGCGGTAGGACCTTCTTCAAGGATATGTGCATGATAAAATATTAACCGGTAGGAGAAGATCTTACGATTCTGGAGCCAAGACCATGATTCTTAGCATTGTGTTGACTCAAACGATGGCAATGAAATTATACTTAATTAAATTTTGCAAGGTTGTATCAGCATTTGGGAGGCACTATGATGACCACATTTGTGTACACAATATAAATTTTATCTCAAACGAAAAGTTGAACTAAGAATGGTATCGCAAAACAATTGTTATGCATTTTAAATGTCAAAATACTAAGGTTCAGTTTTTGATGTGAAAGAAGACGAACGAAAAAAAAATAAAAAAAAAAGAGACAAAACACTTTTAAACAGTTAGTGTGAAGATGAGACAAATTTCAAAAGATTATCACGGATACTTTTTTAATAGACGGATGATTTTTTGTGGAACAGCTCTTGTCTTTACAAATTTAAAGAAAGATCTCTACAGAACTTTTTTGCTGTAACACTTTTTCGAAGTTTATTTTTACTAATAAGTATTCCGTCAGATATATAAGTAAAACGCTTTTGGATGAAGGTGCTTTTACAAAGAAAATAAACTAAGTTATACCTACAACAAAACTGCTGTCATTTTGATATTGTTTATCAAGTAATCAACTATGAGATATTTTTTCACAATTTTCATCACATAAATAGGTTGTCAGATTGCCCGGTTTCATCCGGGTTTGACAGAATATTTAATAAAATTTGGGAACTTTCCGGTCCGGATTTCATCGAAAAATGCCCGGATTGGTTTTTTTATTTTGAGATGTTTTTTATTTATTTAGCAAATTCACCAAAAAAATAATTGGGTTCAAATATATTTTTTAAGCCTCCAAAACCAAACTATTGATGCAAGTTTTATAAAAATAGTCATGAAAAGTATTTGGAAGTCTCGAAATCTGTCACTGGGTTTTAAATTGGAAATATTTTTTTTGAATTTTTTTCCAGATTTTTGTTGAGTAATTTCTAGGTTTTGATAAAATTTGCCGGATTTAGCCCGGAGTTTAAGTCCTAAATTTTGGAATCACATGCCTGGCCTTTGCCAAGTTTTCATATAATATTCCCCGGATCCGTGCTGAAAAAAATCGTGCAACATTTACATGCAAGCGTCCTAAAATCTGTGTAATGATAAACTTAATTTGCATCATGAATAAAGCATATGTCACCAAAGGGGCGACAAATTTATGATCTTTCTTTCATCGATGGTTAATGTATTTAAATTGCTGAAGAGTCAAGCAGGTTTAAGTTTTCCGATTTTGCATAGACTAACATATTTAAAAAGAAAGAATTCATTAAAAAAACTTATTCTATGTTGAAAACATACAAGCTTAATCTTCTCAACTCTTGAAAAATCAAACTTTTAACCATCGATGAAAATAAATCAAATTTTCAAAACTATAAGAACGAGATAAAATTTTTGAATATTTTAATCTAAATGTTGCAAACTTGTTCCAAATTTCAGGTTTGAGTTCGAACTTTGGCATTTGATAAACCTCTGGTATTGGTATGATTATTAAAAATTAATTTATAATATATATTAAATGCAATATAAACTCAAATTTTAATTAATATTTGTGATTCTCAGCTGAACTGTGTTTACAAGCTGACTTTATTTAAAATTTGATATTTTGAAAGGGAATCAACCAAAAAAATTAATTATAACTCTACGTTTTTGTGATTTGAACTTCTCAACGAATTTGTCATCTTGATATTTTGATTTTTATTGTATAACTTATTATCAAGCTGAATCCGAATCTGAATTTAAAATTTGATATAAAACGATTTCCAAATCTTAATTCCAGGTCAACTTAAAATATTTGTCAAGAAGTGAAATTTGTTTCATTTTTTCGTTTATTTTTAACTAAAATGCCGCTGATCGTGGCCTAGAGGTTAGCGAGTAGAGTGTTCATTTCCCGGTCGTTTTCCTGTCCCCGGGAATCGGGAAATTTGGTGGCCTGTTTCCCGGGAATTCCTGGGATCCCGGGAAGTATTCAAAAACTTGTAAAATATATGAACTTCGATTCAAAACTTTAAAATGTACTCTCCACAATGTTTTTAATTAAATAAATCAAACTGTTTTCAACAATGATAAATTAAAAACAGTCAATCGAACTATTAAATAACCTGAATATGTCAAATGAAGAGTTCATTCATGAAATTAGGGGTTAATAAAAAAAAATATTTTTATTTGACGATTCTTCCAACCTTTTTTCGTTTTTCTGCATTTTTTACATATTTGCTCTTCATATGAAAAAAATACGATGTATCCTTCATTTTTAAGTTTTGAAATTCAACTGGCTTTCAGAATCAGAGGAATACAAGCGCATACATATTACTTTCGATAAAACGCAATCTGCCTACCTGCTGCGCGAAGTGTTGTGGGTTTTCGTTCAATGAAAACGATGTGGAAATTCATATAATCTTTTTAAGCTTATCTATTTGAATAAAAATTTGCACAAAATGGCTGCCAAATGTCTACTGCTACAGGAATCGGAATGAGTTTTGTTATTTGTTTGACTACATTTTTAAAAAGAACAATAAGAATGGTTTCGGAGGCTGACAGGCTTTTCCAGAGAAATAATTTCATACATGTCGGGAATTCCCGGGAATGAAACAATGATTCCCGGGAATCAGGAATTCCCGAATTTTTCAAATTCCCGGGAATTTCCGCCCGGGAAATCCCGGGACAGACACTCTAATAGCGTTCAAGTCTTCTAAGCCAGAGGTCATGAGATCCAATCTCGGTCTCGGCGTACATACCCAAGTAACCCAAGTCATAAGAGGCTTAAAGAGTCTTACAAAACAATCGATTTTATTTGTGTAGTACACTTTCTGTGGGTTGGTTGTTTTAGCATTTGTAAGATGCTAGCCATCATTTCCTTGAAAGATGTACGCATAAGAGTTAAGTAAATATATGTGCTCGTTTTTCGTATATTTTTAAAAGCTGATGTTTTGCGTTTCATTTTGAACAGTTATTTATTTTCAATCCGACTTTTGAATCGGAATAAAATGTATAATTGTGTTTGATGAAGCTGATAATGAGTTTAAAATTTTGAATTGCCATTTAGAAGCTTCATTATATTTGAAAACTGCATAGGAGATATGTTTAAGAAGTTTGAAGTTGCAAATGAAACCAAAACTTGAGGTGGCTTCTTATTCTCTTTATTTAACATTCGTTAGACTTTTGGCTAGACTCAATCTTAAATACATGGGCAAAAATTTGTTTGGCTTCTGAGTTCCAAAGTATCTTCTCTTAATTGTTTTGAAATTTTTAATAATTTGCAAGCTTTATTTTACTTTTAAATAACATATTTTGAAGTGTATCAGTAAACCTTATATCGCACAACTTGTTCTTAATTTTGCCTATGGAAATGTTCCTAATTTGGTTTGGTGAAGAAAATCGTGAAACTGATGTTCGACAATTTTTTTTGGGAAGAGGAACAAAGCAGGATAGATTAAAAACTTTCAACTAAATAAGATCAAACGACGATGTATAAATATGCGGGGATCCAAGGAACATTTTTTCCGCTATTCCAGATTTTTCGGTAAATAAAAATGTGACTTGAAATATTGGAAAACAATTTTGTCTTTGCTTCGCTGTATTTCATTTCTTAATTTACTGATTTTTTTAACTAAAATTTTAGATGTTTTACGTTAATTTGGTTGTTGTTTTCATATAACATACATGGACTCTAAAAACATTCTTCAAAACATTGGAATAATAATTAAGATGCTTTGAATTTGCGTAATGGGAGGGCCAATTTATTTATTAAAAGCACTCTTCTATCAGCTGAAAAAAAAACGAGAATGAATATTTTATTTTAAATGTTTTTGTTGCTAATAATGTTTCATATCCATCATTTAACATAAATAAGTTTTGTACAAGTTGAACAAGTTTTCGAGTTAAAAATTTCAGATTTTATCATTCAAATGGATGGCTGACATAAGAACTTCATAAATAAAATTTATTTGAAACTTAGGCACGGTGTGTTCACAAGAACATTTTCAAGAAGAAAAAATAGACATCTATGAAAGTTTCCCACATTATAGAGAAGACTCTCTCTTATCTAACAAACTATGCAGGAAAAAAAACGATCGGAGGCCTTATACAACTTTTTTATTGAGTATTTATCAACTTGTTTTATATAATTTCCAAATATTCTTCGAAAATCAAAATTTAGGAAATTATTATTTATTGTTGAAGGAACCTCAACACATCTTAGCTCTAAATTGTCAAATTTGATGTTCTTGGAGAAAATAATTAGTGAAAACTTGAACATTTTTTCTCGTTTATTTTGTTTTCAAATTTTCAAAAAATTAAGTTGTTCTGGACCCTTCGATAGATTTTTTTTCCTGAATATTGTGTTGGAGTCTTCTCAATAATTAGCAAATTTTCAGAGATGCAGATTATTTTCTTTTTAAGATTAAAAAAGGAACCATGTAGGCCTTTAAAAGTTTATTAATTATTTTTTCGATGAAAAATATCATTATTTGGAGTTTTCAACCTTAAAATCAAAATTAAACAAACACAAATTTACGCAAATCACATCAGAAACTATATAAACTGAAAGTGTTGAACATTGAACATTTTTTTTGCAAATGAACCGTCTGACTTTAAGCAATCTGAATCCCACGCGATATTTGCAAACATGGCGGACGTTTTATCATATCCGATTTATACCGATTTTAAGTAACCAAATTTACTATCGTTTGCTTATTTTGTAGGAATTGCGATTTGCATTAATATTTGAGCTTTCATTTCAAATGTTTAGTTTTTACAAAAAATGTTTGCTGGGTAATTGAATTATGTTTTTTGCATATGACCCATTCCAGCGTCGCGTCACATCTTTTTTTGAAACTTTCTAAATGATATTTGCAATAACTTTGAGGTGTTACAATTTTTCCAAACAAACTCTATATAGCAGTGCCTAGCACAAGTTAACCGTGAATGTGCAACCGATTTTTTCCTAATACTTATACATGGGTTACAAGATATAATTTAATCCTTTGTTGCGTAACATCTAACGTCTTTACAGCATTTCCAGAATTCATTACGACAACGAAAATTTTTGCCCTGTTTAACGACGGAATTTAACGAAACTTTGTGAAAACGTTTTTCATTTATTGATGTAGTTTTTTTTTTAATTTCAATTTTAGTGTGCTTTGTTATTTTACAGGCGATTCACTATTGTTGGGTCACCTTAAACGCTTTTTTTGGGTTTGTTTCTAATGTGACACTACAAAAGTTGAAGCATTGGTTTTTTTTTATCTATATCTTGTTTCAAAAGTAACAGATAAGTTTCAAATGTGAGTTTAATTAAAGCTTATATTTTGGCACAAATTCTCCTCAGAACTGCCCCTCGATTAAGGTAAAATAAAAAATTTATAATAGTTCCAAAATTACCGAAAATTATAAATGTGTTCGTAATCGCGGATGTGGTTTTCAGATGGAAAGCTAAAAAATAACACTACTTTTTGTGTCAGCAGGTGAAATAAAAGAGTTTACTCCATTGTACCCACATATATCGAACATAAAAGACTTTTTCGTTAAAAACTTGGTAATAATTTTAACAAATGTCGTTAAACCGGCAACACTCAGCGAATAGACAAAATAAATACAGTTTACGAGGTATTGATTGCATTGAATGTCGCTTCAACAGTTTGAAGAAGATGTGAATTTTCAAAACAATATGTTCATAAAGTGCTTTGTAAACTTAAAAAACCCTCAAAGTTTTGTTAACAACATTAAAAGTATCCCTTTTTCCTACCGTCAAAAACCCATAACTATAAAAAAAAGCTGTAAACGCCTTGATATCCTGAAAACCGTTGGAATGCTCCATGTTTTTGAAAACAGTACTTGAATGATTTTTGAGTGTAACCTGTGTAGAAAGAAATGATTTAATCATTCATCAAGAAGAACATTTTTGCTATTTGTAATGGACTTATCGAATTGTATGTAATTAATTTTCTTAAAAAATCAAAACAAACCTTTCAAACGGTGTAGATGAACTCAAACAAACATGAAATATTAAAAATGACTATGTGTTGTACAGGCGCTTGGAATGAGTCATATAAGAAATAGTGGCTCCAGAGAGGAGTCTTCGCGAAAATGATAAGATTAATCTCTGTGATCATCTTAAATATTAGTTTTCTTTTGTAAATGTTAAAAACGTGTAATGAATGAAATTGTTATGTTCGAAAAACGTTGCGCTCTGCAAAATCTGAAAAAAGAAATGTAACGTAATGATTTGCGGAGTTTAAATTTAAAAATAATCTTTCTTACCCGAAAACTTCAAACTAAGAAAAGATTTTTCAAGTTTCAATCGAGACTGGAGTAACAAACCAAAAAAAAAATAAAATTAAGAAATACTAATCATAATGAAAAAAAATAATGGCAGTCTACTTTCAACCACTTCAACGAATTAAAATACATGATTTCGATTTGACTAATTATATTACGTACTGATAGATTTTAAATAATGCAACTTCGTGTTAAGACGGTTTTCCTAAACTTTATCATATTGTAAGAGATTCATCACCGTTATTAATGTTTGTTAATTTAATTTATCAGCCTTAGCGGTGAAAAGTGATGTCCTTTTTAATAGGGACATCATCTAAAGATTATGAACTTTTTTTTTATAGATGGATAGAAGTTAGACGAAATGAAAGATGGTGAAAATGAGCGAGTAAAATTTATTTAGAAATATTATCATCACATATTTATCATGCTTCTGAATAAATTCTACCCGTCAATTTTCACCATCTTCCATTTCATCGAACCTTTTATCCATCTATATTAAAAAAAATCATAATCTTTATCACCTACTTAAAAAAGACATATTTTTTCATCAATAAGGCTGATAAATTAAAGTAACAAGCATTAAATCATATATTTTTGAATTAATCAATTTACTTTTTGCATCTATTTTCATGTAAATCAGATAAAATTGATCAAAAATTTACTGAAAATGGTTCAATGCTTATGTTTCAAAATGGACCAAAATATCTCACCTATAAAAAAGTGTCATCAACATATCATCATATATTTTAAACTAATCCGGTGTACCTTGTTTCACTTCGTTAGTTCAATGACGTATAGTTCTGGAATCAAATATTTTCATTTTATTTCCTCGTTTTTAAAGTAAATAGGTATCTTTATCCAAGCTGAATAAGCTCATTTGTTGTACATCTCTGCAAACAACATTTCAATATTCCATCAAGCTTGAAATATTGACTCAATCAGCCTACAACGCCCTTCAATATTGAATGGTCCAGATATTCACAAAAATGATTATCCCCAAATGGTTTATTTGTCCGCGTACATAACCTTTAAATAATTCTACAAGAATAATTGACCCATTCATTGCTGCCCGGACGCCCTCCTGCCGTCACATATGGTCTTGGCTCCGGAATATTCAGGAAATAATTATCCATTTTATTTCACATTATATCGAAATAATTGCTCTTCATCGAATAATCTCCCCTTTTTCCGTTCTTTTCATCCGCAAAAACCCACCAGAAATCGCAAATTTCCCTCTACAGCCGAATGTGGGAGTACATGAACTCGCGGAAGCACGTGTTTGTCAAAACGTACGATGAGGGCATTCGGCGGGTGCGAACATCCAAGGGCAAGTACGCGCTGCTCATTGAGTCGCCGAAGAACGATTACACCAACGAGCGAGAGCCGTGCGATACGATGAAGGTGGGCCGGAATCTGGATGCGAAGGGTTTCGGCATTGCCACCCCACTTGGGTCGCCATTGAGGTAAGTTGTTTTTGGGTGGAAAATTCTGGAAGCTTAGACGGGGAAAGCTTGCTGTCCTTTTTGCTGTTGAACGCTACATCTAGCGGAAATTTCGTTAAACATGAAGCTTTATTCCAATGGGAAGAATACAAGAGCTTCGAGGATACAACTGATATCAGAAACCTAAGCAGGAAAGTTTCTGATATCAGTTGTATCCTAGAAGCTCTTGTATCCTTCCCAGCAAAAGTTTTAGAACTGAAATAAAACGATGAGATAAAGCATTTATACCGAGCAGTTAACGTTGACTTGGTTCTTACGTTAAGAGCCTTTTGTTGCCGTGATGATAATCGGAATGCAAGGAAGTGCGTTAAAAAGATTTTTATTTTTATCAAAAAATATGTTTATAAAGAAATATGTGTGAGATTGATCAACCAGCTTCCAAACGCTTTCTTCTAAACCATAAGTTAAGAATATTTGACGTTTTGTTATAAGGAAAAAAATGCAATAAAAAATGTGAAAATTTTCGATGAATTTAAAGCTCATTTTACAATAGACTTTCCTTCAGAGATCTCTAAAAAATTAAGAAGAATCAAGTTCAATGTCTTCTTCTAGTATTTCGTATTTTTTTTTTTATCTAGATAACTACTAACCGGTAAATTGAGTTTCAAAAACTGGTTTCTTGCCATTGAAAACAAACTTAAGCATTTTAGTATTTTTTAATTTTCACAAAAAAAAATATTACAAAAAGAATGTCGAAGATGTTTTAAAAGCTAAATTTATTAAAGATCTTTTTTGAAAAGCATTTGAACAGCGAAAAAATTGGTTGAAAGATTTGGAATTTTGTCCTGTTTTCTGTTACCCTGAGTATCAAATGTGAAGATTTTTTTCTGGAATCAAAGAAGTGTTTGAAATATTTATTGTACTGGTAAAATAAACAAGTATCTTCATATAGCAAAGTTGTGCCCAATAATTATTAAAAAATAACATGCTCCTAAAGAGAATATACAAAAAGAGACGAAATGTCACGATTGAAATTTTTTAATTTCCGTTAGTGTCATTCCTATTGAGCATAAGACTTGTCAAACTGAAAATTTGAAATTGCGAAAACGAAAGTACTGTTATCATTTGAATTAAAAATTTGGGTCAGTTTTTTTATTGAACGACTAACTTAACAAATGATAAGCAAATCATTGCTGAATTATTTCTTATCAGTTTAAAATAAATAAAATGTAACAAAACATGAAGTCATAGAATATTGATCAACTTTGTCCATTCAACCAAAAACAACATTCACGAGAAGACTTCATGTTCTGTTTTCGACAAAAAAAATCCCGAATTCTGTGATTTGAACCTAAGATTCTGTGACTGTTTTCTGTGACGCTTATTTTGCAAAACGTCGATAAATTGGAAACTTATTTTAGTTTTAATTGAAAGAATCAAATTTCATTATTATTTTTTCATATTTTCATTAGTAAGAGTCAGAAATAAAAAGTCGAAAGTGGCATGAAAATTTATAATTTTGTAAATCTTTACAAAATTGGGAAAATCTGTGATTTCAGTGAAAATTTTGATGATTCTGTGATCTGTGACAAATATTCTGTGGAAAAATTTTACTCCAAATTTTGTAATTTTGAAGATTCCTCTGTGATTTCGACAACCTCGGTGGTTACTGATTATATTATTTTGAAAAGGATCAGAGGGCGCTTCTTGTCTACAGTCTGTTTAGATGCTCGCAAATTCGCAACGTCTCACCTAAGGAAACGAAAAATAAACTCGGGAAAGGAAAAAAAAAAATTTTGAATCAAAAATCGTTTTCAATTTTAAAATATGACAAAAAAAATTCACGATATAAAATATACCTTCTACGACCACCTCCATTCTAATTAAAGTATGTGTGCCGAAGTTAGTCGCGTTTCGTTACCCCAGTAAAAATTTAACTCCGAACATACAAACATAAACCCACGCCACCTTTCTATTTTATAATAGGTACAGATAGGTGAGGCTTCGTAAAGTGATTATGAACAAAATAACTTTGTTTTATTGCCCAAATACTGGAAATAAACCAAAAATGAATGTCTGCTTCCCTTCTTCATTTAAAGATTTTTTTAAATTTTTTTTTTTAGAATTACAACTTGTGGGCGTAAAATGCTTGACATAATTTCCTCCTTGTTTTAAAGTCCCGGTTCTGGACCCTGGTTTTTTGTGATCCCAAACTTTTGGCCGGCAGTGTATATACTTTGAACCCAAAATTCTGTGACGGTTTACGTTGATGCTGTTGCGCTGTTGGATAAGCTTAATTGAAAATGTGTGTCAAACATCAACAAACACCAACAATCAAGGAATATTTAAAGAAGGTAGTGCCAAGGCAGCCCTGCTCTAGTATTGGTACAGACTGTGTCGTCACAATCACGAAAAATCTGGTAATTTACCATAGTACTTTGAAATATAACAGGTAGGCCATTGCGCTTAACCTCATTTGGCAGCTCCGTGTATGTACACGGCATTCCTACTACAAACAAAAATAGTTATGAAATATTACTGGTTTTCTATGGAACATATATCAAAATCATTAATTTTGTCTTTATTAGCCGTTTATTTCTTCTAAAAAGTTCTTGAAATCAAAGATTGATTCTCAGAGGGCATATGAAACGGTAAGTTTGCATCGAATTCCCTAGTTTTATACATAAATTGTTAACATTAAAAAGAGAATTTCGTCGTCGTCCCCAAATGTATGATAAAATCAGAGAAAAAAAATTCCTGCATCCTTTCAAGATTTCATTCAATAAGCATTGTACATAATATTTCGATGACTATTAGTCGTTTTGTGAGATTACTTTGAAAATTTTCTCATGAACTGACTATCAAATTACAAAAATCAACCATTTATTTGTTTTCGAGGCGCCAAAAAACCCACCAAATAAAACTTTTAAATAATTCAAAGGACGAAACATAGTTAATGGTATTAAAAAGCATAAGCTCATATTTTTTTCATAATTTTATTGCTTACCAATTGTTGAAAAAATAAGATTTTTAGATAAATTCCATACATTTGCTAACAATTCTCATCACTAATTTTGGAGCCTTTCACCAACACAGGGCGGAATAGCCTAACTTGTCTATTTCAAAGTACTATGGTAATTTACTAGGAAATTTACCTTGTTCGATGATAATTTGAAGAATTTGCTGGAAAATTTCTATTCTTTATACTTTTTATTCTAGATGGATTCTTGCTCTTCAAGACAAAAATAGTTAGATTCTTGAGAAGTTTTCATATATAATAGACCATAGAAGTTCAAAAATAAGGTGAATTTTCTCTACTAAAATATGCAAAACTTTAATATTAGTTCAAAGTCTTCCACGAAAATGTTCAAGTCAGTGAAGTTTAAGATCCTTATTACAATAAAGTAATGAAAATACAAAGTTTTATACAAAACCACAATCATTTATTGGCATTTTAGCAAATCGAGTTAACAATCATTAATTGATGTTAATTGTTCTACATAAAAGTTGAATATGGTAAACCGGTTGGATAAAATCATGCATGAAAATCAGTTGAACCCTCAAAAACTACTAGCTAGATCTTTTTAAGGCTGATTTTTTCAACATTTTTGCAAGTTTTACCTTCAAGATGACATTACATTTATTAATAAAATAAGAAGAAAACCTAATGCAATCTTCAATGGACCAAAAAAAATCATAACATCGTGAAATACAGGCCTTAAAACACAATCGAATTGCAAATGGAATTAATTTCCGTTCAAAAACGTGTTTATCTTTGAAAATTTCTTCCCTTCGCATAAAACTTTTCAATACATTCGTTTTGTGACGTCACAAAAAATCCAATATGGCTCTCGACACTACCTGTCTACCTTATTGAAATAATCCTTGACCTACAATAACTTTTCTTTCTTGAAAAAAAAAAAAATCCATTGTATCGTGTTGGACACCTATAATATTCATTGTTTTTGTGTCAGAAAGTCGGAACTAAATCGAGTGGTTGAAACCGGTTATTGTCAATATGAAAGAAAATAATCTAAAACTAATTATCAGGTCAACCATTTCTTTCAATTCGAAACCTAAAATCTGATAACGAATGAATAAATGAGTTGGTTATTTCTACAACAATTTTCATTATGAAAGAGCAACGAAAAAGAAACATTCAATAAAATTGTGTAGGACATAACCGTAAACGTCAAATCATTCATATGTGATATGTGAAATTTGCCAAACTAAAAAAAATACAGTTTGAATAAATTTCTTCACAAACTCTCAAAATGTTAACAAATTTGAGAAAGACACAATCGAATGCTAACACATTAAGGACTGCAAATGTAAGCGCATCAAGGAAATTTAAAATTTGACTTTTTTTGGTGTTTCTAATTAAAAAGTTACTTGAAGTGTATATAAGATTATTTTTTTTTAGTATTACGATATATTGATAACACAGAAGACCAGCATTGCCCATATTTCAATAACTGATTTTGGGAGATGTTGGCGTCATAAATTCAATACACATTCACCTTAAGTTTTGATGATGTGACGTGTGGAAGTTTTTAATCTGATCAGTTTTTGGTGAAATCGATCTTTTGATAACCGATAAACTGATTTCAAATCAATTTATTAGTCTTCATTAAATCAACGATTCAGATCTTGTCTAAATAATTTTGTTTCAGAGATTCAACGCTTTATAAAAAATAATCTGAAGGTTTTAAAAACTCAAACAGCTATTTATGACATAAATCAAGAAAGTCAATGAATATTTGAAATAAAGGATTTTTACTCATTAAATAGCTTTATTGAAAACTGCGAATCGATTTTACTTATGGTACATCAAAGCATCATTTTAGTTTCAATTTTATTTAAATCAACACAAAATTCCTGTTTTTTTTTCAGACTTGGAAAAATATATTTAAAAAACTTTTTTCTCAAAAATCAAGCCAATTCGCAGTCTTTGAAAAAAAAAGATCATTGAGTTAAAACACTGTACCTTCAAAATATTTGTGATGTTTAACAGTTTTTCAAAAAAAGTGCACAAATTAATTAGATTAATTTTTACTTATTTTTAAAAGTTATTTTGAAAATAAAAGCTAATAAAAAAATTAAATGAATATTTAGAATCAGCGCCCAAAATTTATTCAAAAAAAGCTCTTATATTCTTTGCACTCCAGAGGAATGGGTATTTTGTAGCTTTCTGTAATATTTAATAATCTTGGTATTTTAATGGTAAAAATCTTTTGGAAAGCAATACACGAGATATCTCGAGAGAACATATTTTCAATACAATACTTTCGAAAACTCTCTACAGTGTTGCCGAAATCACAGAAAACTCTGTAATTTTACAAAAATTGAAGAAAATTTTAATCTCTGAATCTTTGTCATAGATCAAAGAATTTGGTGAAAAATCACAAATTTCGATTTTTCAATTCAAGTCGAATGCACTTAAATTTACGTGACGACTAGTCTAATATCTGTTTAAATTTATTATCAATGTTAAATCTTAGTAAATTCCAAGAATTGAATCAAAACAAGACGCTATGGGCGACAACACCCAAGTAACACAGATTATGCCAACTAGCATTAGGAAGTTTTATCATGGTTTAATTATGGCATTTTTTTGTGCAGCTCGTTTTATGGCGGTTTTATTATGGTCATGCAGAATGCTTATAATTTTTTTTCGACCATATGTTTTCAGATGGTTTTGAAAACGCTAATAAAACTTTTATTAAACATGCTGTTTTAGTTACTTTGAAAGAGTTGTGAATGCTTTTTTTAAACTATAATAAAACACAAACCTAGAAGTTTGCTGCAAGCTTTCTTTCGCATGTTCTATAATAGCACTCAGTGCATGATTATTAAACCGCCATAAAACTTAGTGACAGTTCTCGATCAAGATGTCAAAACAGGACACGCTAAGATTAGATAGCACATATTTGAATTGGAACTCCCATTTTTACACATTTTTGGTAAGTTATGCGTGTTGGTTTTGAGTTAAAATTAAAAAAATACATCTTTGAAAACTTGAAATCACCGAAAGTGGTATGAATATCTTTACAATATGAGTATTGAGTGAAAGGGCCCAAATAGTAGGAAAATAAATTGTTGCTTGACGCCATCATTAATTCAAGATTGCGGCTTCCGCTCTTATTTTCAAAGCTGTAAATTACTGAAAATATCATGAAACCTTCACAATATGGTCATTAGGTGAAAGTAATAAACGAGTAGAAGTCAAATTTCGTTGCCCGTCGCCATCTTAAATCCAAGATGGCGGCTACCACTCAACTTGAAAATACTGTAAATGACTGAAAATCGCATTAAACCTATATTTTAGGGGTATAAGTTGAAAGAAATCAACCGGTAGAAGTTGAATTTCGCTATCTGACGCCATCTTGAAATCCAAGATGGCGGCTTCCGCTAAACTTTAAAATGTAGTAAATGACTTAAAATGACATGAAACCCAGGTGGTAGTGGGTGGAAGGGCTTAACGAGTAGAAGTCGAATATTGCTATCTTACGCCATCTTGAAATCCAAGATGGCAGCTTTCTATAAACTTTAAAAATTCTCTAAATCATTGAATATCGCATGAAACCTCAAAAATATGGGTGTTTGTCAATTGGGATAAGCTATAAAAAGTTTATTTTTGCATTCTGACGCTATCTTGAAATCCAAGATGGTGGCTTCAGCTGAACTTAAAAATACTGTAAATGAATGAAAACAGCATGAAACTCTCAAATATATTGTATTGGGTGCTAAGGCTAAATGATAGAAGTCAAATATCTGTTTTCGAGTTTCTCTGAAAATTTGTAAGTGACTGAAAATCCCACAAAAACCACCACAATACAGACCCCGTTCGTTTTTGGCAACATTCGATTTTGGCAACATCGAATTTGGCACATGTGCCTAAATCAGACGGTTAACAGAAACAACATAACCTTATAGTTTTCGCAAGAATAAGACCAATACAATTTAAACATAATAGCATGATAGGAATAATAGTATTACATAAATGGCAAAAAAAACAAAAACTATAAACAAAACAAGAAAAGTGCTAAATGCATTAGAAACATAATGAAAAAATAATAAAAGTGATTTAAAATGATCTAAATTGTCTTAAAATAGTAGTTTTAATATAGTATTACGTGAAAAAAGTTGTGTTCAAGCGATTTTCATTGATTAACAGTATTTTAAATTCAGTGGAAGCTGCCATCTTGGATTTCAAGATGGCGTCGGAAAGAAAAAAATCGACTTCTAGTTTAGCCCTTTCACCCAATACCCGTATAGTGGTGGTTTAATGCGACTTTTTGTCAGCATTAAGCATTAAAAGTTGAGCGGATGCCGCCATCTTGGATTTCAAGATGGCGTCTGATAGCGAAATTCAACTTCTACTCGTTTAGCCCTTTCACCCGATATCCATTTTGTTGGGGTTTCATGCGATTTCAAGTCATTTACACCATTTTAAAGTTCAGAGGAAGCCGCCATCTTGGATTTCAAGATGGCGTCAGACAACGAAATTTGACTTCAGCTCATGATTTATTCCACGGGTCATTCAAAACCAATCCCTTTTCATTCAAAAAGTCTGTCCTCATTTACTGTACTAATGATTAACAACTCAGAAATGAGGAACTCAACCTTAGCGTGTAATTGGTTGGCTTGCGAGAGAAACGTCAAATCGTAGCTTTTTTTGGGGTCATTATTAAACCATAATAAAACTATGAATTGACTCACGCCATGTTGGTTGCAAAATCGAAGGGCACAAAATGACGCCATGTTGATGAATTCACAATGCAAGCATTGGAAAAAAATTTTTCAGGCCTTTTTCCATCAATTCCATCATGATTGACCATCAGATTTGACGAGGCGCATTTATTTTAAGATACTATTTCATATACATTTTACCTAAAATCTTTACTGGCAGTAGAAAAGAAGCTCAATATATGGTTGAAACATTGGTTTTTTTAGCTATTAATTTTACCAGATCATATCTGAATAATGCAATCATCATTCATCAACCATTATGGTTGCTGGAAAAAATAAAAAAAACTCCGAGAACTGACAGAACCGAAAAAAACAAAAATTTCTAACATGTTTTATAATAGCTTTTTAAAAGCTTTGGTGACCAACATTGATGACTAACAATTATATGTCTTGATGACGTTTCAAGGGTAGGGCCTAATAGCCTGATTTTGGCTTTATAAGAGTCCAGGTGATGTTATAGAATACGTTTTAGCTTTTTATGAAGATTAATGCGATAGTCCAAACGATATTTTGCTGACCATAATAAAGCTAAAATTGTTACTTGGGCAGTCATAATAAAATCGATTTCTGGAAAACTGTAGAAGATTTTAAAATAAAAATTACTCCAATGTATAAAAAACTGATGCCTGCTCGTATGTTTATAGTTTTTGAATACATATTCGATGTAATATTTGATTGAGACAAAGGAGGACTGGCAACTTTGTCCGAAAAAGTGATTTTCCATTTGGTGCAAGAAAAAAATCATAAGTTAGGCTGAATTCGAAACATTGAAAAGTGATTTGTTTGTTCAGTGTTACAACTAAAGGCCCTACAAGAGTTCCAGATATTATTTTTTCATTGTTATACCTAGTGGTTAAATGGCAGAATTTAGTGCGGTTGTGGTGGCTTCAAAATTTTTGCGGTTTCGTTTTTCTCATGTTCCTCAAACATGAGCATATCGGGATGCCAAGTTCATTTTTATGCCAATCGGTTATAGAGAGGCTTGAAAAGTTTTGAGAACCCCTCGGGAGGCGTTATGATATTGGTGGAAATTGAAACATAACGCCTCCATTGGATGAGAAATGCAATGAATAAAAAAATAAAACAAAGCAAGAAACCAAAACATCGGCACCAAAACTTGCAGTTGATTTTTTACGGATCTGGAACAACTTTCACTGGACTTCGAAAGGATATCCGAAAAACTCAACAAAAGGACTTAGCTAAGTATATGAATTTTAATATAACCTATTTGGATATTAGTTTGCTCGTATGTCAAAGTTATATGGTAGGTACATACATTTGAGAAACAAAACATTTTAATGAGACATGTTCATGAAACACCTGCTGGCATTAATTATCCATAATTCAATCCTATTTCTAAGGATCCAAACATTGTTTGTTTGTTTTGTTTAGTTGTTTTATTTGGGATTTTAAGCCTCTTGGGTTTATTCATCTGATAGGATCCAAACAGCCACTCGTTGTGATTAATTAATTTAATAAGCTGTAATGAACAAATGAACCGGGTGTCAGTAGTTTGCAATTGCAAAGAATTTCGGGAAATAGCCTGACAGTCAGTGGTCGGCACAAAAGCGATAATCCGCTATTCGCTAGTTAGTCCGCTATCTTTTCGTTAGCGGTTTATTTTTGCCCCTAAGTTTTAATTGATTTAGCGAATCAAAAAGTTCCGTTTTTTTTTTGTTCCGCTAATTGAAGACCGCTAACTTCCATATATTTGTATCAATCTTTCTAATTCTTAGTGATATAATAGACTATTTTTATTAATCAAATCATGGTGACATTGGGCATCATTCTAATCGCTTAACTGGATTCATTGGAGGAATGCGTACTCGAGTTAGAGAAAAGATTTATTTAGTGTCATTTATCTCACTTTGAGCAATTTTTTTTCGCAACATTTCAGAAGAAATTAACAATAAAAGGTGTTAAACAATATGAAACTATTTTAAGCATCTCTTAATCAACATTTCATTCATTTCAAGTGGTTGAGATATTTACTTTTCGCAATGCAGTTGCAGTTTTTTAGAGATTTTTCAGATCAATTCATATAAAAATTCGATAAAACCTCTATTGTAGCCTCCGTTTAAGTTCAAATAGAAATTCCATGATTGTTCACGTTAGACTGTGCTCCAGCAAGTTTGAAAAAGGGAAAACAGGTTATAGATTTTAAGTTGGGATAATGTAAAATATTGCTAAAAATAACAAAATTGAATGAATTGCACAAAAGATTATTTGCACAAATACGATAAATCGAATATTTTTAACCAAAATATAAATAAAAAAAGAGATATAGCTCCCATCTCCCACATTCTGTTCTTTTACTCTTGTAAATGTTCGAAAATTCGATTGTTTGTATTTGTAAAACACAAAGACTGGTTAAAATTCCTATCTTTGACAGTTTTGGTTTTGTTCATATAATTTTATGAAAACTCGATTGATTTATCTAATTTTAAACTAAATACTCGAAACTTCATTTAATCCCCCTTGGGGAGTTTTAAAAATCGAAAGAGGGAAAGGCGTGACTAAAAGAGAATTTGATATTTGTTCTGGTCTCAATGTTGGTCAACAGTTAGCGATTAGCGCTTTAAACCTAAAGCGATAACTTTTTCGGTACATTTAGCGTATTTAATTAGCGATCGCTAATTTTTTATGAGTTAGCGATTTCATTAGCGCCGCTAATTTGTCAGTTAGCGATGCCGAACACTGCTGACAGTTGAGTGGATGAGCGACTTGTCATGATTCATCCATTGATTTAAATGCATCATCACACTACATAGCTGTTTTTTTTTAATACGCCATCTAAAATATTCTGGTATCGATTGGGTTGGTAGCAGGAAACGGAACTTAAGCATTTTTGTGGTATCATAACGTTAATGATTTTTTATTCATACCAGATAGTTAGAGCTCTCCAAATATATTTAGTTTTTATCCGGTGAAGAACAAAAAATAAAAATATTAAAAACAGCAATTGAGAGCAGTTTTTCTCAACAAAACAACATCTAAGACAAAAAGTTAAGCTAGCTGAAATGGGTCATTATCCAGATTTATTTTTGGTTGTTACGCTGATTTTTTCTTGAGTAAGTCAGGTTTAATTGTTAAACACGAGATAAAGGAAAGTATCAACAGCGTCAATCATATAATCAAGTTTCTGTTGTTTAATGGTTTTTTTTATGAAACTTTACATGTATTCTTTTTTCCGTTTCTGGTTTCTTTTTCCTAATATTTTATTTTCTTACAGATACCAAATGAACATTGAACAGGTTTAATCTGAAAAGGGGTAAAGGGTAAAAGCACGTCGTCCAAACAAATGAGTCAAAAATTGTAAGAGTTATGATAGAAAAAATATCGTTGAATTTTCATTTTCTGAGGATTACATTGATGGTAGAAAAATTTCAATTTCTATTCCAAATGCGCTTAGAAAGTTGCTTTGAAATAATGAATTTTGCCGGTTCCAAAAGGGTGATAGTTTTAGATAAGGCAATTGCAAACAATAATGACCCTTTTTCAACACAATTAGAATTTCTGTAAAGAACTGTTCTAACATTGAAGAGTTATGCAAGAAATAGTTAAGGAAGAATACAAATGCCCTCAAAAGGTTTTGCGGAAAACGTAAAATGTAAAAAGCCTTGTGCTCAAAAGGTTTAATCACACTAGGTATTTGAAGTATCGAAAATTAAGTCTAGGATAAAGGAAGGATTGCAAAATACTCGAATAATTTGGATATATATCAGCTTTTTTTTTTTGAAAATTTATCGTTGCAATAGGTATCACTCTAGTCAGGTTTTAGGTTGACCTTATGTAGGTTCGCGTATTTCAATCACTGGTATCAACAACAAGCTTGTTGAATGCTTCGAAGCGAGATTGAAGGAAGTGATTATAGTAAAAGTTATATAATCAAACTTAAATTGTGTGATAACAAAGAAAATATCAAAGTCTATGAATAATCGTTTACATTTGCGACAAGTAATCTTCACTTTAATTTAAATATTTCTCTGTTTTTTTTTGTAATAACCATTTATTACTATTTTTGTTTAAAAGACAACAGTTATGCCCACTCAAGTATTTGTACTTTTTACCAATAATATGTTTGGTGTTCAAATCACGTTTGAGGCTTTTTTTCAAAGCATATTTTAAAAAATTACCTATCTTTCGTATGAATGAATGATTCGTCAATGGAAGTAGATAAAAATATGTAAACGCGAAAACTTGAATTGGATAATTTTCATACCTAATAGCCAAAATTATAACATGAAATTAAAAAAAAAACGATGAATCGAAAACAGGCTAGAACGATTATTTTGACCAAAAAACTGTTTTACCAGGAAGCTGGAGATAAGGTGAATATGTTAAAATGTCAGATCCATACACTTGTCAAAAGTGTTTCCAGATAAAATTCCCAAACCCACGCTCCCAAACTCTATTTTTTGCTAGGATGCAGAGGTGACCTCGGTCTTAAAGCACAAATTTCTTTCTCTATTTTTCCTCTCTATCAGTTGACTACTAGGACGTGGCCGGCGCCGTTATTGACGTAGAAAGAGAGACCATCAGTTTTGTACATTGAGGATGAGTTGCTATTCCAAGCATAATTCTTTTGACCTTAGCATAAAATTGATGGCCTCGGTCAATCACGGAGTAGCAACCATTGGCGATGTGGAATTCGTTCTAGTTACTGAGCCACACTAACGATCGTGAAGTTCAAAATGCTGCCATAACTGCTCGATACAGCCCTCTTCGTAAAACCCAACTCATTTGAAAGTACAAAACTATCTAATCATTTTTTCACATACAAACATCTTTATCTTTGAAAAGCATTTTGAATTTTACGATTCAAGGTGGATGTGAGTAGTCAATCATGCTAAACTAACCTAAGCTACACATTTGATGTAATATTCGATTGAATCAGTATTCTGCTTAATAGGCGCATATTGCCCGCTCCTGTAGAGCCTGTCTAAATGTGCAAAAATGGGCCATACTTTATATCAAATGATTAACAAAGAATCTCTCAAAAGTTCATTGGTAATGAACAAAACATAAGATAAAACGATGACGATGAAAGTTATCACAAAAAACAGCGATCATTATTGTGCTTTGTATTTCTGTTTGAGATCATGTAAACTATTTTGTTATCACAGCAAAATTTGGGAAAATCAACGTGAAAAATCACAACTCGTAAAGTCGTGACAAGAATCAATGAGAAAAAAGCGAAAATTTTTAATTCCGAAACACATCTCTGGATAACTTTGATAAGGTGCATTCGTACCTCTAGCTTCTCAAAGAGTGCTGGCTTCTTGCTAAAATAACTTGCAACCCAAGCTAGACATTTATAAAGATTTCTTGCACGACATATGAAATGTGTTTCCGAAGTCCGTGTATGTAATTTATATCCATAACTCATCTGATTTCTCCAAGATAGGTTATGAGGTACAAACATGGAATATTTACGTGACTTCAACTGTTTTAATGCAAAATTCAACGATTGGATCTATAAAAAAATGCTGTTGTAAGAAAATTCAACATAATTTTAGAATCACAATGAATTAAGAACCTGGCAGTGTGATTTCGTGACCTCCGTTTCTGTTAAAATCAACCAAACTATGACAGCATTAGGGACCTTTCGGTGCAATAAATTCTTCAGTTCTTCTCAGTTCAACGACAATCGCATGCACAACGACGTCGTTTCGATCGTAAATCGTTCCCGGGAGTAGCAGTTGCAATTTTTTAGCCCACTTGAAATGTGTCGTAATATTTCAAATATTTCTCATGCGATTAAGGGAAGGCAATCACAGATTAGGCACTCTGGCACAAAAACTTCACCATCTTTGGAGGCGCTTGGCTCCCGAGGGACATTCCATTGAGTAACGAGAACCAACTCAGGGGCACCCCATCGTTCATAATTTGTCATTAGTCCGGCTTTGTACGCCAAAATGACAAACGGTTCGTGGCAATATGATTTGGCATGACGAATAGCATTTGCATTCTTGGCTTGGCTTAGTTCCAAACCGACCGGGAGGCTTCGAGCTGAGCTCCCTGTCAAGCGTTTTTATGATATTTCCTGGATGTTACACATAAATCCACAAGTGAATTACAAGCCCAAAAACCTAGAACACCAGGAGCAGGAGGTTATTAGCGTGCACCAAAATGAGGACCAAACAGTGGAGCACAAAATAAAAACCACTGATTAGGGGGCCTAAGGTTGGCCGGCTGGGGTTTTTGTTTCGATCCATTTAGTTTCGAATTTTGTTGACATTTAATCATTAGAGCCGTTGGCGCTAATGACATCGAGGAGAGCCGCATGGCGAAGTTGATTGCCATCAGCTAATAGAACCTCCCTAAAAAGTTGCGACGAGAGACGGGGGGAGGGCTACAGTTACCAAAGCAGGTACTTGAAAAAAGGAAACAAGTTTTTTTCCGGTTCCGTTGATCCACATTGTTTGGCTATGAATAGCTCGAACTGACCATAAAAAAGAGAATAGGAAAACGTTCATGTTTCGAGCAGTTTGATACCGAGTTTTACCTTTTGCGTACGATGATTAAGCTTTGTTTGATTTGAAAAAAAAAGGCCGGAAAATCTTATTTGGACCACCTGGAATCTTTTTTTTATCCAAAACTTGAACAAATACATATTGTTAAAACTCGAGCTTTATTTGTTAAATTTGTTTCTAGTTTTCCTAATAGCTAGGTTTATGAAAGGAATACTGAGAAAAAATTGCCAGTTGGTCGAAATAAGTGCCTGGTCCAAAATACGCCAGTTAGCCAAGGTTTCCGAAAATAAATCTGTGTTTTTGTGTAAAAATTATTATTTTTTGTGATTTTACTTAGACATTCTGTGATGATTTTCTATGATAGAATAAGTTTCTTTGAAAAGTAATAAAGAAATGTGTCTTTTTTACATTTTCTTTGAAAAAAAAATCAATTTAACACAAAATTCCGTGACACAAATTGACACAAATTGACAAAGTTTTGTGACACAGAGTCTGGGATGAAAATTGGTTAAAAATTCTGTGAAATTAAAAATTTGTTTGTGATTTAGGATACCTATCCGTAAACCTATTCGCTCAAAGAATATCACTGTTTTACGCTTAAAAAAAATATCATGAGGTAATCGATATCCACTACTTAAGCTTATCGATCCTTTATCATTTAAAAATTCGAATAGTAAGATAAAAATACAAACATTGCACTGCAATGTGAATTGGCCCCAGTGCTGTTTCGATTGGCTGATTGCATGACCCAGAAATCTTAACCATATCGGGCACGGAATGTTGCGGATTTTTCCAACGCTCTAATGACGTTTGTCAGGAAAGTTGTTCGTGTATGTATCTATCTATTTGGTGTGTAATCATTTGTTCTTCTCGCCAATTGTTTATAGTTGTTGCGTGATAATTGATTCTGGTAGTAATAATATTCACTCGGTTGATTGTTTTTGGTGCATCGTTTTTATGCTGCCTGTGACAACTCGACTAAATAGTTTTATCCATGATTTTCATAAAAATTTACTTATGGAAACAGCAAATTATAAACCATAAATTATAATTAAAAAATAATTATTTCATAGAAACAAGACTTCCAAAAAGGCTGAAACATAGAAAATTCATCAGTATAATTAAATCAACATGTTATTTTTGATGTACACAACCGTTTATAGAAGGAACACCAAGAAGTTTCCGATTGTTCGATGACTCTTATATGGCGACCGATATAAATTTTTATTATGAGTTTCAAGAAAATTTCATATCAGATTTTGATGAGTTACGCTGGACTTCATCAATGGTTAAAAAATCTGCAATCCTGTTTAAAGTACTGCGCTACGAAGCTGATTGATTTTTTAAACATAGGTCAAATTCTTTTTTAGTTTTAATTGGCCATTCATTGACTAACTTTCTAACGTTGTATGCTCAAAGTTTGACCAGATGAACTCTCAAGAGATAAGAGGGATTCAAATAAGAATTATGACTGTTTCAATATTTTGTAATCGTTTCCATTCCATTCCACACTTTACAATTACAAAATGTTAAGACTGTTAAGGGAAACAGTATTTTGAATAGTAAATGAAAAATAATAAAAAAACAAGAAATAAGCCAAATAATTTTTTTGTAAATAAAAAAAAAAGAAACAATAGGTGCGTATTAAAAATGATATTTAGTTTTTCGTTTATTGTAATAAATACTGAACAAATCATGATTCAAAATATATTTAAATAATATTGAATTTTTTTTTCTTCAGGTTAGGAAAAGTTTCTGTAAAGAAAAGATATTCAAATAACTTGATATTTTAGCTTTCATGAATAATCAATCCAGTTCCGGGACCAGAAAACCAGGTAAAATTGATTCTACTCTTTAAGCCATTCCTTTAAAAATGGCAGATGAAAGCGTTGTTGTAGTTTAGAAATGAATTAATCTATTTAACATTTAACTAGAGTGTGATAATGTGAATTGGATTTTCTTTTATTTTCAAGTTAAAGCTTACCAACCTTCAAATCTAAGCATTTTACAATAGGTCCCAAACAACGAAAAGTCTCGTTAAAATGGTCAAGCACAGCTTTATCAGTATAATCAATGAGCTGAAGTTCGTTTTAATCAGCCCAAAATTCAAGTCCTTATTGAAATTTTAAAGTTCGATTACAGATTTGAACGGCCTTCTGTTCTGGTTTAATCAGCAAAAACGGGAAAAAATCTCTCCTCTTCTCACTTACTTCGATCATCACCAGCCCACGTAGTGCTGCTGGTTTCTAGGCATCCATCTTTATTCCTCTCATTACCCCAATTCATCTAACTTAATTGCTTTGATTTTGACTTTGTTCGATACATGCTGGCACACACGCTAGTTCTGCTACACACATTTGATTGATTTACTTGCTCAAGCAATCAAACAACCTAATGAAAAAAAAGTCCTGATACCAGATTTGAACCGCGACCCTTCGAGATGATAGCCACACACGCTGCAACGAGGTCACGCTTAGATGTTGCCTTACCAGCAGCTAAAATTCGAAGTGCTAAGGAGCTTTTTTAAAATACCTGCAAGTGCAGCCAGCGGTCAGCAGCGAAGGCGCATGTTAATTTTTACTCAACAACATTACAAAACGGCATATAAATCAAACATTCATTAAATAATATCAGTTTAATAAAAATTGGAATTCCATGTTTATAACTTTTTTGCATAAAATTAAACAAATTCTTTAGATTATCAAGATATTCAATTCATGAATTGCTTTAACTGAGTTTCAATGTGTTATAAATTTATGGTAAGTAAATACAGCTGGACATTTTTTTTAAGTGAAAAAATTACTCTTTTCAATACCAATCCTTTGCGAGTTAGCTTTGAGTTGTTCTGAGTTGAAATTTCAATGTAAATTATACATTTCAACGATTTTCAAGCTACAAAAAATGATTCATTGATTATATGCCCTTTTTAATGTTCGTTTACATTTCATATTCATGAAATGGCGGACATGTCACAAAAAAGGTTTGAGGAACATTTTGCAATTTTTATGGTCGCGTACGATAAAGTTCGGTACCCATTCCTTTGTAATTCTGTTACAATTTTCAAAAACATTCTCATTTGTTGATTGAAGTTCAGTTCTTAATATTAAATGTAAAATAAGATTGATCTCATTTCGGGGGCTTCGGTTCCATACAATCAAAATCAAAATGTTATTTCTTTTGAAACGGATTTTGTATCCAGTTGAGAATTTTTAATGTTCAGGTCGAATCATCATGAGAAATTAGAAATTAATAGAGGTTTAGATCTTTGGTTCAAATTCGGTTTTGCCTTTAATTTAACATTTAAATTATGCCTTCCGGGACTCATACGCAATAACAACGTTTAGGTCATAATTTTTCTTATGAAAAAAAAATTGAAATCATCCTGAATTTTTGTGTAATAAGAATTCAGATAAGAAATTTTTAAACGTAATTTTTATGCAGAATTCAGAAACCACAACGTTTCAAAATTTGCGATTTAGAAATCAAAACTCAAAATCAGATTCATCATTATAAATTTATAAAATGTGACTTTTGAATGATAAATCAGATTCAGATGCACAAGACGGATTAAAAATAAATAATCGAAAAATTTCTTTGAAATAAATACCCTAAACATCTTACTTCAAATTGATTCATGATTGAGAACTCTGAAAAAAATATCACTTCGTGGCTCATGATTATAATGCTATCTTTTTGTTTTTTGTGCATTTCAGAAATCGTTTTGAAATTCCGATATTTCCAATTCGGAAAACAGGTTCTAAAACAAAGCAATCGAAAGATTCCCTTTGATTGAACTACGGTATAAAAAAAATTTAAAAAACTTTAATTTAGTGAGTTGCTATCGAAATACCGGTATTTTAGTTTTTCTTATACCGTGGTAGATTTAAAAGGAATCTTCCGATTGCCATGAATCAGTAGAATGATTCAACAAAGTAGGCTAACAAAATATATTAGAGTGACATCAGGTTCATTATTCGAAATCAAAATTTATTTTCAAAATTCTCTACTTGTAAAATGTAAAATTAGCAGTTAATTTGCAAGTTTAATGAGTTCTGCGATAAAATTGAGAGAGATTTTCTATTTGTTTCAAATTTTTTTAAAACCTGTTTTAAACCCTATTGATTATTACACATCATTAAAATAAAATCTTATCATTTGGAAATTTTCAACAAATTTTGTTAAATGAATTCATATTTTTTTAAACTTTATTCCATAATGACAGAAATACTTGTAATGATATCCTTCCAATTTTTTTAAAATGTTGAATTAAACTTTTTTTAGATCATGAATAACCATCTTTCAAATTTTATTCCTTAATTGAATGAAATAGTTAATTGAACAAATTCACATTCAGATAGCTATTATTAACGTAGATTTTTTATTTCATCAGTTATCAATGATTCAATTTAAACTGATACATTTTAAAACTTAGTAAGTCCGCATCACGAAAACTAAAAGTGATAGACAAGATTGGACAAAATTTTTAAGATCAGAACGCTTAAATCTAGCAAATTAAACATGAAATCAAAGGCTCAAAAATGCTGTTCCCTCGAGTTATCAATTTTATTCTATCAATAATTTTTTAAATAGTTTGACGAGATTTTTGAAAAAAAAATTCTTCATAACATATAAGATTTTCGATCGACTGGTAATTGGATGTAATATTTTTTATCTTTGGCACTTCAATCTAACGTTTCAGGACTGGTAAGTCTCATCTTCAGGGAAAAATATTGTCATCTTTTCTGTCACTTTTGTTAAGTTTAATGTCTGGATTGTTCACTATTTTTGTTGTTTCAACTAAATATGATTCAAATCTACACAGTGAATTTGAAAAAAATATTGTTAAACGGCTATTGTGAAAATGGAGTCTGGAGTTGTTTCATGTCTATTTGAAACAGCGAAAATAGTGAACAATCCAGACATTAAACTCAACAAAAGTGACAGGAAACATGACACTATTTTTTCCTGAAGATGAGACTAACCAGTATTGGAACGTTAGAATAATAAAAAATCAATATAATAAAATATCATCTTCAAAATAAAAGACTGAAGTGCCGAAGATAAAAAATATTACATCCTTCATAACTGTTGCAAAACTTATCTTTTTCAGTAAGTTGATGGATCTGCAACTGGTTTAATTAAAGACGTTTCGGCTTCTCAGTCAGTTGAAATTTTATTAAAAATAGCATATTAAAACTATTGAAACTTTGTGAAATATTTTTATAAGTTTATCTTTGTATTTAAAGTCGAATTTTTGAGTTATGAAATCATAATGTCTTGGAGCCATTCAATCTAAGTTTTAAATAAACAGCTCCCACCTGCTTTTGCAGAACTCGGTATTTCAATTGAAAGCGACAAAACGCTCAGAGCTTCAAGTTTTGAGCTTCAAAACCTATGATTGATAATTTATTAACGTTTATTTTATTTCTACATTAGTATTTTGGTATTAATCTTCATTATATAGTTTTTTAGTGAGTGAAATATTCTTAAAATTACTAGATTTACTAAAAGTAAGAAAACATTGATCATTTGTCAAACATGTTGTGTTTTCTTTGTTCAGATTCCCATTATTCTACAAAAATAAATGAAATTGAAAGCTTTAAAAGAATTTTTTTGAATTTTTGAAGTCTAATCGTAGAGTTATTTTACAAAAGGTTAATATTTCTGGTTGCAGATATAACTTCTATTTTTAGCTCATGTATAAAAAGGTTTTTTATCTGCTTAAACTAAACTAAACTAAAAACTAAACTAAGATGCAAAAGCGCGTGATCGGGTGGTGGCCGATCAACTCACGAATGTGCCGATTGAGAATCAAGGGCCGGTTCATCAACATCAGCATCATCAACGTGCACAGCCCTCACCTCGGAAGTACCGGTGACGACAAAGACGAATTTTACGCGCAGCTGGAGCGTGAATACGACCGTTGCCCAAAACATGATATCAAGATCGTCATCGGGGATTTCAATGCTCAGGTCGGCCAGGAGGAGGAATTCAAACCGAAAATTGAAAGGTTCAGTGCTCACCAGCTGACCAACGAAAACGGCCTCAGACTTATCGACTTCGCCGCCTCCAAACGAATGGCCGTACGTAGTACCTTTTTCCAGCACCGCCTCCCACACAAGTACACCTGGAGATCACCGTACCAAACTCAATCATAGATCGACCACGTTTTGATCGACAGCCGGCACTTCTCGGACATAATCGACGTCAGATCCTGTCGGGGCGCCAACATCGAGTCGGACCATTATCTGGTGATGGTGAAGATGCGCCTTAAACTCTCTGTAGTGAACAACACGCGAAACCGGCGCCCGCCTCGGTTAAATATCGCGCGACTGAAACAACCTGAGGTCGCGGCAGACTACGCGCAATCGGTCGAAGCAGCGCTGCCGGCAGAGGGCGAGCTTGACAAAGCCCCTCTCGAGGACTGTTGGGATACCATCAAAACAGCCATCAACAGTGCCGCGGAGAACGTCATCGGTTATGAGGAGCGAACTCGACGGAACGACTGGTTCGACGAGGAGTGTAGGAGGGTGATGGACGAAGAAAATGCCGCGCGGGCGGCAGTGGTGCAAAGAGGCACCCGTCGAAATGTGGAAAATCACCGACAGCGGAAGAGGCAGCGAGTTCGTATTTTCCAAGAGGAGGAGCTCGAGGAGCTGGAGCAGCTGCATCGTTCCCAAGAAACACGAAAGTTCTATCAGAAACTCAACGCATCCCCCAAAGGCTTCGTGCCGCAAGCCGAAATGTGCCGGGATAAGGACGGGGGTATCCTGACGGACAATCGTGAGGTGATCAAAAGGTGGAAGCAGCACTTCGATGAACACCTGAACGGTGCACATGCAGGAGATCAAGACGGTGGGGGAAGGTACATCGCCGGCGTAGCCAACGACGTAGAGGAGAAACTCCCAACGATGAGTGAAGTTAAGGAAGCCATTCGCCAGCTGAATAGAAATAAGTCGGCTGGGAAGGATGGCATCGCAGCTGAACTCATCAAAATGGGTCCGGACAAGTTGGTCGATTGTCTACACCGGTTGATAGTGCGGATCTGGGACATAGAACAGCTACTGGAGGAGTGGAAGGAGGGGGTAATATGCCCCATCTACAAGAAGGGCGACAAATTGGACTGTGAGAACTACCGAGCGATCACTGTCCTCAATGCCGCCTATAAAGTGTTGTCCCGAATCCTACTCCGCCGCCTCACGCCACAAGCAAACAGATTCGTGGGAAGTCATCAGGCCGGCTTCATGGAGGGACGGTCAACGACGGACCAAATCTTCACATTACGGCAAATCCTCCAAAAATTCCGTGAACACCAAGTCCCTACGCACCATCTCGACTTCAAAGCCGCATACGACACGATCGACCGTACCGAGCTATTGAAAATCGTGGACGAGAACGGCTTTTCCGGGAAGCTGATCAGACTGATCAAGGCGACGATGGATGGAACGCAGTGCTGTGTGCGGATTTCGGGTGAATTGTCGAGTTCATTCGAATCGCGCAGGGGGCTTCGACAAGGTGATGGTCTATCCTGCATGATGTTCAACGTGGCGCTAGAAGGTGTTATTCGACGAGCGGTGGGCGAAATGCGGGGCACGATTTTCAACAGATCCAGTCAACTTATCTGCTTTGCCGATGACATTGATATAGTCGGCAGATCATCTGCGGCGGTGGAAGACATCTACCGCAAACTGAAACGCGAAGCAGGAAGGATTGGGTTGATGATTAATACGTCCAAGACGAAGTACATGCTGGCCTAAGGATCCGAGACCGACCGAACCCGCTTGTCCAGTAGTAACAAGGTCACGATCGACGGCTACGAGCTGGAGATAGTCGAAGACTTTGTCTATCTCGGCTCACTGGTGACCGCAGACAATGACACCAGCCGTGAGATCCGGAGGCGAATTATCAGCGGAAGTCGTGCCTACTATGGACTCCACAAGCAACTGCGGTCGAGAAGACTTAGCCCTCGCACGAAGTGTAACCTGTTTACGACGCTTATTAGACCGGTTGTTCTCTACGGGCACGAGACATGGATTTTGCTCGAGGAGGACCTGCGTACACTCGGAGTATTCGAGCGACGAGTGTTAAGAACCATCTTTGGCGGCGTACAGGAGAACGGAGTTTGGAGGCGAAGGATGAACCACGAGCTCGCGCGACTCTACGGCGAACCCAGTATCCAGAAGGTGGTGAAAGCTGGCCGGATACGCTGGGCGGGACATGTTGCGGGAATGCCGGACGACTGTCCTGCAAAACAGGTGTTCGCTACGAATCCAGTAGGAACAAGACGAGCGGGGGCGCAACGAGCGAGGTGGTTAGACCAAGTGGAGCGTGATTTGGCGAACGTGGGGTGCCCGAGAAATTGGAGAACGGTTGCTATGAACCGAGTGAATTTTAGGAATTATGTTCGTCAAGTTATGTCGTGAGACGGAATACTATTTAAATATAAAAAATAAAATAAAAAAATCTAGCATTTTCATAAGTATATTTCAAGCAACTGATTTATATGACGGTTTATAAACTTCACCGTTGAATGGGGTGAATTGGGAAATTTTTTAGACAACTTTCGTTATATTTCTGCCAAATGCATGCAGAGAAATCAGCTCACGATTTCTTTTGTGTGGTTTTTTCGGACCCCTCCAAAAACTTGATAAGAGAAAAAAAATGCGGTAAGAAGATTCTCTATCAATTTTGAAGCTGCTATTTTTGTTCACCTCGTAACCTTTAAAAATGAAAAACAATAAACAAACGCTCCTTTGAGCTTCCTCCACATTGAACGTACTGTGCTTATTTTTTGGCTTTGTGCCTGGTTTGTTTTTATTTCCAATACCCAGTTATGATTAATTTGTCACCCACACCTATATTCGACGAAATGTTTTTGGTGGTGTATACGTCCAAAGCAATATTGATCAAAGAAATTTGAGATTTTTTTTTTCTAGATTTCGAGCGACATCTGAAAGCGAATGTATTTTCGGATGAACTTTATAGTGAATTTTCATCCGTTTTTCATTATTCTTTACCTACATACCGGATCCTAGACACTGGCATCTACAATGTACATTGTACAATGTACATGTCCCAATTAAAGCCAGGATAAGTGAGCCAAAGAGTTGTTTGATGAAATGTGTCGCTTTTAAAAGCTTTCTTTTTCCGTCAAAACTTTGTTAGAAGCAATTTTTATCGTATTTCAAACTTGCGAACAAACTACATTTATTCTGCAGTGTTTCAAGGTTACATTTTTCATGATTTGAAATTAAATGATGGTTTTAAGTTTTTAAGCTTCAAAATGTTTATAAAATATTTTTTGACAAACATAGAAGGCGCCGGTCAAAACCAAAATGCACAGTTAAAAAACATGATTTCATTACGGATCCAATGAAAAAATCCATTTTTGAATGCACTAGAAAAATGTCACGAGCCTTGTTTGTCTCATTTATTTCTTCTTCTATGATTTAAAAGAATTTTGATAGTAAGTTTATCCCTTTTTTAACCTTTTTTTAGTTATAATCTTAAAATAATTGAAAAACATTATATTTCGTGCGAAAATGTGCGCAGATATATAATAAAATTTCAGTAGCTGAATTTTGAAATATATTTCATAATTCGTAAAACAGAAGCTCAAGATTAAGACCAACGTCTCAGAAGAAATTTTAAAGAGAATCCTGTGAAGTGAACAAAAAGTTTGGCTTCGTTTTGAAGATTTTGAAACCAAAGATGAGATTTAATTTTTTTTTGTTTCGATTATAGTCGTTTTACCATCATTATGGCATTCGCGACTTTACCAACGTTGCAGTTGGCGAATCATTATTGAAAAACTTATCCGGTACAACTGTGTTCGATTTTTACACTTGGGCTCCAACACGCGAACATCTGCTCAGGAGACAACAGACTTGCCAACTGTGCGGTATCACAAGCCCATTGATGAGATTTAATAGAAAATCAAAAATTACATGAAAAAAACTTTACTAACCTAGAAATCAATTTAAAATTCTATTTCAGGGATCCCATCAACCTGGCCGTACTTTCGCTAAAGGAAAATGGCGAACTGACGAAGTTGGTCAACAAATGGTGGTACGATCGGACAGAGTGCAAGCACTATGAGAAGCAAGACGCCTCCCGGAACGAGCTTTCGCTAAGCAACGTGGCCGGAATATTCTACATCCTGATAGGGGGCCTTCTGGTAGCACTGGCCGTCGCTTTGATTGAGTTCTGCATGAAAAGTGCCAACCGGGGGCCCTCAAATCGGATACCCCTGTCGGACACGATGAGTTCGAATTCCAATTCTAAAAATCGCCTGACGATGCCCCCAACGACTCGGGAGTACGATAACGGACGAATCGGGGTAAGTTGAGGCGATTGATTTTCAGGCATTTTGGGTGACAGAATTAATCTTCATCTCCAGTATCCGTTCTAGTACTACACTCCATCGACGCACTCCGACCCGGACCCAATTCATGCCAACTCCCACACGCAGGTTTGATGTAAGGAACCGCCGGAATTACGCCTATGACGACCACCATACGCACCGACCATTCGACAGATCGTGGCCAACAGTCAACACGACACGTCCACCCTGTTGAAGCAACGAGGGATTGCGGTTGCCGGCGGAGTTCCTGGAGGATCCCCCGGAAGTGTTCTAGGTCCCGGTGGCGGTGGAATCGGTGTGGTGCACGATAATTCTGGCTTGTAGAAGATGTCCTCCCCTCAATTCACACTTTACACCCAACTCCAGCTCCAGCTGTTAGATTGAAACTCAAAAGTTCCCGAAGCACAGAAAAAAAATCCAACAAAATAAATCCCAACTGATAAATGCAACTCTTGAACGATACCATTCCAAACTAACGTACAGAACAGAACAGACAGACAGATACCTAATCCTTTTAATTCAAAGAACTGGTGTGAATGTGCGAATCAATGTTAGCTGTAAAAGGTGCCAAAGGCGATTTTGAAAGAACTTTGAAAGGATCAGATCGATCGAGAACCCATTATCACTGATACGAAACGTAGGTCATAATTGTAAGAACGTAAAACAGGTGTACATAGTTTAGTTTTTGTTATGAAATGTAACTCTTTAAGGTATACTAGGTAATCAAATTTAAAGCAAAAACCACTACTTCAAATCAAACTCAAGATTCTGCCCAACAAAATGTAAAAAGAAAACGATCGATCGTGTTAGACTTGGAGGCAGAAACCTGAAGTGACACGACTTAAGAAAAAATCAAGAATCAAATGAAAACAAAAAAAAGCTGCTCTCTGTTATTTGTTCATTGAAATATAAATAAACAAACAAAACTTAATGGTTCATTCGAACGCTAAAAAACATAAAACAAATCAAGCAACACTGAAAACTAAATCGTATATAAAATAACAAAAAAAACTACCGGAAACGCATTGTAATATAACAAGCCAAAACAATAGTTTTAACTTTAATCAGTCGTAATTAGCGAAAAAGAAAACAACTACTTAACCATCATGTACTTTGAATAAGAAAAAAAAATGAAGCAACCCGAATCAAACACAGAATCACACGCAGCATTGCTAATCAAATCAAATCTTGTCAAATCAAACAGTACTGAAGGTTAAAAGAACTTGTTAATAAGTAAGCAACAAACCGAGAAACAAAAATCGTTCGATCTCTTAAGTTAACTCATCTTTTTCCCTTTATCATTGATCGTGTTGTTTATCCTCGAAGGGATATAAACACACTTGCATTTCTCAACAGTGAGCGCGTTAGATCTTCCTAAGGTGGAATAAATAAAATAAAAATTTCTTTCTGGGATAACGAATTAAATTCCTTATAAAAAAAAAGACGACAAAACAGACAACCATGAGTGCTGAAATTTAAAAAAAAAAAAACGAGGAAAGAGTCTATGAGGCTGTCAATTGATTGTTGGAAAATTAAAATATTCGAGAAAAAACCTTAAACTTCCTAATTTTTATCCAAATACTGACTGATTTTGACTTTGTTTTACTGATCTCAAATGAAGTATTCGAACGTCAAAGCAGCTTCGTTGATTATAATGAATTCAAAAATATGTTTTCAATTACGTGCAGCCTTCAAGACTAAGAAAGTTACCATCAAGGGTTAATTTGAGAAAAAAAAAAACAACAAATGATTTCAGAGCCAAAACCCAAAACTCATAAAAACACACCCATTAAACTCACACTCGAAATCAAAGGTAAAACCTTAAGTAAATCCTAACGTAACTGAGTGTGTTTGTGTTGTTGTCAGCAGCAGATGTGTTGTCGCCATTTCTTGGGTTTGTACAGTGATTATTATTAAACGGATTAACAAAAAATAAGTGAAAAAATCAACAGCAGAAAAAAGAAAAAACAGATTTAACTAAAATTAAGAAATCAAAAACCAAACCAAGTTCTGTTGAGAAATGTTTTTTGAAGATAAAAAGAAAAAAAATAAATTCTAGATACTTTTAAATAAATATGTAGTAAAATTGTTTCGATGCATAGAACGTTCTTCGAAATTCATTATCTGTGATCAAGTCGTTGATTAATAAGAATTTTTGAAGTTGCATTTAAAAAATCGTAAACCAGCCAGATGCAGTGAAAATCACTTGAGTTTCATCCGTTGACAATAAAATATTAGATTTTCTCATCAAAATTTTATCGTAGCTTACAACTTTGAAACATAGTTTATCGATCAGAAAAAAAATAATATCAATATAAGATATTTTGATGTTCCATTTAAAATGAAATTTAATTGAGTAGGTATGTACCTACTCTTAGAATGTTAAAATATCTTAAATAATAACACAAAGTCCATGTGATCATAACTAAGTTATATCACCTGAATCAAAGTAATCGAAAGATTCCTTTTGAAGAAGTGTATCACGGGGCTTCGTAAAAGCATAAGATTTGATATATCACCTCTTGATAGCATTATATTAAGAATAGAACTCAATCAGATAGGATTTATACTTAAGTTGTCAGAATTTTTTCAGCACGTTTCCGAGCCGCATAAATCCGGGAAATTTAATAGGTAGGTATTTAAAGATGAGTTGAACGAGATATGTTTGTAGCATGGGGGTGACTACACACATCTTGCATTGGCTGATACAAGAGGTACAACTGATAATCATAACCAACACGAGATGCCAAAATAAGTACCTGGATTCAGTACTTATTTCAAGTGTTACTTTTGAAAATCAGTGTGGTACCATATTGCACACTGCGGCAAGTCAATGTAATCATGGTAGGGAAATTCTGTAACAGCAAAACTAACTCTTTAGGTGCAGAGAACTCATACGACCCATAAAGCTGTTTCAGAAAGGATCTGGAAGGGTAAAAATAGGAAATCCTATTTGGCAGATAGGTTTGAAAAGTTTCAACATAAAACAATCTCACCAAAATCCATCGTCAGCCGGCAGTGACTTCCACACTTCTTATCCTTGGCAGTTCCTCGTGATGGACTCATCGGGGTTTCAATTTCTCTTCATCTTCATTTTAAATAATCACAGCAGGACACTTTGCGTTTCGGCAATCATATGCTGAAAAACGATAAACAATTTCCCAAAAACCCAAATCACTTTCCCCTACCCTTATTAACGAACAAATGAATTCTTTTCCTTAATAAAAAGCGACACTACAGTATTCTGATGAAAACATCTTCGCAATCAGCACACAAATATGGCACTTAGCCAACCAGAGTAAGATGTAATCTTTCTTCAATTCCAGATGCACAAATTTTACGTGGCAGTACAGAAAAACACCATATTGACTAGATGCTCTGGAAGATGGATTCCGAAATACACAGGAAAAAACCGCTAAATCATGAGATTATCCTAAAACAGCTTTTTATAAAACATTTTCAACAATTTCACTCCTTTAACGAACAAAATATTTTAATTTTCCGGACGGAGAAAAAAAAACGCGTGCGCTTCTATCAAATCAACGCCTACTCAATCCATGAGTTGAACGAGATATGTTTGTATATACATATAGGGTAACGGACTTATTTTGGAACGGGTACATATTTTAGGCCACCTTACAGCTTTTTTCCAATCTTTTTCTCATGAACTATGTTAATCATGAAAATTTTGAACAAATATAGTTACTACTTTTTATGATTCTAATCATATCTAAGGTTCCATTTAAATAAGCTGATAAGGGATCAAAAATTGGAAATAAAGTTTTGATTTTTCACAGTTGGACCAAATTATGCTCATTTCAGGAGGACGTACCTTTATTGAAGTCAACTTCCAAGAAGTTTTCTGCCTAGCTGTGATGAATTTACCAAATACAAACATGTTCACAGCTATGATATAACACTTGAAAACTATTTTTCAAGCTCGAAGAACCAAAAAATCTTATTTTAATCGTAATTTGACCCATGTCGATAATAGATCCTTCTTAATTCCTAAGGGACGTATTTTTTACCACCCAACATAACCTGAGTAATAAACTTGCTGTTAAATGTTCATAAACGTAATAAATCGTTGTACGGTGATATGAAAAGAATTATGCACACTATTTCAATCGCTTATTAAAATAAAATTTGGAATTTTGGCATTATTTGATTCAATCATCTCGCTAAAGTCCAAACCCGCCTTTAGACGGGGTTTACTTCAATCGGCATAAAACCAAGCCAATCATTGTTTTAACTTACTTTTTGTGCACTATGCTTTAAACAACGTTAGTCATACAATCTACATTATTGGCAACTGTTTTATAAGCAGTTGCCAAATGCTACAGCTGTAAGAAGCTTATAAACATGAAATAAATGGACATGCACCAATTTTTTATTAAGTCATTATTTTGTATGTTCATGATATTATTGACAAATTGGGCTAAAAGTTACAACAATACAGGGTTGATTATTGAGAAAAAAAATACTTTGTTAGGTAGAAAGGACGGAATATAAACGCCGTCTACAGGAGGGGTTGGGAAAAAATGACAATTAATCGGCAAATATGGAACTGAGTTTAATATCTGTAAATTTGTAAAGTTGAAATATCTCAGTTAATAGTAGAACAATTCTAAAAAAATAATACTTTCAACTGTAGCCAGGTGATTCAAAAGCTTAGGAAAAAAATGATGAAATGTGTAAAAATTACAAGCGAAAAAGTACTAAAAATCTAGTTTTTCAGCCCCTGTAGTTAGATATCCATTTTTTGTAAATTTACTGTTGAATTTACTCCAAAGATAGTTTTTTTTTCGTAGAACAAAAGTTGTTTCAAAGATAAATCTGAACTTTTGCAAAATTCCTAGCGAAAAAAACCGACTTTCAGATGGTTACAAAGATTGCATAATTTCTATCTTTTGAGAATCTAAGTATTCTATCGAACTGATGCAAAACCAAATCCACTAAGGTTTTGGAAGTCAAAATGCATCAATTGATGCCGTGGATTGTCAAACTTTCTTAATTTATCATTGGGTCGCCTGAAGGAGATTCGCGTTCTAAAAAATGAACCTAAAGACAAGCCAACTGGCCATAATTAAACACAGCAGAACAAATGTCGTCGAAATTGCAGTGTGCTGTAGGAATAAATATTCAAAACATTTGAAACACACTACATAACGGGGGAGATTTACTGTTTTTACATTGTTCTTATCAAAAATTTCTGTTTTTAAGCATAAGAAGTTGTAGAACAGAAAGAACCAGCGCCAATGTGGTCTAGCGGGTAGGCTGGCGCGAGTCTTGTTTTGGCATGCCAAGCGTACTGGGTTCGATTCCCGGTATCGGCAACAAAACTTTTGGATTCGAATCCTAAAAGAGGCCGACAGGTAAGATGTATTTCCTCCTATAACTGACTATATTCTAAGAATGTTCAATCAGTTGCCAGCTGGTCAGGTATATACGGCATGTAGTAAGAAATATTCAACAAACAAGTGTACCTATAAGAGGCGGGGGAAAATTGAAGAAAGTTAGTTCAGGAATGAATTAACCTGAATAAACAATACTTGACTTCAAGAATTATAAAGGAAAAGATTAACTGAACTATTTGCATTATTGTGCATCATCGCTGTCGCAAATATAGCAAAATTTAGAAGAAAAATATTTAAGTTTAAGGGGAGTCCAAAATAGGTCCAAAGAGTGGTCAAAAATAAACGTGGTGGTAAAAAATACCGACCAGAGTAATGATCGAAGCAACGAGTTTTTTGGCTAAAATCTTGTTACATTGCAACAAACGACGATATGTTTCGATAGAAAAGCCTTGATCTTCGTAATGAACGGATAAAGCAGTCAAAAATTGTAACATGTTCTTTTTTATTTCAGAAAGTAGCACAGCCACTTTCCAAAGCGGTCCAGAATAGGTCCGTTACCCTATATGCACCTTAAAAAAATCCACACCACTTAACCGATCAGCTTGAAATTTGGTATAGTGATGAAATTGGACATGATAAAGGTCGAAGTAATAGTTTTGAGTCCCTCTCGCATGCGAAAAGGGACCCTCCAAATCAACTGTCGTTTTATTCACCATCACCATGGGCTGGTCATCATAATTGATCATCCAGCAGAGTTCAAGTTCAAATGTACTGGATAGCAAATCAATGCTTGCTGAGCATTAAAAATATGAATGTTGTATTTTTGGCGGGTATTTTTGTTCCTTCAACTGTTCAAAGTTGTACCGGTGCAATGCAATAATGAGCCATCAATTAGGATGAAAAAAAAAATACTACTCGCATGTTGGAAATTTAAAGCTTAAAGGAACTAACCAATTAAACCTGATTTTTTTGGGAAATGTTTCAACCAAATCCAACGCATGCAACTTTTTATTAATGATAGAATATTTATATTTTATTTTTGTAGAATAAAATTTCATTGGTTAATTTATACATTTTTAGTTATTGTTGGTCATCGATCCGTCCAATTTCAAGAAAACTAAAAAAAGAACATTGAAAACATGCAGAGGAAGTCCTCAACAAGGTTTCAGTGGAAGTCTAATTTCTAAGTACAAATTAGAACTTAAATATACTATCCTACGGGGAGATCATCCATCTTGAAAAGTGGGATAATCTTCAAAAGTGGTCGTTCACATATGTTTACAAGCTTAAGAGATTGGAAAATACATTGTTGTGGGGGGATTTTCGGAGAAGGCTTATCGCGATGGAAAACTCGATGTTGATTCGTTTTCAATAAGTCACCGATTGACTTCTTTATCTTGGTTCAAAAGGTTTTTATAAACTTACAAGTACGTGTTAGTGTAAAGGAATTTGTTTATGAAGATAGAAGTCTGGAGCACCATATAGATTGGTTCGGTCGAAGATCAATTATGTAAACACTAAAAAGGTCGCGCATTCGAGCGATTCAATTATTTGTAAACACCCATCATGCGATCGCGCATTCGAGCGATTGCCCTCAAGTGGGTCATAAAACGATCGGTACGTACAGCATGGTATGCATGGTGTACGATCAGAACTCAGCATGTTTATCTTAGAGAAATTCAACAAGACATTCATTGTTCCACTTTTACCAAAGCGTTGGTCGAAGCAGAAAAATGTATAGCCAGTATTAATACAATGGTTTGGTCCAAATGCATCAAGAGCAGAAATGGATGTTTGTAAAATATCCGTTCATAAACATTTTATTGGACTCAAAATAAATCAAAGTAGATTTTGTCACATAGGCATTATGCTCTATGAGTTAAAACATCCTGCAACAATGTTGCTTGGAAGTTAAATAAATGCTAGTCGGAATAATTGAATTGAATAATTGAATTGAATAATTGAATTGAATAACTGAATTGAATAACTGAATGCAATTATGCCACATTGTTATCATTTGAGGATAAAAAAAGTCTGTATCTGTAGTTTTTGCGACCAATTTTATCTAAAAACCTGGCAAAATCTGAGCATTTGACTTCAAAATGTTCAACCCAAAATCTGAGCAACATTCGGGAAAATTTTGTAAAAAAAACCACGGAATTATTCAGTCAAAATCAAGAAAAAACACATCAGCAGATTTCAAATCGTATTTAAGGCTTCCATAGTTCCAAGTGACAATTATTTGAATAAAATTTGCTATTAAAATTGCTTTTTGAACGTTATAATGAAAAACTATAATAACCTAATTTTAGTTTTCTGTTTTTTTTTTAATAAAGTGAATTCATCCCGGCAAAATTAGGGCCGTTTTCAACGATATCCGAACAACCGGGCCAAACCGGACTTTCCTAAAAATTTGTGTCAATTATGCGGGTAAGTTCGGATAAATCCGAGCAATCTGGCAACCTTAGTTTAAAATGTTTTTCGCGATAGGATCACAGAGAACAGACGTACAAGCTATCTCACGAAACTTGTGTAAAATTTCCAACGAACATTTTAACCAATTTTTCCTTTTTGACTCAACCACCAGATGTCTCCAAAAACACCAAAGAGAACTGTGAAAATTCGATTTGTAACTTTTGAACGGCGCAATAGATGGCACTGTTTTAAGTCAAGTTTCAACGTATTTTTTGGGTGTCAGCATTTGAAATTTTACACACTTTTTTAAAGATTTTTTGTTCGAGCTTGTACGTCTGTTCTCTGTGATAGGATGAACAAACATTATAGGGAAATTATTTTAAATTTCTTTTATCACAAACCTCAAAACAATACGTTTTTTAAAAACAAGAAAACGCTGAACTTTGTTAAAAATTCCAATCAAAACTTAAAAAATACTGACATGGCCATGGCACTGACCATGGCACAACATGGTCAAATTTATACGGTTTTTACTCATTGAGTTTTGCGGTAAGTGAAACGCCCTTTTTTTAATTTTCGTAACGTTTCGGGTTACTTTTCTTCTTTTACTAACTTTTATTAAAAACATTAAACATTTAGAATTTAATTTCATTTATCAAAATTACAATACTTCACATCACTTACAAAAAACTTGAACAGCACAATTTTACTCTATTCGGCTACTTGTTGGTTTGTTTACTGTCTGCTATTAGTCCATTATTGGCAGGCTCATGAAATTCTATTCAACCCGCGTGGATCACATTTCTCAGATTTAAGCTTTTTTTGTCAGATTTAACCTTTTTCCGTAGATTTAAGCTTTTTTTCTCAGATTTGAACTTTCATCTCCAATGCTCTTCAGGCAAAAAAGCTTAAATCGGAGGAAAAAGAAGCTTAAAAAGAGATTCACTATCACTTAGCATATAGATGTTGGTCACACGATACAAATAAAGATTTTGACAGTATTTGCATGGTATGAAATCGATTGCCCGTCCCCGAAAACTACCGTGTGCAAATTTTCATTACAATCCTATGTCAAATAACGACGAAATTGCAAAAATATTGAAAGGGTTATATGAACGACCCCCTTTGCCGGCCCCTTATACTGAATTTAATACCTGAAATCCATTGCTCGTCGCTCAAAACTCTCGTGTATCAATTTTCATTTGAATACGATGTATAATAACGTCAATATCGCAAAAACAGGGAACGTTAATATGAACGACCCCTTTGGCTGATCCCTTACACAAATTTTAACACCTGAAATCAATTGCTCGTGTTTAAAAACATTCATGTGCAATTTCTCAACACAATCCGACGAAAAGTAATGTCAATATCGCGAACCTGCCTGGGGAAAGATTGGAGCGTTGCTGATTCTGACTGCGGTCGCGACCGACCGGTCGGTGGATAGTTCCGTGACTGCGGTGTGGTGTTCATCGTCTTCGCTGCTACTCAACACGTACCAGGTTAGTAGAATCAATCTGGCGAAGAGCTGCTACATATTCAACGGCAATAACAACGACTTCCGATTCCATAGACAAAGTCCGTTTGTGCAGAGAAGCCAGAAAGTCCGCGACCGACCAATCACCGTACGCGAACGCTGCGGCCAACAAAGAACCAGTTGCAGTTCTGCTCACTGGTGAGCTTTGCATTTTAAGAAACTTGAACAAACAACTCACACCAGATACCTTTATCAGAGAGGAGACATCGTTGTGGAACTTTTGGGAAGTTGCAACCTTGCCGAACGCCAGATCACCTTGGAAGGCAGCTTAAGAGAGAAAGTCTCAGAGCCCCAAATTGGGTAAGAACGGATGAAACGATTTTTAAGTAAACATGGGATTGATGGATTGCGTTTATTTAGGGCTTTTTTATTGGGAGTTGAAAGCCGATGATAGCCGGAACCGCGCTTGATGCTTCTTCCGGAAGTTGGTCGATCGGCTGCTGTCAGTGGTGCCCATGCCTGCTTCGGTCATCTGATGACAACATTGGTCGCTGTAAGGAAAAAAAGAACATGTAAGTACTAGCGCTAGTCAGAAGAAAAAAAGAGAAAGCTGCAGCAAAGTGAGAAGAAGAAATAAGAAGCAGGCAAGCAAGAAGAAGAAACAGCAGTAATGAAAGAAGAAGAACAAGAGCGGAATGGAAAAAGAAGAAGAGTAAAAGCAGAATGGAAGAAGAAGAAGAGGATGATGATCGGGCGGAGAAGAAGAAGGAGAACGATAGAGTTTGCGGTCAGAAAAAAATAGGAACTAAGCGATAATTGAAAATAGATAATAAGCAACAAATTTGTTTGGTTTTGTTTTGGTGATTTGTGGTTCCTCCCCCTTTGCTAGCCGGGAGTGAAGCCAAAGAACTTTAACAAGTCTTAAAAGATTGCTTTTCGGCGTATGACTAGCCATTTATAGTAACTCGGCAGTCGTCCCAGAAAATCTCAAACAATTTATAGGGTCGCCAAGCTTACTGAATTAAAATACAAAATTCAGAGAATATTCGGAGGAAGGAACAACTCCAAATTCTAGCTTAACATATTTTTTTATTGAGTCGCATAATCCAAGTTTGGAACACTTTTCAAAATAGAGTACCTGACCTGTTTTTCTGCAAACACCTAGTTCCAATTTTCATAGTAGTTCCATTCGACACATCATAATATACATAAAATTAGATCTGTTGATCCAAAATGAAAATCTTGGATTAATCTAAGAAGTTAATTTTATCGTGTACACCCAGATCAGTTACCTCTAATATAAGAATTTTTTTTTATTAAGGACCTTCTTTACAAAAAAAATAAAAGATCAATTCATTCTGTCAAAATTAAAGTAGATTAAGTTTTTATCAATGGTCATGATATTGATGAAGTGTAAATCAGTTATTATTTATCACCGCTGTGAGATCACTTTCAACATATTTTCGAATTCATTCAATAATGAATCCTTCCTTCAACACAGTCATCATCATCCAATAAAATCATAACAGTGTAGCTAAAACAGCAAATTTATTCGAACATTTGAATGCAACACGCCGTAAGCGCGAGTAAAATTTAAATTTCTCGATCCAAATCAGAGCAGCAGCATCTTCCAGAAAATTCGTTCGTCTATATGCACGATCAATCTAAATTCAGCAGCAGTTTTGTAGCACGAAAATCAGTGATTTCTTGGCAGCCATCATTATCATCATCATCGTCGTTCGTTCGTTGTTGTACGTACAAGGCGCGCGCTAGATTTTGGCCGCCCAATATTCAAACTTCTCTCAATGGATTTGGCCCGCTAAATGGTACCGCAGAATTTCGCTTGAGTACAACACAGCCGTTTGTATTTCTTAGTTTCAGTTTATTGAAGCGTGATAAATATAAATTATTTTAATAGAAAATCATGGTAAATGAAAATACGTTAAAGGTAAATTATGTTTTATTGACCACATCCATTAAATTTGTTTTATTATTCTTCACATCATCATCACGTTCTAGTAACTTGACTATTCAACAAGGCATCACTTCTTTCAACACGGCTAAGGAAATCATCGCGCGCGCCTGACTTGTAACACGTTAGTTGGGCGAAATGTATTCCTAAGCGCCCTCAAAGAGAAAACGATTTTCGATCCGCCGCACCATTCTGAACATTGGCGGGCGACCTTTTCCATTCCCAGCTCCCAACTTTAGACCTGAATCCTGGACCCGACGCAGAGACACCCACAATGTAACAGCGCTCGATGGCGTACCCAATTTACATTTCGCTGTCTCGCGTACGGAATCATCATCCCCCGCACCACTGCACTGACTGACTACGACGACCAGGAAGCATCCATGGGAACCGAGGATCAGAAGCCGAACCCACCTCAGCCCCCAACTAGAATCGAAGCTCGAAGACACAACACTAATCTCTATGTTAATGAAAACAGCCATTATTTACATGTAGAACAAGGCGTAGGGCCAGGCGTTTATTTAATTTCGGTACCTGTGCCTGGCTGGCTGCCCCTGTCTTTCGCTGCGAAAAACGACAGACGATTTTCCAGCAACAATATCATCATCGAACAGTGGTCTCGGCTTGTTTTTTTTTCTGGAATCATTATAACTTGATTTGAAGAAATATCCATGGGAAAAAGACGTTTGGTGTAATTTTTCGACAAAAATTTAGTAACTGATTGTTATTGTTGGACTGTTTCGGACCATTTGAGACCAAACAATAATTAAGGTTCACCGGGGTGAGTGGGGACGATGGATATTAAAACAATACTGTGAACAATACGATTCCGACAGTAACGGATGTTTACAGCGACTTTTTGGGAATTTTCTATTTTCAACTACGATGTCAAGTTGGTGTGCATCTTTTTCAATTGCAAATTTCTAGTGAATTTGCTAGCTCTTAACGAAAACTTAACGAAAATTTTTGCCTCAATTTTATTTTCTGCTTCTTGTTCTTCAAATCCACATTCAAAAGGAAAAGTCTAATTTTGATCAATGTTGGTGTGATTAAACTTTAAAAAATAGTGAAAAATCATTCGAGAAAAATTAAACTCTACTAACAAAACTTTAAAACATCACAAAACATGAAAATAAGTTTTTATCAACTATTTAAAAAAAATTCAACTACTGTGAAAATAGATAAAAAAGTTTTCTATTTATTTACTTTTCCCTATTTCATGAAACAAAGTTATAACTAAATTGTAACTTGAATGCCAAAATCCCAGCAATATTCGGGCAAATTTTGTTACAACCCAGTTACCAGTTACCCAGTTACTCGACAAAATCAAGAAAAAAATTAAAGAAAAAAAATTCATCAAAATTCATCGGTAGATTAAAAATTGTATTTAACGCTTCCAAAAAATCTTTTATTATTGTTTTTCAAAAAACTTCGTTTTGGAGGCAGAAAAAAAGATTACAACAGAATTTGTGTTTTTTGTTGGATTTTTTAGATAAAGCGAAGAAATCCTGGAAAAATCCGAAAAAAAATCCCGGGAAGAGCCAGACTGTTCCCCAATTTTTTCTATTAAACTAGCTGATACCGTACGAACTTCGTATCGCAAGCAATAATAAAAATGAGATAAATTAAGATGATGTTTTTCAAACTGAGTAAAATATTTCTTACAATCACTAAAAATACCTTTTCAATAGGAGAATTCTTATCAAAAAGTTTGGAAATCACCCCCATTATAAACGAACCTGTTTCTTTCCAAACCCAGTTTTTCAATTCATACGTTAATCCGTATAATTGCCACAAAAAATTCGCTAAAACTGTTGCTGGTTCATGAGAATGGCCCTTTTTGTTACATGATTGTCTGAAATTAAATGACCAAAATTCCTGAAAAAAAACTGTGCAAAAAATTTTCTCATCAGAGGCAAACCAAGGTATTTGGCAACACTTGATTCGATATGTGTTGTTTCTAATCAGCCTCCGTATTAAACTTAAAAAGTGATGTAAAACCCGATCAAAAAATACTGAAACTCCAATCCGCGTTACACATATCCAAAGAACTGTCCCGGTAAACTATCGTTTCATCGTTCCTAACCGTTAACCGACGAAAATCGGTGATCAACAAGCTCTGTTTTGAAAGACATACGCTTTGTTATTTCAACAATGTCGGCAAGCAAGGCTAAACGGAGATGCGCCGAGGAAGAGCAAATGTCTCTGGAATCCGCTGTGCAGATGCTGCTGGGTCAGTTTACCGAAACAAAAACGATGATAAGCCAAATCAACACCAAGATTGATGCCGTTAAGGATGAACTCCAGGGGAAGCTTAATGCCGTGTCCGAAGAAATGTCATCACTGAAAAAGGAATGCTCAACAAAGTTCAGCAGCACGGATGCATCTATCATCAACCTGCAGGTACGTGTCGACCAAATTTCGGAACTGTCAACACTATGGAAAATCGCAACGATTTGATTCTCGCTGGTATCCCCTACTTGAAAGACGAAAATCTCTACAGTTATTTCGCGAGCATCTGCTCCCAACGTGGGCACGAATCATCCGCCAGTTCATTTGCGCCGAATGACTACTGGAAAACGCTCCGATGGTTCCGACAGTTTGATCGCAGTACAATTTTCGTTGCGGAACACGAGAGATGAGTTCTATTCCGCATACCTCAGCAAACTCAACCTCAACCTTCTCCAGCTTGGGTTCACTACGGATCGCAGAATCTACGTCAACGAGAATCTAACCGTCGCTGCTCGGAAGATAAAAAACGCTGCCGTGAGATTGAAGAAGGCAAATCAACTGAGTTCCGTCTACACCCGAATGGGCGTCGTCCATGTCAAAAAAACGGCTGAAGGACCCCCGATAGCCGTTCGTTCCTTGGACCAGCTGAATCAGGAGTGAATCCCTGCACTTTTAAAGTTTGTATTCAATGCTTTTAAAATTTTGATTGTATCCTTTTAAATTATATATGTATGTGCGAATATTGTTAGAAATTGATAGAGAAGAGTTTTCGATAATTGTTAATTATAGTTTTCATACAGTTCAGTCCTCTTGAAACAAGTGCTTTCCAATAATGACCACTTTAGCGAATCATTCCTCTGACATCCCAGGGGCACATGCTGCCTTACTGGAGGGAAAACTGAATATTTGCCATGGTAACGTGCAAAGCTTGTGTGCCAGAAAAATGTCGAAATTTGATGAATTAAAGCTAGCACTTCAGAGTCGTAAAATCGGAATTGCCTGCTTTACTGAGACATGGTTGACTTCAGATACCACTGATCAAGATATTTCCATACCAGGCTACTCTTCGACTCGAAACGATCGTTTTCATAAGCGCGGTGGAGGAATCATAGTGTACTATAGAGATTTTGTGCGGTGTGCAACAGTATTCACGACAACAATTACCCCTCATCACACAGACTTAACAGAGTGCATCGGATTGGAGGTTTCTAGAGTTGATGCTAAAGTTCTTTTGATTGTTGTTTATAATCCCCCGGGCAACAACTGCAATGATTTTCTTCAAAAGAAGCTAAACTTTTTCGGAGCTCAGTACGAGCATATCATCATCATAGGAGATTTCAACATAAATCTTTTGCAATCTAGTTCAAGACGAAGCAGTTTTGAGTCTGTCCTTCGAACTTTTTCGCTACATACTCTAGGAGATTTGGGCACACATTTTAGTGACAGTGGATGTAGTCAAATTGACCTTATCATTTCCATCAACGTACAAGACGTGATTCGCTTCGGTCAAGTCAGCTTTCCTGCTTTGATGTCGAACCACGATTTAATCTATGCTAGCTTTGATTTTCAAGTAGACTCAGTTCAGAACCTACCAACCACCTACCAAGACTATGTAAATTTCAACGCTCTTGCTCTGCGGTATGCTGCAACATCAATTCCGTGGGAGGACTTCTATGCTTTGGAAAACACCGATAATATGCTAGACTTTTTTGTTGAGAGCATAAAGAGATTGCATGAACAGCATATTCCAGTACGTTTTTCCAAGACTCGGAAGAAAGATAACCCTTGGTTTACGCGTGCCGTGCGCTTAGCGATCTATGAACGGAACATTGCTTATAAAGATTGGTTAAATGCTCCTACTGTAACAAAAGCTCAAAAAAGGACTCAATTCAAAATTCTACGAAACCGGGCAACTTCACTCATCGTTAAAGCTAAAAGCGAATATGTTTCAGATCATCTTCGTGGATGTAATTCTACTACACATCTCTGGAAACGAGTTCACAGTCTAAGCGTGGGTAAAGATTCTTCACCTAAACCATGCTTATTTGATCCTGATGAAATCAACCAAATGTTTCTAAACAATCACACTGCTCCATGCGAAAGAACCGCTAACCTGGTGTTACGTGAAATAAGAAACAGTTTTTCTTTTCGTCCTTTGTTTGGTTGGGAAGTCGTGAATGCTATCTGGAATATTAAATCCAATGCCGTGGGACTCGACGATATTCCTATAAAGTTTGTAAAAATCTTATTACCGCTAATCCAAGAACCCATTACTCATCTTTTTAACAAAATTATCTCAACACAACAATTTCCAAAAGGCTGGAAGACATCAAAAATTCTTCCACTTAAGAAAAAATCGCACCTAAATGCTATTGACAATCTAGGCCCAATAAGCATTCTATGTTCGCTTTCAAAAGCATTTGAAAAATTGCTAGAGAACCAAATACGAACTTTTATCAACGAAAATAATCTCCTGTCCAGGTTTCAAGCTGGATTTAGACCTGGACAATATGTTAAAACCGCAACACTACGAGTGAGTGATGATGTTGGTGCGGTATTGAATTGTAAAGGCACTGCAGTTTTACTACTGTTAGATTTTTCTAAGGCCTTCGATACCATTAGTCATTCGAAGCTGTGTCAAAAACTCTCAGTTAATTTCAAGTTCAATGCAAATGCTATTAAACTAGTATCTTCCTACCTTCGTGGACGAAAACAAATAGTTTTCTGCGGAAATAGTCGCTCAAATAGTGCATCTGTCATCTCCGGCGTTCCGCAAGGATCTATGCTTGGACCTTTGCTGTTTTCCTGCTACATCAACGACCTTCCAGATTTCTTAAAATATTGCTCAATCCAAATTTTCGCTGATGATGTACAACTATACATAGCTAGATATGACTACTCGACTAATGAGCTTATACGGATGATGAACGATGATCTAACCCGTGTTTCCACGTGGGCTTCATCAAATCTACTGCATGTTAATCACAGCAAAAGTAATGTACTGTTGCTAGCCAGAAACCAGAACAATAACCTCGGACCTGTGGAAAATGTGGTAATGGACGGAATTGTATTAGAGTTTAAAGACAGAGCCCTTAACCTTGGTACAATTTTTCAACGAAACCTAGAGTGGAGCGATATGGTTACACAACAGTGCGGAAAAATATATGCTTCATTGAGGACCCTGAACCAAAAAACGTACTCAGCTTCAACTGAAACAAAGTGAAGTGAATCTTCAAAAGCTTGATTTTTCCACATTTTATTTTTGGAGATGTTTTCTGCGTTAACATAAATGCCCCCGCTTATAACAAGCTACGTGTCGCACTGAACTCATGTGTTCGTTATGTTTACGGCCTTAAAAGATACGAACATGTCTCTCATCTGCAAAGAAACCTTATTGGATGCCCGCTATTTACATAATTTTTTCGCCTACCGAGCCTGTGTCTTCATTTGGAAGTTAATCAACAAAAGGACACCATAGATGCTGTACCAGAGACTTCGGATGCCACAAAGTAGGAGACTCCCTAACCTTATTATTCCAGCGAACAACACAGCCAACTACGCGGGATCATTTTTTGTTAGAGGAGTGGTTAATTGGAACTTGCTACCTACGACGATTCAAAGGTCACCAACAGAAGTAGCTTTCAAGAAGGACTGTTTAGCTTTTTACAACCGTTAGTAGTTTAAAACGCACAAATAATCGGATGTAGTAATTTTAAAAAGGGAAACCTTACGCTACTGGACAATAAAGACAATAAACCAACCTGCGGCTGAAAATCTCTCAAATAAAGACAAAAAAAAGAAAAAAAAATTCCTCATCCCATTCATGAAACTCTTATGCATCCCACTCATTCTTCCGCAATATGAATCGATTCGTTTTTTTTTTTTTTTTTTTTTTTTTTTGTTTCGATTATAGTCGTTTTACCATCTTTATGGCATTCGCGACTTTATCAACGTTGCAGTTGGCGGATCGTTATTGAAAAACTTCTCCGGTACAACTGTGTTCGATGTTTGCTCTTGGGCTCGAACTCGCAGACATCTGCTCAGGAGACAACAGACTTGCCAACTGAGCTATATCACAAGCCCCTATTCGTTTTTTACATCCACATAATTGCCCGTCTCTTAAAACCCTGATGTAGAAGTTTTATCCTAATCCAATGTAAAATAACGTCGATATCTTAAAGCCCGAAACAGTTAATATGGACAACCCCTTTTGCAGACACTTTACACCAAGTTTGATTCCTGTAATCAATTGAACGTCTCTTAAATTTCCGTGAGGCAAAATGGCTGTAAAGTGTCGCTAATAAAGACAAGTAATATGGACGACTCCCTTGTCCGATCCCTGACTCTGAATTTGATAAATGGAATCGATTTTTCGTCCCTCAAAACATTCATGTGTAAATTTTCATCTCAATCCGCTGTATAAAAACGTCAATATTGTAAAACGGTGAAAAGTTCATATTAACGACCCCTTTTGGCAAACCCTGCCCCAAAATAGAATACCAGAAATTGATTGCCTATCTCTTAAAACCCTCAGGTGCCAATTTTCGCAACAATCAGACGAAAAAGAACGTCAATATTGCAAAAACAACATTTGCATTGTATGAACGGCCCCCTTCAAAAGGGTCGCCCGAAAACCTAAAAACCATTTTTCATCGTTTTTGGTCCTAATTAGCATTCCTGCCGAATTTCAGCTCTCTAGGAATTAGGACGGCTGAGCCTATCGAGGACAAACAAACAAATAAACAAATGAAAAAACAAACCCCTTTTTTTATATAAATACAAAGGTATAGATATTTTCAATTGCTGTTGATATCCAGTAAAACCTAGATAAACTGGGCAATCTGGCAACCTTAAGTTAGGAGAAATGAACAGGTTTTGAACATAAGCGAACAGAATTTGATAAGAAGAATTTTTTCATATGTCATCAATTTGTTTCATATGGAACGAATTTTTCGATTTCGTAATTTTGAAAAGTTCTGACATAACTTATACCAAAAAGGCCGTTAAATTGAATTCAGATTTTATTATAATTTTCGAATAAATTTATGGAGTTTTTAAGTCAAACGAATATAATGTTTTTTTTATGAGTTTGTCTTGGTTTTTCAACTCTGTGTGTTCTGCGAGCAAAATTTTTTAGAATCCCATAATTTCAGATTTTTTATACATTATTTCTTACTTTTATCCTTTTTAATATTGGTTTTCAATTCCTACTCTAATTCCAATTATTATATTCCAATACTTCAATTGTCAGCGTCAAAATAGTCAGAGCATAAAACGTTTCACTTACTTTTATTATTTTAGCTCATGTTTTTGGAAACAAAAACGTCTTAATTTAAAAAAATCAAACTTATGTAGTCTTTTATTCCGATTGCTGAAAGAAATTGAATAGAAAAAAATATTCTTATGTCTGACTTTGATCACTGGCACTCTTGAAATAGAGTTGAAAAGTTCCTTTCTATAAAATTTAATTTAATTTTTTAAACTGCGACCCAGAGATGGGTCTTGACTCAAACATTCAGTCAGCGAAACTTTTTGTAGAGAAATGAATCCAACTGTGTTGAGAAGGCAATGCAAATCTTGCTGTGCTTAAAAATGTCCAAACTTGATTCCAACTACCGTAAGATGAAAATGATGGGAATAGAAATAGACCAAGAAAAATGATTATGATCACATGGGAGAACTATTCCCTTCATTCCGATAGACATCGACACTCAACCAGTATAATATTCATACGCCAGGTTGGTCTCCTGTAGTAGAATGTTAATACATGGGCCCCGGAGAGGCGCAAGATGTGGGTTCAAGTCCTACCGGGAGACAAGGCGAATTTTTTTCGTATGTTTTTCAACATCGATTTTTTCTTATCTAGTCCCTGAAATGTCATCTAACACAGTTGGCTCATTTCTCTACATTAAATTTATAGTGTTTTCGTTTATTGGCAGTGGCAACCTAGTTACCCACGAGTTTTGCCCTAACTGCTGTTATTATGTTCGGTTATTAATTCAGAAGTCCACTAGTTTTGCCCGAGATTCGAACCTCAAGCAGGCGGTTGCACCCCGTAAAAGTTGACAGTGTTGGTTTGTTTATTCAGAAAAAGTTTTGCCCCGCGCGTGTGGAGATAAACGAAAACGGCATTAATCATCATCTATGTGTTTTTAATTATTTCTCTTCAGTTTAAATGGTTGTAGAAAATTCCCATTACAAATCGTCATTTAAGATCATTTCAAATTTTGGATCGAACAGAGCAATTGTTCAATCAACCCTTCAGTTCAAAATGAATAAAAGAAATGTAACTTTACATGATTATCGTTCTGCTGAAAAATTTTTAAGCATGGGTTATTTCTGATGTCTGGAGTTTATTATTGAATTTAATTTATTAATAAATCTGGTATTATATAAAATGTATTCTGTTTCTTTGCATTTATTTTGAATCGTATCAGTAATTTTTTTAGTTTGTGTGATGGTCATGAGTATGAAAATGGTTTGGAATGGCTGGAAATTTTTTAATTTTGTATTTTCAGTTACCACCAGCTAAATTTCAATTTCAATCGAAAAACCACAAACCCCTGTGAGCGCCGATCACTTCACCTCTCTTCAACCTTATCAACCTAAAATCAGCATAATTCTACAAAATATTCCATCAAGTATGGAACCGGAGCTGTAATTATCCTTTGTGTAATTGATCGGTCATCGTCCTGTATTTAGATGGGCAACATCGAGCCCGAAACCGGTCGACTAAAAGGTAATTTTAAATCCTTTTTCCGTAAAGTAAGAACGATATGTGTCGTGTCCTGTAATACGTCGTGTGTTATGTGTATAGTTTAATTGCTTACGTCTATACAAATCATATAAAAAAAAAGTTTGAGTGAAAACTGAGTGATAAAACTGAATTAAAAGTTGTAAATGGTTCTTGTGACGCTACCGGTAGTACGTTTGAAAGAAAGGCAAAACGAGCAAGTCTTGCCCTTGATCATGGAAATACTATTAAAACTCCAATAAAACTATCCCAAGTAACCAAAAGTTCCATAAAACCGGCTCTTAAAAGCATAATCAGCTTTGTTTAACAAATGAAGAGCATTTTACTAAGCCTCAAATTAAAGTTTTTATCGCTGAGCAGAAAGCTTTTCAGCCTCCACAAGAGACCTCGAATAAAAACACTTATAAAAAAGAACCATCTTTTTCTCATCCATGCTTTGGATTCCTATATCTTTTCATTTTAATTCAATGTTATTTAAAATCTGTGAATTAATTTTATTCTTACTTGAAAAATTTGCATCCTTGAGGATTTGAACCGGAACCATCGAGGTGAGAACTCCACACGCTACCTCTGTACCATGGCCAACGCTTAGATATCTGTTATTTTAAATATCAATTTAAAATAAACTTAGAATTATTGCCTTTTCAAAGCGACGATATTGAAAAATGTAAATATTTAAACCTTAAAGCCACTTTTTTCCAAAACGAACTGGGAGGAATCAAAATTCAACCTTAGTGATTTTAAGTTTTATGTTGTTTTACTTTTGTGATGCATTTGTTAATTTTCTGTTTCCAATCTCAGTTTTATAAACGGAGAGCACTTTGCTATGGTTGATCATCAGGATTTTCTCAAACATTTCGACTATTAAGATTTGTGGAACTGTTTCTACTACAGAAAATTAAAAAAAGAATTTCTGGGTGAGTTGAAACAGGAGCAAAAAATAAGGTTGTTTCACTTATTATTTTCTTTTATGCCACTAACAAACATTAAATAAATTTAGATTCTTGTGAAACCATTAAAAGCCTGTCAAAATAATTCTAGAAACAATCGGAAGTGCTGCAAAATTCAAAAATATTTGCAGTGGAAAGCATAAAATTGGAAACCAGCTTATATTCAAAAATTGATTGCTGCTAATTGCGAGAAGCTACTGTCTATATTAACCTGTGTTCACGATGCTCTTGGTACGGGAGGTTTCCCTATTTCTGCTATAAAAATTATTCCGCAGTTATGAAAATAAAAGATAAATCTGATTGTCAACTAGTACATGTGATTTGGCATGTTAGATTTGTACATTGTTAAATTTGACAAACAATGTGTATTATATTTTTGAAATGATCTTTTAGTTTTATGTCATCTTTCGATTTGGATTTGAACACTTGATTTTTTGTTGTTGTTTAAATTCGTTTTTCGTATTTTTGTAGCTGCTTATAGTGTAATTTATTCTTGTGCGAGATCTAAACATTAAACTAGTGTATTTTTTAACTTTTTAATACGACACTTTACTGCGATTTTGAAACAACTCAGCTCTATAGAAGTTCCGCATAGAATCAAAAAGTTCGTGAAAATTCAGCATGGAACCAAAAAGCTCGTATGGAGTTCTACGTGGAACCGTAAAGTTCGTAACAAAACACGATACGTCAAATTGATACCCAAAGTTTTAAAGGTACTTGGAATTCACAAAAATGTTCTGTGCTACTTTAATAGACTTTTTATGTTCGTTCAGAAGTCCAAATGAAGCAAATTTTGAAAATGGTTTTCATTGCTCTCGTATTATTCAGCCAAATGTGAATTTTAAATGCACAAGATCAATTAACTATGCAACTTTTGATTACTTTGGATATGACTGAGCAGTTGAACAAATAAAGAAAAGAATCACAAAATTGAATTCCAAGATCCGTAGAAGCAATACGCACAAATGTCAGTGGAGGAATTTGAGAGTTTATTAAAAAAAAGCCAAAAAGATTGACGGAACACAAAAGTTTCATTCGTTTGTACCGATAAAAAAATCTGAAGATGACCCTAAAATTCATAATTTATATTATAAGGCAACGAATTAAATTAAATGATTTTTAATTTTATTATAAATATTGTTATTTTTGTAAGTAAAATGTTAATGTGAACATCAAACGGAGTACCCCCCCCCCCTCCCCCCCCCCCTCAACAACTTCTACACTTATTGCGATAACATTTTAAATGTTTGTTCTTATTTCAAAATATGCCCAGAGTCAATGAATTACTATTTGTTTCCCGTTTTTCATAAAAAAAACCATGAAAAGTTTTTGTAAGATTAACTTTTGTTCTCTTAATAGTGCACACTTTGCGGTATTCAGAATATACCACATTTATACCCACCATCATGCCCTTTTTTAGTTGTAGGATTTCCACTCACTTTTACCATCAATTTTTACAATCGAAGCTCTTATTTCTTTGAAATCAGTACAATCAATTCGATGAAGCAGTTTTTGAATAGAAGTTTGGAAATCTACACTGAAAAAATAAATAACATGATTAAAAAAAATCTTGAAAAAGTTTTTGTTAGAAAAACTGTTTTCCCTTAAATATGCACAAATTGCAATGTAAAGATGACCTTGTAGGCATTGTAATTAATCGGATTAAAAAATAAAATTTCGTCTAATTATGAGATGGCATTCTTTTGGAAATTGAGTTTCAATTTTTGATATGCGTTTTTCTCAGTGTAATAATCTTGTTTCCTTAAAATTCCGAAACTTTCTCTTGAACCCCATGTGTGCAGGAATTGAAAAATTTTGAACAAAAAAATATCAATAAAATTTTTGTTTGAAAAGTTTGGTCCTTTTCAAATGTTAGTCTGGATAAAACTTAGTATGCCAAGTTGCCTTACTAGGTAAGATCGTTAGGCCCACAAAGTTTCATTGAACTCTGAGAGGGTCATGTCAACTTCGTGTCGATTTCGGCCGAATACTTACATAGCTCAACTATTCGGTGAGCCGAATATTTGGCTTAACGGTTTTTGGCGGTATTCGTCCGACCGAATATTCGGTTCATCTCTAGTTCAAATATAAGGCTCAAAACAGAAAACAAAAATTATCAAAATATTCAGAGCCCAATGTTAACAGTGTGAAAAAAATACAAGGTTGTTGTTTTGTTGAACCTATTAATCTTAGTGAAAAATGCAAATAAAACTTAGTTAGTTTGCCCAAAAGCTTCCATTCCTGGATCACTGTCCATTTTGGGCACCAGGAACAGCGGCAATGAAATCGGCTTTATGGCCTATCGTCGTCGTCTTCCGGTTTTGCAGAAATAACTGCGGCCACCCATCTCAATTTGCGCGTGAATCTGTGTTTTGTTTGTGTGCTGTTGTAGCTCGGAGTCCAGGCGTGAGGAGCAGGAAGTCGAGGGCGACGCGTAACTTTTGTAGATTCAGCAGCGCGCCACGTGTATAGGTCACTGAACATGGTCCCGGAAAACCGTTACAAGGCACGTACTCCCGGAATCTGAAATCGGTATAAATTTGCTGCCAAAGGGCGAGAAACAGAGAGCAAGTAAGCAACCGGCAGACTAATGCGTTCTTCCAATCTTGGCTCGTGATTTCGTCCTTTTGGCCTATTAAAACTATAAGCCGCAGCCCGGGCATCGCGCTAAGACGAATAAGTAGGAAGTTCCGGGAGCCACGCGGGCAAAAGCACTGTTTGGGGGCATGATTTGGGTACGTTTACATTTTCATAGCGTGATGCTAAATACCAACACATTCCCCTCGGCTGAAGACGCGGTTATTTATTTCACCGAAAAGATTCATATCGTCGTGATACGTATACGGATGGACTCGGATTTTGTTTGTACTACGCATAGCTATTATGTTGTGTTTAACTTCTTGATTCGCTATTAGAGGCAATAAAACGCCCAGGTGATCACGGAAGAGGTTGAGGTAAATGAGAAAACTTGGAAATTTGATTTCCAAACCGGGATACGGGAACATGGCTCAACCGGAAAATTTATTGGCCTGATGATTGAATGTGGCCTTTATCATTAGCGATCTGATTGTTTGTAATGATGAAATATTACTCTTTTAGGATATGACATTTCAAATACATCAATTGTAAGTTGAATGTTTTGTTGGCTCACAAACAGAAATATTTTCTTGTGTCTTGAATCTTTTTCAATCTGGAATGATTGACGTCACTTAGAATTCTTAGTCACCCTACAGACAACAAATTCTGTACTTCTTCGGTCTAAGTGTCGATTTTCGAAAATTGAAAAAATGTTGCTGACCGTTACTTGTCTGATTTTTCGAAGCAGCTTGTCTTCATTTATAGTTGGAAACATTAGATTTAAATTAATTTTATAGCTTTGAAATGCACTTTTTCAAGTTTTCGGAGAAATGAATATACGACCGAATATTCAGCTGACTATTGGGAAAATAACCCGGTTTACGTCCTCCTAAATCCGGTATACCTGGTATTGAGGTAAAAACCATTACTATGCATAGAATGTATGAAGTATTTTGTCCTTTTTCAAATAATATTTGGGCTCTCTCGGAAATTCAAGGGATCTTCAGCTTCAAAGTTTTGTGCAACAAAATCTTAACATGCCAAAATGACACAACTTTTGTCTTCTTTCTACTAATTCATTTTTCAAAAATTTTCTATTGTGAATGGACCAGTTTTGGTGGCTGATTCATTAAAAAATACAGTTTCTTACATTTTTGTGGCTTTGACCGTAAGAACTGTTTTTTTTTTGAATATGTGCACATATAGCTTTTAACTTCAACTTTCTTTAACACTTGGTGAATTACAGCCTATTTCTCGAAGCATGTTCTAAAAAAAAAATATTTTTTTTCGACTTTGAAAGACTTTCCGAAAAAATGATTGCAGCTTACAATATTTGAGTCACATAACAAGCTTACCAAACTATAAAGTTTGTAAAAATTGTTTGAGAAACAAAAGAGGTTTAGCCGAAATAGTGTTAGTCATCTTACCCCCGGCGGTAGAAGTTGGTATTGCTCATACATTATGTATGTTTAAAATTAAAATAGACAAGTATAAAAATTTACAAAAAACAATTACAATTATTGTAGGAGTTATAGTCATTTGAAGTTTAAAAATTTCATAGAACGATACAAATATTTCAAAAAAAAAGGTTTCAAAAAGGTTTAAGAAATGAGAATATTTAGAAAATTTCAGTAGCAGATGAAAGCAAAACAGGTTCTAAGCTATTTCTTAAAGTAAACGTCAAATCAGTTTTAAATCTTCAGCAAAGTTGTGAAATAAGTCAAAATATTGTATATTAAAATATCGAAATCGCCCTTGTGAGGTAAAAGAATAAGTCATTTTTTTTAATTATATTTTATTTAAATTGTGGAATTTAATTTTTCTGAAGCATCTCTGAAAAACGGAAAGCTAAGATTAAATGATCGGTAATTAACGTCAGACCAGTTCAAAATCAGTTTTTGATTTTCATGTAGGTTGGTTTGTTTAACAATTATCAAAGATTGATTTTACTGATTAATTTTAAAACTCTCAAAGTTCATATCATCAAAACTAGATATGGAAGACAAAATCAAACAGATAATTCCAGTTCAGGACACTAAAAAACTCTACATTATAATTACTACAAAATCGACAACGGACTAAAAAATCAGTTACTGAAATAAAGGTGGGGGAGAGTGGAAATACTTTATCCCCTTTTATTATTTTCACCATATCTGTTTGGAAAAATTTAGCAACTCGCACTCTTTTACATTTTCTGACAGCGTGTAACTTCAAGTTACTATGCTCCTAAAATTAGAACGATACTTCAACCCGTAGATGAACTAGAAGCATTTTTGTGGGAGTAAAAAAATTGCGATATTTGATCCTTTATTCAGGAAGCCCTAATCCATGGAAAAAATCACACAAAACCCCAAGATAGAATGTTAATTGACTATTTTGATCATGTTTGTTCTCATTTCACAATCTATAATTGTCAGAAAAAAAAATTCTATAGTTTATCCTCAACCCTTATGACATTGCATACTTACGGTCGTAATTTTTTATAAACAAGAGAAAATCAATTATTTTAGCACTTTTCTTTAAATAATTGATGGATGAATATTAGCTATTGGATAAATATTAGTAATCTCGTAATCAGCAATGACCACGATCCATTTAGTAGAAGAGTATACCGGGATCATTTGTACCCATATATTAGGGATCAATTATACCCAAAATCAACATTTTAGAAAACTTTCTCTGAAAAAAGTTGGGAGTTTTCCATCGCTTTAAAAATATTGTATTTTGAAGTTCATTTTACACTCGAAAGATTGATGCATTGGAATGAATATTTTTGTTATAATATTTCCATGTTAGAAACATTTTAAAATGATGAAAAATAATCTTCAAGTCACATTTTGTGAAATTTTTCAAAGTTCAATAACCCAAAAACTTTTTTTTTAAATTTTTTGTGCTTCAACCATTGCTGTTTTGTTCCATTTGGAAAATTTTTCTAGAACATTTGATCTTTGTACGACATTCCAGTTTTGGAGATATAGCTAAGGAATGAAGGATCCCCAGGGATCAAGTATCCTCATTCTCCCTATTGGAAATGCAAATAAATTAACTCTCTTAAAAACTATTAATAACCTTAACAGCTCGGTAGTTTCCATAGATATTCATGGAGTTCAAGCTAAAAACCGTTAAAAAGGTTTGTTTCAAGGCAAAATTGCTTGAAAATACATTTTAAATGTACCAGAAGCACGAATTATAAGCAAAAGGCTAAAGCCATTAGCGGTTTGGCAACACAGAGGAATCCAGCGAAAGTCTATAACTGTCAAATTTTTGGAGATATGGCTTAAAATCAATGGTTTATGTTCTGGATGATTCGTAAAAGAAATATTTATTATGATTTTGATAATTGTGTGCGAAAAGAGAAACTGAAATTGAAGAAATGGAATGAATTTAGCCAACGAAAACCCCAAAGAGCTGTATTATGGTACCTGACGCTTTTTTTCTCCCGAACAGCGATAATCTTTAAAAAAAAAATCATTTATGGCAGCAGACCATTCCATCAACATTTTTAAAATGTATTAGAACAAAAAGATACCCGGATTTTTAGCTATTTCTCGAGGAAAACAACGGTTTTTCTGATTTTATACTTCCGCTTGCTTCCTCTATGGTGCTAAATTAAGGTTGCCAGATTGCCCGGTTTTATCCGGGTTTGCTCGGATATTTCATACCAAATTTCGGAATAGTCCGGCCCGGCCCGGTTGCCCGGATTTCATTGGAAAATGCCCGGATGTTGCCCGGATTTATTCACTTTATTTGACAAATAAAACAAAAAAAACAAATTGTGTTTTACAAATTGGTAATTTATGCCTCCAAAACAATTTTTTGGGAACGTTTCATAAAAAAATAATCATGAAAGGTTTTTTGGAAGCCTCTAATACGATTTAAAATCTGTTGATGTACTTTGATGAAAAAACTTTTTTTCAATATTTTTTTCTTGATATTTGTTTAAAAATTTTTGTGTTTTGACCAAATTTGCCCGGATATTGCCCGGATTTCGGTCGTCAATTTTGAAATATAATACCCGGATTTTGCCAGGTTTTTTATGAAATTTCCCGGATTTGTCCGGCCCGGATAGGAACTGGAAAAATTCTGGCAACCATATGCTAAATTAAGGTTACCAGAAATTTTCTAGCACATACCGGGCAAATTTGGTCAAAACCCAAGAATTCCTTTTCACGAGTTAAAAAAGAAACTTGAAAAAAAACTTATTTTTTCATCAACAGTTTCTGAATCGTATTTTTAGGCTTACAAAAAACTTTTTTTATGACTATTTTCATAAAACTTTCTCAAAAATTTCGTTTTGGACGCAAAAATGAAAAATACCGCAAAGCGCAACGGTCCTCAACATTTTCCTCATTATTTTTGTTCTTGGTTCGTTTGAAACGTAGTTTTGAGCAATTCGGGTTGGACAAAACCTTCCTGGTGGTTTTAGCTTGAAATTTACGAATATCTTTGGAAACTCGCTTTTAATTCATCTTATTGAGTCCTAAACCCATAATCACCTAAACTTCTTAGTTTCTGCGGGTTATGGAGCGAATAGAATCCTTTTGAACTTATATGCAGACGGACAGTTATATCGGTTTATATTATTTATAATTTATCTCGTTCATCGTTTTTTTAAGCCGAAAAATAACAAAATTTCAAGTACCGGTTTTGTAAACAAAAAACTCGGTATTACCATCCCTATTTGGGGAGTTCATTTGAAGAAACTACTCGTCTGTTCCATATGGCTCTGTCGTCTATCCATGATTTCAGGAGTTCAATTTCATTTCCGAATCTTCGCGCGCTTGATTGAAAAATTGGGTGGTTTTCAAAATTTCATTTCAAAAGGTATCAGAGTAAGTTTATCTTCTATTTTGAACTTTTACCGACAAACATATTGGGTTCCAGCTAAATCTGAGTCAAAACAAATTTGGTTTAGGAACGAAACATTTTGAGATCGAACTTAATGCAGGTCAAATTTGAGTAATCTATTTTGAAAATAGTTGTTAAAATGAACGAGGATCAATTTATATACCTTAAGTATGCCATACTATCTAACGCACTTATCCACACGGCCGAGTAATTCAGGGCGATTTTATAAAACAATTGGCAAATATGAACCAAATCAAGGCATTATTTCAAAACACACAAGAGGAGTTTGGAAGAGAAATAGTTTTAAATTTTTCATTTGTGCATATCGGTAGCGTTCGAATCGTTATGAATGGATTCAAAAAAAATTTATTCATTTGAAACTATAACTCTAAAAAATTGTTTTTGGACACAAATACAAACTAAAATTTACAAACAAGAACAATAAACGTTGGCAAAATACGGAAATTTTTACAATAATTTTTGGATATCATGACCAGATTTTAATAGTCTTGAATTCATCATTGAATAATTCGCCACCCATCGACTATGACCGATGATCGAGAAATTCCATTTTTCGTTGAGCCAGAGTGAACCGAGATATACAAATTTTCCACTTTCTGAACGTGAAATATTTTAGATTTTAATTTACCGGTTGTGTTCTGAATAATAGTAAGCAATAAAGTTAGCTTGTTTTATCATTAAAAGTGAAAAATTCTATCAATCCAAAAGGATAAAAATTCATGGGACTCAGTTCAGTCCTGCTGACCTAAAATGTATACAAATGCTGACGAATGATGCGGTCATGAAGTTTTTGGCCACGAGATTCATTATTAAAATAATCAAAATGAAGTTCTTAACGAGCCTGTTAAAAACATGAGTTATATCTTCTCCTTTAAGGAGGCTTCCAGTTCTTTCTAGCGCTACGCTTTTTTGCTGTTTCCAGTGCCTGTAACAAAGATTTTTTTCTATAAATCTTTAAAAAAAAAATAGGAAAAATGTTCTGCTATTCATTGGGAAAGTAGTTTATTAAGTTTCGCATCCACTGCCATGAATAACTCAATTTCTTTTAATTAGGCGTTTCGTTCGGTCAGGTCGAATTTCGACCAATGGATTAATTTAAGTGCCTTCTGCATATTTTACCGATAGGGAGAAATAACTATGCCATCTGTCGCATCTTCAAACAAACTTGTTGCTGCTAAGAGATGGCAGTACAGTAACGAGCCTGATTTTTGGACTGGTCGTAATAGAATTATACAGAGTAAACAAAATATAAGAAAAATTTAAAAGAAAAGTTTAGTCATGATAGTCATAAAGGTCTGGTAAATATGAGTGTATGTACTCAGGTACTTCCTTAATTCCAAATCAATGAATTTGTAACACAAACACGAAATATTGGTCTTGTGTTTAAACTCTCTATCACCTTCTGATAAAACGGAATATCTAGTTTTGCGAGTATTTGCAAACCAAATCAAAACGACCGTTAAGTTGGGTAAAACTTCCAGAAGGAACTGGAAACGAAAATAGACAGGGCAAAACTCGAAAATATCAGAAACTTACGGAAAAAATGTAGTGTTTTTGATAATCAACGAACAATAAGTGAGCAATATTCTCGGAACAAACAGTTTTGGATTGTTCTAATAGGTTTTGAAATCAACATATTCTGAATTCTCAAACATGTTTTTCTCGATCCGAGCCAACTGCTGGTTACGCGCTTATGAAATTTTAAGCGAGTCTTTTTTCTGGTCGTGAGGTTTGACAGCTCTCAGCGCTAGTGGTGACATCTCTCTGTAAAATAGTTTCTTCCAACGGTCCATTAATAGGCGAACCCGGTTATATTCAGAAAATATGGAACAAACGATGATCAAAGTATGAAGCGATGTTCATAAGCGTTCGCCAGCATGATAAACAATAAAAGATACACCATAGATGTTCGACTAAAACCTTTTAAACCTTTTAAATTTATTTCAAACGGCTCAATCTAGTAGATTCAAGGAGCTTAAATTGACATTGGCTTTGAACTATTCATAATTTATAGCAAAATTAAGATCGAAAAAGTATATTAAAACTATGCCATTCAGATTGTATAGTTTAGATATTAAAAAATTACCCATTAGTATCATTTAAAATTTTTGATAAATCTCTTATTCAATGAATTAAAAAAAAATCGATCTGTCTGTTCGTCCCAATACTGGGTAGGGGAGAATAGGGATACTTGATCCCCATTTTATTATTTTCATTCTATCTTTTTGGGAAAATTTATCAACTCTCCGTTATTTGCATTTTCTTACAGCATGTATTTTCAAGATTATATGCAACAAATTTTAAAACGGTATATGATCCCGTAGATGAACTAGAAGCATTTTCGTGATACGATAAAAAATGATATTTTTTTAAGTTTAAGAAGACTTGATTCCTTACTAAAGGAGACTAGATCCTTAGGTCAGGGTGCTCTGACTCTAGGCAAAAAATCTATCAAAATCCAAAGATGAAAGTTCTGTTGACATTTTTTGCCATATTAGTTCTCATTGCACAGTTTGTAAGTATCATACAAAGAGAATTCAAAAAGTTTGACTACTACCCTATCATTGCATACTTTAACGCGCAATTTTCAAGATTTTTGATTAAAACAGTAATATGAGTCCTTTTTAACAGATAATAAACATATGTTATTTGGTAAATTTTACTTATTTCGTAATAACCCATGATCCCGGCCCATTCTGAAGAAAATTTTATATCATAAAATACATTTTGGAAAACTTTTTCTTAAAAAAAATTAGGAGTTTACTACTTCTTTGAAAATACGGCATTATGAAATTCATGTTATACACTAACGATTAATATATTGGAAAAAAAGTGATGGAAAAAGATATCCAAATCTCATTTTGTTAAATTTTTCAAACAATGCTCAAATACTTGAAGCATAAAACTTTTGAAAATTGTTAAGATAACAGGATTGTTGTTGTGTTCTTTTTGGTACATTTTTTAAGAAAATTTAATGTATGTAAGACATAGCGATTTCGAGATATAGCGAAGGAATCAAGTATCCCAAGGGATCACGTACTCCCTTACATATTTTGATCTCTTATGAAAACCAATTTAACCAATTGGTAAATTTTTTATAATTTATTTTGTCGAACAATTCATAGATTTTTTTGTGTTCACAAACAACTTTTGTTCTATGAATAACTGTATTAATGGAAAAAAACGATATATCGAACAAAATATTTTCAGGCAAGTTTTTTATTTCATCTTTTTCAACCAACTTCATTTTTTTTTTCAAAAAATCAATACAGAACCTTTGTTACATTTAAGCCTTTTTTTTTTGTTCAGAATGAAAACTTTATGAAATAATGTTTTCAGAGACTTCAAAACAGTGATTGAATTTTGCTGAGCATGAATTGATCAACCATCTCTCGCTCAACGCTTTACTCGGAAGCAAAGGTTGCTTTGAGGCAGCGAAAACGACAAAACCGATGATGCATACGCTCTCACATGGCCCGCCTTCAAGAAGCAATATACATTCGAGGCAGCGAATCCAAAAAACCAAACGAATGGCTCTCACTTATCTCCTGTTACATTCTTGAGGGAACCGAATTCAAAAGGCAGAGCAAACCCGAGTCTCCTCGTTTGTGCCTGGATCGAATACTCGAGGTTTTTCTGCTATTGCTATTATTGCACAGCAACCGCACGCAGGCAGCTAGTTTTTTCGTTTCTTTTCCTCCCCTCTCCTTGCTCCATACGTTGCGGGCCTATGCAATGCAATAAGTTCGGTTGTTGTCGTTGTTGCCTCAACCTTTGCTATCGGCTTGAGTCCATCAAATTCAATAACGTAAATGAGTATGCGTGTCTCGTCTTCTTCATGCATCATGTAGCGACCGAACGTTGAGAGAGTTCGTTCTGAGCAGCAAACGGATAGTGTCTCTCGGAGCAGATCCTCCTCATGGGGGGAGGTTTGAATGAATGTATATGTATCGTCTCCTGTATTACTATACGAGGCCTCAAAGTGTGTATTTTGAATGCCTCTGATGAGAAAATGGTTGAGGATTTCAATCACTGCTTCAAAATGATGCTTATCGGTAAAATAGGCCATTTTCTTGTTTACATAGGTTTTTAAGCTTTTCTTAGCTAAAGTAAACGAAATGATTTTTGTATTCATCAACTGTTGTGTATTTATCTCTAAGATCTGAGGAACTCGGAAATAAAACAATTCGATATGTCATGCTCGCGTAGTTTTCAATTTAAAGTTGGTATTTTATTTTCTTAGTATCCCGTGTTAAGACATAGCTTGATGAACATAATTCCATAAATTCACTTGGTCCCTCGCAACCGTTATCCATTTCCTCGGACATCCACATTCACCAATTTAAAATTATGTCATTTTAATAAAAATTGGAGCATTTATTTTCCATTGAATATTTTTTGTCGTTTTTTTTCTAGTTCTGCAGTGTCCTAACCATCTAGCGATGGAGATATTTTTGCTGGAAAATCGTCCATTTTTCTAAGATATTTTTTTTTTATTTTAAATTGTGAAATTCCAATGAAAATTGCGTGTCAATTTGGCTAATAAAGGTGCCATCTATTTTCAATTTAATACTTTTCATGTGACTTTAGTGAAATTCTTGTGTTGTTTTGTGTCATCCTTATGTTATTCTATGGTAATTTTTATATCATCTTTGTATAAATTTTGTCGCTTTAAGGCCTTTTAAATATCACGTAACGAAATTACGATAATTTTCACCCAGTTCAAAAGTGGCTCAAGAGAGTAGTAATGACAGAAACGAAACCCAGTTTATACTGCAAATTTTGTAATTGAATTATCACGATTGGAAATGTTGGAAAATGTTTTCAACTATACGAAGTAGATATGTACTTTTTTAAACGGCTACACAGAAAAAAGTGGCTCCATAGAGTACCTGAACAAAAAAGAAAAAAATGCATCATAGTTTTGTGAGTCTTCGACACCTTCCCCTTAACAAGTTATTGATGGAATTACAATTGATTTCAAACCATTCCGGGGAGAAGACAGAAACGCTTTGCTAAGTTTCAATAGGTCGCACCGCATCAGTAGACGGCAATCCAACCCCTTCGGTTAACATTTCTCACTGACCCAAACACAATTCAATTTAAAGAAATACATATGCTTTGGGGGGACCAGTTCTGTGTGCTAGTGTTATAGTTGAGCTGAGACTCATCCCCATCAAACGACGCCATTGCAGCTTTTTGGCAGATTTTTAGCAAAGGTCACACACGCTCACAAGAAAAATCGTGCTCACTAAGAAGTTCGGGACCGGCAATGGCGACGAGCGAGGATCGTCTTCACAAAGCGTGGATGAAAAAGAAACACTTTTCGAACATATTCCCCCCGACTTCTGCCCCTGCTTTCTTCTCGATGTTAGTCCCACTTAGTTGCGGAAAGTCCTTCCTGCTGTGTGGTGGAACGGCCAGCAAAGATCTAGCCGAACTCGCCACTGGAATACCGAACGAGGACCACGTCCTTTTGCCGCGCTTTGCGGAGGCTTGGACGACTGGTGGCGATGAATTTGAGCCAAAGTTTGGCCCAATCCATGAAGACTCACCCAAAACGCCCGGACCCGAACACCGCAGCACACCGGTGAGGCGGCTAGCAATAGTTTGAAATTGGAAAATAAATAACTAAAAAGGAAACAGAAAAAGATTATATCGTATCATAGACGGAAACGTGACATGAAACGCAATCCGGCGGTCTCTAAGCCAAACCAAGTCAAGTCAAGCCAAGAACCGGGTCTTACATGAAACGCGATGTGTCGTCGCTGTCGGTGGTTTGTTTGTGTGTATCGTTGCTGTTTCTTAGCTTGTCTATTTGAGGATTTCTTGATGTAATAAAAGAATCAATATGTGGATGCTTAGAGCTTCAGAAGCCTTGAGTTTTGGTGATATTTCACAATATTTCAATCTAAAATTTTTTAAACCATTAAGAAGCCAATAAGACGAACAATAAATAAATTCATAGATTATTGAAAATTAATTGAAAAAATTTAAAAAAACTGACAAAATAAAAAAAATTTACAAAATTGACAAAATTGACAAAATTGACAAAATTGACAAAATTGACAAAATTGACAAAATTGACAAAATTGACAAAATTGACAAAATTGACAAAATTGACAAAATTGACAAAATTGACAAAATTGACAAAATTGACAAAATTGACAAAATTGACAAAATTGACAAAATTGACAAAATTGACAAAATTGACAAAATTGACAAAATTGACAAAATTGACAAAATTGACAAAATTGACAAAATTGACAAAATTGACAAAATTGACAAAATTGACAAAATTGACAAAATTGACAAAATTGACAAAATTGACAAAATTGACAAAATTGACAAAATTGACAAAATTGACAAAATTGACAAAATTGACAAAATTGACAAAATTGACAAAATTGACAAAATTGACAAAATTGACAAAATTGACAAAATTGACAAAATTGACAAAAATGACAAAATTGACAAAATTGACAAAATTGACAAAATTGACAAAATTGACAAAATTGACAAAATTGACAAAATTGACAAAATTGACAAAATTGACAAAATTGACAAAATTGACAAAATTGACAAAATTGACAAAATTGACAAAATTGACAAAATTGCCAAAATTGCCAAAATTGCCAAAATTGACAAAATTGACAAAATTGACAAAATTGACAAAGTTGATGAAATTGACATTTGATCATTTTTGTCAGTGGATCAATTTTGTCATTTTTGTCATTTTTGTCATTTTTGTCATTTTTGTCATTTTTGTCATTTTTGTCATTTTTGTCATTTTTGTCATTTTTGTCATTTTTGGATTTATTTGTCAATTTTGTCAATTTTGTCAATTTTGTCAATTTTGTCAATTTTGTCAATTTTGTCAATTTTGTCAATTTTGTCAATTTTGTCAATTTTGTCAATTTTGTCAATTTTGTCAATTTTGTCAATTTTGTCAATTTTGTCAATTTTGTCAATTTTGTCATTTTTGTCATTTTTGTCATTTTTGTCATTTTTGTCATTTTTGTCATTTTTGTCATTTTTGTCATTTTTGTCATTTTTGTCATTTTTGTCATTTTTGTCATTTTTGTCATTTTTGTCATTTTTGTCATTTTTGTCATTTTTGTCATTTTTGTCATTTTTGTCATTTTTGTCATTTTTGTCATTTTTGTCATTTTTGTCATTTTTGTCATTTTTGTCATTTTTGTCATTTTTGTCATTTTTGTCATTTTTGTCATTTTTGTCATTTTTGTCATTTTTGTCATTTTTGTCATTTTTGTCATTTTTGTCATTTTTGTCATTTTTGTCATTTTTGTCATTTTTGTCATTTTTGTCATTTTTGTCATTTTTGTCATTTTTGTCATTTTTGTCATTTTTGTCATTTTTGTCATTTTTGTCATTTTTGTCATTTTTGTCATTTTTGTCATTTTTGTCATTTTTGTCATTTTTGTCATTTTTGTCATTTTTGTAATTTTTGTCATTTTTGTCATTTTTGTCATTTTTGTCATTTTTGTCATTTTTGTCATTTTTGTCATTTTTGTCATTTTTGTCATTTTTGTCATTTTTGTCATTTTTGTCATTTTTGTCATTTTTGTCATTTTTGTCATTTTTGTCATTTTTGTCATTTTTGTCATTTTTGTCATTTTTGTCATTTTTGTCATTTTTGTCATTTTTGTCATTTTTGTCATTTTTGTCATTTTTGTCATTTTTGTCATTTTTGTCATTTTTGTCATTTTTGTCATTTTTGTCATTTTTGTCATTTTTGTCATTTTTGTCATTTTTGTCATTTTTGTCATTTTTGTCATTTTTGTCATTTTTGTCATTTTTGTCATTTTTGTCATTTTTGTCATTTTTGTCATTTTTGTCATTTTTGTCATTTTTGTCATTTTTGTCATTTTTGTCATTTTTGTCATTTTTGTCATTTTTGTCATTTTTGTCATTTTTGTCATTTTTGTCATTTTTGTCATTTTTGTCATTTTTGTCATTTTTGTCATTTTTGTCATTTTTGTCATTTTTGTCATTTTTGTCATTTTTGTCATTTTTGTCATTTTTGTCATTTTTGTCATTTTTGTCATTTTTGTCATTTTTGTCATTTTTGTCATTTTTGTCATTTTTGTCATTTTTGTCATTTTTGTCATTTTTGTCATTTTTGTCATTTTTGTCATTTTTGTCATTTTTGTCATTTTTGTCATTTTTGTCATTTTTGTCATTTTTGTCATTTTTGTCATTTTTGTCATTTTTGTCATTTTTGTCATTTTTGTCATTTTTGTCATTTTTGTCATTTTTGTCATTTTTGTCATTTTTGTCATTTTTGTCATTTTTGTCATTTTTGTCATTTTTGTCATTTTTGTCATTTTTGTCATTTTTGTCATTTTTGTCATTTTTGTCATTTTTGTCATTTTTGTCATTTTTGTCATTTTTGTCATTTTTGTCATTTTTGTCATTTTTGTCATTTTTGTCATTTTTGTCATTTTTGTCATTTTTGTCATTTTTGTCATTTTTGTCATTTTTGTCATTTTTGTCATTTTTGTCATTTTTGTCATTTTTGTCATTTTTGTCATTTTTGTCATTTTTGTCATTTTTGTCATTTTTGTCATTTTTGTCATTTTTGTCATTTTTGTCATTTTTGTCATTTTTGTCATTTTTGTCATTTTTGTCATTTTTGTCATTTTTGTCATTTTTGTCATTTTTGTCATTTTTGTCATTTTTGTCATTTTTGTCATTTTTGTCATTTTTGTCATTTTTGTCATTTTTGTCATTTTTGTCATTTTTGTCATTTTTGTCATTTTTGTCATTTTTGTCATTTTTGTCATTTTTGTCATTTTTGTCATTTTTGTCATTTTTGTCATTTTTGTCATTTTTGTCATTTTTGTCATTTTTGTCATTTTTGTCATTTTTGTCATTTTTGTCATTTTTGTCATTTTTGTCATTTTTGTCATTTTTGTCATTTTTGTCATTTTTGTCATTTTTGTCATTTTTGTCATTTTTGTCATTTTTGTCATTTTTGTCATTTTTGTCATTTTTGTCATTTTTGTCATTTTTGTCATTTTTGTCATTTTTGTCATTTTTGTCATTTTTGTCATTTTTGTCATTTTTGTCATTTTTGTCATTTTTGTCATTTTTGTCATTTTTGTCATTTTTGTCATTTTTGTCATTTTTGTCATTTTTGTCATTTTTGTCATTTTTGTCATTTTTGTCATTTTTGTCATTTTTGTCATTTTTGTCATTTTTGTCATTTTTGTCATTTTTGTCATTTTTGTCATTTTTGTCATTTTTGTCATTTTTGTCATTTTTGTCATTTTTGTCATTTTTGTCATTTTTGTCATTTTTGTCATTTTTGTCATTTTTGTCATTTTTGTCATTTTTGTCATTTTTGTCATTTTTGTCATTTTTGTCATTTTTGTCATTTTTGTCATTTTTGTCATTTTTGTCATTTTTGTCATTTTTGTCATTTTTGTCATTTTTGTCATTTTTGTCATTTTTGTCATTTTTGTCATTTTTGTCATTTTTGTCATTTTTGTCATTTTTGTCATTTTTGTCATTTTTGTCATTTTTGTCATTTTTGTCATTTTTGTCATTTTTGTCATTTTTGTCATTTTTGTCATTTTTGTCATTTTTGTCATTTTTGTCATTTTTGTCATTTTTGTCATTTTTGTCATTTTTGTCATTTTTGTCATTTTTGTCATTTTTGTCATTTTTGTCATTTTTGTCATTTTTGTCATTTTTGTCATTTTTGTCATTTTTGTCATTTTTGTCATTTTTGTCATTTTTGTCATTTTTGTCATTTTTGTCATTTTTGTCATTTTTGTCATTTTTGTCATTTTTGTCATTTTTGTCATTTTTGTCATTTTTGTCATTTTTGTCATTTTTGTCATTTTTGTCATTTTTGTCATTTTTGTCATTTTTGTCATTTTTGTCATTTTTGTCATTTTTGTCATTTTTGTCATTTTTGTCATTTTTGTCATTTTTGTCATTTTTGTCATTTTTGTCATTTTTGTCATTTTTGTCATTTTTGTCATTTTTGTCATTTTTGTCATTTTTGTCATTTTTGTCATTTTTGTCATTTTTGTCATTTTTGTCATTTTTGTCATTTTTGTCATTTTTGTCATTTTTGTCATTTTTGTCATTTTTGTCATTTTTGTCATTTTTGTCATTTTTGTCATTTTTGTCATTTTTGTCATTTTTGTCATTTTTGTCATTTTTGTCATTTTTGTCATTTTTGTCATTTTTGTCATTTTTGTCATTTTTGTCATTTTTGTCATTTTTGTCATTTTTGTCATTTTTGTCATTTTTGTCATTTTTGTCATTTTTGTCATTTTTGTCATTTTTGTCATTTTTGTCATTTTTGTCATTTTTGTCATTTTTGTCATTTTTGTCATTTTTGTCATTTTTGTCATTTTTGTCATTTTTGTCATTTTTGTCATTTTTGTCATTTTTGTCATTTTTGTCATTTTTGTCATTTTTGTCATTTTTGTCATTTTTGTCATTTTTGTCATTTTTGTCATTTTTGTCATTTTTGTCATTTTTGTCATTTTTGTCATTTTTGTCATTTTTGTCATTTTTGTCATTTTTGTCATTTTTGTCATTTTTGTCATTTTTGTCATTTTTGTCATTTTTGTCATTTTTGTCATTTTTGTCATTTTTGTCATTTTTGTCATTTTTGTCATTTTTGTCATTTTTGTCATTTTTGTCATTTTTGTCATTTTTGTCATTTTTGTCATTTTTGTCATTTTTGTCATTTTTGTCATTTTTGTCATTTTTGTCATTTTTGTCATTTTTGTCATTTTTGTCATTTTTGTCATTTTTGTCATTTTTGTCATTTTTGTCATTTTTGTCATTTTTGTCATTTTTGTCATTTTTGTCATTTTTGTCATTTTTGTCATTTTTGTCATTTTTGTCATTTTTGTCATTTTTGTCATTTTTGTCATTTTTGTCATTTTTGTCATTTTTGTCATTTTTGTCATTTTTGTCATTTTTGTCATTTTTGTCATTTTTGTCATTTTTGTCATTTTTGTCATTTTTGTCATTTTTGTCATTTTTGTCATTTTTGTCATTTTTGTCATTTTTGTCATTTTTGTCATTTTTGTCATTTTTGTCATTTTTGTCATTTTTGTCATTTTTGTCATTTTTGTCATTTTTGTCATTTTTGTCATTTTTGTCATTTTTGTCATTTTTGTCATTTTTGTCATTTTTGTCATTTTTGTCATTTTTGTCATTTTTGTCATTTTTGTCATTTTTGTCATTTTTGTCATTTTTGTCATTTTTGTCATTTTTGTCATTTTTGTCATTTTTGTCATTTTTGTCATTTTTGTCATTTTTGTCATTTTTGTCATTTTTGTCATTTTTGTCATTTTTGTCATTTTTGTCATTTTTGTCATTTTTGTCATTTTTGTCATTTTTGTCATTTTTGTCATTTTTGTCATTTTTGTCATTTTTGTCATTTTTGTCATTTTTGTCATTTTTGTCATTTTTGTCATTTTTGTCATTTTTGTCATTTTTGTCATTTTTGTCATTTTTGTCATTTTTGTCATTTTTGTCATTTTTGTCATTTTTGTCATTTTTGTCATTTTTGTCATTTTTGTCATTTTTGTCATTTTTGTCATTTTTGTCATTTTTGTCATTTTTGTCATTTTTGTCATTTTTGTCATTTTTGTCATTTTTGTCATTTTTGTCATTTTTGTCATTTTTGTCATTTTTGTCATTTTTGTCATTTTTGTCATTTTTGTCATTTTTGTCATTTTTGTCATTTTTGTCATTTTTGTCATTTTTGTCATTTTTGTCATTTTTGTCATTTTTGTCATTTTTGTCATTTTTGTCATTTTTGTCATTTTTGTCATTTTTGTCATTTTTGTCATTTTTGTCATTTTTGTCATTTTTGTCATTTTTGTCATTTTTGTCATTTTTGTCATTTTTGTCATTTTTGTCATTTTTGTCATTTTTGTCATTTTTGTCATTTTTGTCATTTTTGTCATTTTTGTCATTTTTGTCATTTTTGTCATTTTTGTCATTTTTGTCATTTTTGTCATTTTTGTCATTTTTGTCATTTTTGTCATTTTTGTCATTTTTGTCATTTTTGTCATTTTTGTCATTTTTGTCATTTTTGTCATTTTTGTCATTTTTGTCATTTTTGTCATTTTTGTCATTTTTGTCATTTTTGTCATTTTTGTCATTTTTGTCATTTTTGTCATTTTTGTCATTTTTGTCATTTTTGTCATTTTTGTCATTTTTGTCATTTTTGTCATTTTTGTCATTTTTGTCATTTTTGTCATTTTTGTCATTTTTGTCATTTTTGTCATTTTTGTCATTTTTGTCATTTTTGTCATTTTTGTCATTTTTGTCATTTTTGTCATTTTTGTCATTTTTGTCATTTTTGTCATTTTTGTCATTTTTGTCATTTTTGTCATTTTTGTCATTTTTGTCATTTTTGTCATTTTTGTCATTTTTGTCATTTTTGTCATTTTTGTCATTTTTGTCATTTTTGTCATTTTTGTCATTTTTGTCATTTTTGTCATTTTTGTCATTTTTGTCATTTTTGTCATTTTTGTCATTTTTGTCATTTTTGTCATTTTTGTCATTTTTGTCATTTTTGTCATTTTTGTCATTTTTGTCATTTTTGTCATTTTTGTCATTTTTGTCATTTTTGTCATTTTTGTCATTTTTGTCATTTTTGTCATTTTTGTCATTTTTGTCATTTTTGTCATTTTTGTCATTTTTGTCATTTTTGTCATTTTTGTCATTTTTGTCATTTTTGTCATTTTTGTCATTTTTGTCATTTTTGTCATTTTTGTCATTTTTGTCATTTTTGTCATTTTTGTCATTTTTGTCATTTTTGTCATTTTTGTCATTTTTGTCATTTTTGTCATTTTTGTCATTTTTGTCATTTTTGTCATTTTTGTCATTTTTGTCATTTTTGTCATTTTTGTCATTTTTGTCATTTTTGTCATTTTTGTCATTTTTGTCATTTTTGTCATTTTTGTCATTTTTGTCATTTTTGTCATTTTTGTCATTTTTGTCATTTTTGTCATTTTTGTCATTTTTGTCATTTTTGTCATTTTTGTCATTTTTGTCATTTTTGTCATTTTTGTCATTTTTGTCATTTTTGTCATTTTTGTCATTTTTGTCATTTTTGTCATTTTTGTCATTTTTGTCATTTTTGTCATTTTTGTCATTTTTGTCATTTTTGTCATTTTTGTCATTTTTGTCATTTTTGTCATTTTTGTCATTTTTGTCATTTTTGTCATTTTTGTCATTTTTGTCATTTTTGTCATTTTTGTCATTTTTGTCATTTTTGTCATTTTTGTCATTTTTGTCATTTTTGTCATTTTTGTCATTTTTGTCATTTTTGTCATTTTTGTCATTTTTGTCATTTTTGTCATTTTTGTCATTTTTGTCATTTTTGTCATTTTTGTCATTTTTGTCATTTTTGTCATTTTTGTCATTTTTGTCATTTTTGTCATTTTTGTCATTTTTGTCATTTTTGTCATTTTTGTCATTTTTGTCATTTTTGTCATTTTTGTCATTTTTGTCATTTTTGTCATTTTTGTCATTTTTGTCATTTTTGTCATTTTTGTCATTTTTGTCATTTTTGTCATTTTTGTCATTTTTGTCATTTTTGTCATTTTTGTCATTTTTGTCATTTTTGTCATTTTTGTCATTTTTGTCATTTTTGTCATTTTTGTCATTTTTGTCATTTTTGTCATTTTTGTCATTTTTGTCATTTTTGTCATTTTTGTCATTTTTGTCATTTTTGTCATTTTTGTCATTTTTGTCATTTTTGTCATTTTTGTCATTTTTGTCATTTTTGTCATTTTTGTCATTTTTGTCATTTTTGTCATTTTTGTCATTTTTGTCATTTTTGTCATTTTTGTCATTTTTGTCATTTTTGTCATTTTTGTCATTTTTGTCATTTTTGTCATTTTTGTCATTTTTGTCATTTTTGTCATTTTTGTCATTTTTGTCATTTTTGTCATTTTTGTCATTTTTGTCATTTTTGTCATTTTTGTCATTTTTGTCATTTTTGTCATTTTTGTCATTTTTGTCATTTTTGTCATTTTTGTCATTTTTGTCATTTTTGTCATTTTTGTCATTTTTGTCATTTTTGTCATTTTTGTCATTTTTGTCATTTTTGTCATTTTTGTCATTTTTGTCATTTTTGTCATTTTTGTCATTTTTGTCATTTTTGTCATTTTTGTCATTTTTGTCATTTTTGTCATTTTTGTCATTTTTGTCATTTTTGTCATTTTTGTCATTTTTGTCATTTTTGTCATTTTTGTCATTTTTGTCATTTTTGTCATTTTTGTCATTTTTGTCATTTTTGTCATTTTTGTCATTTTTGTCATTTTTGTCATTTTTGTCATTTTTGTCATTTTTGTCATTTTTGTCATTTTTGTCATTTTTGTCATTTTTGTCATTTTTGTCATTTTTGTCATTTTTGTCATTTTTGTCATTTTTGTCATTTTTGTCATTTTTGTCATTTTTGTCATTTTTGTCATTTTTGTCATTTTTGTCATTTTTGTCATTTTTGTCATTTTTGTCATTTTTGTCATTTTTGTCATTTTTGTCATTTTTGTCATTTTTGTCATTTTTGTCATTTTTGTCATTTTTGTCATTTTTGTCATTTTTGTCATTTTTGTCATTTTTGTCATTTTTGTCATTTTTGTCATTTTTGTCATTTTTGTCATTTTTGTCATTTTTGTCATTTTTGTCATTTTTGTCATTTTTGTCATTTTTGTCATTTTTGTCATTTTTGTCATTTTTGTCATTTTTGTCATTTTTGTCATTTTTGTCATTTTTGTCATTTTTGTCATTTTTGTCATTTTTGTCATTTTTGTCATTTTTGTCATTTTTGTCATTTTTGTCATTTTTGTCATTTTTGTCATTTTTGTCATTTTTGTCATTTTTGTCATTTTTGTCATTTTTGTCATTTTTGTCATTTTTGTCATTTTTGTCATTTTTGTCATTTTTGTCATTTTTGTCATTTTTGTCATTTTTGTCATTTTTGTCATTTTTGTCATTTTTGTCATTTTTGTCATTTTTGTCATTTTTGTCATTTTTGTCATTTTTGTCATTTTTGTCATTTTTGTCATTTTTGTCATTTTTGTCATTTTTGTCATTTTTGTCATTTTTGTCATTTTTGTCATTTTTGTCATTTTTGTCATTTTTGTCATTTTTGTCATTTTTGTCATTTTTGTCATTTTTGTCATTTTTTGTCATTTTTTGTCATTTTTGTCATTTTTGTCATTTGGGACTTGGTGTGTTGCTGTCCTTAAAGTGAGTTTTGAGTTCCATTTTCAATCGTGTAGCCACACAAAAAAAAACGCCGCACCACATTTCTCGTTCGTTAAATTTGGAAACAAAACCTGCGAACTGTCACCAAAAAAGAGAATTACGTCATCGTTAATCGACCAATTGCTGTTCCAAGATCTTCTGTTGGGATCTGTTGTTTTTGTTATTTTTGCCGTAAAATATGTGAAGCTTGTCCATTTTGATCAGGGGGCAATCATTTTCCGGGAGACTCCATCATGATGTGTAGTTTTGTTTGTTGGTTTTTTTTTTTTTCATTTTTACACTTTACATTTTTGAATTTCCACTGGAAGCTTTTCCAAAGAGCAACGGAATAACGGACGAATGAATTCCCAGGGCAGCGCGTGCGCTGCTTTGCTCTCAGTTCAGTTACTGTCATGAACGGAAAGACCAACAACAAACAGCAGAACAGGTACTTTGCTACCAAAAGCACATAGTTTCTCATCCATCAGGAAAAGGAGCTTTGTGAGTGGTAGAACAAGTGAAAGGAAGAAAAAACTGAAACACACAATGTGGCCTCAATTGCCGACCAACGACAATCTCGGGAAACAGGCAACATCGGGTAAAAAAAACTGTAGGTTGACTGAAATTTTGGGTGAGCTATGGAGGATGTTTGATACCGTAAGAATTGGGAAGTTGACCCATTCATGGGTTGTAGGGAGAGTTATTGTTGTTGTTTCTTTTCGAGGGGGAGTTGTTGTTTTTGCGGTTTCTCTCACTTTTTGAAGCTCGTGGAACATTTGAATGGGAGAGTACAAAAGCAACGGCACATATGAACACGTTTTTGAAAAGGGTTAACAAAAATCATTGTTTGTTATTTTAAATTCCATAAAATACAGATGATTCACGTGCCCGTGTCGTTATCTCAACAAACTTTGAGTAATCCACAATAATATATGAGGCCCTTGAAGCCAAAAAGCATATCAGCCTATTTTGAGAAAACACGCATTTAAGTTGTTGCGTTTGGCTATTTTTCATATATTTTTCGAAAATATGTATTTTTCTTTAGAAAAGAAAAGTATGTTGATAAATTTCTAAAAATCTGAAAAATTCACCGAATATTTAAAAAATAAAAATTTATAATTTTTAAGCTTATACCCCTTTGACTCTGAGGATAATGAGGTAAAATATTTGTATAAATCAATGTTAAGAATTTCTTACTTTAAATTAGAAGTTCAAATTTAATCGCCAATTCGGCCATAGCACTATAGGGCAGTTCCATACAATGAGTCGGCAAAAAGTATCATTAGGTGTTTTGGACTATTTTAGAATTTTTGAAAGTTTTAAGTGAAAATTACTATTTATACTAACATAAAAAGAATCCATACAAAAAATTTTCTAAAACATCTTTTAAAGTAGGATGCTTGGTGTTATTTTTGACCCAACTTTTTATTTCTTTTGAAAACCGGGTTTTGGACTAATTGATTACTAAATAATAAATATCATCAAGACATTTCATAAAACTCAAGAGAAAAGTGTGTAAAATGATTGATCAATCTTTTTTTTTTTTTTTTTTTGATAACATCAACCAACATCAACTTTGTTGAATTTAAACTCATTAATGGGTAAAAATTACCCATTTGTATGATATTTCTAGCTTTATTTGACTATAACTCAAAAAAGTGCTTTAAGGTGCCTTAAATTCTTTTTTTTTTTTTTTTGAGGACCCTAAACTAGATCTTGATTGTGAAAAGAGTATGAGGAAAAGCGGGGCTATTTTTGGCAAGTTTTCGACTTTTGAAAAAAATAATTATTTACTCATTTTTATCATAGATCAATTTAGTGTGTAAAAATTTTGAATGGTTCAAATGAAAGCTTTTAGTATAAGCTTTTATATGGCGTACTTTAAATTTGAGAAAAAAAAATGTTATCTATAGAAATATATGTAATTTAAATTTTGTTTCCGTCATATAAATTTTTCGGTTTTTCAAAGTCTGATGCCTGTGGTGCGTTTAGTATCCAAGATAACGAGTTGAAAAACTGGGAATATCTTAGTCAAATGTTAAGTTATTAACAAGTAAAAATAAAAAAGCTATCCGATAAAGTTTAGTTTTTGCCTTTTTGCCGCCTCAAACCCCATAGTGCATAGTTAGCGATCGGTTACCGAAACCACTGAATGTTGTGTGAAAATAAGCAACCTTAAAAGCAAAGTACTTTATCCTTACTAAAAACTCAACAACGATTTAGTTTAGATCATTTTGCTATATTTCTGTGCAACTAAACTCAGCTAGTCCATGGAACGAGTTAGTTTGTGTGTTACGTTAATAGACAGAAGGAAAAATATTTTAAACAAATTTATTCCTCATCCGCTTTTGAGCATCAAAATGAAACTATTGGAAATTTAGCAGCTGAAAGCTCCATTCGTTTGCATTCGAATAAAAAAAAATCTTCTGATGCTCCCGATGAATTCATGACATCTTCAACTTTGCATAAATAATCACTTCTCAAGAACCTCCTAAATAAAAGCTCAGACAAAAAAATTTCTAATCTAACTTTTAGTGTTAATTTGACACTTCTCGCACAGAATCGTTATATCTCTCTTGTTTCTCAACCGATTTGTACAAAATTAACAGTTTTGAAAACCTAGTAATGTGACTGAAATATGTTATTTTAGACAATATTAAGCAACAACTATCCAATTTTAAGTAAGTAAAAGTTCAAGAAAAAAATACCAAAAAAAAACGTGCTTCCGAAATAGACTATAGACCTGTTGTCTGATAAATGATAAATGTTCAACAAACACCTTTGAAAAATTACCTTTGAAGTGTTTGTTGGACATTTAGGTGATAAATGTTCAATAAACAACTTTGAAAGGTTATCAAAAATTTTGTGCTTTGTTTTTGGGGATTAATAAAGATATTCACCGTCTTAGTCGATTAAGGCTCAACAAACTGTATAAAAGACGAGCACAACTTAAAATTTACATTTAACACCCAGAACCGAGATGAGAATCGATTCCATGCACAGCAATTTTCGTCTTTCTTTTCATCAGAGAATCTTTGTCACAGAATACAGAATTTGAGAAAAAATTCACGGAATCCTAAGATTATTAAAATTCTGTACAAAGTACTAATAAACACAAATTTAAATATTTTTACCACATACTAATTTGAAAGTATAATAATGCAGTTCAGTCAAATTTAAAACATTTTCACCAAAAATCCTCCACGCTATTGAGATTTTTTCGCCTCCATCTGATTCATCATTGGATATTTCAAAGAAAATTTAATCAGAATCAAAGGATTTGTTAAATTCTTTTGGCACGACTTTCTTATTTTTAATTAAAAGAACGGTATATGAATTCGACATTTTTTACATAAACTTTAAATAATATTCTATCGTTTTGATAGAAAATAAATTCTAACTAATGAAAGAAGATTTAGATTCAAAAAACGCTAGAATTATGTTTCAAAATGTTTTTCTTTTGGAGTTTTGGGGGTTAACCTAGGGTTACCATATACTGCAACGCCAAAGAGGGTATATTGAGAAAAAAATTTGAAAATTGTAAAGACAAACGACATTTTTTCAAAAACCATGATGTTAGAGGCTATTCAAATACCGCCAATTTGTTGCAAGATATGTGACTTAGATGACAAATTTTCAGAATTTTTAGATGGATTATTCAAAGTTTTCGATTTTATGTTGTTGTTATGTATCTTACGTTACATGATTAAATAAATAAATGAATATCGCTACTGTCCGGGAGTTCATTGCATACTCAAAGGCGCTTATTTTGACCGAAAAATCTCGATTGAAATGTTCTCGTGAATCCTTCCATTGCTATCCATCCTTTGAAACATTGTTGTGTAACGAATCCATAAAAATGGATGTCCGATCGTATCTCTTGTATTTACAAGAATGCAATCTACATGTATCGGAAGAAATAAGTTAATGTGTATAACAAAATATTGTTTAATTCCTTTCACCAATAAAAGAGTACATTTCGGAAAATTGCACAAAAAGAAGAGTACGCTCATTTCTTGATGGAAAAAGAGTACATGTACTCTTCAAAGAGTACGCATTAGGTATAACCTTAGGTTAACCTCCTCATTAGAATCCAGAAAATGCATGCGAAATATGTTACTCTAAACTCAAAATCATTAATTTTCAAAGAAATTTTGATTACTAAGCAAAAATAATTCAAGAATAACAATGTTAAGTCAGAACTCCTATCGAATCGTTCAAAACTCATCCCAGATTAAAAATTCAGTTTTTATTTTATTTTTACTTTTATTTTTTTGATGAAAATTGTTCCTTTTATTAAATTTAAATGAGATTCAACTCATTTCAGATGTTCTGGATCCAAATTTACAAATTTAAAATAATATTTCTGTTTCCTATTGCAGATTCGGTTAAAGTGCAGTTAAGGATTGCAACTTTTAGTACAAATTATCATTGAAAATATAAATATAAAGAAAAAGTTTTTTGAACCCCTTTTTCGAATTTGGTAATATAACATTCAAACAAAACATAACTTCATATTGTCGATCATGAATTGAAAAAAAAACCTTTTTCATTATTTGACATTTAAACTTTGATTCAGGTTCAAAAGTCGGATTGAAATTCGACTCTTCATAAAATTAAATAACTTTGGCCAAAAAGAAATAGAAAACACGACATCATAGCATCGGTGGTTGGTCACTATCAGACTATCGACCGTACCGTTTCGCATGCAAACCCCGCATGTAACGAATGCGAAGATAACAAACTGAGAAGACTAAAACATCGATAGATGCGTTTCTGAGTTAAAGGGAGCTTATCTGAGCGATCACATATCATCTTTTTGTTCGTCCGCACTACAAGTTCTCGCTTGTGGGGCGGACCACGCTAAGCCTACTAATGTGTGGTGGTAGATGCAACTCTATCTGTATCTACCACTTCATAGTAGTAGGCTCGTGAGGAACAAAAATTTGGTATGTGATGGTAATGCTTCTAGACAAATTCTACCCGCTCATTTTCACCATCTTTCATTTCTTCTAACCTTCTATCCATCTATATAAAAAAAAAAAAAAATTTCATAATCTTTAGATGTCCCTACTAAAAAGGACATCACTTTTCACCGCTAGGCCGATAAATCAAAGTAACAAACAAAAATTACGGTGGTTAATCTCTTCATAAAATTTAAAAAATAAGTTTAGATGAAAACAAAAAAATTAAAAAAATTTATTAAAGATTGAACATTTAAAATTCGAATTTCGCATTCACGTTCAGAGGTCCGATTCAAAATTTATGTTTAGAGTTCAATTTCAGATTCAGCTCATTTATAAATTTCAAAATCGAGATTATAATATCAAGATGACTATTTCTTTGATTAATTCTAATAGGAAAAGATCATAGACTTATAATTTGCTGGATAATTTGATATCAAAATATCAAAACTAAAATATAAACACACTATAGCGAAACATTTCAAATATGAAGTGGAATTCAAGTTTATTTTGACGTTTTTTTTCTATGAAAAACCATGACTTTTAATTTAAATAGTCATCCACATGATTTTAATTATAGACCTGTTCTTTTTGACACAACAATTGCTTATAATCAATCATGCAATCCCCAGGTACACAAATTTGCAAGTAATTTCTTGTTTTTCTCGATGAATCGTTAAACATTTTTAAAAAAACACTCTTTAAAGTCAAATTTTAAACCAAAACCTTAGACTAAGAACTAGTTTGCGAGATCCAAATTTCATCGCAAAATAAAAATCACTTTTGAAAATTAAACTTTTTTTATCAATCGTTGAAATTTTTGAATTTACTCAAGATTTTGATAGCCTTATTGAATTCAAACATTGATCTTTTTTTTAAGCTTCTTAAAAAAACTTTTTTATACAAATTTTTAAAGACTCTCATGATCAAATACTCTTGGAACCATCAATGAATCAAACTTTCAAAACATTTTGAAAATCGCGAAAAAAAATATTCAGAGTTAGATTTAGGTTTAAATTTTTCACATATGGGGATTTTTTTACTATCTGACTATTTACATCGGGCGTTTGCAGATATTCCCCAAAATTGAAAATTTGGTTCATTTTTGCGATTTAAAAACAGTTTTTTTTTTCTATTTTCTAACATTTTTATTTTTTAAGTAAGACTCCTTTTTTTTAAATGAAATAAATCCATATTTCAAAGCTACATAGGTTTGTTTATTTTCAACGGAAACCATAAAATACCATATCAAATCACATTGAAATGTAGAACGCTTTTCAAATAAAAAATTAAAGTAATGACCTTTTACATGGATACATGCAAAAAAGCTTAAATTGGTGTCTTAAAGTACTGTCTGCATCACTGAAAATTTTGCAAAAATATCAATGTATAGCCCATTTTACGATGCATATCTCATCTGAAAACACCAAAAAGTGTGCCAACAACTCCTTTAAGATTTATGAAAAAAAGGATAACGATAAGTTACAAGCCGAGCTTTCGAAGTAGAACTCCTATCTTGCAAGTTGAGAATTCATCAAAGAAAATTATTGCTTTTGTAGTTCGGTCTACTTTTTTCGAAGCTCGATACATTATTCAATCTTCAGAAACAATTTTTTCGCTGCTTAGACTGTTCGTGTTCGTTTTAGAAAAAATATCCAATTTTTTAAATTAAAGTTTTTTATTGTAAATATCGTGAGGTCGCCGAAAGTTTTTCAACACGCATACGGACTGGAATAATCCGGGCAATTTTATATAAAAACCTGGCAAAATCCGGCCATTTGATTTAAATATTGATGACCAAAAATCCGGGCAAGATCCAGAAATTTTTTTTCAAATTTACTCAATAAAATCAAGACAAAAATTGAAAAAAAAATGTCCATCAAAACTCATCGGCAGATTTTAAATCGTATTTTACGCTCCCAAAAAACCTGTCATAATTATTTTTATAAAAATTGCTGAAAAATTCGTTATAAAGACATAGGGGAGAATGAGGATACTTGATCCCTGGGGATACTTGATTCCTTAGCTATATCTCGAAACTGGAATGTCGTACAAAGATCAAATGTTCTAGAAAAATGTGCCAAAATGAGCAAAATAACAATGCTTGTTGTTTAAAATTTTTTAACAAAATAATTGTTTGAGTAATTGAACTTTGTTTGAAAAATTTCACAAAATGTAACTTGAAGATCTTTTTTCATCACTTTAAAATGTTCCTTACATGGGAAAATTATGAAAAAAATATTTGTTCCAATGTATCAATCGTTCGAGCGTAAAATGAACTTCATAATGCCATATTTTCAAAGTAATGGATAACTCTCAACTTTTTTCAGAAAAAGTTTTCTAAAATGTTGATTATGGGTACAATTGATCCCCTAGAGTTGGGTACAATTGATCCCCCTTCCAAACGGCATATTCTTCTTCTGAATTGATCGTTATGATAGCTGATTACGAAATTACTAATATTTATCCAAAAACTAATATTTATCAAACAATTGTCTGAAGAAAAGAGCAAGAATAATAAATTTTCTCCTAATTATAAAAAATGGCGCCTTTAAGTATGCAATGTTATAGCGTTGAGACAAAGTTATAGAATTTTTTTCTTATGTCTGCTATAAATTGTGAAATGAGAACAAACATGACCAAAATAGTCAATTAACATTCTATCTTGGGGTTTTGTTTGATTTTTATACAAAGATTAGGGCTTCCTGAATAAAAGATCAAGTCTCCTTCAATAGGGGATCAAGTCTCCCCTAACTTCAGAAAAATCCCAATTTTTTTACTCCCACGAAAATGCTTCTTGTTCATCAACGGGTTCAAGTATCGTTCTAATTTTTGGAGCATAGAAACTTGAAGTTACACGCTGTCAGAAAATGTCAAAGACGACGAGTTGCTAAATTTTTGCAAAAAGATATGGTGAAAAAAAGAAAAGGGGATCAAGTATCCCCACTCTCCCCTACATAAATTTTTTTAACATTCAATAACCGGGTAAACGGGCCGGGTTAGGCTTGGCTTGGAGTCAGTTTGGCTTAGAGTATCCGGACAAACCTGGATAAATCCGGGCAATCTTGCAACCTTAATGTATCGTGATCTATCGTGAATCAAATCAACTGAAGTTTTGGTTGGTTTTTTGAGCGTTCACTGAACACATTGTTGATCGAATACGAGATATCTCGTAATTCGCCAAAACTATATTGTAAATTTTTTTATAAACAAATAATATACTACAAAATGAAGAAAAAGTATCCCATGAATAACTCAAGCATAAAAAATCACAATATTTGGTGTAGTGGTTGTATAAATATTTTAAGTTGAATTTAGGATCTGCGCAGTCCGAATGTGCTAATGTGTTAAGAGCAAGGTAGCCGAAAAAAAATCTGTGTTTGACCAAAAAAAAATCTGAATTTCTGTAATTTTACCCAAAAATTCTGTGACGGTTTTCTGTGATGCTTTTCCCATTGATTTAATTCAAAAGTCATGTCAAATTGCGTCTTCTGTATATTTTTCTGAAGAAAAGTCAATTAACTTTAAAAATTTTATCATATTTTACAAATTCAATGATAATTTTCCAAAATTTATATTGAAATAAAAAATTTAATTTTGAAAAAACGTTCAAAATTTTAAAATTCTGTGAAATCTGTGAATATTGCTTAAATTCTGTGTTTTGTGACACAGATTCTGTGATGAAATTTGGCTTAAAATTCTGTGAAATTATAGGTTTTTCTGTAATTTCGGCAACCTTGGTTAAGAGTTTGAACATTGAGCTAAAGAACCTTGCTGAGGATTTTTCGACCTAAGTTTTCTGTGATGTCGGATCAGATGCGGTTTTTTTTCATAATACAAATTCTATGAAAAAAATTCCGATGACATAGGTAAAAAAATCCGATGACATCCGAAAAAGATCGGAAAAAGAGTTAAGAGTTAATTAACCTCAACAAACATTCATTTCATGCATCAGTTAGAAACATACCTTTCTCTTGATAAAAACTTCATTCATTCAATTAATCAACTGTTTTTAATGAACCTTAGTTTTTAATACTCCTTCCAACTGCTTTCATGTTGTCCAAAATGGCACAAGTGAAACCGTGAGTTGTGGGTTGGAGGAACATAAAACCTCCCAAAACTGAGCTGAGCAGTCATATTGTTTAACTTTTATAATCAGTAGTTTCAAACGTCTAAATTACCATCAACGAGCAGCGAGCGAAGGAGCAGCTCAGAACTTTTCCGGAGAATTTCCTCCGGGCAGGGCAGCAGCATTCCAACCAAACAAACGAACGTGCAAACAAACAAAAACTTACATGAATGAGAGCCACCACATGCATCGCGTCGTGACTCGTGAGCTCCCAACTGCATCAACAAAACTTTTGCGGGTGGAAATTGGGCGGATGAGAGACGAAAAGGGGTGGTCTTTCACTGTTCTGTGCTTAATTTCTTTTCTTCTGAGGACAACTTTTTGGGAGGGGGTGCTTGCTTGTTTTAATTTCCGTTGACGAGGTTTGGTCCGGTTCGTCTTTCGCAGCTATTCTGCACTTCCTGTGTTAGTTTTGCTGTGCGAATGTCTGTACGTATGTGTATGGGTACCTGAATCTACAGAACGTCGAGAGTCCTAAGGTCCCCTCCCACGATTTTCTGACAGAAAAAAAAAACTTTCCAAACATCAACGTCAGAACAGCTCTGGAGGGAAAAATTCTCAATACAAACAGAAAACAAAAAGCAGTTGAGGAACTTTTTTTGGCCTCATCTTCCGTTCTGGTTGTTAGTTCGCGCTTTTACTATTCTTTCTGCTGCCATCTCCAGACTTTTTTCCGGACCTAGATTTTCCGATTGATATCTGAGTAGGAAACAGGTCAAATTTAAGTGTTTAGCTAATTTTATGAAAAGGGATGCGTTCCTTTCAAGAACGTTTCAAGAATGATGTACAGAGAAATGACTTGAAATTTAATCACAGCCAGGTTGCTGGGAGCTCATTTCAAATGAATGCTTAGCTCAGGGTATAAATAACAAAATTTTCAGTATGCATCATCTCAGAAGTACAGAGACAAACCAGCCAAATGCTGAAAGTCTTCTCAAATAATGAAAAAAAAAACTCAGAAGTATGACGTTCCAAGATTAAGTTTATTCAGGTCTTTTTAAAAAAGGAATATACAATTTATTTGTCGGATCTTGAATTTATATAATGTGTCAGATTCATTTTTATTTGCTGCTAAATAATAAATATTTATATTTATAATAATTATTTATTATTCAAAAAAATAAATCATCGATTGATTTACTGATTGTTTGTTTTGATTTGGCCTTCCTGTGGAAAAAGACAAAATTTGCTTAGAAAGTGCTGATTTTCAGGACTGTTGCTGCTGATTGTTTGCTTGGATTTGGCCTCCCGGTGGAAAATGTCGGATTGCCTCAGGAAGCACAGATTGTTAAGGCTGGAGCTGATTGTTTGTTTTGGTTTAGCCTTCCAATGGAAAAAATGGAATTGGCTTAGGAAGCGCAGATTTTTAAGGCTGCTACTGGACGAGAAAGATCTCTGAGGTTAAAGCGCAAATCAACCAATTCTGCTGATTGTTTGTTTTGATTTCGCCTTCCGGTGGAAAAGAATGGATTGTCTTAGACAGTGCAGATTTTTTAGGCAGCTTCTGCCGATTGTTTGTTTAGATTTGGCCTTTCAGTGGAAATAAAACGCAATTGGCTTAGCAACCGCAGATTTTTAAGGCAGCTTCTACCGATTGTTTGTTTAAATTTTGCCTTCCGGTGGGAAAAGAGGGAATTGGCTGATTGTTTGCTTTGATTTGGTCTTCCTGTGGAAAAAGACCAAGTTGACTTGGGAAGCGCAGATTTTTATGGCTGCTGCTATCAAAAACGTTGTACAGAGAAGTGACTTGAAATTACATCTCGTCCAGGTTTCTGGGAGCTCATTTCAAATGAAAGCTTAGCTAAGGGGATAAATAATAAACTTTTAAGTATGCATCAACTCAGAAGTACAGAGACGAACCAGCCAAATGCGGAAAGTCTCTTAAAATAAAGAGAGAAAAACTAAGAAGTATGATGTTCAAAGACTATGTTTATACATGCTTTTTATAAGTTTATAAGTTTAGAAAATTTATTTGTTGATCTTGAATGGGGGGGTCCCCCCGTCCGGGGGGGTGGGGTTTCTAAATTCAAATTTAGCTAAAAATAATAACAATACGAAATATAAACAATAGAAAAGGAAAAGAATTTCTTACACCGTTTCTCACTCATGATTACCACACAAACTAAAAAACATGGACTGATACAAAAAATATACAAATCATATCACAATGGAAGTTAAAATTTTCGGTAAGTCATTGATTTTTTTTTTCAAAATGATGTTCTTTATTCCGAACTAGAAATTTCTTTCAAAAATTCGAAAAAATTTTGTTTCCAAAACACAGAGTTTAAAACAAATCAGAATTTCCAAAATAAATGTCCATTCAGGTAAAAAACTAACCATAATTAGTTGTTATGGAAATGATGATTATTGTTAATTTTTATTCCTTATTAATAATATTCAATCGCGATTTAAGATGTGAATTTGAAAAAAAAAAAACAATTTTGAATCATGGGGAATTTGTTCAATGGTTGATGATTGAATTTAATTTGATTAAAAGAAGAATGTATTTATTATTATTTGAAAAGTGCCAGTGATAGAAGTCAGAGATAAAACTGTTTGATAAAAAAAATCCTTCTTAAAAAAGTTCATTTTTGAAGTTCAAAATAATAACTTCATGTTCAATTATACTGACAAAGAATTGTTGGGAAATGAGTAATTTCGTTAGAAATCACTGAAAACTGATAAAAAAATAAAAAAATAAGAAGTTCCTAGTTTTGTTGTAAATATTGAAAGTACAAAGCAACTACAAAGTAAGTATACATTTCGCATTGAAATCAAGTTTAACGTTTCTACCTCGAATCATTTTTCAAACTTTATAAGATTAATTTTAAAATCATGATCATAAACACGATTTTGTATAAAAAAAACTAATGAAAAGTTTTTTAAATTTTAAATCGCAGGTTTAAAAGTTTAAAATGACAAGCTCTAAGTATTTTGTAACTTTTGATTGAAATATTGGGTCCTGGAATAAACAGAAGGTTGAAATTATGTTTTTCTTATTCAAAATTAAAATATAACAGCTTATGTGTCAAGTGCACAAAAATTGAGAACTACTAAACAAAGATAACTTTGTTAAAATTGTTTCTAAAATTTAAATAGTTTGACTGAAAAATTCTGCAAGTTAATTAAAGAGTTGAAAAAAAACTGTACTTTAAAATTTGGTAAATTAATTTGAAAATTTAAACAAAATATGAAAATGAAAAATATAAATGTAAAAAAACATTTCAGAAGAGTTTATTTATAAAAACGTTTCGCCATACGCTTTTACAAAATTTAATTGATGACTCAAGGCAACAGCATTTTGGTGTTTTTTTAATGATTGATTTGGTAGATTTTAGAGTCCTGAACTCGAATTTTTTATCAAATTTTGTCGAACACTTTTAGTTTTGGTGATCAGGAGTTTAAAATGTACCTATCAGTTTTAATTGATATCAAACATTGGTAACTTATTAACTAACCTACGTACATACATATATGAAAACATCTGACTCTCATTCTGTTTAGAATATTTAAGGTTGTCAGATTGCCCGGATGTTTGATACCAAATTTGGGAACAGTCCGGCCCGCTTGCCCGGATTGCATAAAAAAATGCCCGGATTTTGTCCGGTTTTTTTCACTTTATTTGGCAAATTAAACAAAAACAATTGTATTGTAATTTAGAGCAAATTTTGCAAAAATAATCATGAGAGGTTTTATTGAAGCCTGAAATGTGATTAAAAATCTGATTATCAATTTGGAATGACATTTTTTTCACTTTTTTTATCTTGATTTTCGTTGAGAAATTTCTGGGTTTTGACAAAAATTGCCCCGATTTTTGATCGTCAATTTAGAAATGAAATTCCCGGATTTTGCCAGGTTTTTATTGAAAATTGTCCGGCTTGTCCGGCCCAGATACATGTTGAAAAAGTTCTGGCAACCTTCATCCAATTAGGGAATAATATTATGATGAAAATGATGTATGATCTAAAAAAGTAAAAATCAACAAATAAAAAACAAAGATATCAACAAGTATTTTTAACATTACTGCAGAAATTGTAAAAAAAATTGATTTAATTTATCATATTTGTTGAAACCTGCAAAATGATTACATCTATGCTTAAAAATATCTAAAATTCAGTTTGGTTTAGAACTTGCGGTCGATTTTCTCTCACGGTCCTGATTTTTCGCGTTTCCAGTGGTTTTGCCAAGATAAGTTTTTATCCTCGATTTATTGTGTAAATGTATCAACTTAAAATGAAAAACGCGTATTAAACGACACTTTTTTTTAAAAAATTGGTGGCTTTTGAAAGAAGTGCATAAATGAAAGTTATGGCATTTGGCAATTTTGTGTTTATCATGCATTGCGAGAAACGTGTTGATTGCTTGTGTTGCTGGGAAGGGAAAATTTAATAGTGCTTAAAGGAAAATTTTCTTCGGGTTTTAATGTTATGTTAGCGAAATGAACTAAACGGAATTTATTCGTGATTCTTTTAAATGTGTTCATTGGATATTTTAAAGAGCACGTCAAACCTACAAAATCGGGGATAAAATCTGATTGCTTTAATGTGTTTTTTTTTTTGCTGGTTTGGTTCCGTTTGGATAGAGTGGCTCATTTTGATAATGTGTATAATAAAAATGGGCCAAACAAATTTGTTTAGTATTGGAATTTACTAAAATGAAAATTTAATGCCACCTATGGATTGCTCGAGGGTAAAATCAGAACAGAGCATACCCGAGTTGGAGTCATCAAGTTTATCCAAGCTAAGTATTTTAAAATATTAATATCATTTGGAAGAGTTGATTCCAAAAGATTTTGTGGTGGTACTAATTTTTTCTCTTTTCTTCCAATATTTATTTTCAAGAGCGAGTAAAGGCGCTATATACAAGGTCGATGACCAGAGATGATGGTGCACAATAATCCGAAACATGTAGTTGAATTAAACTTTCAGTAAAGTAATTTTTAAATTGCAATTCATCAATTGATTCAATCTATACTGCAATGTTTTGGATTTCTGTGCAGAAAAACCTCATTTCCACCCAGAGAAGGACGAATTCACATGGGCCACCATCAAAGAGCACAGTAAATTTTAGCAACTGTGCTTCCAACGTGCAAACTTCAAACATTTTAAAATCATGGAAACGTATGGTACTGTTGTCCACGTTTCTTCCTCCCTGTGTTCCAGTTGTCTCTGCGTCCAATACTGCACAGTGGGTCCGGCCGAGTTAAGATGAGTAGTAAATGTACTTTTACTACTCACCGGGATGCTGACAAGATCTGGCTGTGTATGGATCATAAGCATAAGCATAAGCATAAGCATGGAGTTGATTTTGAAGAGGAAATGTTTGGTAACAAAAACATGTTAACTTCATTTAAAAAAAAACTGCAAGGAGTTCTATATTTTCTAACTCTATTTTTTTAGATTATTAATATTGCAATTTTTACAATAGCCGATTTCCAAACTTAAATGTTAAGTTTGGATCAAGTTTTAAAAAATCAGACCTTAAGCTGTTGAAATTTTGATTTATTAAGATTTATATTTGGATTTAATGTTTCGTCTATTCATGTAACAAGAGACTTATCTTTCGAATCGTTACAGTTTGAGTTACAATTCTTATTTCGTTTCTGAGGCGTTTGAAAGAGAGAAAAAACTCACCTCCCATGAGGGCCCAGAGAAGCAGTCGAGAAATTCTACTCTAAACTAAAAATTTAAAATTTTTTGAATAACATTTTGATCATTGAGTAAGGATACGGATATGAGTAACTAATTGAACTGAGCAATAATTCATAAACCTCGAAAACTAATCCCAAAACTATCTTGCTTGAAAATTTGTTTTGCTGAATCCAAACATTTTAGAGCTTAAAAATGATGATCCAGGATTGAAAACTTTGAATCAGATTCATATTTTTTTATATTGCATTAACATTTCATTTCAAATACGCAAGTCGTATGAAAAATAATAATGATAATTAAATATAATGAATTCATATTAAAATCAAAAACATCAGAATTAAAATTAAAGGTTGATGGTTGAGTGAGAGTCTAAAGCCAATTTCAATTCTCGGCTTGTAATGGAAAAGCTAATTTTTAATCTAAATCGCATTGGAATTCGAAAACAAATCTAAAATTCAACTTCTAAGTTCAGGTGCAGTATTAAGATTTAGAATTATTATTCAAAATTTGGATTCAGATTCAACTCGTTAACGAGTTTCACAATCAAGGCAAAATTTTCAAGATGGCTATTTTGTTGGGGAATTTATATTGCAAGAGATCGCTTGCTTATAATTTTGATTGTTAGTTTTATTATTCCAGTGTTGGAATCTAGAAAAAATACATGCTCATTAGAAAGGTATTTTTGAGCTTATGCTTTTCCTAAAAATTCATTTAAAACTACGCACAAATGTTTTCATACTAATTGGGTTGTGTGATAAGACCGTTTCTATCAACTTAAGCTTCGAAAGAAGTTGGAGAACATAAGTGATTCGACTAACTAAAAGTCATATCCAAGCATTGAAAATGCAAAAATCTCTATTTGGGAACCATGAATCGAAAGTACATTGGTATGCGTGCGAACAGCATTTGCATTGCAGTCTGCCGAGCAAATGCCACGTTGTCTCCTACAGAACACAGTAACTCGAAATATAAATAAAAACTAAGTGAAATTTAGCAATTCACTAGACTTAAGATGTTTTTCTTATCTAAAAACTGTTAGATCGAAGGCAATTTATGATTAGTATATAAAATACGTAATTAATTGAGTTCTGGAATCGTTTTCTATTGCTTGGGAACCATATACTCAGATTTATTTTTTTGGACTTTTGTTCTAATTTTTTCTTGGAAACAGAAATAGGAAGTTCGGGAAAATATCGTTTTCTTTCCAATTATTCCTTAAAATGTTAGATGTGTGTCGAATTAAAAAAAAAATGCTTTAGCAAGTTTTACATTCTAACATCTATTTGGCGTGTCAAACCATTGCGCAACGCCCCGGGCATTCGAGATGGCTCTTGCTAGAAGCTCATAATCTCAGTTAACAAATTAAAAAGGGCTAAGTATCAAAATGCCATTCAATGAATTTTTCAATTTCTTACTTTATGAATAACCCTTTGGAAAATAACCCTATGTGTCGCAATCGCAAGTCTCCTAGAGTATTTTACTATCAACTCATGGTCTATAAAAACTCAAAAGGAATAATTTAAACAATTATTTATAAATGACTACACATCATGATGCACAGAACCATAGAAATGTCCTAAATGAATCTGTCGTAAGGCTTAGCATTCCTGAATTTGTCCAGTTAGCATTCAAGCAAGGAATTTCTCCAAAAAAACTGAAAAAATCTAAGCAATTTTTCCAAAAAAAAATCTAATCGATGAGAAAAATTCAAAATAAGATATTTCAATTCAACGTTACAATACCACTTTCACAAAAACCACGTTCAAGTCGTTTTTTTTAATAATTCGTTTATTTGACACGGCTCAAACCTTTCAGTATTACTACCGTTTAAGTCGTATTTGATTTTTATTTTGATGGAATTGTCTCAAAAAACTTCGCAAAAGTGATGAACTGTAAAATCTCTTTAAAAAAATTCGAGGAATGTGAATCAATCGGGGCCAGATACGGATATTTTACCTCAATATTCTGGCAGCAGAACCACACCAACTTTTTTTTAAACTCTACGTTGAAAACCCGTGCCATCCGAAAAACTTTTCCTATATTGATTGGTTCTATTTAGATTTTATAAGTCCTTCATAAGTATCTAACTGTATACATATTGGAGAAATTTTTTGAAGTGTTCACAGTTTAAAAAGTTTGCTTAGAAAGTATGGTAGTTTAGATATCATCAAAGGAATTTATTGTTCATAAAAAAGAGAAAGTTCAAACCACTCGCGGACATAATTCGTTTCTGAATCGGTCCCCATGATGAAGGTTTGGTTGTTATTCATAAACCAATGATTCTTGTTCATACACAAATATTCTGAAACAACCTAAGGTGTTTATAATCATCACTTTTTTAAATGAGTAAAAATTTTAAAGTTTAAAAAAATAAAATAAAATATTTGCGGAAATTCTGGACATCCGACTTTTTGAAATAAAAGCTTATTTTGTGCTTCCCTTCCAACCAAATTTCATCAATGTTTTCAAAAGCCTTTTTGTTGTATGAGTGAAGCCCGGTGTTCCATTGTCGCATAGAACTGTCAGTGGCCTTATTTAGAATAGCCAACGATTCTGTTAACTTTCAATTGACCATTGTTGGTAAAGATCTATTGCACATTGCTGGTGGCTAAGAATCGGATCATCGAAACGGCAAACAATTGGTACGGCGGCATTGTTGAAGCAAAACAATTAATTAAAAAATCAGTCACCAAACCCTCCCCCCATGAGGCGGCCCAGACAACCATTTGGTGGGTATTTTGAATTTGCAATACAAACATACGTGCAAACGTATCGTTCATTTCCAAGCGGATTTGTGCCAACGTAAGAACTTAACTACACAATTAACACACGACGTATTACAGGACACGACACTTAACGTTCTTACAAACGGAAAAAAGGATTCAAAAAGGCCGGTCGACAAAAAAGGTAATTTTGAATCTTTTTTTCCGTTTGTAAGAACGTTAAGTGTCGTGTCCTATAATACGTCGAGTGTTAATTGTGCAAACGTATCGTATATGTTTAATGCAGTAAAATCAGTATATACGTATCATTTTGGAGGCCATATAGGTACATTAGCACACATATTCTTGATTTGGATTGTATTGTCATAAAAAAATCATATAATGTATTTAAATACGATAAAAAATATGCATGGGCCGCACATGGTAGGTGCAGATATCCGAAAAAACATTCTATACGATATAATCTGTAAAATAAAATACGACTTTTCATTGTCTGGGGGTTCTTCCTACATACCTGGTCAGTGCCATATGTTAGCCGAATTGAGCAATATAATTCTTAAAGCTTCTTGGATGAAAACAATCCAACTCGTGTGTTTTTGAAAATGTTTAGATAGTTTAGCCTAAAAGAATAGAATAGAATATTTACACTTACTCAAATCAAATAGCTTGTGGCTCCAGAGAGTATTCTTACTTCACAACCCTTTTTAATTTTGCAGCATCATTTCAAATCGTTAGACCCCTGCGTTAAGACTTAAAAGTTCTTCAAGTTTTAACGGCTACGACGGCGTTACTCTGAAACCGCAGACTTCACCCAGATCTGGTACAATCTACACGAGAGATGGTATTATCTATTAGACTGGGGCTCGTGCTCGTGGAGATGGAGTTCTTCTGTGTGGCCGGATCGATTAACCGAAAACCCGTGCGCCGTAATTTTCTTCTTTTTATCGCTCCCCATAACCCGCAAAAAGATGCGACGAGCACGAGCCCTCGCGGCATTACGGGCCAAAAACAGAATGAAACATCCTCCTCAACCAACAGCAGTCAGCCAGTTAGCCACCCAATAGGGAAAGACAAGACAGGCAACAAAAGAATCCTGTAAAACAGTCTCTGTTTAAGGCTTTTGTGGTGGGGGAAACAAAATGGCGCAAGAAGGGGGGGTCGGGGAAGGTTTAAAGCAAATCCAACAGCCGAGCAACGACGGAGGCAACCGAGGAGCGCGGCAACGGCACTTTTAATAACTTTCAAATTTTACCACCGGGTATAAATCATATTAATAATAATTTATTACTAATTATTATCGCTCGCGTCTCGGCGCTTCGGAAAAGACTTTCGGTTTGCAGGGTGCTGGTTTTGAGGCTGATGCCGCGTTGCTGGAATGGATCCTGGGGAGTAATGGCAGAGCGCGCGTCATCCAGCGTCGGTCCAGCGCTCCTAAAATGAGGGCAAATTGTGTGTAAAACATGCCGCACAGAAAAAGGAAAAGGGGGAACTGTTACCTCTGGTTTTTATTTTTACGTGTCCAGCTCGGCGGAATGGCGGAAGCTTTGAAAGGTTATGCGGTGTAAGTGACCCGAGTAGATGCTGCCTTGTGTGGTAACACCTCGACATCGCTATTGAACCCATATTCTGCATTGGTCGGAAGCGCCAGCTCTGGATGGATATCCAGAATGAAATTCGTTTATAATTTTCAATGTCTATTAAACTAGATATAGATTGAAGCCTCACATTTGATTTATGAACACATCGCAAAGGCGTCATAATTATTTTTATGATGGCACATTTCCTTTAAACTAAAAAAACACCTATTATTGTTTATTTTATTTACATAGTATTCCGTCTCACGACATAACTTGACGAACATAATTCCTAAAATTCACTCGGTCCATGGCAACCGTTCTTCAATTTCTCGAGCACCCCACGTTCGCCAGATCACGCTCCACTTGGTCTAACCACCTTGCTCGTTGCGCTCCCGCTCGTCTTGTTCCTACTGGATTCGTAGTGAACACCTGTTTTGCAGGACAGTCGTCCGGCATTCTCGCAACATGTCCTGCCCAGCGTATCCGGCCAGCTTTCACCACCTTCTGGATACTGGGTTCGCCGTAGAGTCGCGCGAGTTCGTGGTTCAACCTTCGCCTCCACACTCCGTTTTCCTGCACGCCGCCAAAGGTTCTTAACACTCGTCGCTCGAATACTCCGAGTGTACGCAGGTCCTTCTCGAGCAATATCCATGTCTCGTGTCCGTAGAGAACAACCGGTCTAATGAGCGTCGTATACAGGTTACACTTCGTGCGAGGGCTAAGTCTTCTCGACCGCAGTTGCTTGTGGAGTCCATAGTAGGCACGACTTCAGCTGATAATTCGCCTCCGGATCTCACGGCTGGTGTCATTGTCTGCGGTCACCAGTGAGCCGAGATAGACAAAGTCTTCGACTATCTCCAGCTCGTCGCTGTCGATCGTGACCTTGTTATTACTGGACAAGCGGGTTCGGTCGGTCTCGGATCCGCAGGCCAGCATGTACTTCGTCTTGGACGTATTAATCATCAACCCAATCCTTCCTGCTTCACGTTTCAGTTTGCGATAGATGTCTTCCACCGCCGCAGATGATCTGCCGACTATATGAATGTCATCGGCAAAGCAGAACCTATTATTGTAAAAGGCTTTTCTCCAAGACGATTTGAGGAACAGATTTTTAAAAGCCTCTAAAGAACCTCATAAGGAATAACTAATTATCTTAACCGTAAACTGGGATAGCTCAACAAGATCAACAAGAAATTTTTACACATAATCATCAGTAGCTCTGACCAAGACCGTAGAGGGGAGGCTTTGGTGACCTATTTTTGTCTATGATATTTTAACTCAAACATTGAATGAATTTTAAAAAATAAAAAGGATATATTTTTGAATGTTTTTTTTTCCTTTCTTCCAGAAAGATATAGTTATCGGTCGATTTGGGAAGTCATTAATTATGGGTCTTAGATATAGCTTTATAGGTACCTATCGAATCAGGTCGACGAGTTCTGACGATGTCTGTGTATTTGTGTGTATAAGCGTGATTTTTTGTAATTTTGGCTCTCCACGTTTTTGCAAAACTGGGCAGTACAATAAAAATGATTTTAATATAAAAAAACGGATTTTTTTTCTCTTTAATCTGTAACAGAAAGAAAAAAAATAGTTTGAAATTTTTTTTATAGTAAATATAATAAAATGATCAACTCAATAAACGTGTCAATTTGGCTTTGCCGGCAACATCCAGCAATTTGAGTAAGCACGAGTTAAGTACTTACACAGGTCTCTTGACCGGACATTGTCCAACAAAACAGCATCTCAAAAGGATAAACATAATTCAAAACGATGACTGTCGGTTCTGCGGGTTCGAAAAAGAAACTGCAGAGCATCTTCTATGCAACTGCTGCGCCCTCCTAAATAGGAGAGAGCGAGTACTTGGGGCAAAGTTAATAAGCGCACAAGACATATGGTTGCATATCAGCCCTAAGAAGGTTATATCATACATCTTTGATATTATACCCGATTGGGATAAAATGCTTAGTCAGCAATCAATAGTGCAGGTGAACCTGAAAGCATATAGTAACGCGGGGTAAATACCACAATAGATCAGCTACTGGTCGCAGTGGGCTCTTCCCTACAAGGAAAAAAAAAAAACATCCAGCAATCTTTTATCAAAATTTTCCAAGAAATGACGTCAAATTAAACATGACGTCATAGTCACGGCGGGAGAAACTAACAGCTATCACTCCCACTCAGATTCTCTGTGTAGGAGGAAAGAGAAAGCAAAAATTGTCAAAATTGAGAAAATTGACAAAATTGACAAAATTGACAAAATTGACAAAATTAACAAAATTGACAAAATTGACAAAATTGACAAAATTGACAAAATTGACAAAATTGACAAAATTGACAAAATTGACAAAATTGACAAAATTGACAAAATTGACAAAATTGACAAAATTGACAAAATTGACAAAATTGACAAAATTGACAAAATTGACAAAATTGACAAAATTGACAAAATTGACAAAATTGACAAAATTGACAAAATTGACAAAATTGACAAAATTGACAAAATTGTCAAAATTGACAAGATTGACAAAATTGACAAAATTGACAAAATTGACAAAATTGACAAAATTGACAAAATTAACAAAATTGACAAAATTGGCAAAATTGACAAAATTGACAAAATTGACAAAATTGACAAAATTGACAAAATTGACAAAATTGACAAAATTGACAAAATTGACAAAATTGACAAAATTGACAAAATTGACAAAATTGACAAAATTGACAAAATTTACAAAATTTACAAAATTGACAAAATTGACAAGATTGCCAAATTTGACAAAATGCCAAGTGCCAAACTTCCATCAAATGTTTTGAATTTGTTTATAATTTAGTGAATTTACATTATTTAATTCGAACATAGAGTAAGTAATTTATCGTAAAATAAGTCTACGATTTCTCAAAAAAAAAGTAAAATTAAAATTAAAAGTAAAAAGTAAAAGTAAAATTAATGGATTGAAATTTTGCAGTTCAAATCTAATAACTAACTCGATCCATATTTGAGGATTGAGTTTGAAATTTAAAATATAATGTTAAAAAAATATAGACACTCCCTGCAATTTTTTCACGAAAAGACTACAAGTTTCTTTATAAGCAAATACTTTGCATTAAAAATCAATTCAACAGTTTAAACAATGGATGATTTCCTTCTTAATTAAATTAGGTTTACAAACTAACAAACAAATATTATACATCGGATTGGGATGAAAATTTGCACATGGTTATTTTTAGGGACGGGCAAACGATTTCAAATGTCAAATATTTTGCCAGGGGTCGACGAAAGGGGTCGTCCATATAGATTAATTTTTCATTGTTTTTAGCAATATTATACAATGGATTGCTTGCTTTGAAAATTGGCACACGGCTATTTTGAAGGAAGGGCAATTTCAGATATCAAAGATTGTATAAGAGGGCTAAGAAAAGGTTTTAACTTTTTGGCAATAATTACGTTGTTATGCAACGATCGTGGCGAAATTTATACACGGCTTTTTTGGCACGGTCAATTGATTCCTGATTTCAAATTTAGTAGCAGACGACAGACAAAGTGATTGTCAAATATTTTTACAATTATTACTAAACAATGAATTCAAAAATGCATCTGGAAAATGCTTGGCAATTGACTTCCATGCAAACTGTTCATGACATATTACAAGTTGAAGGCGAAACGAAGTTCGTATGGGATCAGCTAGTTACTAAATAATAAACCAAAATTCTAAATTCTGAATGTGCTTTCTGAACTTCAATTATAAATTCTTGTCCTGATCTCTCTCAAACCTATATACATATAATTGTGAAACAATTTGAACAAAAACTACATTAAAAATTTAAGCTTTGAGTCAGTGCCAATATGTGTCAAAATTTAGTTAAAATTATTTGAAGTTTGTGAAAACTACAACCGAAAAACTACTGAGTGGCTCTGCAATTAAAGGCAAAATTGTCAAAAATTTTCCCAATCTATTGAAGTTTTTCATAGAACGAAAATTGTTATTTATCATAAAACTAAGCTTCTGTGAGATTTTAAGCAATAAATATTGGGTTATGGAGGGTCGATTTTCAGTACTTTTTCGGCTGCTCACTTTTTCCTTAATGTTTAAACATTTTAGAACTGCTTCATAGCTACAAATTCTTTTAGGTAATTTTTGTTCTGTAAATAACTAAGATATTTCCAAAAGCAAATTTTGCACACATTTGTCGGTTTGTTGGCGTTTCCACCAAACGAATTTACATGGGTTTTATGCCGAATTTAAGAGGGGTCTACAGATGGGGTTGGCTTCAGAGGGCCAATATAACTTCTCAATCTTGATTCAAATTTGAAATCAGAATCTTCGCTCCTAACATGACTTCTCAATCTGAATTCTGAATCTAAATCTTGGTTCTGAATGTGAACCTGCTTTTGTAGTTCGATCTGAATTTCGAAGAGAAATTCAAAAACTAAACTAGAAGTCTAGCTGATTTGAGTCTAAATATCATATTTAATCTTCATTTTTATAAGACGTCCAAATCTGAATTCCAAATCTTTTTTGTGATCTGAGTTCAGAATACAAACGCAGAATTGAAATCTGGATTTGAATTCTAAATGTTAATCCTGAATCTGAACTCTGAATAATTTTTTTCCAAAAATCACAAAAATTTTTAAATATTCAGAACTTACACTCAGAAAAAACCTACATTTGAATTTGAATCCTGAATCTTAACCGTCTAGAATTCGATTATAGTCATTTCACCATCTTTTTGGCATTCGCGACTTTATCAACGTTCCAGTTGGCGGACAGTTATTGGTTTACTTATGCGGTACAACTTTGTTCGAAATTTACTCTTGGACTCGAACTCGCGGACATCGGCTCAGGAAGCAACAGACTTGCCAACTAAGCTATACCCCAAGCCTCATATCTTGATTATGGAACTGTTTTACGAACTGAGGCTGGATATGCATTGTGAATCTGAGCTCTAAACCTTATCTTAAAATTTGATTTTTGAATCTGTTTCTATATTCAAAGCAATTTCTGGAATGT